>NC_051325.1:32628649-33253649 GCF_015220235.1 Choloepus didactylus | reverse complement strand
GAGCATCTCTGGTCGCGTCTGCGACAGGTGGCGGTGGGCAGGGCTGTGCACCGCGGCCGGGACCGGTGGTCCCCGCAGGCCCTCACGGGTGATCGTGGACAAGGAGCTTCTCTAGCCCTGCCTCAGTTTCCCATCTCTCCAGGGCGATGCTTTCCAGTGCCAGTTCCATGGTGAATGCATTTGTCCCTCCATTTTCTGTCTGATGACCTGTAGGTGTCAGGCTCTGCGTCCAGCACAGGAGTCTGCTGGGGGAGTTTGCCTTTCAGAGAGAGAAGGGGGACAATAAACAAGTAAAGAGATATTCAGACAGCATCATTTCAAATAGCGACGGGTGTTAATAAAACAGTGAATAAGTGTAATGGTTGTGCCTGGCTTTGTCCTAAATGTGAAAATATATACATTAGCTTATGTAATCCTCACAACGAGTCTATGAGATAGAGAATTATTACCCCCTTTTACAGAAGGGAAAATGAAGATTGAATGATCTAGTCAAGGATAATTGGAGTTGAAAAATAAATTCATGGAAAAACGGCTTGAACAATTTAGTCAAGGGCTGGTAGATTGGGGGCGGGGGTGGGGGCAACCACTCCTCTCCATCACTTCTTGCTGTGCGGAGAAGGGCATAAAATGGTGAGAGCTGGGGCCAGAGGGGAGCTACTCTCAAAAGGATGTCGGCAAACAGAGGGTCCAGTGAGGCACATAGCTGGGTGCGTGCAAGGGGAGCAGCAAGTGTGGCAGCATTGTGGTGGGAGGAATGAACTTGGTATATTTCATGGACATGAGGGAGGCGGGGCTGAGCTGAGTGAACCCCCAGGTGAGGGGTGAGTGAGCAGATTGGAGGTGGAGGTGGAGGTGAGAGACTCGGTGAAGCAGGCTTTGCCACTCTTGGGAAGGCATTGGGATTTTATTCGAGGTGTGGCAAGATGTTATGCTGTTGTGGTTGCAGAAGGTATCATTTGGATGCAGGGGTTGCGCTAGATGGCGGAGGCCCCTCCAGTTCTGCCAGCCCTGGCCTGAAAACCCCCGCCCCCAGTCTGGCCTCCTGGAGATTCACATTGACATTTGCCAAATCTTTGGTCTCCAACACAGACTTGGTCCCCAGTCCAGCCTTTGGTCTCCAACACAAACTTGGAGATGTCAGATCAAACTGGGGTGAGACAGAGGCCCCCTAACTTCCAGGGGCCAGGAAAGTGTGTGTTTCATTCAGTGATGCACCCCCAGCACCCAGCACATGGCTGACCAGGCCCATCCTTAGATCCAGGCCAGGGGAGCCCTGTCCTGATCCCCACTCTGGCCCCCCTCCGGCAGCTGACAGTCTCCAGGGCCCAGGGGACATACCCACCGAGCCTTCGCCCTCTTTCTATTCCATCCTCCTGGTTCCTGGGATTCCTGAGTTCTCTGCCCGAAGGCCCTGCTTCCAGGGCCCACGTAGGCCTCTTCTGGGATTGTACTCTAGGGACAGACCACTAGGCCAGGGGTAGCCTAGGGGGCACTACGGAGAGTGGGGGCTGAATGGAATGTGGACATGCAGCCTGGGGTGTCAACACACATGCATGTGAAGCTCTGCACAGTGTGGATGAAGCTGTGGGTGAGAAGGGAAGGGGGAACGCGGCAGGCTGGGGACTTGGGGCCCAGGGAATATCACTGCATTTCAGTGCAGATGTCCAACAAGTCTGAGATTTCTAAAGGTATCTTCATCAAGAAGGATAGAACATTTTAAAAACAATTTATTAGCTTGATTTATAACTTTTAAATCTTTGGAGGTGAGTGAGCATCTATTTGTAGTCTTGCCCCAGGCCCCACCAATATTAGAGATGCGTCTGGCTTAGCATGTAGAAGACATTTGATATTTATCAATAGATGAGTTAATCTCATTTAATTTAATCCTCAGAAAAACCCCACAAGGGAAATAGCATCACCTGTGTTTTATTGATGAGGAAACTGAGGCTCGGAGAGATTGAATTACTGGCCCAATTTATCGGGTTATAGAAAGCCACAGAGCAGAGCCATAAACCCAATGTGTCTGATTCCAAAATTTATTGCAATTGGCTCACAACAAGCTTGCACTCATTATGAACACATAACAATAGAACATAAACACACAGGCACTGTTTATATTACATGGAAAAGACCTTCTCTTCTTGATTCTTACCCCACCTTCTCAGGCACCTTTGGGAGGTAATAGGGAAGGAGCTAATGCTCCATTTACAATTGTGGGGAAACTGAAACAAATAGGGCTTATTTTTCTCATGTAACAAGAAATCTGGAGGTAGCCAGATGAATGCTGGTATAGTTGCTGTACTATCTTCAGCAAACAACCTATACCTTGTGGTCGATTCTGAGTATTCATTGCTATGTAACAAACTGGCCCTCAAACAACAACCATTTTATTATTTCCCCCAGTTTTTTGGGTCAGAAAGTTGTTCCAGGGCTCAGATGGATGATTCTTCTGATCTATGTGGCATTAACTGAAGTTGCTCAGTGATGCTCACCTGATGGCTGGGCTGATCTGAGGAACAAGATGGTTTCACTCGCAAACCTGGTACTTTGGTGGGAATGACTAGAACACTAAGTTCAGCAGGATGCTGAGTTGTAGGGGTCCAGGTAGTCTCAGGACCTTTCTAAGTGGTCTCTCCAGCAGGATAGTTTGATCTTTTACATGGCAGCTCAGGGCTCCAAGAGGCCAAGGCAGAAGCTGCCAGTCCTCTTAAAGGAAGGACTGGAATAGGCAGAGCATCATTTCCTTCATACTTTATGCATCAAAGAATTCACAGGTTAGCCCACATTAAAGTAGAGGAGAAAAGGCTCCTCCTCTCAAAGAGAGGAGGGTCAAAGAATTGGTGGCCATCTTTAATTTGCTGCATGGTCCAAAGTGGCTGCTTGAGATCCAGTCATCACATCCCAAATTCCAGCCAGCAAGAAGGAGGAAGAAAGGAGTAAGGAAAATACCGTCTCTTTTAAGACATTTTCTAGAAGTCACACACAACATTTCCCAAAGGCCAAAACACATGTGGCCACACCTAGGACATGGAAAGGAAGCTGGAAACTGTAACATTTATTCCAGGATGCTATGGACACAGCTTAAAGTTAGGGATTTCTATTGACCAAAGAAGAATGGGAGAGTGGATGCTGAGAAGCATCTAGAAATCTGTTCCACATTTGGGTATTTTGCTACCAACTTCCAAATACATTCCTAATGGACACGTTTCCCTTCTAATCCTGTCCTTTCTAATGCATCCTCCACACTGTTGCCAAACTAAGCTTTCTTTTTTATTTTATTTTATTTTATTTTTTATATCTGTAATAGGTAAATCTAGTCATTCCCATGCCAACAGTAAATGTCTGAAGTTTTGTGTGTGGGGGCCATGAGATTTTAAGGCCTGAAACAACAATTATAGCATTCACCAGGCACTGCGCCAAGCACTTTATGCACATATCTTACTCAATCTTTGCAGTTACTGGATGAAGGAGGATCACAGCTGAGGAAAAAGAAACCCAGAGGGGTAAGGTTACTTGCCCCAGGCCACACAGTGCAAGGACGAAATTCCAATAGTGATCTGTTGGACTCAGGGCTGTGCTGAGATACCCACACCTGTGAAGCCCAGGGACCATGCACTAACAGCCCCAGTGCACGGGGAGGCCCCAGTGTGTTGGAAGAGAAGGAGATGTGGGCCAAGAGCCTGTGAATGCCTCCATCAACCCTGGGATCATTTGGTCAAGAAGCCGGCATCAAGCCTCAGGATCAGATGGACATATTGCATAAAATTAAACTGACACCCCCAACTCATGGCATTCCATTTCCTTTATACCCCCAATGAACCCCGGCTGTGAGTAGGAGACCTTGCAGAAATTGGCTCCATTGTGAAGCAGTGGGCAGGGTATGGGCTTAGTGACCTCCTGGCATTTCTGAGCCTGGTTAAATGTGGTGCCTTCCAGCTCTCAGGGTCTCTGTTCCAAGCCCAGGTTCTTCTTGCCTTTATTTCATCCCTGCTCAAGAACCCACTGCGGCTCCAGATCCCCTAGTGTTCAGTTTGCCCTTCTCCAAATATTCTTGCAAGGGGGATAGGTGGGGTGAGGTGGGGTGAAGGAGCAGACACACTTGGTTTCAAATCCTGGTGCCAGTTGGTCACTGAGTGTCAGTTTCCACATCTGTCGAGTGGGAGGGAACAATCCCTGCTCTGCTAACTTATCCAGGTGTTGAGGACCACACAGGACGAGGATGACGAGCAGCCTTCGCAAACCAGAGCCAGTGAGGGACACAGAGACCAGGAATTATCTCCTTGGCGGGCAGACAGAGCTGGGGAAAGGGGCGAGGTTCAGGGAGAGGGCGGCACCTTCTGTGGGGCCCCAGCCCATGCCTCACAGAGGAAGTGGTGCCTGCTGGGCGTTTACACATAGGTGCCCTCGGGGCCCAGGGATGGTGCTGGAATCTCAGCTCCGCCCCTGGCTAGCTAAGTGGCCCTGGGACAAGTCACAAAACTCTGGGCCTCCGTTTTCACATCTATAAGGTGGGACTGAAAAGACAGCCTGTCTCATTGGACTCTTGTAAAGAACTGAATGAGAAACTGCATTCAAGCACCTAACTTTGTGCAGATAAATTGTTCAACATATGGCAATGATAACGGCTATTAATATTTTTTGAGCCCTAACTATTGTGCTATGAGCTTTCCATAAGCTTTTGTAAGCTTTCGATTAGCTTATATACTCTTCACCACCACCTTAAGATGTAGTTAACGTGACCCCCCGTTTTAGACGTAGAAACGGAGATTCAGATAGGCTGAATAAACCGCCCAAGGGCACACAGTAAGTGCCTGAACCCAGGCTGTCTGATCCACAGTCCCTCTAACGCAACATCCCACGCTGGTATTATTACTGACGTCAGTACTATCGTTGACCTTGAATTCTGTAGCCAATACCCACGCCACAACTGTCCTAAGAGCTGATTGGAGGAGGAGAAGTCACCTGACCCAAAGGCCGCCAAAACATAGGCTGGCCAGCAGCCAATGATACACCCTGGTGCCAAGGCTCCACCTACCAATTAACTCAACCTAATCGGGCCACTTTGAATTTTGATCGGAGGGAGTTGGGCCAATTCCTAAAAGCTGAAAGACCCAAGGAGGTCAGATAATTCAAAGTCACATAAGGGCGATGGGCAATGAGTAAGCCAAGGAGAGGAGAGAAGGAGGAGGTGAAGAGCGACACAGCCCTGCTGCGGAGGGGCCAGCGGCTAACTCAGCCCCTGCAGCGCCGGGTCCTGGATGACTTTCCAGTGACTGTGTTCTCTGGTGCGTGGCCACGAATCCTGCCTTCTGATCCCTGCATGTAGTTTTACAGCCCCCGTGGCACAAGTTAACCTGAGAGAATTTCTGCTATTTTCAACCAAAATGAGGCAAGTTCAGCCCTCACCTTTAACTTTGGGATAAATGCTAGAAATCGGAAGTGGCACCTGAGGAGGGCATGTTGCCCCAGGACATCCCACCATGCAACCAGCAGGCCTCCTGACCAGGAGACAGCGCCTGGCCCAGTTCCTGGGACACTGGAGCTCCACCCTTCAGACAAATATGTCCTGCCCACTCCACCTCTTTGCTTAAGTGCACCAGCATCTCAAATCTAATCCGCTAACAGACCTCCCAGTGACCCCTCGAAACCTGCCCCTCCAGCAGGATTTCCATCTCCGTGAGTAAGTTGCTGAGATCAAACACCTTGAATTGTCCCTGCCCTGTCTTCTCTCCTCTCATACTCCACATTTCTCAGTCAGCCCATTCCGTTGGCTCCCCCTTCCAAATGTCTTCGTGAGCAGGAGCAGACCCCGCCTGACCATGCCCACCATGACCTCCCAGGTCTAAGTTGCCATAATCTGTCACCTGGGACCACACTACAGCCTCTTCCTACTTCTGTCCTTTCTATGAGTTGCTCTGAACTCAGTGTCCAGAGATGTCCTGTTGAAGCTGAAGCCAAATCTTTCACTCTTCTGCTCAAATTTTGCCAATAGCTCCCCCTCCTCATTCAGAGGAAAAATAAGTCTTTTCAACGGCTTACAGCTCTTCCACAGTCTGGCCTCACCACTGTTTCCCCTATGACCTGCCTTCCTGACCTCACATCCAGGCCCTCTCCCCCATGCCCAGCCTTAAAAGGTGCTCCCTGTTCCTGGAAAGAGCGCTCTCACCCTGGGCCTTGGCATATGCCGTTACCTCCTCCCTGCACGGTTCCCTCCTTCATTTTGTCTAGGCCTGTTCACTTGTCATTGTCATTGTCAGCTTGGCAGAGAGGCCTTCCCTGGGCACTTTATTAACAGTTGCCCCCCACCCCTGCCCCACCCCAGCACTCTCTTCCCAGTCTCCTTCCCTGCTTTATTTTTCTCCATAGCACTTACACAATCTGACATATTATATGTTTACTTATTTGTGTATTGCCCAACTCCTGCACTTGAATGGGAGCCGTGTGTGCCTCTTCATCCACCGCATTTACCACTGCATGCCCATAACCTAGAACAAGTGTCTGGCACATAGTAGGTGCTCAGTAAATCTTTGTCAAACAAACAAAGAAGCACATATCCGAGGGGTCCTGGAAACACACTGGCCTGGGTCCCACTATCCCAGCTGCCACTGCTCTGTGGGTTCCCAAGCTCATCACCCTTGCTTCCTTGATTCTTTTAGGGGTAAGCCCCCCACCCCCACCAAGGCCCTGTCCCAAAACATCATAATCAAGGAAAAGCTAGAAGGAAAAATTTGTCCAAATAGGTAAGGATATCTTTTTATTATAACTCTTTTACCCCTTAATACAAAAGTACCTGTTTTGCAGCTGTTGGCTCTCCTCTTGAAGCTCGTCCTTCTCTCTGAGCTTGGTGCTCTGTGTTCTCATGATTGCTGTCACAGAATCACTGGGGGACAGGTGGGCTTTACCGAAGGTTTGCAGAGAGACTGATGTATATCACCTGCCTGCGGCAGCACACTTTAAAACCCCACAAACAGGAAAGACCCCATGTTGACAACTGACGCAGCCAAAAGATAAAGGCTCTGTGGAGTCCTTGTACTATTCTCTCCACTTTTCTGTAGTTTGAAATTTTTCTTTAAAAAAAAAAAGTGGGCATTTTTCTCTGAAGTTCCTTCTCCCCCACACCATCCCCAGAGTCCTTCCTCCCAGCCCTCCCTCTCCACATCATCCCCACCCCATCTAGCACCCCACTCCAACTTCTTACCCTCCCCCACCCCTGTGGTTTGCAAAGAGAGCAGATCAGCTCCACTTAGTAGCTACATCTTACAAACTAGGATCATCAGGGGACAAAATAATCACTGATACCCAGTTACTGTCCCCCCCACCTCCCAACCTGTTCTCCCAAGATGTGGACTCCAGTGGTCTAGTTGGGGTGGCTGGTCTCCATCATTGGAAACGCTCCCCAGGTGATCCTGACATTTGCTAGACTTAAGCAACCATCTTCTCAACCTAAAGCCATCCCTGACTCTTAAGATCCAGGCTCCGTGGAAGGCAGGTTAGCAACATCTTTTGTTACCTGGGCCCATCCCTGGGATCCCACTGCAAGTGCCTAATGACTTGGAGAGAGATTTCTTCCTACCCGGGACATGTGCTTCGCTCACCACGAGGACTCCTGGTGAAGGATGTTCTCTCCATTACCTTATGCAACATGTTCGCTCACCATTTGCGAGGGCGGAGAGACACACAGGAAACTGCCACGGCCCCACGTTGGCCCAGGAACAGAAAGGAGCTATTGTCACAGGTCGCCTTAAGGGAGCAGCTAAAAAACTCGCTTTCAAAGGGCCCTGATGATAACGAGTATGCTAATGTGATTTCCATCAGTCCCTGATGCCTGTGCTACCTCCAAAAAAACCACTGCCTGACCTTCCTCATGGATTCAAAGCTTCCACTGAAGTCAATGGGGGATTTGGGTTAAATCAGCATGCAAGTTTTAACTTAAATAGATGAAACTGGGAAATTGTGAGCTAAAGGTGAGTTTCACATTGGCACTGGCACCCCTGACCTTGAGGGGGAAAGGCAGGCCCTGGTGGGTTGTGAGTCCTGCTTCTGGCCAGGTTAGCTCTTCCTTTAGGTGGACCAAGCCAGCCAGCAGGATGTTTTGCATGACAAACGAGTACAAACTTAGAGCTCTGGAGACTTGGGTTCATATCCCAGCTCTGCCACTCTCTGGCTGGGTGACCTTGGGCAATGCACATCATTTCTTAAAACCTCAATTTCCCCATCTGTAAAATGGCACAGGTGATACCTATCTTGCAGAATTGCTTCAAAAATTAAAGGAGAAGTATGTAAGTGGGAGGGGTTAGGAAAGTGGAAAGCATCTTCCAACCCATTAAAAGATCAGGTGGATTAACTGATTAGCTGACCCGGACAGGGTAGGATCAAGCATTGGACTCCCGCCCTCCCATCCAATCAGGGGCCCAGCGAGGGTGTAGGCCAACCAGCCTTCCACCTCCCAGCCCTTCCTTCCTTCATTCAACATGCACTTATGAAGCGCTTCCTGGGTGCCAGACACTGTTCAGTTGCTGAGGATTCAGCTGCGAGCAAAAGAGATAAGCTCTGCTTTCAGCAGAACTGCCATTCTAGTCGGGGAGACAGACACTAAACCCACGAACAGATAAACATTTAATATGTGAAGTGGTGATAAGTGCTATGGAGAAGAAAAAAGAAAAGCCCTCAATGAAAGGGGTAGAGCTTTAGAATCAGACAGACCTACACTCTAATCTCAGCTCACCCCTCTGCCAACTGTGTAATGCTTGGGAAAGCGATTTTGCCTCCCTGACACTCTTTGCTATGTTAAAGGAGATCTAATGAGCATCCATCCATCCAGTGACCAAATCTATAGGGAGCCTCTATCTTGTGACAATCATTGCTTTGAGTGCTGAGCAGATCACAATGAACAGGTGAAAATCCTTGCCCACACAGAGCTTAAAATCTAGTGGCAAGAAAGAGACATTAGACAAATAAACACACATCAGGTGATGAAGACAAATAAAGTAGGGTAAGGAAGTAGAGGATGATGGAGAAGTGTGCTATTTTCAGATCCTGGAATGCCTCTCAGAGGAGGTGTCATCTGAGCTGAGACCCGAAGAACCTAGAGGAGTTCGCTGTGAGGGAAGAGCTCTCCCAGCAGAGGAAACAGCAAGGGCAAAGGCCCAGAGGTGGGGCCTTTGTTCAGTTGCTGGGGATTCAACTGCTTGTGCATAGTTGCCAGGAGGATTGGAGAATCAGAGACGGTGTGTGTGAAACACCTGACCCAACACCTGGCTCTGAGTAGGTGCTCAATATTTGTGGTTATTTATGCTCCATTTATGGGAAAATAGAGGATATGTGACTATCCACTCTCATAAAAGTTCTTTGGGGTTCCATGGATCGGCAATTGTTTCATACGCTTTTCTTCTCTTGCTATCTGAGAGAACTGGCAAGTCAGACTCTCTGAATCCAGTCCAAAACCACCTTGAATGTTTGACATGTGGTGGCTGTGCTGTGGGGAGGGGTGTGTGTAATTAATGATGGTTATTAAATAATAATGGCAGCATCTTGAATTTCTTTCCTCTCCACAGCCTTACAAATTAGACGTCCTGGAAATGCTGTGCCAGTTGCCAAGATGCACCTCCATCTGGGTGGAAGGCAACATCTGCTAAACAGCTGCATCTTGTTTAAGAGCTGGTACTTAATTAAATTACTCAGCTTGGGTAGGGGCAGGCAGAGCTGTGCAGGAAGGGGTAGGCCCAGTCTCAGGTGCGTTTTCCACCTCTTCCCAAGCCTACCCAAACCCCCCACCAAGGTGTCCCTCCACACACCTGTTGAGCCAGCCAACCTGGACATCTTCGCATTTTTCCAGAATGTAGCAAGGTTGCTCATGCTACCTCCTTGTCTTGACTCGAGCTCGCCCCCTGCCAGGAACACCCTCCTCCTGCCCATCCAACTTCTCCATGATCTTCGAAAAGTCCCAACTCAACATCAAAGTCTCCTCCAAGAGACCTTCTCCCACTTTCTGGACACAGTGAATTACACTCCCACAGGCCCTGGCAGCACTTTGTGCAGTCCATGACATTTCATCCCATTGTAACCGAGAAGTTGGGATTTAAGGGATGATTATGATTACTGAATCATTATATAGATATTCCTTTTTTTCTTTCTGGTATATTAGAAGAGACAGAGGGAAATACCTGAAATCTCTGAGCTGTAATCCAGCTGCCTTGATCTCTGATAATGATTGGATAGCCTTTATCTTGTGCCCTTGTGATTGTAAAAACCTTGTGACTGACCCTCACTGGTACCCATTTTTTTGACTTTAGAGTCTTATGATCACTAAAGACAGCCTTAGTGTTTATTAATGAAGTATTTTGAGTCAGCTCAGAACCAACCTACCCCAATTCCAAAGTTGTCTTGATAACCACAGCTGGATCTAACCAAAATGGGCCCTGCCTGACATACACAGTAGCTTAGACTTTAACCTGTAAGTGACCTATACCTCATTATAATACTAAAAATCACACCTATCATCATATTAGAGCCACCGTTTTCTTGCATACAGTCTGTGACTAAGCATGTAATCTGTGCATGATCAATAATTAAATCACCTCTAATTGTATCATCTGGAGCCATTGTGCTCATTATCCTAAAACCTGCCCATCTTTTGATACAATGAAACTATCAGAATAACTGCAGTTCGAGGAGACAGACTTTTAGGCCAATAGGCTCTCTAATCTGCTGCTTTGCACCTAGCAATAAACTCTTTCTCTCTTTGAAACCCTGGTGTCTCAGGAATTTGTCATTTGAGCTCATCGGGCAGAGTCCACTGCTTTTGATCAATGTCACCGTTGCTTTGCAATTTTGTATCCTCTGCTTTTTTGTGAGTTGCTTATGGTAGGGAACCATGCTTAATTAGTTCTTGTAATCCCAGCATTGTGTCAAACCAAAATGTTTGGTTAATAAAAGAGTGGATGGAAGAATGGATGGATGGATAGGCAGATGGATGGTTGGATGGATGAGTGGGTGGATGGAAAGGAAGGGAAGGGAAAAGAAGGGAAGGGAAGGGAAGGAAGAAAAAAGATACAGATGAACAGATGGATCCACTGCCACCATCTAAATCCAAGCCACCATCATTTCTCACTGGAACCAATACCACAGTCTCACGCCGATCTTCTGGCTACCATTCTTGTCCCTAGAAGTCCATTCTACTCAGAGCACTCAAAGGAATCTTTTAAATATAGAATGTTATCGTGTCACCCCTCTGCTTAAAATCTCCCAGTAGTTTCTATTTCTAATGGCAGTCTATAAACCCCTATAAGATGCAGCCTCTCTTTACTTCTCTTCTACTTTGGGTAACTGCCAAGCTCTCTCTTCAGTCAGGACCTTTGAATCTTTCCTTTGCCTGGGACTGGCTTCCCCTGGCTCTCTGTGAACCTGGCATCCTCTTAATCTCCAGGTCTAGCCCAAATGCCACCACTCAGAGATGCCTTTCTTGACCTTCCTAGTTAAAATATCCACCATCTTGATCCTCCAAAGGCAAAGGGGGCCTGATTCAGCTAACCAGGCCTTTGGCTGCTGAAATCCAACCAGCTCCCCATAGCATCAGTCTCACTCAAGGGGCCTCTCCCCAGGGCGAGCCACAAGCATCCCTTCCCCTGGGGGCTCACTCCTCCTCTCCATCAACTGAAGAGCCTTCATGAATGGGCTTGTCTGGAACTGTGGCAATTAAACCATCAGAGCAACATTGGACCGTTTGTTTACTATGGCACTTAGAGCTGGAATGGCTTGCTGTTTTGACGGTTTCTATTTTCAGCTCCGTTTCCTAGGGGTAGTGGGGACAGGGTAAGCAATGAATCCTAGTTTATTCAAGCAAAAAGATGCTTCAGTGAATCCTAGAATTTCAGAGTCACAGCATCCTAGAATCATTGTCATGGCATGTGAGAGCAGCGAAAAGTCTATAATTTTGGTTACAGGCTTCTAGCTTCATGAAATTCTAGAATCTTACTCGACAGAAATTAGAATCTTCAAGTCATAAAAATTTGAACTCAAAGTCTTAGAGTCATGGAAACTTAAGAAACTCTCATTTTGTTTTCCTTGCTCCAGGGTCACCTGCTTGGAAGACTTTCTCTCACCACATTATGTAAAAGGTGCCTTTCCTCCATGCTCTGCGGCTCTCTGATACATTTTTCTTCATAGCACTGATCATCACCTGCTTATTTGCTTATTGCCTTTCTCTCCCACACCTTAGATTGAAGTCAGGAATTTTGCTTTGTTCACTGCTAGGAATAAAATTTAGAACAATGCTTGGCATGAAATAAGGATTAAAAAAATCCTCATTCAACAAATATTTATTGAGTACCTACTTCATGCTTGTCCCTTGGAGATGATCTTTGTCTTGTCCCAGGTTGGGATGTGGGTCTCATTTTGTGTGCCAAATCCAGTTGGTAGTAGATACCAGAGCACCGTGTTGAATAGGATTCTACAGACTCATCTGAGCTCCAGGGGGAAGGGTAATTGATTAATGATGTCTGACATGGACCCAGCAATGGAGAGAGGTGGTCTTCTCTGCTCTGGTTTCTAGTCTTTCATTTAAAAAAACTGAGGTCCATAAGGGGGTGGGTGTGCACTGGTCTCAGCCAGCTTGTTGTTTCCAAAGCCAGGATTAAAACCCAGTTGTTCTATCTGCATTCTTCAGCCTTGTCTCACAGTATCTTGTGTTGGATCAGACTCTCTTGGGCACCTGTTCAACATGCCCCCTCCCCCAGCCTTTAGGCTCTGGCTTCCCCCGGGCCTTCCCGGGATTGCAGTCTACTGGAGTCCCTGGCCCAGAACCCAGCCTCGGAAACCAATTCTGGAACACTGCCTGAATGAACAAGCCAGTTATTTTTAAAAATCCAAAAAGAAAAGAGAAGAAAGAGAAAACTCACTGCTTCGGTGCCCGCACCAGCCCTGGCTGAGAGAATAGAGGCTTGAAGGGAACAAAGGGTTTCCTCAAACACGGCAGATCAAGGGCTTGGCTTATGTGGTAACCGGTAACCGACCACCGAGCTTTGTGACAGATCTTTCAGAAGGCGGCAGGCCTCTGTTCCTGCCGCAGTCTCGGGGCGGAGGCGGGTGGGGGGAAGAGGGACACCCTCCCCTCCCTCCTCCCCGAGGTCGGCTGCTTACAATCACAGAAGCCATGGATGTTAGGGCCCGGAAGGCCCTTTCAGAGCGAGCAGTCTGATCCCCTCTCAGTCAGATGGGCAGGCAGAAGCCCTGAGAGGACCAGAGACCTGCTTGAGGCCACAGCATTTCCCTCCTCACGGGGTCCCTTTCAGGGAGGGGAGACCCAGTTAAAACCCCCAACACCCCCTCACCTATGGGCAGCCCGAGAAAGCCTTTTCTGGAACTCTCCCAGCCACAAAGTCTTCCTCGTCCTTTCCTCCTGCAGATTTCCCCTTTCAGGGTGCCTCTGGTGTGGTTTGTATACCCAGGTCTCCAGGGTCAGTGCTGGCCCATTCTGAAATTGGAGAAGGATTGTAGGGGAGCCCCAAGCCTCCAGGATGGACAACTCCAACTGCATCATGATAGGTTGTACGTGAACTACTCAGGGCTGTGCAAAACCCTTCAGGGTGACGCCTCATGCAGGCACCCTGTCTCAGTTTGCCAAGGCTCCTATGACAAGCGCCACCCATTGGTTGGTTTAAGCAACAGGAATTTATTGGCTCACCCTTCAGAGGCTAGAAGTCCACAACCAAGATGGCGGCAGGCTGTGCTGTCTCCGAGGCTGCAGTGATCTGATGGTGCCTGCTGCAGCCAGTCTCCACCTCCATCACAGGTGATATGTCTCTTCCTGTCTCCTCCCATGGCTGGGTCTCCATGTCCAAATTTCTTGGCTTATAAAGACTCCAGGATTATCAGACTACGGCCTACCCTGATTTTGGCTTCAACTTAGTAGGATATATAGAGATTCCATCTACAAATGAGTCCCCTCCCACAGGACCAGGGTCAGGACTTGACCTACAGGGTCTTTGTAGGTGGCATGATTCAGTCTCCCACACACCACAACAGCCCTAGGATGCGGGTATTATTATCCACATTTTTCAAATGAGAAACCAAGGCTCCAAAAGACTGAGTGGCATGTCTAAGGTGACAGTGTGTAACTGGCAGAGCTGATGCCTGAAGGCAGGTCTGCCCGTCTCCTGAGCCACGCTCCTGCTCAGCCCTCTGCTCTGCCCCTCACCTCTGTGTATCCAAGATAGGCGCTGCCTAACCCTAAGTCATGGGGTTCAGGCAGGTGCCAGGGGGCCTCTGACAGAGATCAAGCATTTGTCCCCACGCATGAGGACAGCTTTCGGCCTAAGGGTGACGCGGGCCTCTCCAGTCTCCTTGTCTACCCTCTCTGTGTCTTGGTCTCCCTCTCTCTCTCTCTCGCTCTCTGGGTCCATCTCTGACTTGCAATTTCTCTGGCTCCTTCTTGTGCCATTTGGGTGGGTGGCTGTCCCCTTGTCTCCACTCTGTGAGCCTCTCTCTCTGGATCTTTTGCCACCCCTTTCTTCCTGTCTCTTCCCCTAAGCCTCCTGGTTTCTCTCTTTCTATGCCTTCCCTTTCTGTCACTCTGCACCTGTGTGCCACTTTCTCTCTCTCCTCAATGCTCCCTCCCTCCCTCCCTCCCTCCACATTTCTAGCTCTCCTTTAATCCTCAGCTCTGTGCCTCTATCTCTTTCCCCAGCCATTTCTCTCTCCCTCTCTCTGTCTTTGTATGTCCCCCTTTCTCCCTAGCTCTATTTCTCTCTCACCCTCCCTCTGCCTCTCCCTGCTTTCTCTGTCTCTTTTTCTCTCTGTGTCTCTGCCTCTCCTCTGCCTTTGTCTCTCTCCCACTCTGTTTCTGTATGTCTGTCTGTCTCTCTGTCTGTCTGTCTCTCTCTCTCCTACCTCTATCTCTCCAGCTTTTCTGACCTTCGCTCTCCCCGCCCTCCTGGAACCTGATCCTTCTCTCTCATACCCCAACACTGACACATAATATTCCAGCAAATCCCAGCCAAGTTGTAGGGGGTGGACAAGGAGGGATCTGTCAGGAGCTCCTCCCAAAGGGACTTTTTGGGGGCTGTGGAGGGCAAGTGGGTCATGTTAAAAGGAACTGAACCTGCCTCCTCCTTTCCTTCTTCTGAATGTCTAGTTGCTTTCCTGGGAGGCAGAAGAGATAGTCTCTGAATAGGGATTTAAAGCACTAAGCTCTGATTCCTTCTTTTTAATATTTATAAAGAGAGAAAGGGGATAATTTCAGGAAGATCATTTCAAGGCAAAAACCCACATATTTTCA
This sequence comes from Choloepus didactylus, assembly GCF_015220235.1. Taxonomy (NCBI): domain Eukaryota; kingdom Metazoa; phylum Chordata; class Mammalia; order Pilosa; family Megalonychidae; genus Choloepus; species Choloepus didactylus. Next base: position 33,238,375 of record NC_051325.1, on the reverse strand, counting down.
ATAGAATTATTCCGAAACCCCCTTTCCGGCTCATTGGCATGTGTAATTTTCTAAGTTAAAGACACGAGGCCTGGTTTCCAAGTTCCTTAAAATGACACAGCTAAGTGAGGGCCAGAAAGGAAGTGTAAGATGAGAAGATGGGGGTTGGCACCCAGACAGGAGTCTGTCCTGGGGCCAGGCTGCAACCGAGCCTGGGCCTAGGGACAGCAGCAGCCAACACTGGGCTCCACCCTCCTCTTCTCTGCCTGCCTCCCTCAACTGATCAGCCAAACTCCTGGTAATAATTGTGGTCAAATCCCCACCCCCAGTCCAGAACTCTCTGTCTAAGGCTGGCAGAGCCAGCTGCCCTTGGATTCCCCAAACTCGGGGTGTCCAGAGCCACCCCTGCCCTTGTCCTCCCCATACTTCATCCATCCTTGGAGCTCCCCATCGCAACCTTCCAGTTGCCCAAGCCAGAAACCTGCGAGTTGGCCTCAAGTCCGTGCTGCCCCTGCTCCTTCTAAGTCCTTGCCCAGCCTTGCTGTTTCTCCTGCCTTAATACCTCTGGGCTCTCCCCCAGCCCCACTCCTGCTGCCCCAGGCTGGCCTCAGCATCCCTGGCCAAGACCCCTCCGATGGCGCCAGGCAGGTCTCCAGGCCTCTTGCCTCTCCTGCTTTCCATGAAATGCAGACAGGCCAAGAGGAACCTTCCTGAAGCCTAGCTCTGAAGATGGCCCTCCTTTCCCCCAGGGTACTCTCGGCCCCCATCACCTCCAGGGTGAAGACCCAGACCCCTACCCTGGCACCCGTGATCTGCCACAACCTGAATCCTTTATTTTCTTGTACCCCCCCTCCCATTGCAAACCCTTCACTCTGGCCACAGTTATCCACCCTCTTTGCTGCCTACCCAAAAGGAAGAAGAGAAGCTTCTCTACCTCTAAGCCTTTGCCCAGGCTGCCCCCTTCCCCTGGAAGGCCGTGCCTGCTGTCTTGGCATGGAGAGCTCCAATCCAAGGCCCAGCTCACATGCTACCCTCCTATGAAGCTTGGTTGTCATCTCTCATTGTCCTCCCTGGAGCAGGCTGTCTTTCTTTCTCTTTGACCCGTGACATTTCACTTGAAACATGAGACAGGCAGAGGCCCCTCTGGCTGAGACAGCGGTCACAGGACCCAGGGACATCACCCTCTGACATTCTCCTTGGTCCAGCCCTGCTGGAGTCTGTGACTCTGCTGGGCGTCCACAATGGTTGGCAAGTCTCCTCTGATGATAAATTCACTTATAACAATAATGAGCAGTGCCATGGCAAAGATCCATTACTGAGCTCTTATGACTGTGCTGTTTGGCATACATTATCTCACAAAGCTCCCAGCAGCGGTGCAGATGAGGAAACCAAGGCTCAGAGAGGACCAGCAGCCTGCACCGCATCACACTGTGGATTGGAGGGAGCCAAGGCTTGAGCGAACCAGGCCCGCCCTGCCCTGGAATGTCCGTGTTTAACCTCAGACACACAGAGAGTGTGGATCCCATGGAATCAGAAGGAACTGGGCACTCAGTCGTCAGTGACTCATCTCCATTGAGGGGGGCCTGTGGCCACATCCCCTCTTCTGGGTCCCAGCTTCCCCATCTTCTCAATGGCCCAGTTCCTGTTTTAAAACAAGGAAAATCCAGGACCAATTCTGCAAGCCCAGGGGTCACAGCTCATCTTCCTTTCTCTGGAGAAAAGCACGCCTGGGAGAGGCGGGGCAGAACGTCAAAAGAAGAACATGGGGGCACAAATGTGCCTCCCTCCTCCCCAGACTCAGCTGGAAAGGTTGGGGTGCTCTTCTGCCTACCTGAAAAGCCCCAGGGATGCCACCAGGCTGCTGCCACACAACCCTCGGCCTTCTTTGGGTCCCTGCCTAAGGCTGGCCCCAGCTTCCCAGACTCTGGCTGCTCACTGGTCTACACCATTCTCCCCATCGGTCTCCTGCTGCTACCCGAAGCCTTAATCTGCACGGCAGCCTCTTCATTTTAACAGAAATCACAAGGTCTCTTCACTCCTTTAGACCCTCCACTGGTGGTACATCCGTATGATAGAATACGCTTCAGCCATAGAAAGGAAGAAGTGCTGATACAAGCTACTCCACGGATAAACCTTGAAAACATTGTGCGGAGTGAAAGAAGCCAGACACAAAAGAACAAGTAGCATATGATTCCACTTATATGAAATATCTAGAATGAGAAGTTCATGGAAACGGAAGATAGATTAGAGGTTACCAGATGGGTGAGGAAAGGAGAGCTATTGCTTAATTCTGTTCAGGGTGATGAAAAAGTTTTGGTATCGGATGGTGTTGCACAATGTTGGAGATGTAACTAATGCCACTGAAGTGGACACTTAAAAATAGTTAAAATGGCAAATGTTATGTTCTTTGTGTCTTAGTACAGTTTAACAAACAAGCAAACCTTCCATGAGTTCTCATCATGGTTAGAATAAAATCCCGTCTGCCTTTCTGGGCCTCCCCGGCCCTGTGTGTCTGGTCCCAAGGCCTCTCTGGGTTGTGGCCACATGGGCCTCCTAAGACAGATCATGTTCTTTCCTGCCTCAGAGCCTTTGTTCTTGCTTTTTCTCAATGCTTCTCCTGGCCTTCTCCTTGCCCATTTTACAGATGAGATAACTGAGGCCCAGAGATAGGAAGAGGCCAGCCAGTGATGAAATGTGGGGCTAGAACCCTGCCTCGCCTCTCGGCTTCAGGTTTCAAGGCCTCATCAGACCCACTTGCAAGGATCTAGGGATTAGTCTGTTTCACCAAAATCCAGTGTGCCCACTCCCAGCTTGCTTCCCAGGGAAGCTTTCTCTGGAAGTCTTCCAACTTCAAAGACTGCCAGCTCCATTTCTTCTATGGATCTCCCCTTCCATCTTCAGATGACCATGGGGTATGGATTTTACCCTCAAGCTGGAGCATGCCAGGGACTGGGTCCAGACCCTGAGCTGGAGACGGGGGAGGTGTAGGAGAGGAGGACACCTCCGAGGTCTGGACCACTCAACCCTTACTGAGCACTTGGCACTTGGTAAATGCTGAGCTAAATGCTTTCCAGGCATTAGCTCAAGTTCATGCTCACCATGCTCCATAAGGTCTAACTATCATCCCCTTCAGAGTCAGACACAGGTTCAGAAGGGAAGTGGCTTGTGCAAGTGCCAGCATGATGTTCTTCTTAACCCCTTCATCGTCTTAGGTCACAGACAGCTGGGGTCTGTGTGTGGGGTGGCAAGAAAACCGAGATGCCTGTAACCATCTGAGCATGCGTGAGTGTATGGATTTCCAGGTTACCTTGGCATCACTCGGTTTTTCTTCTTGGGGATAAGGAGCAGTGAGGGCTGGGGAGGCCCAGGATATTTTTGCTCCAACCACCTGTTCAAAGCCTACTTCTGAAGGGCCCAGCCCACACGGGGAAGGGGGCAGAGTTGAGAGATGGTGGGGATCTGGCTAAGGCCTGGCAGGTTCTCAGAACACAGCAGCCATCAGTCAGCAGTGGGCTACTGGGGAGGGGCCAGCCACGGGCTCTGGGGAGGGCCAGAGGGTGAGGGTGGTCCTGGGGAGAGGCTGTGGCTCCCAGCTGCTGAGTCACTGCCAGTGCAGGCAGACAGCAGACTCGGGCTCATTCCCAGAGTCGTGCCTTCAGGGAGGCGGCGAGCAGCTGGCTGGAGGCCCCATGTTTCTGTCCCCATGGACTGGCCACCTGGGGTTTCTCTCACCCTGAACACTTGATCCCCTTACTTTTCCCGTGAGGAAGTTGTTAACTCCCAGAAAGCCATTCATTAGCCGTAAGATCAACCTCATTGTTAAGGAGAATTCTTACTTCCTGACAGGGAGGAGGCAAAGGGCCAGTGTCCAGCACTCAGCGCCCTGAGAGACCACCCCATCCAATGGCCCCTGTTTTTAAAATGAGGAAACTGAGGCCTGGAGAGAGGGAGAGATGGGGAAGAAGTCAGTGCCAGAGCTGGACCCGCACCCAGTTCCCCCAATTCCAGCCCAGCTTTGTGCTACACCATCAAGTCACCCCCAATTCCAGGAGCTGGCTTATTATGATTTTAAGATTCCACAGGGTATTCTAAGAAAACATGCTAACAAAGCATTCCAACATAATATAATATTCTAATGTAATACTCTAACATTATATTGTAACATAGCATTCAAATATGCTAATACAACTTGATATTCCAATTCAACATTTTAGCACAATTCTAACCAACATTCTAATCCAACATTCTAAAAAGAATACCATTCTAACATTACCTAGTGTTCTAATACAATATTATCAGATGTTATAACACAGCATTCTAATCTAGGCTGCTAACACAACATGACATTTCTGTTCATTTGAACACAATTATACCCAACACTCTGAAATAACTTTCTGAGTTATTACTGTAATACAGAGGAGTCTGAGATTCAAAGCCTCTGGAATTTCCACTGGACAAGGTGACCCTGAGCCCCAGTCATGCTGACTGGAGCTCACGGCTAGTTACAGACCCTGCCACTTTCCTCCGCTCCAGCTTTGTGATCACATCTGGCCATGCCCAGCCTGCTTCCGATCCATGAGGCCAGAGCGGCACCCAGCCTTGAGAGCTCCAAGGACCCTGGTCAGACAGATTCAGCTTCCCAGCCCGATGGAGGGCATAGCCTCCCAAGGCAGGGAGCTGGACTCCTTTGCCTCTGGTGGTGACCTGTCCCCACCCTCCTCCCGGCCAGGCCCCCTGCGCCTAGGGGTGGGGGGACGTGAGGGAGAAGGAGGAAGAGGCTGGTTCCCACCCCAATTTTGAGCATTCTGGGACAAGCGAAGACGCTCCCAATATTCGGACTGGGCTTTTCTTGCCGGCTTCTATGCCGTTATCAGGGCCTCGAACAAGAGGATGCACCAGTGTAGCCAGGAAGGACGGGGAGAGTCAGGGCCTCGAGGCAGCAGTAACTCCTCAAGCCTGCAGACCTCGAAATGCAACATGGCTGGAGCTTGAGGGTCAGCGAGAGCAGTCGTTTGGGGACTGTTTCTTGGCCAAGGATCCATCTGTTCATCTAGAATCCTCCCCACAAACCCTGGTCTACAAGGCCGATCCTGAGAAGCCGCTTCCTTGGTTCTCTCCCTCGCCGCCTGCCCGCTGAGTTCCAGCCACTCAGCTGCCTCTCAGGTCGCCACGTGCACAGGTCCTTTCCCACCCCTGGGCCTTCCCATCCCCAGCGGCTCCCTTTCCCCAGGTTCCCAGAATTCGTTCCCTCACTTTCCCTGGCTCTCTCCCTGCTCCAGTGACAGCTCCCCAGTGCTGCCATTCTGCCTAGGCCCCCTTAAACAGCACCCCCAGCTCCCTCCACCCTCTTCCCTGTGCAGGTTTCCTATGCAGTAGGTACTGCCATCTGATACGTATGTTGGCAATTTGTCCATCTTTCCCAAAACTGTGGTTCTTACCCAGCTGCTCACTGGAATCACCTGGGGGGCTTTTTAATATCCCAGTGCCCCATTGCAGACCAATGGATTCAGAATCTCTGGGGTGCCAGGCAGGCAGCAGGACTTTGTAACCCCCCAAGGGATTCCGAGGTGTCACCAAGGCTGAGAGCTCCTGCCCTAGAATGTCAGCTCTTCAAGGGCAGGGATGACTTCTTGTTTATTGGCTGGCAAACAGAAGGTACTCAGTAAGTATCTGTTGAATGAATAAGCAAATTCAACAAAATATTTCCATTTAAAAAAAATTAGTCACATAGCAAAAATGTCAAATAGTTCAAAAGGTTTTGTAACGAAAATGGATTTCCTCCTCTGGGCTTAAAAGGTAAGGCAGCGATAATCTGGAAAAAAGAGGAAAAGGGCAAAGGCCCAGAGGTACAGCGCAGTGCTAGTCTCTGGCCTTGCAAGAATTTTCCCCCCTCAGGGCTTGTCAGCCTGTGTCAACTCATGACCTTGCTGAGGCATTAGGGGCCCTTCTAGAACTCAGTTCCCCAGAAGTTTGGATTCTCCAAATTTCCTGCAAGTCTCAGGTCCTTCTTCAGTCAGTGGAAGTGATTATCCTGCCTCTTGGGGATCTTCTGAGCATCTAATGAGATGATAGAGGCAAAGTGATGTAAAAACTATAAAGTGCTGTGCATCACAATTACTGTGTGCCCTCTCTGTGCAAGGCATGTGCCTTGTTCTTTGGGGATGCCATCTCCTTGAGTCTGCACAACAGCTGGAGGTGAACTATTATTGTGCCATTTTGTGGTTAGGGAAACAGAGGCTCGGAGAGGTAGGGTGACTTACCCAAGGTCACCCAACTAAGGCCCAGAGCCCAGAACCCAACCCCCGCCTGTCCATTTCTAAAGACTTGGAAGTAGCTGATTTGAGAGCTCTGAGCCCCGAGAGTACCAGGTAGCCAGGACGGGCAGTCACTCTGTTTTCATGATTTATTTCACACACATTCCTGCCCAGTTGTTTGCCAAAGGGAGGTGGCTGGTGGCTGGGAGCCCGGGCTGTCTCGGTCCCGGGGTGGGGGCGGGGTAAGGGGGACTTGTCTGACCGCCAGCCAATCCGGGCCGCCGGAGCTGGCGTTGGAAAGGCCCTGGCCCCATCTTGCCGGGACACTCTATCTTTGTCCCTGGACACAAAAGGGGCCTTGTCTTGGCCCAGCAGCGCTGATTCCACATGCTCCCGACTGCCCCAGCCTCTCTGCCTCGAGAAAGGCCCATTTTGTCGAGTCAAAAGACTAACTTGTTTCTTTTTCATCAAAACGTGTTGACTGACCTGGTTGATTTATCTTGGGAAAGTAGTGGGCGAGGGAGGGGAGTGAGGTGACTGAGATGGGGACCATCCAGAAGGCTGTGTAGCCCAGCCTATCTTGGGGATAGGAACCCAGCCCTTACCTGAGAAAGAAAGAGAGCTCCATACTAGGTGTGACTTCAAGGGTCAGGACAGTCCCCCAACTTCACTAGTGGCAGAGATTCCACCGTTAGCTATTCATTTCTTTGGCTTCAACCTTTGAAGACAGCTAAAAATAAAAACTTCCTTTCAATAGTGTCAAAAGTTTCCTATATTTGCACCTGAGTACGAATTAGCTTTCCTGAGAATAGGGGTGAATTAAGCAGCAGAAGCAGGGCATTGGGAGCCCAGAAGGGGTATGAGGAGGGGGGTACTACTTACAGATAAAGTGGGACTCCCTCCCTCCCTCCTTCCTTCTTTCCTTCCTTTCAGAAATACCTGGTGAGCACCTGCTTTGTGGACCCACAATGGAGAATAAGATTGGTGCCCTCAAGAAGCTTCCACTCTTGTGGGGGATACAGTTGATAAAGGAGAAAGCAAATGAACGAATGAGATAATCCCCATGGAAGAGTGTGCTGTGAGGAAATAAGGCAGAGAGTGGGGACAGAGTGGCTGGGGGCAGATGGGAGTCCACTCTGGCCAGGTGGGCACCCTGAGGAGGGGGTGTTTGCCCTGAGACCTGAAGGGCTGAAGGAAGCAGCGGGGGAAACACCCAGAGACGAGCGTTCCAGGCGGAGGGAACAGCAAGTACAAAGTCTCCGAGGTGGGGCCAACCCAGGGTTTTCCAGATTCTCTGAAGACCCAGTGTGTGTGGTGGGGAGAGTGGGAAGATGAAGGACCCGGAGGGGCAGGGCCCGGACCCATAGGGCTTGGTGACGCCTCGGAATGTCCTTGGGTTTTTTCTGAGCAAAATGGAAAACTGTGGGACAATCCAAGCCAGATGGAGGCACGATTTGATTCTTATTTTTTCAAAAGTCCCCCTGGCTGCTGTGTGAAAAATGCCGGGAAAGATGCTGTAGCAGCTGACCAGGTGACAGCATGGGGGTGGCATTGGCTGGGGGGAGAATGGACAGAATTGAGATAACTTTTTTGGAGATAGGACCCAGAAAATGAAGGAATGAATGAATGAAAGAATAAGCCCCTGAGGTGAGTGCCAGCAAATTTAGGTTATAGTCTCTGTTCTAGCTCTGGCTTTCAGTATGACCTTGGGGAAGTCCCTTCCCCTTTCTGGGCCTCAGTTTCCCCTTTGATGAAGTCAGTCTCTGGGGGTTGGAACGGCTGATGTCAAGGTGTCCTGCAACAGCGACAGCCAGCCTGAGCCCCGGAGCGCTGACACTTCGGGAGGCGGAGCCTGTGATCCAGTTACTAATCCAGTCAGGCCTGGCTGGCCCCAGGGCAGCTGCAGAAACCTGGGGGTGAGGCGTGACTCCCACGTGGTCCCTGTGCTATCAGAAGAAACTGGGACAGCCGGGGGCCTGAGGCTGGGAAGGGCTGGCAGGACGCCACCATGCAAAGTGGGGAAGGGAGCAGGCTGCCGACGCTGGGCTTTCTCAGCCCCTCTGGGGCCTGATGTCCCCCTCACTGCAGCCACCATGCCTTCTCACTCATCCAGCTCAATACCGGGGACATGCCCAGCCCCTGAGGGCCGGCAGGAGGCATGGGAGGGAAAAAAGGATGAGCCATGTGCCCACTCAGTCTTCCCTCTGCCAGTCATGCAATGACATATGTGACCGTTACCACCCCCATTTCATTGATGAGGAAACTGAAGCCCAGAAAGATCAATCACTCACCAGGCAAGGGGGACAGAGCCAGGAATCCTATTGGGTTTGACTGGCTCCTTGCCTTGCTCCCTTCCACCCCAAGTATGGAGAGAACTGGAGTGAAAAAGAAAGAGAAGCTACATACATTTTGATAACTATAGAAACTCACACCCCCATGTTTTACTGGGCCAAGGACTTTCAAACAAAAGCTCTTCTTACCTACAGCCTTTGGGCCATGTGGATAGATACTTGGCTCACAGCTCTTCGGCTATTTATTAATTCGTTTGCATTTACAGCAAAACCTTAGTGGGAGCTTTCTACATATGCCAGGGAATGTGTGGGACTTTGAGAAGGGGGATGCAATGATCAACAAAAAGAGACTTATCATCTGCACTCATTGGCGTATATCTAGTATAGACAAGTGAGATAGACACTAAAAAAAAATTGTGGAGACCTTATAGTCATTTACTAATTGTGGCTTTGAGTAAGTTCCTTGCTTCTCTGAGTTTCAGTTTCCTCTTGTAAACCAGGGTGGTTAGAGTCCCTGCCTCACGGGGTTGTGGTAAGGATTAGATGAGAGAGTGCCTGTATCAGGCCTAGCACAGGGGACCTGGCCCGTAATATGTGCTCATTAAATATTAAATATACCATGTAGGTGCAGGTCCACTGAGACACAGATGCCAAGATTGGACTCGACATGCAAAAGATGCATTGGGGCAGGAGCAGCAGAAGCGGGGCGAGCCTTCAGACCGGGTCGGGCAGACCTGACGCCTGGAGAGTGGGGAGGAAGAGCCTCGGACTACAGCACAGCTCCAGGAAAGGCCCAGCCATGCCAGTGCAGAGCCCTCTAGCCTACGTCACCCACTGGGGGAGTCCCGCTTGTCTCCAGAACGCGCCTGCTTTGTGCCCACACCCTGCTCCAATGCTCAGGTATTGGCTAAAAGCAGCCCACAAGAAGCATGGGGGCTCAGTGCAGCCTGGGGGGGCAACGCAAGGGGCAGCAGCTGGGTTGTCAGTCAATCCAGCCTCCCACAGTAGGAGATCTGAGCAGGGCTTGCACACGGCCTCCACAATAACCAGACGGCCTTGGAGCCAGAGGGTCTCCCGACACTGCACCAGCACATCCGAAAGAGACCGTCTAGCACCCCACACCCTCAAACTAATTCATTAACTGGCTCAGGGGACTTAGAGGGAGGGTATTTGGCCAATGTCAAGACACAACCTCTTTCAATTGTGGGTGGGTGGAAAGTCTGATGGAACCCAAAGCAGATGACAGCCCAGTCGGACCAGCCACTGCTGACGTCAGGAAGGGGAAATTGGAACTATACTTGCAACCATAGGCAAATCCAAAAATACACCAAGGGAACACTGCCAAGGGCCCTACCTACTCAGAGGAGATGACCTTTGGTGCAGGGCACCGGCCACCATGGAGGGCAGGGGTGCTGGGGTGCTGGGTTCCCACCCAGCTGGGAGGGTCTGGGGCTTCTAGGGAAACTGAGCTGTTCAATGCGGGAAGGGATCTTCTCACACACACAGTCCAACCCTCTCTTTACACAGATGGGGAAATCGGGACCCAGAATGGGGATAGGAATTTTGCAAAATCCAACGAGTCACAAGAGGAACAGAAGTTTGAGCCAGGATTCCCTCAGAACTGACTCCTTCACTGCCAACCCTGCCAGCATTTACCAGGGGGAAGTGGCGGGCAGAGAGGGGACGGATGTCTAGAAAGGAAGATGGGGCTCAGAGAGCAGGCCTGGGCTCAAAGAGAGGAGAGGGGCCCAGAGGAAGATACGAAGAGTCAGAGGGAGGCTGAGGTTCTGAGGAGGCTCTGAGAGCTTAGGAAGGGGGTGGAGGGTCAGAGAGAGGGTGTCTCAGAACCCAGAGGCCCTGATAGAGGCATGGGGCTCAGAGATGCATGTCCAGGGGGAGGTCCCAGGGGCTGAGTTCTGGCCCTGAGGCCCCACAGGTGTCCCCGGCATCCTGGCAGCACTCTGAGGCAGCAGCCTCCTCCCCCCAGGCAGACCCCACCTTGCAGCCCTGCTCTCCTGGCACCTGTGCTGCCACCTGGGCGGGGGCAGGAGAGGGGAACTGACACCCTCAGCCATTAGTCAGCTTGTGGTGGTTAAAAAAAGAAGCCTCGTCGGCACTTGTGAGGAGCGCATCTCCCAGCCTCGAGCACCAGCGGCTGCCCCCTCCCCCTGCACCCAGCAGCTGGGCTCGACCACGGGGTGCAGGTGGGGGAACCAGGCACAGCCAAAGTGGGGCCCAGAAAGCAGGGACCCTGCTCTATGAGGCCTCCCTCCCACCTCTGTAATAAGGGCAGAGACCCCTTGTTGTGTGATGTCATCACTCTCGGCATGTGAGGAGGTTCAGGTCCCCACCCTGCCCAGGGCCATTTACTCCAGGTGCTGTCCCCTGGCGAGCCTGGTGAGCAAGGGCCAGGTTGGGAGAGTGGCCAATATGGAGGAGCAAGCTACGAGGGACCCCCAAGGGCACCCCATTCAGCCCCACCTCCCACTTGGCAGATACGAAAGCTGAGGACGGTGATGGTGCATGCCAGATGCCCAGGTCCCTGTCCCCGGGGCAGGGGTGACCCCAGTAAACCACACTGGTGCTCAAGGAGCCTGGCACCCAGCAAAAGCATGACAAAGGAGAGTTACATTCATCAGTTCTTGCTCTGTGCCTGATTTCCTCGTAAACATACACCCTAAGATTCATGTAATCCTCAACAACTCTATGAGGCAGGTACTATTTTGAATCACATCTTCCACATGAGGCCACTGACCTGGAAATTGGTAAACCAGAGCTTGAACCCCAGAGGCCAGCTCCCGAGCCCAGGCCGTCCTCCAGGCAATCCCCTTGTTAGACAGGCAAAGCAAAATGCAAGTTATAATAATCGTTTACTTGAAGCCACTATTTACTGGCACTTCCAACAATGCATTCATTCATTCATTTATTCACCCATCAAACACTGAGCACCTACTATATGCCACGCATTGTTGTAGACGCTGGGCAAAAGCATTTGAAAGGAGAGTCAGGATGCCTGTCTTCCCAGGACTCATGGCTCATCCTCACATGAGGGAGGAAATTTTATCTCCACTTTTAGATGAGGCCCAGAGAAGCAGTGTGACTTGCCCAAGGTCACACAGCAAAGAGAGCCAAAGCCCACATTTGTATCTGGGCCAGGCTAATGCCTTATTCTCTGCTCTTCAGAACCCTTTTCCAGCAATATCCCCAGAAGGAACTGAGCCAGAAGTGGCTGCAGTGGCCACTGTCTAGGCCTCAGACCCTTGGAAGCTCCATCCCACACAGCCTTAGCCTCAGTGTCCTCACCTGGTAAATGGGGCTAATGAGCCCACCTTCCAGCTGCCGTAAGAATTCCTTCCTCCTTCCTCCCCACCTTCTTTCCTCCCTAAATCTAGCTTTGATGCATCCTGACATGGTACAGACATTCTCTTCTGGGGGTTATTTTTGCTCCATTCTGCGGAAGAGGAAAACCCAGGGGACTCATAGAGGCAAAATGATTCTCCCGAGGCAGTGACCCCAACAGAATTCAAGCCCAGACACGTGTGCTTCAGAGTCGGTACCGGTCAGGGTCTGATTGGGAGATTTGATTAGCATTTAATAAAGGGATTATTTAAAAAGGGATGGGCAGGGTATAGGAAATCACAAAAGATAATGTGGTACTCCAGGGTTGCTACAAGTGGGATTGTTACCACCTGGAGGCCAAAGAGGTAATGGGAAGGAGAAGTTACTATAATCGGGAGACAGAGAGCCCTCCTGAAAGGAGCTGGGGCCTCTGTTTGGAGGCTGGAAGACTAAATGCCCCTCCCTCCATCCCCTGCAAGGGCTCCCCACGGGCCAGACCCTACAGAAAGTCTGAAAGTAAGGGAGGATGCTGACATGGTCCCTGCAGGTCAGCCTCCCGGGACAGAGAGCAGCGGGAGAAGGATGGAAAGCAGATGTGGGTGGGAAAATAGAAGCCATCCAGCCCAAGTCCAATGCTGTTTCTTTCTCCGCCACTCTGCCTCTGCCCAGGCACGGTAGGTTCTGTTGACTCTGCCGGTGAGATCACTAATGAGCGTGTAATAGTCAGCATGGCAAGAGCACACTGCAGAAACAAACCACCCCCCTGCTCTCCGGGTCTTCAAACTATTGGCAATGATGGCCCGAAGGCTGGCCACCTGCTTCTGTAAATAAAGTTTCCTTGGCACATAGCCACACCCCATTCATTTACATCTTTCCCGTGGCTGCTTTCCTACTACAAGCAGAAGTGAGTAGTTGGGACAGAAACCCAACATCACACAAGCCTAAAATATTCACTATTTGGCCCTTTAAAAAGTTTCCTGCCACTGGCAACAAAAGATTATTTCTTACTCTTGTTACGTGTCCACCTCAAGTTGGCAGGGGCCCAACCTGGCCGAACCCTCCCATCAAGGACCCCACCAGTCACCCCGGCAGGAGGCTGGAGACAGCAAATTGCTCACAAGCTTGAACCCTGGAAGACGCTCAATTGCTTCTGCTCATGAAGCTTTAAAGGCCAATGTGCGTGGCCACGCCTCACTCCCAGGGGGCAGGAAAGCACAATCCCTCTCCATGCTCCAGGGAGGAAGAGGCAGGAAGAGAGGCTGGACAGCACAGGACGCGAACACGGCACACAGCAAATGGTGGCAAAACAAAGGAAGACACTGTGCTTTGCAACAAACCTCAATGACTGCCTACCGTGCACAGGGCTCAGTTAAGCCAGGTGGGGTCAAGCCCAGTGTGGACAGAGACTGGTGGGGAGAGCAGCTGTGACACCTCAGCCCTGCTGTCCCCACCCCTTTATCAGGGCCTCTGTGTCACCAGAGGCAGAGCGTTCTCAGACTCGAGGCTGATGGCCCCGGGGAGCTCAGCCACAGCCCTTCCCTGGTTTTAGCCTCACATGAAAACTCCCAGGGGCTCCCCTCTCCCCCACGAGGGACCCAAGAGGCTTTGCCTCAATGGTTGGCTTTAAGACCAGCCGCCTTCCAGCCGTGTGGACTTGAAGCGGCTCTGCCGCTCTGACAGTCGCCTCACCGGGTAGAGCAGAGGTTCACCGTGTGGCCTGGGGACTGGTTAGAAATGCAAATTCTCGGGCCCCACCCCCAACCCGTTGAGTAACACACCGAGGCCCAGGAGCCGGGCCACCTGGGTTTTAACACACTCCTAGGGTGATTCCACTGCCCGCTCAAGTGTGAGGACCCCTGAATGGAGATGTGCAAAGCTTTTCCTGCAGCCTTCCACGCCTCCCTAAATGACAACTCTGTTCTTGCTCCGGCCAGGAAACCTGTAGTCAATCTCAGGTAGGGTTCCCCTCCCCTAATCCTTTGGCTCAACCTCTAAAATAGTCGAAACTGTCCCTTCTTCCCCAGCCTCCCCCATCTGACACCGCCATCGCTCCCACAACTTTCTAACCCATCTTCCCGCTTCTGTCCCTGCTCCCTGTAGAAATTCTCATCCCAGCAGCCAGAGAGCTCATCTTAAATACTAAATCAGATTATTCTGCTCTTCTGCTTAGAACCTCCAGTGGTTTCCATCTTGCTCAGAATAAAATCTGACTCCCACCGACCCCTCCACCGCCCCCGTACTCTCCCCCACGCTCCCTCTGCTCCAGCCACGCTGACCTCCCTCTTCCTCCAACATGCCAGGCGCGCTCCCAGCTGTTTCCTCTGCCAGAAACGCTTCTCCACTGGATATCCCCACGTGGCTCCCTCCCTCCCTTGCTTTGGATCTCTGTTCAAATGTCACCTCCTCGGAGAAGCCTTCTCTGACCCCTGCCGAGTGTGGTTCCCCACCCCTACCCCCGCTTTGCTTTTCTCCATAGCACTATCACCACCTGACACGTCTTTATTGTGTCTCTGTTTATTGTCTGTCCCTCTCCACTAGGATATGGGGTCCAAGAGGCCAGGGACTGTTCTGTTCACAGCTGTTTCCCCAGTGTCTGGCCCCAAGCAGGCTCTCAGTAAATACTTGTTGAATGAATGAATGAGTGAACACTTGTTAAATGAATAAATACTTGTTGACTAAATGAATGAGTGAATGAATAAATGAGGAATAAAAAAGACAGGTAAATGTGGGTTCCCTCCCTGCCCCTCCTGCCAAAGACTACACCCCAATGCCTGGCTGCAGCCAGCCCAAGCCCCTTCTATGGACCCCGGAGGCCCAGGTCAGCCTCCCGGACTCTCTTGGCTTCCTGAGAGTCACAGTACAGAGACCCCAGGATTAAAGTCAAGTGTGCCACTCTGAAGTCAACAAGTCTGGAGGTCACATCCCTGCTCCCTCACTTTCTTGCCCTGGGACCGGGGGCAAATCACGTCACCTCTCAGATCCTCAATGTCATCTCTAAAACAGGGACGATGCTAGTAGGCACCTTAAAGAGCTGCAGCAGGGACTAAATGAGGAGCTCATGAAGGTGTGGCGTGGTGCTTGGTACATGCTAAGCCCTCAATACATGGAAATTACTCTTGCGACGATTGTGATTGCTTTGCTTTCTTCCCAGTTTTGCCAGTGGCCTGGGGTATTGGGCCCACATTTATTAGGAGTGTAACTGACTTCAGGGAAAGGAATCTGGGTTTGAATCCCTCTGCTACCATCTTGCACTGTGATTTTGTACAAGGTACCACCCCTCTCTGGGCCTCAGTTTCTCCATCAGGGCATGGAGGAGGGGGTGCTGAAGGAGGTAGTACGCTTGGTCCTTCCAGTTTGCATTTCTGCAAGCCCTTTCGGAGGGCCAAGGCCCCGCTCGCCGTACCCTCTGCGAGGTGGGCACCAGGAGGCCCTGCGCTGAGTGGATGACTTGGCCGCACACATCTTCTTGCATTATCTTCCCTGGCTCCATGGGGAGATTGAGAGGAGTACAGATGCGGTGAGAGGCAGTGCTGGGTGAGGCTGAGAGCACAAACTCCAGGCCCAAAGTGGCCGGGCTTGACTCCTGGCCCCGCCTCCAGCAGCTGTAACTTTCCGTGAGTCACGTAACCGCTTGTGTGTGGGCATCCTCATCCGTAAAATGGGAATAATTGTAACATATGAGGTTTAAATAAATTAGTACTCACAAATCATTCAGACAAGTGCTTGGCACAGAGCAAGTGCTGTCCTTACTGATGGCTGTTATTACTAATAACCATCCTGAGTGTCTGACAAACTTTGATGTGATTCTCACAAAAATCCTCAAGGGGAGAAACATTATTGCTTTCATTTTAAAGGTGAGCAGGTTTGGCACAAAGGCTTTGAGCCACTTGCCCAAGGTCACACAGTTTAGAGGTAGAGCCAAATTTGAACCGAGTGCTCTCTCAGGTCAACCCAAAGCCTAGTACTTTCCACTCACCACGCTGCTTCCGCTTAGCTCTGTTTTACTTATTAAGGAACTGAGGGGCTCCGAGAGCTTGAGTTCTGCTGGGCCCTTCCGTCCGGGACCCTCCTGAACCCAGGCGCTCCGTAGCTGGAGGTGCTACTGCGCGGTTTATGGAGAAGGAAACTGAGGCTTGGCAGGCAAAGGGGCTTTCCCGAGGCCACTGCACTGGGAGGGCGGAGGTGGGACTGGGCCTGGTTGCCCCCCCGGGTGGGTGACCCTGTCTCCAGGGGAAGCGAGCCCAGCACCCACCCTGGCAGCTGGCCTGCCCTCAGTCCTGCAGCCCCCATTTCCCCTCCCACCCCTCTGCTTTATGACCTGTTTTATGAGTGCGGCTGGCGGCTTCCATGTTGCCATGGGAACCAGCCCTGCGCCGGCTCCTGGCAACTCGATCTGGGATTGGTAATTTTAATCGGGAGTCATTTCCTGGGGGCTGGGGTGGGGGGACCAAGGTTTGGGGTTTGTGGGGCCTGGGGCACCGGGTGCCTGCCTGCCCTTCTGCTCTGCTCTGGCTCCTCAGGTGTCTGAAGGACTCAGGGACCTCATAGCCAGGGGCTTGCAGGCCTGTTCGAGTCCAGAGGGGCCTGGGGAGGACCCAGAAGTGAGATGGGCCACCGAGCGGGAGCATGGAGAGTGGACAGAGCTAGACTGGAGGGCACACACACTCAGAGCCACACAGAGAGCTGCACAGGCACCCACAGCCATGCAGGCAGCCAACACGAAGAGGCTCCCAACTGTCCTGTGTACAGACACACACAGACACCCTCCTGCACACACAGTAGCAGAGCTGTGCACACACGGACACGGGAGAAGACACATGAAGATCCAGAGAGGGATGCCTGGGTGCTCAGGGATACACACACACAGACAGACACACAGACATCCAGAGACACCTGCAGACACACACAGGTACACAGAGGGACAGACAGACACACAGATAAACACACAGACACATGCAGATGGGCACACCAGGTGCAGACACACACACAGATGTACAGATGTAAATGGACCCCCAGAGAGATGCTCAGGCACCAGGGACACATGTGGACACCCCTGGACGTGCACATGAAATCCAGCAACACTCAGACACATGGGCATCACACCTGTAGACAGATGCAAGACACACATGCATACAAAGAGACACAGAGATATTCAGACATGCACCAGACACATGCATGAACACACAGACACTCAGGGACACGTGCAGACAAACAGACACTCCAAATTGCCTAGAGCTCACAGATGCACATGCAAGCGCAGAGACAGACATACAGATACACAAACCCCCAGAGAGGCATGGATGTGCCAAGACAAAGACATGCCCAGTCCCAGGGATCTACAGACCCACAGATATACATATGGACGCACGGACACCCAGAAAGCCCTGGCCGAAGGAAATAGAATCTCCTCCTACTTTGAACCCCCAAATTTTCATCAGTCAAAATGTTAAAAAAAAAAAAAAAAAAGGGTGGGGTAGAGAGAAAATGTCCCAGGAAAGGAAGGCCACTGCAGTCATGCCCTCACCTGGGACAGGCCCAGGCCCAGGTGGGACGAGACTTCCCACAGCAGCAGCTGCCAGAACTCCCACTGTCCTCAGGCAAAGGGCAGGCTGGCATGGGGAGGGGAAGGGGCAGGGAGTCAACAAGAGCTTCAGAGTCAGAAAGCCCTGGGTGGAGGCCCGGTTCTAACACATCCTCCCAGCATGTCTTGGACAACTTAAGCCCCCAGCCCATTTCCTGGTGACTTCACTACACCCTTCTCCCCAGTACTTAGGATGGAGCAAGAGCTTCTGCGGAAAGGGCCTAGCCCTGGGTCTGCCAGCAGTGCGTGTTGAGTACACTGGCTGCGTGCCGTCACTCTGCCCCGTCCCTGATCACTGGGCCCATGCTAATGGGAAGAGGGGATGAGGGGGCCTCCCCAGGGTGGGGTGGTTTGAAAATGAACAACTTCTCTGCTCCAGAGCCTGCTGGTCTTGGTGCCTCTAGCCCCACTTTCAAGGTTGGGCAATGCCAACGAGCCGTTATCATCAGCTCTGTGAGGCCGGTGACGTCATCTGTGTCATCAATTTCTGTGTCCCAGCATCTGGCGCAGGGCCTGCCACAGAGATCCTCAAACAGTGGTTAAGAGGCGAGTTTGGGAGACAAACCTCAGTTCCAGTGTCAGCCACAGGTTCATCTAGCAGTGTGATGTGAGCAAATCGCTTCTCTTGCTGAGCCTCAGTGTCCTCCTCTGCAAAATGGGCTAATAATAGGACTGCCCTACAGCCTCCTTGTGGGGAAGAAATGGGTTCAAGCATGTAATGTAGAAGCCAACACGGGGCCTGGGGCCCGGTCATGTCAGCAATGATTTGCTCTGCTTGCCGTTGTTGCTGCTGCTGCTTGCTGAGGGCAAACTATGTGCGAAGCGCTGTTTGAAGGGGGGTTTAATGAGTAATCTCATGCAATCCTCACCACCCATCGAGCAGGTCGTATTAGCAGCCGATACCCTATGCCCTGCTCATGAGCCCACGTGCCCAAGCAGCCGGTTCCCAGGCAGGCCAACGCCTTCCTGTTCCTCCCCACCTGACGGTGCTCTCCAGCCGGGCTGCAGTGTTGGGGAGTTAACACCCCAGGGGTGACTCTAACCCAGGGAGGGGTGGGAGGCGATGAAGCAAAGCTCCAGCTTCCCCCTCCCTCTGTGGGACAAGGTCAAGGCATGTTCCACAGTCCCTCAGAAGGTTCCCAGGGGGAGTGAGCCCCAATTTCCACCAGCGCTAACCTGCACTCTTTCTTACCTGCCCTCCCTTGCTCACTTCCTCACAGGCTTCCTGGGGTCACCTCTCGGACAAATTACCTGCATCCACATCTCTGTCCTATGGTCAGCTTATAAGGGGAACCCAAGAGAAGACATAGCTTTAATTTATAAATTTATGAAAATCCTGAGACTAGAGAGGTTAAGGGATCTGCCCAGTTGCCTTCCTGGCTCCCATGTGGGCACCCCACCATGGCCCCGTCTCCCTTCAGAGTCCTTTGGTCCCCAGGGCAGGCATTCCTGGGCCTGAGGCACAGAGGGGAGGTGTGTAGCCAGCGGTGGCCGCCCTCGGGGCTCCTGACCCGGCCAGACACACCCCAAGCCTTGATGCAAGGCAGACACGTGGTCCCCAGGGTGAGCCCCTAAGCTGCCGGTGAGCGGAATGGATTTCCTGGGCCGCAGGCAGTTAATTAGGGCGCTGCCTTCCCTTTGCTCCTTGCCCCCTGGGGTGCCTTGGGTTGGATTTCAGGCTCTTTATTATCTTGGCACAGATGGCAGCGCATGCTCTAGCTGTGAGGTCTCCAGCTGCCCAGCCCTGCCTGGCAGGCGTGGGGATGGGAGAGGGGCTTGCAGGGATCCCACACTGCCTCATCAGCCCGAGGAGACCACTGGCAGGGCTCCTGCCCCCAAACCTCGGCAGTTAGGCAAGCTGGGCAAGAAGCCCTCCCTCTCTGAGCCCTGGTGTCCTTATCTGGGCACAGGGGATCCCCAGCCTTGTCCCACCTGACTCCTAGAGTTGGTGGGAGACTGAAGTAAAGGATGGACGTGAAAGTGCCCATTGAAAAGATAGGCGGCCTTCACATCGGCCTGGAGGGGTCTGCAAGATGAGTGGTAATGGCAAGGGGCCATCCAACAGCCACCGTCTCTGTTCTCCTGCTTCTGCCCTTCTCTGGCAATCGTTCTCTCCCAGCTGCTTTTGGATTCCACGACATGCAACACCAGAGCTGGTCTCCTCCATGCAACTTCTCCCCGTGGCTCCATTGCACTTCGAGGAAAATTCAAACTGCTCACTGTAGCCCCCACGGCCCACCTGGTGCCTCTCGCCCTACTTTCAAGGTTGGTCAATGCCAACGAGCCGTTATCATCGGCTCCGTGAGGCCGGTGACTTCATCTGCCCACCCCTCTTGCAATGACACCTCTCTAGCCTGTCTCCCACCTGCTCCCCTCGCTCACTCCCCTCTGGCCCCACCTGCCTGTCAGCTCATTTTCCAGCCCAGTGCATTCATGCTGACCTCAGGGCCTTGGCACCTGCTGTTCCCTCTGCCTGGAAGTCTCTGCTCTCAGATAGCTGCAGGGCTTGTTGCTTTTCATCCTTCAACTCTCAGGTCAGATGTCACCTCCTCAGAGGGGCTTCCCTGGCCATCTATACTAAAATAAAATAGCCACCACCTCCACTGCTATCTCCCCACCTCCTCTGCACAAACACATGTCTCTCCATGCATTACCACCACTTGAAATGCTATGACACCCTTATCTGCTGTTTACTTTGTTAAAACATCAGCTCCAGGGGGGTGGGAACCTCACTTTTGTATCCCCAGCACCCCAGAAAAGTGCCTGGCACATAACAGGTGCTTTATAAATATTTGTTGAACAAATGGAGGCTGATTCCATTAATGTGTAATGTATGTTTATAGGCATATGCTTTTTGTTAGAAATGTGCAAATATAAGTATATGGGGAAAAGTCTAGAAAGAGGCCCCCCAAGGTGGAGGGTCAGTGAGGGGGCTGCAGGTCACAGCTGGCAAGGTGTTATGTCCCCCAAAACACCATTATCTTTGACACAATCTTGTGTGGGCAGACATAGTGTTGATTAGATTTTGGAATCCTTTGGGTGTTTCCATGGAGATGTGATTCAATCAACTGTGGACAAGACCTCTGGTTGGATAATTTCCATGGAGGTGTTGCCCCACCCATTCAGGGTGGGTCTGAATTAAATTACTGGAGCACTATATAAGCTCAGACAGAAGAGCAAGCTTGCTACAGCCAAAAGGGACACTTTGAAGAATGCACTGGAACTGAGAGAGGAGCTTCAGTTTACAGAGACATTTTGGAGACAGCCTTTGAAAGCAGACTTTTGCTCTGGAGAAGCTAAAAGAGGACAAATGCCCTGAGAGCAACTAAGAGTGACATTTTTGAGGAGCTGCAGCCTAGAGAGGAATGTCCTGGGAGAAAGTCATTTTGAAACCAGGAGTTGGAGCAGATGCCAGCCACATGCCTTTCCAGCTAACAGAGGTTTTCCAGACACCATTGGCTACCCTCCAGTGAAGGAACCTGATTGTTGATGTGTTACCCTGGACACTTTATGGCCTTAAGACTGTAATTTTGTAACCAAATAAACCCCTTTTATAAAAGCCAATCTATCTCTGGTGTTTCACATTCCAGCAGCATTCGCAAACCAGAACAGGGCTGTTTCATGGTTTTCCTCATCTACTCAGATATTGCATAAAACCTTATAGTCAAGAAACCGCCATGTGATACCCATGGAGTTTTTTTAAGTCTCTGCGATAGTGATGCTGTGCCCCCTGTAGTAAGTGTCCATGGTGTGATTCTCTCACCTAACCTCCCAGCCACACTGTGGCTTTCACAGAGAAGCCCCTTGCCCATTCCCCAGAGAGTCACCAAGCCCCACGTACACGCCAGACCCTGTCCTGGCCCAGAGGATGCCAGATGGAAGAAATGACCCCCACCTTCATGAAACTTACTGTTTAGTGGGGGAGACAAGCAATAAACAAATAAATAAAACTCATCTTTAGGTGGAAGATGCTATGGAGAAATGTAAAGAGGGAAGGGGTGGGAAAAAGGGAGAGCACGGGTGGTAAGAAGAAGGAGTTTGCTATTTAAATATTTAAATAAGGATACCAGGGAAGTCCTGGCTGGGAAGGTGACATTTAAGCAAGGACCTCAAGGAGGTGAGGGAGGGAGGGAGCCACGTTGATCCACCTAGGCAATGAGGACAGCAGGTGCAAAGGCCCTGAGGTGGGAACGTCCCTGGCACATTGGGGCAGTGGGCAGGAGAGACAACAGGCAGGAGGCACTGGAGCTAGAGGGGCAGGCCCAGGGGGAGAGCGAGGGGCTCGGAAAGGTGAACTCACTTGCTCCAGGAGTAGACGGGGGCTCTTGGGCTTAGCTGACTGTCAAGTCAGGGCTCTTAACTGCAAGGCTACTGATATGATTCGCAGGGAGGTGTTTTAGTTTCCTCCTTGCTAAAACATATTCCATACAATGGGTTGGCTTAACAACTGGAATTTGTCAGCTCCCAGTTTCAGAGGCTAGAAGGCTTGCTTCCTGTCCTCTAACTGGCTGGCAATCTTTGAGGTTCCTTGGCTTTTCCATCACACAGCGGTGGCGTCTCCTTTCTCTTCCGGGTTCCGTTGACTTCCAGCGTCTGGCTGCCCCCTGTGGCTTCTTTTCCTCGTCTGGCTTCTTTCGCTTACGAGGACTTCAGCCCTTTGGACTAAGGCCCACCCTCCTTCAGTCTGGGCACACTAACTAACAGCATCTTCAAAGTTCCCATTTACAAATGGGTTCTCACCCACGGGACCAGGGGTGGGACCTGAACATGCCTTTTGTGGGGGACACGATTCAGTCCCCAGCAGGAGGGAAGCCACAGGAGTGCCAGGACTGGGGGACTTGCATGGGGAAACCCCACCCTCCTGGGGCTGCCCCTCCAATGCAGAAGGGAGGAACCCATGAAAAGTCAGCTTTCTACAAGAATCTGTGACTGTTGTTTTCCATTTCCACGTTTGTTGGGGGTGGGAGGGCGGGGGTGGGGGAGGCAGTCCAGGCATCTTGTGCACACACATCTGAGTGTGCATCTGTGCTAGTGCACATCCTCCCATGTGACTGGGTGGGGCTCTCGAGTGTGTTGGCCCCGAGTTTCTCCTCCACATCTGTGTGTGTGTGAGCGTGGCCTCCTTGCCTTGGCTTTGTGAGTATCTGTGGATCCTGGGGAAGGTCTCCAGGTCCATCAGTGGCGAGTTCTGTGCCTGTGTGTCTAAACACACATGTGTCATTGTGCGTGTGTCATGTGTCTGTGCAAAGGTTCAGAAATCTGCCTGCATAGCAAGACTCCCTGGGCTGGAAGCGAGGCTCTGTCACTTACTTGGTCTGGCCTTGGACAAACTCCTGACCGCTTTCTGCCTCACTTTCCCCATCTGTAAAATGGGGCTAATAGTAGAACATACTTCATAAGGTTGTTGTGAGAATAAGTAAGTTAATACTTGTGAAATGCCTGGAACTGTGCCTGGCACATACAAAAAGCAATGTCTGAACTGTTATTACGCTAGATAGAGTTCTGTCTGTGTGTGTGTCTGTTTGTCTGAGAGCATGCATTCATGGTGACGTCTAATATGTGTGGCAGCTGGCAGCTCTGCATGTGTCTTTGTGCCAAGCCTCGGTCTTGTCCCTCATTTTCAGGGCTTGGTCTCTTCTTGGATGTGGCCGGCTGGGCTGGGGCTGGGTCGGGGCTGCAGGAGGGGGCTCCTGCCATGGCCTGGCCAGCTGGACTCTTCACAGCCCAGTGAGTCTGCCCCTCGGAGCAGCCAAGCAGCTAGAGGGGTGGGCACAGGAAGGACATCTGCTCTGAGATCTGGGGTCCTGTGCTATGGAAATTTCTAGCTCTCACCACAGGGATGGGGGCTACATGCTTGACCACCCTTGGGGTCACCTCCGCATCTCCACATCACGGTGACCACTCTCGATGACAGCGAGCAGTTACTGGGGGCTGATGCATGCCAGGCCCTGCCCTGCACTTAACCGTGGCCTAACTCGCTGAACTCTGACATCCGTTCCGCATTAAATCCCGCCATTATCCCTACATTACAGATGAAGAAATGGAGGCCCAGAGAAGTCAATTGCTTATTTAAATCACACAGCTGTTAAGTGGAAAGAGCAGAATTCAAACCAGCTGTGTGTCTCCAGAAGCTGCGCTCTTACATCATCTCTCATTTAGAAGAAGCTGATCAAATATATGTTAAATGAATAGATCAATGAACAAGAGACAGAGGAACAAGTTTCCAGGGAGTGAGGAGGCTGAGGAAAAGGTAGAGAGTGATCTTGGCAGAGGAGAGAACCAGCTTGGCTCCCTGCGGGGGACCCTGGGAGTGGGATGGCAGAGGTGGACAGGCCAGACGGTGGGGGCCTGGAAGGCCAGGCAGAGAGGCTTGAACAGGGTTGGCTCAACCCTTCAGAGACCTGGCCACAGTGGAGGTGCCATGGGGACAGGCCACCTGGATCCTTCTTTGTGGAAAATTGTCGAGCTGAGCCCAGGTCCTGGGGAGAGCTCATGGCTGAAGGCAGACTAACAGGGCAGGGCTGGTTAAAACAAAGGCCTTGAGGTCAGTCTAAGATTGGGATCTCAGTGCCCTCACTTCCTGGCCAGGGGACCTTGTGTCAAGTCACTTCCTGTTCTTGAATCTCGATTTTCTCATCTGAATCAGCTTGTTGAAATGATTAATGTCATTGGCCCGGTGCCCAACACATAGCACTCAATAAATGATCACCTGTTATCAAACAAGGACTTTCAAATAACAATAATAAATAGATTAAGGGATCTATGGAAAAGGTAGACAATATGCATGAACAGATGGGGAGTTTCAGAAAAGAGAAGGAAACTAAAAAAAAAAAAGAGAGAGAGAGAGAGCTTACTGGAAATGCCAGAACCATCCTAGAAAAGAAAAATATGTTATCAGAGAGGAAGAGTTTTTGATAGGATTATCAGCAGATTAGACCTAGGAGAGAAAAGACTCAGTGAACGTGGTGATGGGTCAATGGAAAGTCTCCAAACTGAAAAGAGAAAATGGGAATGGAAATTCATAGTCTGGGATTCATGAGCTCGTTACGATTGAAGCCCAGTGCCTGGCATGTAATTCTCAGTGGCTCATCCCTTCTCTCTTCTAGAAAATAGGTTTTGAGCTCCTCACACATGCCAGACAGTGTTTTCAGCACTAGGATCTCAACAGTGACCCCAAGGACAAAGGTCCCTGCCCTGGGGGAGCACACAGTCTAGGGGGAGAGGCAGACTCAGAAGTACATAAATACACAGTAGGTGAGACAGTGGTGTGGGCTATGGAGAAAAAAGTACTGAGAGGATCAGGAAGGGGGGGTGCAGTTTTAAATAGAATGGTCAGGGCAGGCCTCATTAAGAAGGTGACATTCGAGCCAAGACCTAAAGGAGGTGAGGGAGGGACCCACGTGAAAACCTGTGGCAGGAGCATTGCGGGAGGATGCACGGCTGGTACCAAGGTCCCCGGGAAGGAGTGCTCCCAGGCAGCCCTTGGAAAGGCCAGGAGGAGGCCAGTGTGACCAGAGCTGAGGGATGGAGAATGAAGGGAAATAAGGTCAGAGAGGAAAACGGGTGTGGGGGCACCGAGAGGGAAGCAGATTGTCATGAAGGGACTTTCGCCTTCACTCTGAGTGAGACGGGAGCCTTTGGAGGATTTCCATCAGAGAAGTGATGTGGCCTGGCTGCTAAGTGGAGAAAGGGTTGGACGAGGTTGGGGGGAAGGCCCAGGGGAGGGTCTGCGGTGACAATTCGGGTGAGAGTATGAAGGTGGTGGCAAAGGAGACGATGGCAAGTGTTTGGAGTTGGGGTACATCTGGAAGAACAGGTCAGCGTCAGAATGATTGCTATTAAAATCGTTCTTAGGACCAGCCAGGCTCCCCCAAACGTCTTCAGCCCAGACAAGCAGGAGTGAAGCTGCCCTCCCGGGCCCTCCTGCCAGGGGCCTCTCCTTGATCTCGGTGGGTGGCCTAGTTGCCAAGCACCATCCCCCGGGAGCCCAGACCCACTGGGCTTCTAGCCACCCCCCAGGCAGCCCCGGGGCCTAGAGAGGCTCAGGTCTGCCCCAGCCACCTCTCCTCAGCTGCAAGGCTCCAGTTCTTTGCTCAGTCAGCTGGAGAAGCTGGTCCCTGCAGCTCCAGGCAGGCCTATTTCTCTCTCTTCCCAAACCCCACTTGATGGAGGAAGGAGGCGTCAACCTCTCCGAGGAAGTCATACTTGATTCCACTCCACCCCTTCCCCTTCCACATCACTGCCCTGTCTGGCCCCTGTCGTCTGTCTGTCACAGCCATCCTGCTGCTAACCCAGCCTCTATCTCACCTTCTCCTATCTAACCCCCTAAGGGCAGGAGAGGGGCCTTTCTAAAAAATATGACAATGTCACCCCAAGCTGAAAATTCTAACATGCTCCTAGTGCCTTGGGGACCAGATCTGGGACCCTTAGGGTGGCCTTCAAGGCCCACGCCCATGGCCCTCCTTTCCTGCCCCCTCTGCCTGCAGAACCCGCCGGCCGCAAGGTGTCCACACCACCTCTCCCGGCCTTGCACCTGCTCCTAGAGCCGAGGCCTCTTCCCACCTTCTTCTGCCTGGCAAACTCCTACTCAGCCTCCATGGCCAAGGTCAAGGCCTCTTATCCCAAAGGCCTCCTTTCACCACCCCAAGCCACGTGCTGCTTCTGCTCCTGCAGCTTCTGCGCTCGCTCTCCCTTGTTCCATTCACATTGATGACAATGCATGGCCAGCAAACCACCCTCCCCACTGTCCGTGGCACACATCACTAGACGGTCAGGGGTGCTCTCCCACCCACCTGGCGATGCTCTCAGGATCACAGAGGTCAACAGAGAGGTTAAAACCTATTTTCTCATCCCCAATTACCTGTTAATTGTATGCACTGCCACCACTTACACACATACTCACACACACACACACACATACACGTTCTGGAGGGCAGGGCTAAGTCTTATTCATCTCTCTCTCCCCAGTACCCCACAGAGGGCCTTGCACTGAGGAAGTGCTCACAAAGACTTTTGCTAAATCCAGGCTTCACTGTGACCTGGAGACACCTGGGGAAAGTGTCACTGACAACTTGGCCCTGTCCCCACATTTCACAGATGAGATAACTGAGGCCCCAAGAGAAGGCACTGCCCAAAGGTACCCAGAAGGACAAAGGCAGGGCCAGTAGGGACAAAAACCCAGATCACCTCCTGCTTCCCCCCAGTTCTTCGCCCTGTGCCCCCTCCCTCACCCAGCTGCCGCTCTCTGGGCTATGCTGAACTTCCTGGAATTTCCTCTGTGCCCAACTCCAATTAGCTTGTCTGTCTGTCCTGTTCGACACAGAGGCTCCCTCAGGAGGAATCTCACAGACGATTTGGGGAGACATTTGGGAAACTAAAACTCATGCTCTCTCTCTCTTGACTTTGCTCCTAATTCTGTCCACTTTAACTGACATGTCTGATCTTAGCTTAAAATCCCGAAGTTGACAGGGTAGGGGTTAGGCTAGATAGCGTTTGCCAAACTCTGTTTGGCAAAACCTTAAAAGTACCCCATGATTAAAGAATTCTGGGGGACAATATGTTCTGGAAATGCTCCACGAGTTCTACCCCTCCTAAAGCTTCACAATACATATTAGTATAAGGAAGACTCTAAGTCAAGCAAAAACTTGCTTAATCCACTTCTTCAAACTTTTTTAACCATGCAACCCTTTTTTTTTTTCAAAGTTCCTCTTTGCATCTCTACCAGTTACAGTTCTTTTAGTTACAACAGAAAACTCAATTGAGCTAGTTTATACAACAAGGAGAGCATGTTAACTTTTGTAACCACAAAGTCTGGAAGTCATGTGGGCCTCAGGTACGGTTAGATCAAAGCTCTGGCTCCATTTCCTGAGGATGCCCTAGGACCTCTGTCTCCAACTCTGTGCATATGTCAGCTTCATCCTAGCTTGGCTTCCCTCATGGAACGAAGTGGCTGCAGTAGTTCTGGCCATCGCATCTGAATACCCCCACTGCACAGAGGAAGAGGGGATAATCATAATGTCTTCTGCAGAGCCATAACAGACTCCGTCCTTTCCACAGTAGCACCCCTCCCACCCTCACTCTATTCTTCCCTGCCAAGGAAACTCTGATTTGTTCCTATAGCACTGGTGATCCATGGATCTCAAGGAGGGTGGCCCCAACCTGAGCCCTGGGGGTAAATCTTGATAGGTCCAAAGGTCCCATGGTTACCTTATTCCTCTTTCATTATAACAGCTCAGAAATGTCCGTAACTCATCCTGGCTAATGAGGTACAAGCAAAAACCCGCTGGATGGGAATGGAGCCAAGAGGTAACTCTGGTCGGCATTCTTATGCACTATATAGAGAACCCTTTTTAGGTTTTAATGCACTGGAATATCTAGAAGTAAATACCTGAAACTACCAAACTGCACCCCAGTAGCCTTGACTCTTGAAGATGATTGTACAGCAATGTAGCTTATAAGAGGTGACAGTGTGATTGTGAAAGCCTTATGGATCACACTCCCTTTATCCAGTGTATGGATGGATAAGTAGAAAAATGGGAACAAAAACTAAATGAAAAAATGGGGGGAGGGGGGATGATTTGGGCAGTGTTTTTTACTTTAATTTTTTATTCTTATTTTTACTTTTTCTGGTTTAAGGAAAATGTTCAAAAAATAGATTACGGTGATGAATGTACAACTGTATGATGGTACTGTGAACAGTTGATTGTACACCACAGATGATTGTATGATATGTGAATATATCTCAATAAAACTGAATTTTAAAAAAAAACTGCTGGGTGGGGCTTCTAGGAAAGCTTTTGCCTTCCTGATATAACAAACAGACTTAGGCGGCATGTCCTTCGCCCCTTCACCTCTCCTTTCCGGCCCACCTGGAATGATGAAGTGCGGCAGCCATCCTGAGACCACGAGGAAACAACTCTGAAAACAAAGGCTACCCTGCCAGAGAGGGCAGAACAGAAAATGCAACCCCAGGCCGTGATAACATCATTAGGCAGCTGCGCGATACTTTGGACTGTGCTCTATAGGCATCTTACTATGAAAAAATGAAAATGCATATTTGTTTACGCCAAAGGCATTCTCAACTGACATAAAGTCAAGTCATTTTCTGCAAACTAAGACTGTGAGAGTATGGAGACACAGCCTTGGAAACACAGCTCAAGTTTCCTTGAATCCCAGACACATTATTAAACATATACAACCCCAGAGATGTTTATGAGAAAGCTGATCATTGGAAGGTTTGTATCCACCCCAGCCAAGAGTTGAATTCTTGGCTTGAGTGGGGTGCCAGGAGCCATGGAGCTGGAGGCTGCAGAAGGGAGCCCTTGCCACATCTGCTTCTGTCACAGGGCTCCCCAGAGTGGCTCTGGGGCTTATTTCAGATGTCTATAATGATGCCAACACAAAACCACATTACTGAATCCAGATTCTGATTGGGATTCAGCAAAATATATCTAGAGCCTTAAACTTAGCTCCACCTTCCAGCCCAGTCGTCTTACTTCTTGGATCTCTCTGGAGAAAAGAACCCAGAGAAAGAGGATGAAAAACCAGAAGCATAAATATTTTTATCCCAGCCACATATATAGTAGCAAAAAAAAACTGGACAAATCTAAATCCTACAGTGGGGTAAGAGTTAAGAAAATATCTGCTCAATGGAATATTACATGGCCAGCAAAAATGAATGTTTACAAAGTGTATAACAGCACAGGGAAATATTCATGATATATGTTAATGAGAAAGCCAGCTGCAATGTTTTATATACATGGTATGATCTCAAGTATATAAAAATTGCATGGGAAAAAAATAAACCAGGAAAGAAATATACTGATACGTTAACAGTGATTGTGCTTGATTGGGGTCATTATAGGTGCTTTTTGGGAGATTTTTTCCTGCTGTTCTGTATTTTTCCACTTTGCCTACATGCACTACTTTTATAAGCAGAAAAAATCAAATTGACTTTTCTTTTTAAAGCTTCTACTGTGTGAGATCACTGCTGTCATCTCTCCTCCAGTAAAGCAGATAATCAAGGGCTGCCTGGAGCCGGTGACCCCCTTCTGCACTGGACCAAAATAAAAACAGCTTCCAAGCCGGCGTATTTGATGAATAGCTTGAATCTCTTTTTAGAGGCAAAGGGAGTGGTGGGAAAAGGGGAAGATCAACACCCTATTTTTAAATGGTGACGTGAGCTCACAGGAACTAAAGGCAAGAAGAGGCACACACCATTCCGGGCCTTATGCAAATCTATACAAATGAGGCACACTCCCGTGGGGAAGTCTGAGAAGGCTGGGTCTGATCTCCCACCTGGATTCCTGGGTTTCACTGAGGTGGGGGTTGGAGGAGGGAGGGGAAGGCACAGTGACAACCACCATGCATTGAGCAGCTACTAAGTGTCAGGCTTGCAAAGCATTTTCACTGCTGGGGGCTTCCCAGACCCTCCCACCATGCTGTGGTGTAGGCTCCCACGTTATGAGTGAGTCAGGTGGAGCTCAGAGAGCAAAGCCACCTGTGCAAGGTCACAGAGGGACCAGCCAATTCCAAAGCCAGTGGTGCCTGGGACCAGGCCAGGCAGCCCTGGGTTACAAGGGCATGGTGTCTCTGGTGGTATCTGAGGTCAGGCCTAGGTAGGGAGGAGGGAGGAGGGGAAGTGGGGAGGAGGGCGGAGGGAAGAGAGATGAGGGCTGTCAGGGGTCCACAACGCAAGAATGCGATGCCTGCGCGTCCCAGGCAGATCTGGGTCCTCACCCAGCCTTTGCACTTGCAGTGCCCTCTGCCTGGAACACCTCCCTGCAGATACCAACCGGCTTGCTCACTTCCTGGGCAGCTTTCTGCTCAAAGGGCACCGAATCAGAGGGGCCCCAGCCGACCTCCTAAAAAGAGCATCAGCCACCTCCTCTCTCCCAAACAACTGCTCCCTGCCCCACTTGGTTTCTCTTTAGCACTTATCACCTCTCTGACTTTTATATACATATTTTGCTTCTTGACTAGATTCTATGCCCCATGAAAGTAAAGAGCTTAGCTTTTGGGTTCATTGTTGTATTTCTAACATACTCGGTGTTCAAGACACGTGTCAAATTAATAAATTAATGAATAAATGACTCTCAACTCTCCCAGGACCTAGTTACACCAGTTTGGACAATGATACCGCAGCCATAAGAATAGCATGATTATTAATGATACATTATTTTAGCTAACATTTGTGAGCATGTATTTTTACGTTCCTTTTCTCATCTAATCCTCACGTCAAACCTCTGAGGCAGGGAACATAATTATCCCCATTAGACAGTTGCAGAGACTAAGGCTCTGAGAAGTCAGGGAAATTGTCCAGAATTACAGAATGTAACCAGCAGAGTCAGGACTTAAATCAAGCATGTCTGTTTCTGGAATCTGTGTTCCCACCCACCATGTGAAGCCCCAGGGCGATTCTGCTCAACAAGAAGGCCCGGGCTACATCCACCCCACTCCTCGCCGTATTCCCAGTGCCTGGCACTAAGTGGCCCTCAATAAGTGTTAGTCAAATAAACCAGCGGTTCTCAAAGTGTGGGCCTGGGGCCAGCAGCACCAGCCTCCCTGGGGAACTTGTTGGAAACACTGATTCTCAGGTCCCACCACAGACCTACTGAATCACACTGATGCACCCTGGGGCGCAAAAACCCCTGGAATGAATGAATGGACACCCCAAGCCCCTTGCCCCATCCATCACTAAAGCAGGGGTGATAATCCGGTGGGGTTAGGGACCCAGCAGGAGTTCAAGCTCTCCCGATTCCCTCCCACAAGCTACTAGAGGAAAAGTTTTCAGCTCCCATTTCAGGCCTTTGATTTCAGCCCCATCTGGCCGGGAAGATGCCAGCTTGTCAGAGGGAGTGGGGTGCTGGGAGTGATGGAGTTGGAGCTGGAGGATCTATTATTAATGACCATGTAACATTGATTAAGAGTCCACAGGGCACGGCAGCTGTGTAGTGCTGGGGAGCGCCTCCGCTCCTGCCTGGAGGGGGAAATGATTAGCAACATTATGAAAGGAAATACTCATCCTGGAGCTGCCCTGAACAAATGCCTCCTGGGGTGGGAGTTTTCCTCTCCAAAGGATCTTTCCTCCCAGCCTCCACAGGCTTGTTGGGGCAAAGAGTGGGGAGACAAACTGACCTTTGACCTCTGACCCACCTGCAGGCATTGGGTTAATTGACACATGGGAGAGTACATGCTCTGCCCACGGGAGTCAGGGGGCTATCACATACCCAGCATGGCCTCTTGAGAAAGCAGTTTCAAAGAGGCTAGATCTTTCTGATTTTTCCAAAGATAGAGGCAATCTGGACTTGCATGTGAAATCTCCAAATTTTAAAATACTATTAAGACAAATTCTGGGTTGGCAACTTTTTTTAGCTGCTCGGCTGCTATGGTTGCCTTTAATCCTTATAGCAACCCCATCTCCATTTTCCAGATGAAGAAACCAAGGTTCAGAGTGGTCACACAGCAAATAGGTGGAAGAGCCGGGGTTTGAGCGTACGTGTGATTCCTGAGACCTTGCTTTCACCATTGGACTCCTCAACTTCTCATTTGTCCTGCTCCTTTGTGTCCCCAAGGACATAGTTGTATCTCTAAATCCTCCAAACATATTCCAGAAAGTCTATAACGAGTGCCCAGTCCAAGCTACATCCTTCCAAACTGTCTCACACCCAGAGACAGCACAGAAACCCTTAGGCAGACTACATGTACAGAGTTTGGATTTGAATACCTGCTTATCCCACCTGGGCTGGGTTCCCAGCAGTAACTGCGCCCTTCCCCGAGGTTAGGTAAGAGGGTGCAAGGGAGCCAGCCCCTCCTGCCCTCTGGATCTGCTTCTGACCTTTGACCTCACATTTCATGAGGGTGCAGTGGGACGGGCCGATTGTCTCATTTTGCTCCATGGGACTCTGTTTATCTGTCACTGACTGGCTGGGCAGCTTTAAGCAAGTCCCTAACTTTTGCTGGGCCTCAATTTCTCCCCTGTGCCAAAGAGGACTATTTGGACAAAAGAATCAGGTTCTTCTGGGACTGTATAACTTAGCGAAACCTAGAACGGATGATGACAGTGGTTAATTGTACAATATAAGAAAGTTTTTACATAAGCTAGAACAAATGTATGTTATTATTACAAGGTATTAATAATGGGGTGGTTTATGGGAAAAAATACAATTAATGCAAACTGAAGTCTCTAGTTAACAGTGACATTGCAATATTCTTTTATTAATGGTAACAAAGGCACTATACCAAGGCTAAATGTCAATAATAGGGGGGTATAAGGGAGGAGGTAGGATTTTCTTTTCTTTCTTTTCAGAAGAAATGGGAATCTCTCATAAAGATTTTGGTGGTAAATGCTTAACTATGTGATTATACCAGAAGCCGCTGATTGTATGCTTAGAAAGGATTGTATGGTGTGTGAATAAAACTGTTAAAAAAAGAAGAGTCACATTCTTGACCTCATTAGTTCTGTGATGAGCCACTGACCAAGTCATATCTAAGTCCAGACTGAGACTATGGACTTCACAGGTGATGACGATGATGAAGATGAGACCAAGGCAATACTAGCTAACACCTCTTCAATGCTTCCTAAGTGCCATGCACTTAAGTTGGATGATCTTGTTTAATCCTCATCCTAACCCTATAAGGAAGAGGACATGGTAAGTTCCATTTCACAGAAGATTAGACTGAGGCTCAGAGAGAGAAATGGCTCCAGAGTACACGCTTGAGCCACCACCACCTGCATCCTCTCCTGTGGCTGCAAACCATGAGGCATGTTGGATCCTTCTAAATTTGTTCCATCTGTAATGCAGACCACACCAGGTCCCTGGGAATTGAGCAAGCTGGTTTGTTTCCCAGGAAACCATTTTGAGCACTGAGGGCTCATTAAGGAGTCCACAAACTAGAGGAAGAGATTTCAAAGTGGTACAGCTGATCACAGCTCCCCAGGCAGGTAGCAAGCTCCCCATCCCAGCAGGTGTGCAAGCTGAGGCTGAGCAATCAATTTGGGGAATGTTGTAGAGGCGATTCCAGCAGCAGGTGGGGAGGCAGACGGGGAACTAAGGGGGAGCTTTTTGGGAAAACCAAAAGGAGTTGAGAGCCAGACTTGCTGGGTTCAAACCCCACTTGCTATTCTGTGTGACCTTGGGCAAGTTACTAAACTTCTCTTTGTTCAATTTCCTTGCCTTTAAACAAAACTACCTCCTTGCATTGCTGTAAGATTATATCAGTCGATATGTGCAAAACATTTAGCCCAGTGCTGGCACCCAGGAAGTCTATAAAGCATCAGCTATTACTTACAAAGTTTTTATTGTAACTTCAGAGTCCTAACTCTAAATCAAAACTTCAGTGGATGCCAATATAAGAGATCAAAGAGAAGCTGTCCTGGCAGAAGGGGTGGGGGGTGGGGACAAGAGCCCTGTCCAGTCCACCCCCTCCCACAACAGTCCCAACCACTTCAAGTTCTGGGGGCCCGGAGGCCACCACGGACCCCTCAACCTCAGAAGCTGAGCTCCAAGCCTCAGGCAGGCATGTTTCCTGTCAAAGGCCCCTCTGCCCAGGCCCGTGAAACTGTGGCATTCAGCTGCCACATGGTGCAGAGGGGGCAACTGAGGTCCAGAAAAGAGCCAAGGTCACCAACCAGTTGAGGGACAAATTCCCTTGGCAGGACAAAGGGGTCTCTCAGCCCCTTTCTCAAGAAAACAAAACAAACAAAAAACCCAGGCCATGGTTCCCATGCAGGCTCCCCCGACCCTCCCCAGACCCCACCGAGGAACCCAGGGAGTTTCCTCAATGCCCCTCACCAGCGTGTGGCCTCCCACTGCAGAAAGCTGGCTGTCCACGAAGAAGTCAGCAAGAGGAAGTGACGTTTAGAGAAAGGAAAGCAGGGCTCATGAGAGCGAGAGTGGGGAGAGGGCAGCAGGTTCTGGCTGGAGGTGGGATCGGGGGCAGCTCAGGCCTCCCACAGCAGAGAGGAGCTCAACCAACCTGCCCCAGCCCCAGATACCTTACCGGGATGGAGGAGAGAACCGGAAACTGAGGAGAGGCCCCAGATTTGCCAGGGCTCTGCTGCCCTCCCTAAAAGACATGCTCTAGGGAGGACACACCCACAGGCCCCCTGAGGTGTGAACGTCAGACGTCAGTGGGGGTTCCCTCTGAGTCCCCTCAGCAAAGGCCTGCAAGCTTGTTGGGTTTCAGACCCTCATTGCACAGAGGGACACTAGCCCAGAAGGGGCAGCAACTTGTCCCAGGTCCAGCAGCAGGTAGGGGCCTTATTGTTTCCACTGGCATCAAAGCTTTATCCTAGTGCCTGTTGTCATAACAACAATAACAATCAACAAGTAGAATAATGCCTTCTTTTTCAAATGTATACAATAAGACAGGCCCTTGGGAAAGCACCATGATCCCCATTCTATAAATGAGAAAACTGAGGCACATCAAGTTTACAGAACCTGCTTGAGCGCCCCCACGGCTGATGTGGATTCGGACCCACAGTCTGGCTGCACAGCGCACTCCCTTCTTGGCCACTATGCTGCCAGAGGGGAGAGGACCCTCTTTCTGGAAGCTCGAGCATCGGTGAGCATGGGTAAAGGAGACTTCAGGGTCTAGGGAAACATTCCAGGGCTGCTGAAACCCACGTGGCAGCAGCTGCCTGCTGCAGAGACAACAGCTCCTCTCACACTAGCTACAAAAAAAAGCAGGAATACTGACTTTCCCAGCTTCCTTTTCAGCTAGGAGTGGCGTGTGACACTGATTGGGCCAATGAGACTAAAGTAGAAGTCCTAGAGACGAAGTTTCTTCGCAATTAGAAAGCCCTTCTCTTGCACTTAGCCCCTTCCTGTTCTTCCTGCATGGAACAGGGTTGCAATGCCTGAGACCTAGCAGTCATCTTGTAACCATGAGGACATGGTTACATGTCCTACAGGAATGAGAACAAAGATCAGCATGGTAGGTTGGCAAACACAGATGACAAACAAAGCCCAGCATCACTGAGAGTCATACTAGTCCTGGGGGACCTGCTCTAGACTTCTTGCCATAAAAGACACTATGCATCCATCAGTCTAAGCCTCTGTAGTAGGGTTCCTGTTATTTGTAGCCAAGTTCATTCCTAACTATCCCACTGGTGGGCTGGGCTGGAACCTGAGGTCTGCCTGACCCCAAGCCCACGCTCCTTCCGTGGAGTCACATTTCCCCCAGGGCCACACCTACTCCCTTGCTGTATCTTCCAAAATGCACCAGCATTAGGACCCTGCCTGGAACAAGGCTCAGAAAAGGCTCTTGAGCAAGAGCCCCTCAGGACACCAAGGCACCAGCCACGAGATCAACTACTGTTAACTCATTTGAGAATTGTGAGGAATGGGGCAAGGGCCCTGCCGTGAGCCCACCTACCATGAAAATTCCAAGGTCCCAAGTATCCAGCAAATTGGACTTCTGGGCAACTTATTTGATTTAGCCCACAATTATCGAACACATCCATCATTCATTTGATTATTAAACAAATATTCATCGAGTTGCTGCTGAGTCCCAGTTGCTCAGACAGACAAAGTCCCTGCTCTCAGAGCTTACATCCTAGTGGCAGAGGCAACAAGAAACAAGTGAGCAGATAGAAACAAGTGTCTTGATAGCGCCCCTTGACTGTACAAGGTACTTTACAGTTTACATCACCTAATTTCATCCCCCCAGTGACCCAACAAGGTAGGGATCATTATCTCACTTTATAGAAGAAGAAATGAAGGCACAAAACAGGGAGGAAGAGGAGACTTCCCCAAGACCACTGCCTTGTCCAGGAGGCAGCAAGAATTCAAACCTGGCTCAGGCTGACTATAGTTTCCTCCCCTGGCATCCCTCTGACCCTGGAATAACCAGATCAGGCCCTTCTGCCACCTGGATCCATTGCTCTGGGTGCCCCTGAAGCAGCCACCAGAAACAACAGCCTCTAACCCGAAACAGAGGGGTTGGGACACAGTGCTGCCAGCTACATAACACCTGCCTCGTCAAGCTGTTGGTGCCTGATGGTTCTTTAATTATTCATCCCCTCCAAACACGCAGGCCCAGGGCTTCAGCCAAGCTTTCTGGAGCTCACGCATGGTGGGGAGCCTGGGTAATGGGTCCAGACCTGTCAAGAAGTTTGGAATCTGTCTGCCCACAAAATGTTCCCTGGGCCTCCTACACCAGCCCCATCAGGCGCAGGGGAAATGACAATGAGCCAGGATGCTTCAAAGACACCAGCACCCAGGCTGTGTCTGCAATTTTGATGGCTAAAACCTCTTGGCCTGGTTTCTATTGCACCCAGGCTAAGGTCTTTCAGACTCTGAGCTAAGCAGTGTTAGGCAAATTTGGGAGTGGAGTGGTGGCAGTGTCATTGCTTCAGGGGGGTGGGAGGTAGGCGGTGGTTCAAAGAAGTCACTTGCTAGCTGTGTGCCCTTGGACAAATCACTTACCCTCTCTGATCAGGTACTTGTCTACAAAATGGAGATTCATTCATTACAGAACCATGTATTGGGTCCCTGATATGTGCCAGGCACCGGGAATACAGCAGCGAAAAGAGGAGCCACGTCCCTGCTCTCACAGTGGGGCTGTTGTAAAGATCAGTATTAATGTATCTAGAGCACTATGTCCCACGTAGAATAAGTGCTCGATTCCCAATAACTGTTATTACTTTTGTTATTGTAAGAGAAATTAGGCTTTATATATAGGATTGATTCTCGATCATCCATCTCTTATGACCATTATTTCCACAGCAGAAAAGATCCCCCCTCCCCACACACACACACACACACTGCACACGCACACGCACACCCACACCAGCCATTTTGAAGGAATTTATTTCTTCCTTCAAAATTGTCTCTGACATTCATTTTTCCTGGTCTTGTGAGGTTTTCTTGTCTCACTTGTCTTTATTCATTTTCCCTCGATCCTAACCTAGCCAGCATATGGCAGGGACCCACAAATGGTTATTTCACTCCCATTGGCCCATTCATTTATCTGACAAGAATTAAGTAGGTTCTACAGTGGGCCAGGCCCTGCTCTGGGCACTGGAGACGCAGCTGTGAGCAAGACCGACAAAGTTCCTGGCCTCGTGGAGCTTCCATCCCAAGAGGGAAGACAGACAACAGACAGACAGACAGAAACAATAACATACCGCCAGGTAGTGATGGGTGCTAGGAGAGAAGAGCAGAGGGTACCAGGGAGGGGGTGGGGGGCCATTTCAGATGGGCGGGTGGGGGAAGGCCTCACCGATGGTGTGGAGACGAGCAGACCCCTGGGTGGGACAGGAAGGGAGTGAACACCTGGGGGAGGAGGGCTCCAGGCAGCGGGAACGCCACGCACAGAGGCCCGAGGCAGGAAGACGCTCGCAGGGCAACGGCACCCACAGGGCGACTTCCCAACCTGCCAGGTCGTGTAATCGGGCAGAAGCACAGAAATAGGTACTGACGATGCCTGGCGACTCCTTAGACTTAGACTCCTAGAATAGGGGCCCAAGGGATTAGCTCCGACTCCAGCCCCTCCTTGAAGCATGTGGAGAACAGAGAGCAGAGAGGAAAGATTTCCCAAGGTCGGGGATCCACATCTCCTGACTCTAGCCAGGGTTGCCTCCATTTAACCACAGCCGTGGCCTTTCTGGGTATCAGGTTAAGGGGTCCAGGAAGATCCGTGGAGGTACTCAGGGTCACACAGATTGGGAGACAGACTGGACAGACAGGAACCCGAAGACGTCCCCCCGTCCCCAGACATACTTATCCCCATGCTCAGAGAGCCACAGGAAGCGAGATGGCAGCTTCCATCGCAGCTCTGCATCTGGGAACCATGGTTACGGCTGCCCTTTGATTGGCAGAGGGTCCAGAACACATCTGAGCCACCCCCTGATTTCTAGAAGTTGTGTCAGAAGCAGGAGCAAGGGCCAGGGGACAAACTGGGGGTCACCATGAGCTCCCAGCCACCATCACTTCACCTTCCCCTCCCAAGCGGCTCATCCGGGCACTTCACATCACCGCAAAATCCTTTTTAGAGCTCGGAATTAAAAATAAATTTGCAAGCACATAACCAGATGTTACATGGGGAAAAGATAAATAACTCAGCCTGTCAAGGAACTGCCTCATCTCAGTCAACCCTCTCTCTTTCACAAGGTTTTAATTTTTAATTTCACAGCGGTAACTATAGCAAC
Source organism: Choloepus didactylus (assembly GCF_015220235.1). Lineage (NCBI taxonomy): Eukaryota > Metazoa > Chordata > Mammalia > Pilosa > Megalonychidae > Choloepus > Choloepus didactylus. The sequence continues at coordinate 33,199,777 of NC_051325.1, read as the reverse complement.
CTGCAAAAATAATATATTCCAAAGCAAAACAACTTTCTTGGCTCTGGCTCGGCATCTCCATGTTCCCTCCTTCCCCGCTCTCTACCAACTTCATGCAGGTCTGTGCCCACAGTAGATGAACATTCTCAGCTCTGAACTCCCTCGTTCATTAAGTAATTAACTCATTCATCTGCAAGTGTCTCTCGCCATCCAAAGGCGGCTCCTAAGTTCGGGTAGCAGGATGTTGGACAACAGGTTTGGAATCATGAAGGTTCCCATGTTCTCCCAATCTATTTGGTGCCTAAGTTTTGGGTGGACGGGAACAAGAGTTTGGTTAGCAAGGGATACCTGTATCCACTGGAGACTGAATTTGTCCCAGGGATGGGGTGAGGTATTAGGGCAAGAGAGGTGAGGAGAACCAAGTCCTGCTTTCAAAAGCTCACAGTCCTGGGAGGGGAGAAGACATATAAACAGATAACTGCAATAAGGTAAGAGAAGTCTTGGATAAAAGGGGTGAATAATATACAGATGGGCACAAAAGAAGGGAGAAGTTGTCAATATCTAGAGTAGTCTGGGAAGGCTTCAGAGAAGAGGTGTCTTCTGAGATGGCTCTTGCTGGCTGAGTAGAGGTTTTCTGAGCGTCCAAGACAGAGAAGGGTTGGCAGGTGGGACAGCAAGTGCACAGGCAGGACGCGTGAGACAGGTGAGGATAGCCACGCATAGGACAAGTTTCGTGCATCAGGAGGGTGCTGGAGAGGTCCACGGGGTAGGACATGGCCAGCCTTGAATGCTGTGCTGAGGACTTGAGCTTGGAGGGAAGGGGAAATCAGCAACATATTAGAAGGAGACTCTGGGACAAGTGTGGGAAGTGGCTTAGAGGGGAGGGTCTTGAGACAGAGCCAGTGAGGAATCAGGGAATCAGAGAGGCTTCACGTCCCTGAACTGGACGGTGGCTACAGAGAAGCAGAGTGTGGAAGTCTTAGTTTGGGTTCCCTTGGAAGCAGACCCAGAGCCAAGAATTCAAGCTGATTCGGGAGGTGATCCCTGGAAGCACTAATGGGGCTGGGGAAGTGAGACAGGGCAGGGAAGGAAGCCAGTAAAAGGTTTATCATCAAGCCGGCAACTGGAGCGTAACTCTGCTGGGAACTCTGGGGACAGCAGGAAGCGTGCCTCAGGGTTGTTATTTAAATGCCAATTCCTATTGTAATGGGCTGGGGCAGCTCTCATTCCCCCGCATTCTGGCCATGAGGTTCCAGTGGCCAGAGAGTCCTCACTCAGAGACTTGTGTGCTGGCAGCTGGCGCCAGGGCCAGGGGTGCCCCAAAACGGGACAGGCCAAGGGGACAGGTGGGGCATTGCAGCATCTGCCCAGTGGAGTTCTGAAAGATGGTAGTAAGTGGGTGCAACAGACGACCTTGACCCTGGGAGGAAGGACAGACCCACAGGCACAAGCCGCCTACTATGGGGTGCGGACTAGGGGCTGTGGGCAATGTGCTCCAAGTAAGGACAGACCCCAAGGCCATGGGGCTCCAGGTTGGTTAAAGATCCCCATGGGGACTGACCAAATGCTGGGCAGCAGGCCTCAGTGCAGCCCTTGTGTGTGTGTGTGTGTGGGGGGGGGTCCCTCCTGGTCCCTAGAAGTCCAGCAGAGCCCAGGGGGTGGGCTAGACCTTCCTTCCAAACGAAGAGCCCTGTATCTGGGAAGCAAAGCTGCATCCTGAGTCCCTGATTGGAAGTGGGTGAGGCAAGAAAATGTGTCGCGTGGGGAAAATGCACGCTTGTGTGCCTTGCAGAGATGTAGCACCGACATGTGACGTTGGATGAGTTGCTTGACCTCTCTGGGCGTCAGTTTCCTCATCTGTAGAATGTGGTTCATAAGAAGCACCTACTGCAGAGGCTTGTTCCAAAATGCAATTAGATGACATGTCGGGAAGCCTAGAAGAGCCAGTTACCCGGTAAATATTACCTGCTGTTATTATTATTTTCAACCACATTTCTTGAGCACAGCACACAGTGGACTGGGCCCCAGGGACACGGATCATCAGAGCAGACACAGCTCCTGCCCTCATGCTGCCTGCAGCCTCACGGACATGCCCAGTGCCTCATGGACGTGCTGAAATGCTTTTTATAGAATGTTAAAGAAAGCAGGGTAAAAATTATGCACAAAGCATGACTCTAATTTTGTTTAAACACACACACTCACAGAGGCCCCAGGGATATACACCGACATGTAACAATAGTTAAGACTGGATGGTGGAATTAAAGGTGGCTTATGGTTTTACAACTCTTTTCTGTTTTTTTTTTTCCTTGTAAAATTTTCACAGTGGATGCTATTATTTGAATAGTCGTTTTTTTAAAAAAAGAAAGGAAAACAAACATATTTCTTTCTCTGACTCCCTGTCCATCACAAATTTCATCTGCTTCCCCAAGAACCAGGAGCTGGAACACCACTAGGGCAAGCTTGCTGGGCTGGCCCTTCCCAGGGTCCCAGGCCCCAGTCTTACCCCCGACTGCAAAGCTTTGTTAGGGGTAGGGTGGGGTGGAACTCAACCTTTCCTTGCGTCTGTCCTTCCGCAGGGGGAGCTTCCAACAGAGAGACCATCCTGGCCTCCCTGATGGGTGAACATGGGTGAGTACGAGCACTGAGCTCTCTCCAAGCTGTGAAGACAGGCTCTGCCCCTGTGGTCTCTGCTTGCCCACCTACCCGTGACCAGGACAGTCCAACCCCAAGGATCAGTGTTAGCAGGTCCATTTGTCTGCATTCCCAAGCCACGTTCTCTAAACAGCCAGATCTCTTGACTTCTGGATCTCTGATGTGGGTTGAACTGCATACCCCAGTTTGGACATGTTCTTCGTCTTGGTCTGCTTTCTGGTGGGAGTGGACCCATGGTAAATAAGATCTCAAGGTGTCACTTCACTTAAGGAGTGGTCCAACTAAATCAAGCCGAGCCTTAATCTGAATTGCTGGAGACCTTTATAAGCAGAGTGAAAGTCAGACGGAGAGACGAGCCACGGGAGCAGCCGGAAGTCGGAAATCACGGGAACCAGGAGGAGAAAGGAGAAGACGCTGCCATGTATGTGCATCGCCATCTATATGAGGGAAAAGTCAAGGACCCAAGGATCATGTGCAGCCAACCCTAAAATGCCACAGTCTTCTGGGAGAAAACGCTGCCTTGTTGATGCCTTAGTTTTGGACTTCACCTAGCCTCAAAACCGCAAGTTAATAAATTCCCATTGTTTACACCAACCCAATTGCAGGGTATTTGTCTAAGCAGTTGGGAAACTAAAGCAGTCTCCTTCTACTGTTTCTGAAATTTACTGAGGGAGAAAGAAAAGTCAAATGTTGATGCCTTAAATCACATGGCCCACACCTGGCTCCTGAAAACTGACTATTAACAAGGGTACTAGTCACCTATTTTTCTCAAGTTTCCTAGCCCCCTGAACTTCCTGACTGTGTGGTAGGCCCAAGACCCCTTGCAAGCTCCTGGGAAGGCTGCCCGAGTCCCTTCTTGGGAACAGTGGCCCCTCCCCCACACCGTGTGGGCGCCATGGGGGCTTCTATCAGACAAGGGTGGTCACAGGTCCGATGCTGGACCGAAGTATTTCAGGGGGATTGATATATGGACATATATAAGGATATATGGTAGAAAGGAGAAAGAAGCACCCTCATTTGTTTAGGAAAATCACCTCTTCTCCACTGATTATGGTGAAATTTCTTAATCGGGTGCTGACACCCCTCTATCCTTCTCTCCTAGATCAACAGAGTGCATACCTGCACCCCCAAATGCAGGTGAGCACAGACTAGGGCAGTTGGCCCTGAGCCCCTTACAGGCCTGTCCATAAACCCGTCCACATGGTCTGCCATTGCCTTCCATCCCCCCTTCTCTACTGGGGGATGCAGAAGATCCAGAAAAGGTCCCAAGACCCCAGAGGATGTCAGAGCCATTGGGTCTCTAAATGACGAGTTAGGACTGTGACAGGAACAGGGGAAAAACAATTAAGTGCCTGGAGCCCCCAGGGTTTAGGGATTGTTTATTACAACAGCTATCCTGCTCTAATACAATAGACCAGAACTTTGGGGAGCTACACAAGCGCTATTATCCTGAGAGCACCTGGGAGCTTTCCATTTGACCACAAGTGTTTATTGCGCCCCTATTCTGTGCTTTCAATAGCCCCTCTGTGCTTCCCTTTATCCTAGGCTGCCCGTGATTGCCTCTTTCCTTGTCCTATCTGTCTTCTCCACATGGGACATAAATGTTCCAACAGCCAGATCCTTATCTGTCTTCTAAACCTGGTATCTAGTTTAGTGCCAGGCACATAGTAAGTGCTCAGTAAATATTGGTTGAATTTTCAAAATGATCAGTTGTACAATATTATTGTGAGGCTTAAATGAGGTTCTGACTGTGAAGCCGCATGGCATATAGGGAGCCCACAGCAAATTCCGCAGAATAAAATCAAGCTAAATAGAGGTGTATGAAGCCTGGGAAGGCTTTCAGAGGGAGGGCAGAGTTTAGCCAGCATATATTCTATCCTGAATCTTCCAGAGAGTCAAGAACCTTCTGGTTTCTGGCTTGTTCCAAGACTGGAGGCAGGAGAAGTGGCACTGGCAGATCACGACCTTCTGATCTGCTTCTCAGAGGGAGCCCCAGGCCCAGGGGGTGTGGGCTGTGGAGGGATGGGGTGACACTTGAAGAAACAACCTTCCAAAGGAAGGCTTTCGCAGGCAGAGCAGACTTCTCACCTCTGCCAGGGTGTGGAGGTGGGTGTGGGGTGCTTGTTGTGCTTCTTGGGTTGCGCTTCCCCTTTGGGATTTGAAATCTCATCTCAGGAATGTTACCCCTTGCACCTGGTCCCACTTGCTGGAGAGAGGCTCCAGGGATTTCTCCCAAGACTCCTCTGTTCAAGTCCAAACTCCTCACCAGGGGTGGGGGACCAGGGTGCCAAAGCAGCACGATGTGGTGATTTTAGTAGCTTGGGCTCTGGAGTTGGATTCACCACTTATTGGCTGTGAGACTTTGGACTACTTGTTCCAGCTTATGTGAGCCTCAGTTTTCTCATCTGTATAATAATAATAATAGTAAGCTCCTTAAAGAGCTATTGGGAAGATTAAATGAGTTCATAGAATAGAAGTAAGGTGCATGAGGCCACAGTCCTCCAAGTGTGGTCCAGGGCCCCTGGGGGTCCCTGAGACCCTTTCTAGGGGACCAACAGGTCAAAACTGTAAGATGTTGTATGCACTTTTCACTCCCATTCTCTCTCGAGTGTATGGTGGCACGAACAGAATGTGTGATGACCTCATCACTCTGACTACTAATGAAATGTGTTTTTAAAATGTCTGTTTTAATTTCTAATAAGGGAAATATCAATAAACTGACACAAATGGAAGCTTATTGGAGTTCTCAGTAATTTAAGAGTGTAAAGGGGTCCTGAGACCAAAGGCTGAATATGGCTGGCAGTTGATCACTGCCTAATAAACATTACTTGTTATTAATCTGTCATCAGTTCCCCAATCGCCCCCTCTCCCTCCACTTCCCCATTTGTACCCTGTGCTCTGTCCATCTGACCAACTTAAGCTCCTGCCCAAGGAGACCATGAGGATTCCTGCCTGCATGCCCCCACACAGCACTTACTCCAACAATTCTGCCCTGTTTCACTACCCTTAATCAAATTGTTCTCTGTTTTCAAGGCCTAGTTGTTTCTGCCTCCTCCAGGAAGTCTTCCTGATTGCCTGCCAAGCTCACCCAACATTTACTCAGCAACTGGGGCAGATGGTCGATCGGCCTGTATCATGCTGGCTTGTATAACCCATCTCCCCAGCTAAACTGTTGCTTGGGGTCAGGGCAGAGCTGGATTATGTGAACTTGGGCAAATTAGTTCCCCTTTCTGAGCCTGTTTCCTTATCTCTAAAATGGAGTAATCATAACACTTATCTTGCAGATCTTGCAAGACTGGATGGGCCAATGCATCTAAAGCAGTCTGCTCAGGGCTTCTCACCTGAGAGGTGGCTGTGCTTCTCTCTCTTTCCCCACCAGAGCCCAGGACAGTGGCCGGTGACTGGGGTGGGTCTTTACCCAATGCATCCACCCATCCTGGGATGTGGGCTGCCCAGGAAGGGGCAAGGCCACTCTCCACAGCGGGGCAATCCCCAAAGCGGGCTCTCGGCTGGCTGTGCTCCCAGCAGCTCGGCAGTAAGCACTTCCTTCCTGAGGGGGCTGTGGGCTGTATATCAAGTGTCTACCATGCCCCCTGCCTAGCTATGTGACCTTGGGCAGGTAAGCCCCTTGCCTTCTCTAAGCCTCAATTTCCTCATGTGTAAAATGGAGAAGATGACTTGCAGAATGAGGGAGATGACAGGAGATCCTTGCCATCACTTTTGTTCATTCGCCAATTCCTTTTATTGGGCACCTACTATGTGCCAGGCACTGTCCCAGGCACTGCGGATTCAGCAGTGACCCAAACAGACACGTCCCTGCCTCGATGGAGATAACATTATCAGAGGGGCTGCCAGACACTGAACAAATAAACCAGCAAAACATGTGACATATACCAATACACAGGTAAGTGCTGTGAAAAAAATAATCATGAACCAAGAAAGGGGAATACAGTGTGCTGGTGGGGGTGGGGATGGGGGGCAATTTTAAGCAGGATTTCTGGGGAAGAATAGCTCCTGTTTGCAGAACGACCTTGGCAAGTTGGGAGGCTGGAGCTGAGTGAGCAAGGGAGAGGCTGGCTGGAGGCTGGGTGAGAGAGCCCCGGGGGGTCACCAGGGCAGGGCCGCACAGGCCCCAGTAAGGACTTTGGTTTTCACTCTGCGTGCATGGGAGCCATGGGAGCAGGGGAGGGCGTGACCTCACTTTCATTTTACTAACAGAGCGTAACCCAGGCGACAAGATGAGCAGGCCTCTAACCTCTCCACTCCACAGAACACGTGCAGGGGCTCACGGATCCTGCCTGCTCCGGCCACCCCTGCCCCCTCCCTCTGCTCTCCAGCCAGACTTGCCTACGCTCTGCCCCCCACCCAGGAAGCCCAGTGCTGGCGCTCTGTCCCCTCTACCTGTGCCTCCCCTCCCGATCCCCTCTCCCCAATTCCCTGCCTAACTCCCACGTGTCACCTCCTCCGGGGAGCCAGCCCTGAGCCCCAGGCTTGCCCTCATCCCACTCTGTGTTTCTCTCCCCAGAGAACCAAGAAGCAGAACCGTGCAGGGTTAGGGGACAGCCCTTGGCACCCAGATGCCACAGGGTTCCAGTCTCCTTATTTAGAAGCTCCGTACCTCTGAGGGGTTCATAATAATGGAACATTAAAAAGCCACCCTCATGTGATGAGTGAAATCCCCAAAATCCAAGCGTGTAAAATGCAGCACAGTGTGATTCCAAGGCTGATGAACATGAGAACGTTTGTCTGCCTTGTCACAGAATAAAGATGTGAAACATCCTACCCACCGCCGGAGAAAGTCCCAGCGGTCACGAGGCCCCACTTCCTCCAGCCACCCGGGACCACCCAGGCTTGAGCGTCGGGGCTGGACCACGGGTGGATGCCGCCTGCCAACCAAGTGATGCTCGTGTTTGCCTGAGCGCAGGGCCGTGCGAACCGCCCACGGATGCGCGCCTGGTAGCTGCTGAGTGTTTGGGGAACATCGGCTGTGCCACAGCCCCTTACACCCATGGGAAGCACTTCCTTCCCTCACTGCCTTATCTGTGTGAGAGGCAGGTAGTGACCGTGCCCACGCTGTACCGCTGATGCCCAGAATTCATCAGGGGCTCTGTAAATGCCCTTCGGGGGCATCAGAGCACAGCCAGAGGCAGGGGACATCCTGGTTGTCCTGTTTTCCAGGTGTGTGGCCTGTGGCAAGTCACTGTCCCTCTCTGGGCCTCTTTTTCCTTAACTGTAAAATGGGAGGCCTCGCTGGGGTGCCTGCAGAGGGGGGGGTGGCCCAAAGGCCCAGAAGGTGCCTGGTGGCGTCCACTGGACACAGTGGGCAAAGAAGACTTGGGGACAAGCTCTTGTGGGTCACAGTTCGGGGACACCCTGAGGGCCTGTGGCAGCAGGTAAGGATGTGAGCCAGTCATTGATTCTGGGTTTGGCAGGTTTTCTCTGCACTCAGAGAAGAGCAGGGCCCACTGGGACTCTCCCCCAAGAAACCCACCCCCTAGGAGGAGCTTCTCCATGCCTCCGGGGCTTTCTAGATGCTTCCTAACAGCCACTTGTTCTTGTGCACTGACTAGCTCCAGGCACTGTTTTTTCCAGGGACCATCTCAGATGGGGCCTCGCTATAACTCTTTGAGGTAAGTCCTATTAATATCGCCCTTTTGCAGATTATGAAACTGAGGCACAGACAGGCTAGGTAACTTTCCCAGGAACAGACAGGTGGTAAGTGGTAGAGCCTGAGCCCCTGCTCTTCCTCCTGGTGGTGGGAGTGGAAGCAGAAAGGCCTGGGGCCGGCCAGGGTCTGCTCCGGGAAGGGGGTGCACTCTCCTGCCTCTCGGACCCTGAAGCCTGCCCCTGCCGGGTTTCTCCTCCCTCCCCCAGGACCCCTCCTGCCTAATGGGTAAAGCCACAGCCTCTTCCAAAGTCGGGCCACCAGGGTTCAAAGCTTGGTTCAAAGCTTCACTTCCCTGTGCCTCAGTTTCCCCATTCAGAAAGCAGGACAGATAGGATAGCAACCCCTAGGGCTGCCGGGAGGGTGAAGCGAAGGGCCATGCTCTAAGTGACGGAGTCCATGCCCAATGAAAGTTCACTCTTTTTTAAAAAATTTGGTTTTATTGAGATATATTCATAAACCATACAATCATCCATAGTGTACAATTATTCATATCTTATAGTTGTGCTTCAAAAAAAAATAAAAAGTGAAAAAGAACACCTGAAACATCTCTTCCCCCCATCCCACCCTATTTTTCAATTAATTTTTGTTCCCATTTTTCTACTCATCTATCCATAAGATGGACAAAGGGAGTGTGATCCACAAGGCTTTCACAATCACACAGTCACACCATGTAAGCTACATAGTTATACAATCATCTTCACGAATCAAGGCTATGGGGTTGCAGTTTGACAGTTTCAGGTATTTCCTTCTAGCTATTCCAATACATTAAAACCTAAAAAGTGTTATCTATATAGTGCATAAGAATGTCCACCAGAGTGACCTCTCAACTCCATTTGAAATCTCTCAGCCTCTGAAACGTTATTGTATTTCATTTCGCTTCCACTTTTTGGTCAAGAAGACTTTCTCAAGCACATGATGCCAGGTCCAGGCCCATCCCTGGGAGTCACATCCTGCATTGCCAGGGCAATTTATACCCCTGGGAGTCATGACCCACCTAGGGGGGATGGCAGTGAGATCACCTGCCGAGTTGGGTTAGCTAGAGAGAGAGAGGCCACATCTGAGCAACCAAAGAGGTTCTCTGGGGGAGACTCCAGGCACAATTATAAGTAGGCTAAGCCTCTCCTTTGCAAGAACAAGTTTCGAAAGGGCAAACCCCAAGATCGAGTGCTTGGCCTTCTAAATTGGTAGTCCCCGATGTAAGAGCTTGCTCTTGTCCTACTCCTGCTCTTGGTTCTGGGCCCTTCTTCCTGTGGGTCTCTTTCTGTCTTACTTCTCTCTCTTGCTGTCTGGCATCTCTTCTGAAACATTTCTGTCTTGCTTTGAAAAGCTTCTCTTTGTCACTTTCCTCTCTCTTTAGATCTCTTCTGGGTCCTAAATCCTGACTCTCTGTTTATGTGCTGCTTAAATTTATTAAGCAGCGTGCTGGGCAGCCACACTGACCATGAATTTTCTCCAACTTCACTGTCAAGAAAACCATCCTGGGGAGGCCTCCTAAATGCAGGTTCCTGGTCCCACCCCAGAGAGTCTGATTCTGAAGACGCGTGCTGGGGGTGGGAATCTGCACTTTGACCAGCATCCCCCAGCCCCAAGTGAGACACGCTGAGATGACCCTTGGACTGTCTTTGGAGAAGCAATGCATTTACCCTCAGTTTCCTCATCTGTAAAATGGGGGGGTAACTAGAACCCACCTCCCAGGGCTACCAAGAGGAAATGAAATACTATGCCTGGAAAATAGTATACATGTCTTGTTTTGTTCTGTCCTGGTTTTTGTATAATTCCTTTTGTCTCTGTCTTTCTCATCCTCTGTCTCTGGTGTTTTCAGACTGCTTTCTCTCCCCTCTTTCCCCACCCCCTACCTAGAAGTGGACTCAATCTCAGAGCAGGAATTAAAGAAGGGAAGAGGGAGGGCTCCTCTGTAAAGGCTGCAGATGCCCAAGACCACCCAAGTAGCCATCCAGTTCCTCCCCATGCAGCACCCCTGCAGGGCCCTGCCCAGAGCACCTCCCACCCCACAGCCCCCACAGCAGCAAAGCCCAGGGAAGATGGGGGGATCCACTGTGCAGGAATGGCCCTGCTGCTATGGAAACAAGCGCCCAGGAAACGCTCAGAGATGATCCATTCAGGGAGCAGCCTGGCCTTGGGGGAGGGGGAGAGGCCAAACTCCAAGCCTTGGACTCTGCCCTCCCATTACTGGCCAGGTGAGGCTGGGCAAGTCACTTAACCTCTCTGAGCCCTCCTCTCCCTCACCCGCCGGGAAGCAGCAGCCCCCATTAGCGGCGGGTAATAACGGCGGCTGATGACCGAGCGCCGCGCCGCAGCGTTCAAGCCTGAAGACGCGCCAAATTGCCGTTTGCTTTCATTACTGCGAGCTCAAAATATTCCAGTGCCAGCTTGCTGTGCGACCCATGTCTCCCAAGGGCCACCAAACGATTTCCATGATAGAATTCCCACTCGCAGAGGTGCAGAGTCACCCTGGAACACACATGCGTGTGCAAACAGGCACACACATGCACAGCCAGCCACAGAGCCAAGCTGCTGGGACACCCACCTCCCCCGGCGGGGCAGCTCATGCTGGGGTCCCTGTGCAAGGAAGGGGTGGTGAGGACTCCGTCCGAGGCCTTTTCTGATGGTGCCTTCCTCTCCTCCATGCCTCCCGGGGCCCCCTAGGCCCTCGAGGTCCCCAGCAACAGCCCAAAAGGCTCCCCAGAGCGGCCAGCCCCGTCCCCCTGCCCGGCAGCATCAGCCCTGTTGCAGGAAGGTCTCACCCCCAGACCATAAGCCTGTGAGGCAGGGATTTTGTCTGTCTTTGTCACCACTGGACACCCAGTGCCTGGCCCAGAGCCTGGCACTCTCTAAGGCAGGCAGAGCAGGGAGTAAGGGCATCAACTCAGGAGCCCACTCCCAAAGGGGTGGGAGGGTCTGCGGCCTCCCCCTGCTTGGCTTACTCACACACACTGAGATACACACGCACACACACACACAGAGTGGCACACTACTCACACACCATATTCCTCCCCACCCCATGGTGTACCCCCAGCACTGAGCTAGCTGTGCAGGTTCACGCCTCCGTGCCTCTGCCTGGAATCCTTTCCCACAAGTCCCTCCAGAACTCTCCTGGGCCCTCTGTCCCCTGCTCCTCCCCAGGAACCAATCTAATTTTCCAGTGGACACCATGACTTGCCCAAGATCACACGTGAAGGGGCTGCAGAGCCCATGTTAGAACCCAGGCCTGGGGGGAACACTGAGTCTGGCTGCTCCAGGAGCAGCCATGCATTTCATTCAGCCAGCTGAGCGTCTGTTTGTTTGTTTTCACAACAAACATTTATTACACCCCAGGCAGGCTGCTCGGTGCTGGGGACCCGGCCATGAGTAAGGCCAGCCGAGAATGAGAGCGTGGTCCAGAGAGGCAGACAGATGCTAAACAAGTAATTATGAGCGTGATAGATGCCACAAAGGAAACGCAGACAGATCCCCGGGAGGGGATAGCAGGGGGACACCAGCTTCTCACGTTTGCACAAAGCTTTGCAGCAGTTGTGCCCCAAAGTGATCCTCGGGCACCTTCATCAGAATCCCCTGAGAAACCTGTTTGACCCACCCCACCCCCTCCAGACTCAGCGTCCCTGGGAAGGGATCTCTCCTCCTGACATGCTGCCCAGGGAGGCTGCTCTTAGGTTCAGGAGCACAGCTTTAGAGGCCTGGGGGGAAGGGGAGAGTGTAAACCTGTTCTAATCCCCCTCCACATCCCTGCATTCCTTCACTTCTTGCCAGGCCTCCAAGATGGGTGGAATTAGCCCCAGTTTACAAATAAGGAAACCAAAGACTTGAAAAGCCCAGAGTTCAGAGCAGGGATTCGAATCCACACCTGGCAGACTCCAGATCTCCAGGAAGGGTCCTTAGAGATGGCCCAGCTCCTGGGTGCCCGATGTGAAGCCCCCTGAGGTGTGTTTACAGTTAAAAGGAAAAACAAACAACCAGCAAGCCAGAGTTACTGACGACACTTTTCAATAACGCATTACAGTAACATAAGGGGCTCTGGAATCAACACTGAGTGGGTTCCAGGCCAGGTGCCTCCATTTACAAGCTGTGTGGCCTCGGGAAAGTTAGCTAACCTCTCTGAGCCCAGCTTCCCAGTCTGGGTGGTTGTGAAGAGTGAAAATCTCTCCAGCCTCATCGCCATCCCTCTCCCTCTCCCTCCCTCTGCTCCAGCCACACTGGCCTCCTAGCTCTTCACGAATATACCAGGCCCTTTCCCTGCTCAGCAGCTTTGCACATGCTATTCCCTCTGCCCAGACACTCTTCCACCAGCTATTGACATGTCTTGTTCACTCCATCACTTCCTTCAGGTCTCTGCTCAAATGCCACCTTTTCAGAGAGACTCTCCCTGATCACCCTGGCAAAAATGGCCCTCACACCTCACCCTGTTTTCCTTTTACCCTGCTTTATTTTTCTGCATTGCATCATCACCAGCTTTTATCCTGTCTTTTTGCATGAGGAAGTTAGTTGCATGAGGATGTTAGTTGCATGAGGGTAGAAACTTTGTGTTGTTTGTTTCTCCAGCTAAGGGGTGTGACTGGGGCTCCCCAGAGCCAACAAGCACATAGGGGCTCAACCAGGCCTTCTGCATCCCATGGCCTGTGTAGACCCCTGGCTGCCCAGTGGAGGGTCTGCCCAGGCATCCATGGGGGGCTAGCTCCAAGCCTCCCACCCCTAGCCTGGCACACAGTAAGGCCTAGTCAGAGTAGGCCCGCGGCTGAGCAAATCTAATCATCACTCGGGCCTGCTCGGCCACAGCAAAGGCACGAAAGGGAGGGCCACGAATTGCCCTGGACCCCTCCCCGAGCGCCGTGGAACTGGCAGGCAGTGGGAAACCAGGCCCGGGCTTGGCAAGCTTGGTGGGGGCTTGGTGCCCAGGGGCAGGGCCCTGCCAACCTCACTGCCCCAAACAGCGACCGATTGTCCCAGCTGCTCCCAAGCGCCCTGAAGACCTCCCAGCGGCCACTCTCTCATGGCGACACTTTCTCTGCTCTCAAAAGGTCCCGGCAGCCTGGCTGCTTCCGGCCCGGACCGAGGAGGCTGGGCGGCCGCGGTGGTCCCGGCCCCGCGGGAGGCCTGCCGGGAACTCGCAGCCCGGTGCAGGCGAGGACAGAGCCCGGGAGGGGGGCCCAGGCCCTCTCGGCATTTGTATGCAGGTGCAGTCCCCGAACATGAGCTGGAATCCATCAACAGAAAATAAAACACTCAGGGAGAGCAGCCCTGGGAAGACAAACTGCCGCAGGGCGAAGGTAACGCGGGGCGGCTGCGCTGGCTGAGCGCCGGGGATGTCTCGGGCCGCTCCCGCTCTAAGTGCAGACTCGGATGCGGGGGGACACACCAAACCCTCCCGGTGGTGAGGTGGGAAGTGCTGGACTCTCCGCTTCTCAGAGAAGGAAACGGGGGGCACAGAGAGGGGACGCCACTTGCCCGGAAGTGGGGAGATAGCATGGGAACCCAGGCCTCCTGGCCCCATGTTGGCTCTGCCACAACTCAAAGCTTCCTCTGGGGACAGCAGATAGGTGGCGGGGGGCGGAGGGGGACTGGTCACCAGGAGTCACGTTTCGGTGGCAGAGCCCTGATTTATCCGCACACATCCCCCAGGTGCAGGGCAACATTTCTGAGTCGGGTCCAGGGCTCCGTGCAGGATCCCAGTGAACTGTCCCCAGGCCCACCCCAGGTCTGCGGGGGCTGGGGAACCTGCCTTTTTCACACCATCCTGGGTGGCTCAGATGCACACCTGAGTTGGAAATATTCCGACCCAGTCAGAATTAGCTTTTAATTTCTTGGATGAATCGACCTTCAGAAGAGCTGCCCACGTGGGACCAGATGTGATCTTGAAAACCACTATTTATTGAGTATTTATACCAGCTAAGGCCTCTTCTTTGTGCTTCATGCTCATTTCATCCTTGAAACAACCCCATACAGGAGGTAACATTATAATTTTTCCCATTTTACAGATGAGAAAACTGACGCACAAGGAGCTTGAGTTGCCTTGTCTGGCACTGGCAGAGGCAGGATTTGAACCCGGGTGGTGGCTCCAGAGCCTGCCCTCTGGCAGCTGAAGATGGGGTCCTTTCTCCAGCTGCCTTCTCTCTCCCCAACCCCAGCTCTGGAGCTCACAGTCTAGCAGGAAAGGAAGAAGCATGCACAGGTCACAAAATTCAGGTGGGCGTTTGCTGAGGAAGGGGCATGTGTGGGCTGGGGAAGCCCAGGAGTCAGGCCCCTCAGGCAGAAGAGAGAACTTGTCAGAAAAGCCTTCCTAGAGAAGGCCCTTGAGAGCTGGGCTTTGAGAGATGAACAGGAGCTGTCAGGCAGATGTGGGGAGAATGGTGTTCTTGGCAGAGAAAAGCAGGTGTAGGGAGACCTGGGAGGGTGTCCAGAGAAGTGCCACGTGACAGCCATGCAGGAGGGAACTGGGAGAACTTGGTGCCTTCACAAGGTCTCAAGGTCCTGGCCATGGAGCTCGGACCATGTCCAAGGATGGCGGAGGTACCCTGGAGGGCGGGTGACACAGTCTTTGCATCAAAGCCTGACCTTGTGGCCAGGGGAGGCTGGATGGAAGGGGGCAGGAAGATCATATTTTGGAAGGTCATCTGGGGCTGACTGCAATGGTGACATTGAGAACGGGGCTGACAGACAGACGGACAGACATGAGAAACACTTCCAAGGCAGATCAGAGAGGACTGGGGCTGTGTGGCTAAGGAGCAGGAGGAAGGGGGAGGCAGCAAAGGGGGTTTGTGAAAATTCTGGCAGGAGGAGGAGCAAGCTGGGAACTGACTTTTGTAGATCATGGGGCACCCCAGAGGGGCCTCCAGAAAGTCGAGGTACTTGGGTGGGAGTCAGAGGTATCAGGGTGGTGGCAGACCTTTGAGCCTAAAGAAGGAGGAGGCCACCCCCTGAGGTGAGAAGGGAGAGGAGAAATTTCATTCGGTAGCATCCTCTCCAATTCTAGCCGCCCAGCCTTTGCCCACACCCGGTGCCCCACCTGCCTGAGGAAGTTGCCCTCCTCCTGGACATTGCCATGCCCATCTTTCTCCCCTTCATTTCCTCACTTAAGGGAGCAGATGGGGAGGAGCTGCTATTTGCCCTGCTGTCCTCTGAGATTTGTGCAATTGGGAGAAGTCAGCCCTCTCTCTGGGTGACTCCAGCACCTTCCAGGTGCACAGGCTTGAGGCGCTAAACAAGAACGAGTACAGGCTTATTCGGTGGCATGAGGTCATGGGATAGGAGCTTCCCAGGGGGAAGTTTGGGGAGCTCCTATACCCCCCCCCACCACACCCCCACAGTTGCACATCACCTCCCTGGGCTCCCTGGCACAGTCCTGGAGTCCCACTTACCAACAGTGTGCCTGCGAACAAGTTGCCAAGGATCCTCTGAGGCTCCGTCTTCTTCATCTGTAAACAGAGACGCGATGACGTGGCTACTAGAGAAACAGGGACTCAGGGGTCAGAAGGACAAAGCCCTTAGGGAGATGGAGTGGAGTCCCGGAGTGGTCAGCAGAGCCAGGCATGGCCCCGACCAACACCGGACCCCCAGCCTTGGCAGTGCCTTCTGTCTCCTGGTCTGCCCAGCAGGGAGCAGAAATGTAATCACGTGAAGATTAAACATGCAAAATGCCCAGCAGAGTGGGCCTCACTCTGAGGTAGCTGGAATTGTTTTGCTTTACAGAACCTGTAACAAGTATTGGGGCCCTAACCCCTGGGGGCACCCCCAGGCCCGCAGCTGAGGGGACATAGCTGTTCACCTCTGACCCTTCTTTCCTTGACCCTGAGCACTGCAGGGGCTGCTGGGGCAGTGTGTGTGCCCAGCCTGTGCCCCTGCCTGGCTGGTGGGGGTGGCCCTGTGGGCTGGGTGGCAGGCAGAGCAGAGCTGTAGAGCTGGAGCAGGCAACAAAAGGTATTTGCATCAGATAATGGGGAAAGTGTCACGTTACTGCGTTAACTTGTGTTGCAATAACTGCGGCAAGAGGGAGGGAGGGTTGGAAACCCACAGGGTTGGGGGGTGGGGTTCAAGATCCCCGACCAGCAGCCAGCCCGGGGCTCCCCGGGGGCTCGGCAACCTCCTCTGGAACAGCAGTGTGGGTGCAGCTGGACCTCATGCTAGAGTGCCAGCCCCCCGGGACATGAATCCTGGGAGTTGAACGCCCCTCAGTCTCCAGGCAGGTGACCCAAATGGGAGCAAAATCAAGCAGCACATCCATAATGCCTTCCGCCTGGGATGGAGCTCTGGGTGCCCCAGGGCTTGGACCTCAGTACCCAGCCTCCCCAGTAGAAGCTCAGGTTCTGGAGGCAGTGAGAGGGGGGTGAATCCTGACTCACCGTTTCCAAGGTGGTGAGCTGTACAACACTCAGCCTCTCTGAGCTTTCTCTAAGACAGGATAATCAAAATATAGCTCATCATCAAAGCGATGTAATCCATCCTTTAACAAACTCCGAGGAGGACCCGCTGTGTGCCAGGCACTTTTTAGGCCCAGGAACCCCAGCAGGGAACAAAATGGGGTAAGGCCCTACTTTGATGAAGTTTCTCTTCCAGTGAGGGAGGGAAATATTAGAAGGCAGTAAGTGCTATAAAATTCTGCATTGTGATAACGAGAGACCAGGCCTAGGAAGAGGCGCATGTTAGAAACGGATAGGGGAGGCCACTCTGCAGAGGTGACATCTGAACCGAGGCCCAGGTGATGGGCAGCCATCAAGGGGAAGGCTCAGGAGGAGGGAGCGGCTAGCACCAAGGCTCTGGGCTGGACCCTATGGACATGTCTGAGGAGAGAGAGGGGCCCGTGTGGCTAAAGCTGCATGGGCAGCCAGATGGCACAGCCTCAGGAGGCGAGGCTGGAAGGACCGGCCATGGTCAGCAGCCTCCGCTGTAGGATTTAGCTTTTGCTTGAAATGCCAAAGCAGGTGCTGGGGGTTCAAAGCAGGAGGAACACAATCTGGTTTCCATTATTCAAAGGCCTCCTGGCTGCTGGTATAGGGTGACTGCAGGGACCAGGGTGGGAGCAGGAGAGCTGAGACGGGCTGGGACAGCCATTGAGGAGGTGAAATGATGGCTGGAGGGGGGCCAGGTTTTACGGGTACTGCTGGCAGGACCTGCCAATGGATACGGGGCTGAGGCAAAGAGAGGGGACAAGGTGTATGTCATGGGTTGGGTGAGACCAGGTATGCTGATAAAGCATTTAGCACGGCAGCTGGCATGTAGTAAGTGCTTGATTAACATGGCCTGGCCTAAGAGCGGAGCTTTCTGTGCCGAGCCCAGCCTCCTCCTGGGACCAGGCCCGCTGACCCCACAGGATGCTGTTTCTGGTCTCAGGGTCCTGGTTTGGGCCCAACGCTTCTGAGGGGAGACTGAGGGCTCCCTGTGATGGAGGGGGCCAGAACATCATGGTGTCCAACACGTGCAGTGACAGATGGGCACTGGACAGGGTCCTGCCCAAGGTCACCCGGCTTGTTCAAGGCGCAGTAAGAACAGGAAACCAAGTCTCCTGACACTGCAAAATCCTCTCTGGGATCCGAGAAGCCCACGACTCCCGGGTGTGAATTACAGCAGCACCTTCCTCCAACATCCTCTGGCTCTGATGGCTGTTTCCTGACCCTTCTCTGGACCCCTAGGGCTCTGGTGGTGCCGATAGTCCAACCTCAAAGCCTTGCTCCCTCTTCCTGAGACCTTCCCAGGACCGTTGAACTTGCACAGCCCCTGCCACCCTCTGGCCCCAGCAATTCTGCAGCAGTTGCCAGCGGCTGCCTGCACTGCTGACCCAGGTCTCCCCAGACCTGCTGGATTTCCAAGTGCTGGGCTGTGGCCCCGGTGACCCAGGGACAGGTCACCGTTTCTTCATTCCCCTCCACAGCCAACCTGGAAGGACTCCCCAGCTTTATGCCGCCAGGAGAGGCTGGCACGGCTGCCGATGCCCCCCTCCAAGGCACCACAGGCCCCATGCAGACTGGCACCGGCTCCTGGGGGTGGAGCCACCCGGGACAGAACCACCTTTCCTGCTGGGATCCAGCCCAGGCGGAATCCCCCTTTCTTTCTCGGATATGACTCAGGGAAGGTCCCGTTGACACTTTTCCTCTCTCCTCCTGTGCGGCCCAGGAGGGCATGAGCAGGCGCAGCCCTGCAGAGCAGGGCAGGAGTGGAGCCAGCTGGAGCCTCCTGCCGGGGTTGGGCACCCAGGAGCCTGGAGCCAGCGGGCAGGGGCACTCCCTCCAGCCCCCCAGGGTCTGGCTTTACGCTGGCCCCAGACTCCGGATGGGCTTTGTGCTTAACCCCAGAGTGGTCCCTGCCTCGCTCAGGGCCAAGTTCAGACAAGAGGCAATCAGGGGCTTAAGTGGCTGCCAGAGCAGGCTAGCTGCCTGGTTATTAAATATTAAGTGGCAAGGGCCTGGGAACATATAATTGCAAATGAGACTGCAAAGCAGATGTTGCCAACAGCTTGGACCAGTGCTCATGGTTGGGACCAACAAGGGATTTCAAGTCACCAAGTCAGGCTGCTGGCGATCACCCTGCCTTTACTGGGCACCTGCTGTGTTCCAAGGCCTGAAATGGATGCTGCAGGTAAAAAGGTTGACCACACATGGTCTCGTCTCCAAGGGGATCCTTGATTGGTGAAGGGACAGACAAAGTAGGCGAAGACTCATGGTGGTAATAATGGGCCCCAAGTAATCTGAGGGGAACGCCTGGAAGGGGGAAAGGGGACACAAAGGCTTCAGAGGGGGAAATGAGCTAACTTTGGAGGATACATTCCATTGCTTAGTCATTCAACAAACATTTATTGAATGCCTACTGTGTGCCAAACATTGCTGCAGATTCTGAGAAATAAAGTTTTGAGTAAGTATTAAAGTATTTAATAAATCAAAGTCTTTCTCTCATGGCACAGTTCAGTGGGGGCTTGCATTTTAAAGATAACTATGAGTTTGCACCGTGAAGAAGAGGCAGAAAGGAAAAAGTAAGATCTAGAGGAATGAAAAAGTAAAGTGGATTCAAGGTGTGGCTGGATATGTGTGGGAGGGAGGGATGGGGTGGCTAGCAGATGGGACCTGGGAAGCTGCCACACTAAAGAGTCTGCGTGAGTCCTGGAGAATTTCAAAGCACAGTGGCATGACCTCCCTCAGGGACAGTCCATGGCTCCCAGGACTCCTGGGATAGGACGTGGTCTTTCTAAGCTGCCTTTCTGAGAAGCAATAAGAGAGAGGAGACACTACTCCCACAGGCACCCTGGTGAATGACTAGCTGCCCACTCCCACCCCGGCTTCAGTTACTGGAGCCACCACTGCTGGAGGATCACAGAAGACACACACACACACACACACACACACACACACACACACACACACACATACACACTTGCTCTCCTCACACCTGCAGCCTGTTACACCAGTTCCTGAGCTGCTGAAAACATATCCCAGGGAACACAGATGTCTTTGTCTTTGGGAACTCAGGGCCTGCAGAAGGTGATGGGGTTTTTTATGAGACCCCAGCCATTTGGGCAACAAGCCCTTGTGGATGGGGAGATTCCAGTTCCACATCCCCAGGAATGTCTCAGCTGCCTGGGCCTCTCTGCTGCCCCGTCCAGAGCCAGGGGGTGGACAAAATGAACTTTCAAGGTCATTCCCTGGCCATGATTCTATACAAAGTAAGGCAAGAGAAGGCAGAAGAAAGAGAAGAACTTCATTTAAAGATGCTAAGATCACAGGGGTATTAGAGTCCTTGAGTATGGTTCTAAGTGTCTAGAATTGCTTTAGGCTAAGATTCTAGAATCCTATGGATTTAAAATTCTGAGATTCTGGAATCCTGTGATTCTAAGACTCTAGCTTGATTAGGGAAAGGAAAGCCTCATAACCATTAACTCCTCTTGATAAAATGCACGCCTCTGGAGAGAACCCCACACGCCATAACTCTGAAGCCAAGCAGGCTTGTTTTCCCCCTTTCTGCCTCTAAATTGTCTTCGAGCTCCTTGGTGTCTGCTCATCTGCACACCCCCTCCACAGTCCCTCCTTCAACCCTGGCAGCCGCACATTTGCCATCTGCATATAACCCGGTGATTAGCACAGCCAAGCAGGGAAAGGAGGGGTGTGGAGCCCTTGCCGCCTGCCAGTCAGACGGCCTTAAGTCTCCCAGGCTGCGAGGAGTCAGCTCCCTGGAAGGGCTGAGCAGGGGAGGGGAGACACACACATGCAGACTCAGACACACACACACACAGTGAGACCCACGGAGGCAGGCCCCAGGCACACAGACACAGTGAGAGAGACATGCATGCCACACATGGGCATTCCCAGGCAGCACCCACTGACACTCACACTCACACACACGCAAACAGACCAAAGAGAAACAAACACAACTCCACAGTGACATACACCCAGGCACACAGGCATGCAAGACACAAAGAAAGGCATTGACAGCACACATGGACATTTGCAGAGTGGCACACACACACATCCAAAAAGACAGTCACACAACAAAACACACAGTGGCATGCATACTTGCACCTATGTACAGACACATACATGCAAACAAACACAAACAAATAAATGCATGCTTGGAGTTGCACGGACAGTACACTCCCAAGGGGGCAATGACATCAAGGCATTGGTACTTCCTCAACATGAGAGTTGGCAGGAAAGTCACCCTTCTCATCTCCCTTTCATCCCTCTCCCACCCCCACTCATTCCTCAGACATTATTGAGGGCCTACTAGGCACGCAGCTTGGCACTGGGCCCCTGGGAGATCCCAGAGCTGTGAGTGACACAGTTGCCTAGGGGTGGGGGAAAGGGGCGGTTTAATCAGGCTGTGGGAGCTCAGAGATGCTTGGAACACAAGGTGTTGAGATCAGGAAACTGTTCCCAGAGCTGTATAAAATAGATTGCTCAGAAAGGTAGTGAGCTCCCCACCACTGGAGGCAATCTAATAAAACAGAAGGGGGATCTGCATCGGATGGGAGAGGGGATGCCAGGGGAATGGAAGGCCTTTCAAATCCCTTCCAACCCTGATATTCTACATTTCTATCCATTCCACTGAACTTCAAAACAGTGATCTTCAAAATTTTTATCACATTCTCTACCAGTAAAAACATTTTAAGCATGCACTCCCATCAAAAGTATATTTGTTTATTTATAAGTGTATTATATACCTTTTAGACTCATGTTATATGTACTTCATAGAATATACACAAAAATAGAATCCCTTTAAATAATGAGATGAAAATATAGAGAATACTATCTTAAAGGGCAGGTAGAGTTGGAGCGATAGTGATGTAATATTTATTGGGTATGTCCTCTTTTCCAGAGTCTTGATAGATGTGTTATTTCTTTGAATCCTCAAAATAGCCCTATAAAGGGGCCCTCCTTTTTTTTCTTTTCCATTTTACAGATAAGAAACTGAAACACAGAGAGGAAAAGTCACCCACCCGAGGCTCCACAGCTCGCAGCTGGCAGGGCTGTTTGGACCCACGCAGGCTGGCTCCAAGCTCACATTCTGCCCCCTGCCCCACCCTGATGCTCCCACATCATGCAGGGAAAGGGTGTGGCTTGCATGGAATGGGGGTTTTTGTAGGCAAACAGTTACAAGGTTGGCGTGCTCAAGCTGAGTGGCAGGGGTTGCACAATCTGTGAAGCGCCTCAAATGCCACTTGGGAGAATTAGGGCTTGACACTGCGTAGCTGCAGCTGGGCAACATGTGGCCATTTCTTTATTTCCTTTAAATCCTTGCTGCTCAGAGTGCTGTCCTTGGAGCAAGAGCTCCAGCCTCACCTGGGAGTTCATTGGAAATGCAGAGTCTCAGGCCTTACCCCAGTCCCACTAAGTCAGAACCTGCATTTGACAAGATTCCCAGGGGACCCCAAAGAACATTAAAGTGTGAGGAGTCCCAGATTAAATTAGATTAATCTGGACTGCGATCCTATCCCACTGTGATGAGGGGAAATCTGACCTTGGTCATTCTTGGGGCTCCCTTCCTTCCAGAGTTTGCTCAGTTTGGAGGTCTTAGAGAGCCCCCAAGCATTTGAGGTGGCTTCCAAGAGTTTTCCCTATAGCTCCTCTGCCCAAAACCCTGCAGTGGCCTCTCTTGCTCTGAGTAAAAGCCCCAGGCCTGCCCCCTCTCCAACCTCATCACTCTGCTCCAGCCTCTGGGCTGCCCACTGTCTGTGAACCTACCACAGGGCCTTGGCACTGGCTGTTCCCTTTACCCAGTATTCCTGTAGGTCTCCCTCCCACTTCCTGCAGGAAAGGCCATCCCCTGAGCAAGACCCCCCAGCCACCCTCTGTGAAACACCAGCCTCCACTCTGCCATCACGCTCCACACCTCACCCCACTGCCCCCATGCCACTCACAGTACTTCATCTCTCATATGTCTTTCTTCATCTCCCCTACTACAGTGTGAACACCTCGAACCCAGGAGCTGGGACTGTCTCATTTCAGCACCAGCACAGCCCCTGGGCCCTTGGAGGTGCTCACTAAGCATCTGTTGACTGAATAAAGGTGGTGCCCACTGACCCAGCCCAAGAGGCCACCTCAGGCTCAGCCTGGGGCTGTGGGTCTGGCTCCCTGGGAGCACCACGAGGCCTGCCCTAGAGGCCTTGGGCCAGCAACCCCCGCCAGCCTGTGCCCCATCAGCTTCTCCAGCACACCCTCCCTGTCCCCCAGTCTCTCCCAATTCTCCCTGGCAATCTCCTCGGCTTCAGACTTTCACAAAGACCAGGAGGGCCGTAACTCTGGGCACTCTTCTGCCAAATTCTCTGCAACATGTATTCACTAAGCACTGTTATTTGTTTAAAACTGGGGAGAGGAGGCATTAGGAGGACAAACACAGACCAATATTTTCTAACTTGGCCCGTCGTGCCCATAAACAGGGAGATGCAGGCCATCCACTTCCCTCTCTATGCCCAGGTTTTCTAATCTACATGGGGACAGTTAACGACTTTCTTTGCTGAACAGGGAATGAGACTCAGCAAGAGGAAACTCTGATGGTGGGATTTCAGGTATGAACCAGCCCAGTGCCCAAGGCCTTTAGTGGAGGGAGGGGGAGGGAGGAGGGGATCTGGTACTAAAAGATGTGGGTTCCTCACTTTACTTTGCCGCTAACTCAGTGTGTCACGACCCAGCACACCCCCTCTCAGGGAGCCTCAGTCTGCTCATCTGTACAAACGGGTACGGACGTGTGGAACACACCTCAGCGGGGCCAGGCTGGCACGTGAGCCCGGCACGGACACAGGCGTGACCATGAGGCTGCCACGGCGGGACAGGCAAAGGCTCTGGAAACAGCTGTGTGTGCTCTGGGGGTGACCTCCGAGGCCACCTCCTTCCTCACTCTGGAGCCATGGTTTCAGCTCGCCAGAAGCCGGCAGCAGGGAAAGTGGTTCGTATGGCTTTGGCTGTCCCCAAGAGCCAGGCCAGTTCCTGCCCTGGAATGGATACTTCCTCTTGGGAACAGAAATTAGGCCAACTGGAACTATGGCCTCTCTGCCCTGCCTGGGAAGGAAACTGGGAGTTCAGCGAGGGCACCTGTTCCTCAAGGAAACCGAGGCCAAGCCGGCGCTCGAGGCA
This sequence comes from Choloepus didactylus, assembly GCF_015220235.1. Classification (NCBI taxonomy): domain Eukaryota; kingdom Metazoa; phylum Chordata; class Mammalia; order Pilosa; family Megalonychidae; genus Choloepus; species Choloepus didactylus. The sequence goes on along the minus strand of NC_051325.1, from coordinate 33,175,915 downwards.
GAGGGGCCTGAACCCCTCGGTCCAGCTGCCAATACCCGCGCACCCGGACGGAGCTGCTTCCTGCTTCCTGCTCGGCTCCTTCTGCTCTGTCAGCAGTTCTGTGCCAGGCACTGCTCCAGGTGCTGAAGCCCAAATTTGAGTGGGGGACAGAGAAAAGCAACTAACAAATATATAACATTATATGCTATCAAGAAATAGAAATGCTATCAAGAAAAATAAAGTGGGTTCAAGGGTTAGGAAGTAACGGGACAATTTTAGATAGGATAGCGTGGTCAGGGCAGTCTTCTCTGAGGAGATGACATTTGAGCAGAGGAAGGGATGGAGCAAGCTGGACAACTAACTGGGGAAAGAACATTCCAGGCACAGGAAACAGCAAGTGCAGAGGCCCTGAGGTGGGGAACTGCTGGGCGTGTTCAAGGAGTACCAAGAAGGCAAGTGTGGCTGGAGCAGAGTGAGTGAGGGATAAGGTGGGAGGAGAAGAGGTCAAGAGAGGGACCAGGGATGAGAATACATGGACCATAGGGAGACCCCTGGGTTGTATTCCAAGAGAGGAGGTGAAAAGCTCTGGGAGGCTTTGATAGAAGGAGAGATGAGGTATCTCTGACTGATGAGTGACAACTGAACGGTGGGAAACCCACCGATCACTCACCAATCACTCCCAACACAGCCTGAATTTCAGTCTATTCAGTAGGTCTCAGAGTGTGGACCAGCAGCGGCACCATCACCTGGGACCTTGTTTCAAATGCAAATTCTCAGGCCTCCCCCAAATGTCATTCTCAGCTGCCATGTGTTGCACTCTATCTACTTTTTATCCATTAATCCTGCCCTTACCCTGAGGCTGAGCCCACACAGGATCACACAGCGTGTGATGGGCAGGGCCTGGAGGGGAACACAGGTCTCTCAGCCACTGTGCTGGGTTGGCCCATCAGGGCTGGAAAGGCTTCTGGTCTTCTGTTCACTCGTTATCTCATTCATCAAATGCAATCCACCTGCAGGCTCAGTGCTGGGCACATGGAGGGTCCTGGAAATCATCAAGCCAACCCCTCAGTGGTGATGGAGATGCAGAGGGGGCACTGTAGGACACACCCTGTCCCCTGAGCTATGAAGGAGAAGTCAGAATGTGAAGAGGTTGGGAGCAAGGGCTGTGGAACAACTTTGGAGTCAAAGCTCATCTCTGTAGCTCATAAGCTGCAGAGACCTCACTCAGGCTCTCTGTGCCTTGGTTTCCTCACTGCAAAACAGGGATAAGAACTGTGTCTGTGTTAGAGAGTCATAGTGAGGAGTCATTCCAGAGTCCTTCGAGCCTGGGCTTAGGAACTGCTCCTACAGTTTACTTGTTGTTATTATTATTATTGGGCAGTGTCAGCACCAGAACCCAGGTCTCCTGATGCCCACTGAGGCTATTAGTGCCAGGGGCCTGCTGCCAGCCCTTGCATCACCACTCTGCAAGGCACCCCCCACCCAGAGGTGTAATGGGGGTGGCTCTGCTCAGCACAGCTGGGCTCAGCTCCGGGCGGAACCAGATCCCCAGAGCCTGAGAACAGTATTTAGGGTCTGACAGAGCCTCCCCACCCCTGATGAGCCTAGGCGAGCTGCCTGCCTGCGTTCCCTGGGAAAGCGCTAATTACAGCATGGGTCCCCCAGGCCCTGGCTCTGTGAGCTGTCACAGCTCCTCTGCTTCGGAGCACTGGCTGGAGTCTCTGAGCATGTGCTTTCACCACTTCTGCCTTCTGCTCCTGGGGAGGACAGAAACCAGACAGACAGAAGGACTAACCAGCAGGGAAGCTGGGGCTGGGGCTGGGCCCAAGGACCATTCCCACCATGGCTTGAACTTCAGTCTATTCAGAGGCTCTCAAAGAGTGGCCCCTGGACCAGCGGCATCAGAATCATCTGGGATCTCAGGTCAGATGCAAATTCTCACACCTTACCTGAAACCTACTGAGTCAGAAACTCCAGCAGTGAGGCCCTGGGACTGGTGTTCTAGTAAGTCCTCCAGGAGACAGCCCACTGAAGTTGGAGAACCAACATTCTGATTCCTGTGGGGCTAGACTGGAAGCGGGGCGGGGGGCATGGGGAGGTGATTTTGTAAGGTGGGGTGGGCCAAGGCACAGGCTCAGATAGACCTGCCTTCAGATCCAGGCTTTGCCGATTACTTACTCTGGTCTTGGGCAGGTCACTCTTTTTACACATTCGAAGGTATTTATCAACAACATACTGTTTACTGTTGAAGGCTCTAGGATTGCAGTCCTGGGACAAAACAATGGTGATAGCCAACATCCTTACATATATTAAATCACCTAACCCTTATAAGAAGCCTTTTAGGTACAGTTCTATCACTCCTCCTATCTGGGCAGGTCAGCAAAACAACTTGCCACAGGACTGGTCTGAGGCACGCCGGGATTTCAGCCACAGGATCTGCTTCCAGAGCCACGAACTCAAACAGTGGGTTATACCAACCTGTGGCTAACTGGGGAGACAAACGAAATACAATAAGAACACACAATAATGGCAGGTTATGATGAACACTAGGAAGAAAAAATAAAGTAGGGAGGGGGCTAGAGCACACTGGGGCAGGAGCAGGGGGGACTATTTTAACAGGGGGGCCTGGCAAGACCTCTAAGGAAGTGACAGGTGAGCAGAGACCTCTCTAAGTCTCGGTTTCTCAGCTGTAAAATGAGAGAACTAGTAGCACCCCCCTCGCAGGTGTGGTGCTGTATCTCACAACAAAGGGAACTGTGGTTACTATTTGGAGAACTGAGGTCAAATGTTCTCTGGCTCAGCCGCTAACTAGCTGTGGTCTGGACAAGTCACTCCATCCCTCTGAGTTCAGTTTCCTCGGCTATAGGGACCCATAACAGCCCCCCACCCAACACTCCCAGAGGGGCTGCTGTGAGCCTTGGAGATAAACCCACGTAAAGGTTAGAGGGCAAGGGGCGACAGGGTGTCATCGGTCCCATCTCCCATCCCCCTACCTGCTCACTCCCAGCTCCTTCCTGGGCAGTTGGTCCCCTGGTCCAGACCATCCAGCAGTCCCAGCTGTTTTTATTTTTATTGTTCTGGCTCCGCGGCTGAGGCCTCTAACTCCAAATGGCTCCTCTTCCCCAGAAAAATAGGTCGTTGGCAGCTCCAGCCTCCCAACAGGCCCCACACCAAGGCCACTAGCAGGCCTGCCTGCTGATGCCGGCCCAGGGTTATGGGAAGTGAGGAGCGGAGCCCGGGCAGGCCCTGGTGCCAGGCAGAGCTGGGCGCTGGCAGGTTCCAGCATGCCCTGGTGGGATGACCCTGGCCTGGTCTCTTTCTCTCTCTGAGCTTATTATCCTAGCTCTGGGAACTGGCATCCAGTGGAGCTGCTGCTGAGGCTTCAATGAGATGATGCATCTCAGAGTGCCTGGCACACAGCTGGGCAACATCATCCCCACCCGCAGACACAAAACTACAGCTGTTACATTCCCATCAAGGTTGCTCTCACATTCCTGCCACCTCTCGCCCCTCTTGTCAGGATTCCTTGATATTCCTATTTCACAAGACAGGCTGGGGAAAAAAAAATTTTGCCCAAGTTACATAAGTAAAATCAACAGTCTTGGCTTGAAAACCCCAGATCCTCCCCTCCTCTCTCTCATTTGAGTTGTCTCTCCAGGAGACCCCGCACAACAAGGAAGGGACATGGTCTGCCATCTATCAAGGGATCCCTTGGGCTGCTGGATGAGAAGAGTCAGGAGGGCCAAGGATGGGAGCAGGGAGCCCAGGTGGGAGACAGTGGCAGCTCAGACCAGGTGGCAGCAGAAGGTAGAACAGGCAGGATTTGCTGACAACTTTCAGTGAGAAGAGACTGTCGGAGAGCAACAAGAGTGATGGAGCTGCCTCTGGCTTCCCATCTTGCTTCTTTCAGGTCTTTGCTCAAATATCCCCTCCTCATTGAGGCCTTCCCTGGCCCATTTTTAAAAGCACACCCTAGTCCTCTCACTAGCACCCCTGGGTCCCTTCCCTGCTCTGTTTCCCCCTGTAGCAGTTATCCCCGCCCGATATACTAAATAGTTTACTTATGACTGTGCTTCTCTCCTGCCTCTAGAATGCCAGCTCTTTGAGGGCAGGGAGTTTGCCTGCCTTTTTCTAACTGCTGCATTCCTAACGCCTGGCATATAGTGGATGCTTAATAACTGGCTGAGTTCATGAATGAATGATATGTGAATGAAGGCAGTTCTATTTTAATCCAGGGCAGCCCCAGCACCTGCTATGGGGGTGGCTGATCCACATCAGTGAACTTCCGTAACCTCTTTATGTGACTTCAAGCAAGTTTTTTTTTTTTTTTTTTTTTCCCTCCCTGCCTCAGTTTACCCATTGGCACCCATCTGCCCACTGGGCTCAATGGCCCCCAGCCTTCACAGTAGGCCAAGGGTGATTTTCTTTCCAGACTCTGGATCGGGAATACAAAGCCCAGGAACAGAGGTGAGGATGAAAACAGCCCGTGTCTGGAAGCCCTGCTGAGTGCCTTTGCCAAAGGTGCTATATATAAATAGCAGATGGCTCAATTACTATCCTTCCCTAATCCCCCCCCAGACTCCTAATCCCGGGCAGGTTTGTGTGTGTGTGTGTGTGTGCGTGTAAACAGTAGAGCCTTCTAGAAGCTAGGCCAGGAGGCTGCCTCCTCTCTGACCCTCATCAGCCACCCCTGCCCCCTCCCACTCCCGTTGGATGCGGGTGATGGATTTTCCCAGGGGCCTCGAAGCTGGTCACCTTCACGGGGTCCTGGGCCAGTTCCACGGGGTCCTGGGCCAGTTCCTGCCTGGAGAGTTGGAGACTTTCCCCTGTCCCCTACCTTAGATACTGAGGACCACCCCAGGACAGCCTTCTCCCTGGTGCCCCACTTCCACACACCTCTCCCTTCAACCCGCTCTCCACTCACAGCCTTTTAAACACATAAATCAGACCATGGCACTCCCCTGCTTCAAACCCTCCAGTGCTTTCCCATCTGTAGAGAGAAGGCAGGCTCTGCAGCAAGGCCCGCAAGGCGCCCTGCCGGACAGCTCTCCCCCAGCCTGCCTTCATTCCCCGGCTTTATATTTACTGTTCCCTCTTCCTGCCACATCTTTCCCCCCAGATCTTCACTTTGCTTTTCCTTCTTGTTGATCCAGCTCCCAGCTTCTCAGGAAGGCCTTACCTGACCACCCTTATCTAAATGGGCCCATTTCCACTCACTCTGTAAGCTCAGTCTCCTGTTGTTCATTAATCAGTTGTACTTGCCTACTTCTCTAGACATCTAGAATGGAGACTCAAGGACACAGATCTGGTATGAGTTCCTGTTGTGTCTCATACACACAAAGAAATGAGAATTCCTTTGCACTTCAAATGTTGCTCAGAACCCTGTGAGTTCCCAAAGATTGTTACCAAACATTTTATTTATTTATCAAACACATGGAGAACACGCGACAGGCTAGGCACCAGGCTAAGTGACTTACAAATATTAATTCACTGAATCCTCACAACTGCCTTTTTTGATGGATAACCATGTTGGCTCATTTAAGATGAGGAAACTGAGGCACAGAAATAGTTTTTTTCCCGATGCTACACAGCTCACAAGAGGTGGCAGTGGGATTTGAACCCAGGGAGTCAGGTCCATGCTATCCACAGCTGCCCCCAGCCTGCCTCCCTGTCTGAGCACAACAGCAGGACTAGGCATTTGGCTGAGCCGCTGTGGGGTGAAAAGAGGTAGGAAGGACATCACCTTGAAAAATTTGTTAGCCTGGGAATCAGGAATTCAAATCTAGCTTCTACCCCAGGCCTCCCTGTGTGGCTGTAGACAAGTTCCCCACCCCCTCTCTCTCTGGGCCTCAACTTCTTGTTTCCAAGTCTAGACCTCCCCAACCCCCCCACCTTGCTTCATTCAGATTCTCTTTACTGCCATGTGAGACAAAATTGGTTTCCTCTGAGCTCATTTCCAACCCAAGAGCCATCCAATGAGCAGAGGCTCTTGGACCCCTTTCCCTCTTACGGCCCCCAGCCTTCTTCTGCCAGATGACCACAGCATGCCTACTCCCCATCACCAATCTGGGTCCTACAGGGAACACAGAGGAAACTCAAGGAAAAAGCAGAGAGGAAGAGAGCACCTCTACTCTTTTACAGGTTTTTTTCCACCATGAGGTCCTGTCGTCTCTGACTCCAGGCCTCCTCTCCCTGCTCTCCTCCTTCCTCTCGTCTTCCTCATTGCTTGTCATCTTTCCAGAGCAGAAGCACCTCCCAGTGCCCCCTCCCTGCCCACACACCCCGCTGCCTGGGCCTTCCCCGCTCCCCTGAACCTGCCATCCTTGACAGAGAGGCAACTGGCCCGAGAGAACCTCCTCCGGGGAGGTCCCTGGACCCTTCTCCTCTCACCTCCCTGCCCCAGCCCCCCTTCTCGCTCCCTTTCCTCCCTCCGCCTCTTTTCCAGGCATACTGAAGTCCTTCCTACACACACGCTATTTTTGTACCATCACTCTCTCCTTCCTCTTCCCCTTCCCCCCCATTCACTTACTTCCTGCTTTTCCTTTACCTCGGCTCAGCTTTGAAAGAATCGGGCCCCTCGGGCCCGCACCCACCCCCAAGAGGGGCCCTTCAGCTTTGGGGCACTGCTTTGGGGCGGGGCCATTCGGGGAAGGGTAACAGTCGGCGTGTTCCCCACCATCACCACCACCTCCACCTCCTCCACTCCTTGGCCGCCTCCAGCCTCTCGCCTGCGGGAAGCGGGGACTAACCACCGCCCGAGTCCCGAGGCGACGGGAGGTCGGCCGCAACTTCCCCAGTCCACCTTAAGAGGACGATGTAGCCAGCTCGCGGCGCAGACCTTAGAAAAACAAGTTTGCGCAAAGTGGAGCGGGGCCCCCGGCCTCTGGGCAGCCCCCGGCGGCGCTTCCACAGCCTTCCAGCCGGCGCTGGCGGCACAGGTCCGAGCTTGGCAGTGAGTGGGAGGTGCAGGGGGGAGGGTGCCTGTTCGGGCCTGGGTTGGGGGGCGGGGAGGCGAGCCGCGAGGGCTTCTGAACTGGCACATTGTTGGGGCCGGCGGCTCGTCTGGTCCCGAGCCCGAGCGGGGTGCGCAGGCGGCGGAGGCTCGCGGGGCCGCCTCCCGGGGCTGCAGCCCTGGGCCGGGCCGGAGGTGCTGCGGCCCGGCGCGGCCGCGAGGGGCGACGCTGCCCTCGCTCCCTCCCCCGGGGCGCGCGGCTGGGGGGCGCGCAGGCGGCCGCTCGCGAAGACGGTGTCGGCGGGCCGGAGCCCCGCAGCCTCCTCTGGCGGGAAGAAGGGACGAAGGGGGAAGGGAAGGAGGGAGGGGGGCCGAGCGGCCAGGAGGGGCGGGGGCAGCGGCCGGGACCACGGGCCGAGAGCGAGCCGAGCCGCCGGCGCCGCGGAGGAGCCCGGGCGGGGCAGGTGGGCAGCGGCGGGGGCGGCTTCGCGCGGCCGGGCTCGGCGGTGCCTGCCCCTCGCCCCTGCCCTCGCGTGTCTCCTCTCTGCCCGCTGTCTGGATCTCCGCGCTGCCTCGCTCACTCCTCTCTCTCTTTCTCTCTCTTTCGTCTGTGTCTCTGGCTCTCTGCCTGGCTCCCTTGGGTCTGTTGCTCTCTCCTGCCGCCTCTCCCTGGCCGTCGCTGGCTTTATTTCTCGCGCGCTTGGGGTCTCTCCCTCTCTCGGTCTCTTAATCTCTCCTGGGGGGGGGGGTTCCGAAAATCGCGGCGGCGACGGCGGTTCCTAAGCCGCTCCAGGCGCCGGTTCTGGGGAGGGCAGGGGAGGGGGGGCAGCCCGGCCGGCAGGGGAGGGGAGGGGGGGGAGTAGTGGGGGAGCCTTAGTCATTTCCCCGCTCCTAGCCTGCGCCCGCCCGAGCGCGCACTCACCGCCGCTCTCCCTCCTCGCTCCGCAGCCGCGGCCCATGGAGCCCGCCGGCCCGGCCCCCGGCCGCCTCGGGCTGCTGCTCTGCCTGCTGCTTGCCACGTCCTGCTCCTGGCCAGGTAAGCAGCCCCCGCTCCAGCCCCGCTGCCCTCCCCAAATTGTGGGCTCAGGCCTCTTGGATCCCCCCCACACACCCTCCCGCTCGGAGCCACTCCGCGAATGTCGAGGGGGAGAGATGCCTGTAATCCTGGTTACAGGTGCAGAAACTGAGGCCCAGAGAGGGCCAGCGACTTGCCCAAGGTCACACAGCCAAGGAGAGAACACAGATCCTCGCTTCGTAGTCTGTCTGTCTCAGGACTGAGTGTGCTGGCACTGTACTGGGCACAAGGGGCATTCGGAGGTGAGTTGGTTCACCCACCCCCTGTCCAGCCTGATTGGCTCCTGGCCGTTCTAGAAGCTCTCTGGGCCTGGACTGTGCTTTCCACATATTTGACTTCAGGATCTGAGAGAGGAAAGTGGGGGCACAGGTCATCCCAGTGCTGCCTAGAATGGAATAGAAATAAGATGTTGCAATTCGGGAAGAGCTAACACTCCACCAGGTGCGCAGAGTAAAACAGCGTTAGTGCTTATGGGGGGAGAGGGAGAGAGACAGGAGGAAGGCAGGCCGCGGTTACCCTGGGGTGATCTGCTGGGAACAACAGAGCCTGACGTGAAAACACATCAGGATGGTCCCAGTGGTTGCTAAAGCCCCGCGCTGGATGCTTGTGCTCTGTGCCCCTCTCCCTTGGCGCTACTCTCCGGGCTGTCCACTTCCCCCTGCCTTCCCCTGGCTTCCAGGCAGCTCCCTGCAGCGCAGATGCTCCGTGGTGCCCTTACCTGTGGCTCTGAAAGCGTGTCTTTTTATTGGCCTACATCAAACACCTGGCTGTCCCCTGCAGGCGGGCTCTGAAGGCTACCATGTGTGCGGTAGCCAAGGAGTGAGGTCACCGTTCAGGAGTCCTGCTTCTTAAAGGGGTTTTGCAAAACCGTGGCTCTCCTGGGAGGGCATGGGGGGCAGAGAAACAGCATGAAAGAGGTCTGGGTGGAGAATGGGGATCCTATCTTGGTCTCCTGAAGCTGTGTTGTCAGCAGCAAAGGGGTCTCCACACCTCCTACCCTTGAGGTAGGAGATAAAGATGAGCTCTGCATCCACCCCCCCCCCCCAGCTTTGCATTTGCCTAGAGACTGGTAACCATCTGATGGCAGTGAGAAAGGGAGAATTAGCAAAGAGTGGGTGGAGGGAGAAGTGGAGGAGCAGCTTCTCTCTGCCCTGTGATTCCCCTGAATCCAGGAAATCCACACAGCCCCCCCCCCCTTCTCCAGCTCCCATCTCCTAGTTCTTTCCTTTGAGTCCTTGCTGGGCGGAAGGAATCACTGATTTATTTCATCTCTCCCTGATGAGTGGCATCTCCAGTCTGTTCTTTCCTGCCTGAGCCGGTCATTTGCACCCTGTGAAAGTCTGCGTTCCTGCCCTTCCATTCTTCCTGGCCTGGGAATGCACGAGCTGCCCTCACTATTGCTCAATTTTCCTGAAGCAGGGAACCAGGCCCAAGTTAATTTCTAAATGTCTGTTCCAGACCCTTCCCCAGCCAGGACCCTGTGGCTCAGTCCTTGGCAAATGAGCAGTGACGCCAATTAACAAGTGTTCAGATGGGCAGCCTGCCTTTCTCGGGGCAATGGCTGGGAACACCAGCACCCTTCATGTGAGCAAATCTCCCCCTTTTGCCTATAAAAACAATGTGTAAAATGGTAAAGATTAGGTCATAAAATTTCCGTTCCAATCCATTCAGCATCAATAGCCTGAAAAAATGGGAGCAGCAGAGGGGCCAAGAATGAACTTTGAAATAAATAAATCTTCAGAAGTAAGAATGGATTTCTTGGTTGACGGTGGTGGGGAAGGGACGGGGTGTCATTGTTAGAGCCCAAGCCTCTCTGCATCCTTCACTCGTGTTCTTTGGGGTCCTGTGGTCACACTGCAGGTTCACAACCCCATCTCTACCCCCACCCCACCCCTGTGGAATTCACCTGAAGGGTGGGGTTCAGGCCTCTCCCTCAGTTGTTCCAGGCACAGCATTTACGACAAAGCTGAAGAGAGGCAGGACAGAAGGGCAGGAAGGTAGAAGAAGGCAGTTGTCCAATTTTCTGAGAAAATGGATTTGTTCAAGTGAGAAATTCAAATGTCAGGCTTAGGAAGGCAGCTTTGGATTCAGTGACTACTAGGATCTCAGGCAGAGCTGTCAATCTGGGAGGGGGTCACATGATTCTGAAGTTTCACATGATCACCGCGTGGAGGGGGCTGGTCACGTGAATTATCTTGGTTGGGGGAGGCCAGGAAAGAAGTTTCCAAAGAGTGCTGTCAGCACCAACGTTGCAAAAGGGAAATTTGTAAAAGATGCCAGTGAAGTCACCGATCTCTGTTCTTGGAGCCAATGGGAGGCCTGTTTTCTAAGCAGCTGTGCTGCGGGAGATTCTGAGAATAGGACAGGAGTGAGGGGGCCGGGGCTTGGGGACACCTGAGCAGCCTGATGCAGCAGAACCTGCAGGGTGCATGTGGGGCTGCAGCCAGCACAGTGACCCCCATGGGTCACCTCCTCTGCAGATCTCAGCTGAGCCCCCCTTCGCTCCTTTGTTCTGGCCTGGAAGAGGCCAGGCCAAGTTGGGGTTCAGACTTTGGGGGACAGCTGAGCCCTCTGGCAAACTTCTGACCTTTTGTGTTACAAGGTGGCATGCTTCTGACTCCTCTGTTCTTCCCTAAGTGGTAAATGTAATCTCACTTCCTTTTTCAGAAGAAGAGAAGGGGGTGGGGGTGGAGGGCTTTGGCCGCAAAGTTCTCAGGCTGTGTTGGAAGGTCCTTTAAAGCCGAGGTGTTTTCTGGGTACTTTCTGGCCATTAGTTTTTCCTTTACCAACCCCATGGAGACTTGTGAGGTGATTCATTCCTTTTCTTGCTGCCATTCAGTGTGCACAAAGTCCTAATGTGAGCCATGTGTTGAGAAAAGGGAAGAGAACCGATGTTCACTGAATGTTAATTACATGCCAGGCTGTATGCTGACACTTTTATCTGCATAATTTCATTAATCAGCAAAGCAAAGCATGAGTTGGCTGTCATCCCATTCTGCGGATGAGGAAAATCGAGTCCAAAACCGGGGGAGTACCATTTCCAGGGAGTGAGTGGTTGGGGAACCTGGATTTTGAATCCGGGCCTTGCTAGGTGGTTTCTAAGGGAAGGAGAAGTTAAATGACTTAATCAAGCTCGTTTAGTCCAGATGGGGACTGTGCAGGCCCTGGGAGAGAGGAGCCCTCTCTGGGCTTAGGTGCAGGTTTTGTAGAAGGGTTCCTTCTCGGGGCAGAAGGTTTTAACTGAGTTACAGTCGTTTCTCGGAAAGGCCCTCTGCGGATGGGAATGCTGACAGCCCCTTGGCTCCTGTAGGAGCCCCCGATAAGGACTGCCAAGCTCTGGAGCCCCCAGAACCGGAAGACTCCTCCTTGCGTCTTCCTGGTGCCCTTTGCGACAGATGGAGAGGGGGTGTGGAGAGGAAGGGAGTCTAAAAGTGTTGTACGGATCCCACACGCACGCACTCGCTCGCTGCTTCCAATGGCTCCGTGCGACAGGTTATTTTCTTATTTGTAGGCTTGGACTGATGGCAGGTTTTTTTCTTCTCTCTCTCTTTTTAAATGTGCTCATATTTCTGGCCTGTCAACACAACTCAGATCATGTCACTCCCCTGCTCAAAACTGTTGAGTGGGTCCAAATTCTCTTAAAACACACACACACACACACACACACACACACACACACACACACACACACACACACACACACACACACACACACACACACAGCAAATCCTGCAGTAGAGCCTGGTCTCTTCCCTGATAGGACCTATCTCTAGCCATACGTTTTCCAAAGAGCTAACCCGTTGAGATCTTGCGAGAAAATGAGGCTTCCTCCCAGCTGGCCAAAGTTTTCTTGGCTATGCACTGCACCCTTGCACCTTAAAGACCCTGAAAAGTCCCACGATGTAGAATCCCAAGGTGGACATTTTTTGCTCCAGTGTTCCCCAAACTTATGTGAACGAGAGGCTTTTGGTTTGCCCCTGAACACGTGGCCTCCCTGAGTTTGGTGCGTGCTCCCGTACAAGTCCGTGTTCTCAGCTGGACGTGAGCACGTGCCCTTCCCGTCACCGTGCCCTTGCTGAAGCGGTTACCACCACCGGAAATAGAAACGCCTGTGCCTGGACTTCGTCTCCTGGGTTGTCCAGATCCTAGTCACCCTTCAAGGTCGCCCGGTGCCGCCGCCCCCTGCTGCAAGGGATTTCTTCCTCCTCTGAACCCACCCCCAGTATTTTATCAGACCCTGGCCGAGGCTGCTCATTCATCTCTCCATGTTTTAACTCTTAACAGCTGGTTCTCATCACGGTTCTGCAACGTCGGAAAGTTATTTAGCCTCTCCATGTACAGACAACATAATCCACGCCAACGCAGGGGCTTGGGACAGTTTATTCGACTTCTCTACACTTCAGTTTCCTCATCTGTGGAAGAGGAAGGATATTAACAACTCTGTTTCAAGGATTGAGTCAGTTAATAGATACATAATGCTTGAAGCCAGGTCTGGCATGTAATAGGCATCCAACTACCAGCCAGTATTGTAATCATCATCATTTTATTTTGTCTTTGTTTCTAGATCTATAAAATTGGGGCTCGTAATGCACCTAGTGCTCCTCCCCATTGGGTCCTTGAAAGGCAGCAAAGGCTGTTAAGTGAGTGGATGTGGTTCAGCTTGAGGTTTGCCCCTGCAGATCTTATGCTGTGGGGGGTGGAGAAGGTGAGCGAGAACCCAGCGAGAGTGTCAGCTAGAATTGCCTGTTCCTGGGACTGAGTGCTGCGGGCACAGCCTGCCTCTAGTTGTCTCAGTCCAAATCAACAGGTCTGGAAAGATGGATTCCCAAACCTGGGAAGCTGCGAGGGGTGGGAGTTGGGGGTTGGGCTCTGAGAGAGCCATCCATCCTCATCCAGTGCCTCACTGTGCAGCCGAGAAAAAAGGCCTGGGTGGGACGCCAAGTCTCCTGTGGTCCTGGCCAAGGCTTTATAGCACCAGGCTGTGCTGGAAGTTTCCACTGTTAAAGCCAGAAATCTGACAGGGTCCCAAGTTCCATGAGAAAATGCTAAAGTAATAATAATACGAATCATCATTTCTCACCACTTGCTGGGCTCAGCCTTTGGCAGACAGGATCCTGGTGACACTCAGTTTCCCAGGACCCATTTGATCAGCAAGGAAACTGAGGCTCAGAGAGGCCAAGCAGGTTGCTTAAGGCCACAGAGCAAGTGGCACAGTCGGGCTGGGGTGCAGATGGTTCTGACTGCAGAGCCCATGTTGTTAACTACCGCATCAGCAATCCTTAGATAGCACTTAGGGAAACTGAGGCCCAGAGCTGCTGGCAGCTCACTCTTGGTGTTTCTCTTGTATTTCTGTCAATCAGTGAGTGTCCTGGGAAGTGGGGCAGCCAGTGTTCCCAGGAAGAGTTTCCGTCCTGGTGCTGGAGAAGGGAGCGTCTATTTTCACAGCTGCAACTGCTTTCCTGTTAACTTCAGGCATTCCTGGGGTGGGTCTTCTGATCGAGCCCTCTGCAAGATGGATTTCCCCTGCCAGGTCCTGGCCAGGCCTTCAGAGGGATGCAAAACAGCTGAGATGGAAGTTGGACGTGATAGAGAATTGGTTCTTTGTGTCTGTAGGATTTCCTGGTACATCCATCTGGGGACGCAGGGTGTTAGATGGCTGCCGACTATCTCCAGGAGCTGGGGGAAATCAGGTGTACATTTGAGGAGGGAGGCTGGAATGGGGAGTGAGCAAAGATAGCTGGATGGGGTGAGTGGGGTTGCCAGGGCTGGTTCTGTTGCCCCGTTCTTCAAGCCGACAGTGTCCTCCGGAAATGGAAGCCAGGGGTGGAAGGAAATACTTGATGCCTGTGAGCCCAACTGTGTGCCAGGCCGGGCTGAGCTTTGGACACATGTTATTGCTTCCTTATCCTTTCCTTTTGGAGATTTTCAGCCATACAGAAAATTAGAAACAGTGGTGTAAGGAACCCCAGCTTCAACACCAACAGATTTTGCGGCCTTGTTTCACCTGTCCCTTACTTTGCCAGGGGTATGGTGGGGTAGCATTACAAAGTGGATGCAAGACAGTATAGATCATTTCACCCAGTGAGCCTCCGAGGGCATCTCTTGATGTGCAGCATTTTCTAATCCTCACAATAAGCCAATATCTTCATTTTACAAATAGGGGAAACTGAGGCTTCTCAAAGCCAAATTAGACTCTTCCCAAGGCCAAACAACCAATGCGAGTGAAAGCTGCAGTCTGAGCCTCAGTTTACTCACAATTTCTTGACTGTCCTTATCACAGTCATTTTAATTACAAATATTCATTCTGTAAAGATTTTTGAGCTTCTCCTACATGCTGGCGGTGGTTCTGGGTGCTGAGGATATAGCCGTGAACATGATAGGCAAAAACGCCTTCTAGTGGGGAAGAAAACAAACCCAAGTTAGCAAATCAGATCATGTGGAAAGAGGTGCTGGGAAAAAACTAAAGCAGAGCAAGGAATAGAGGGAGGATGGAGACAGAGGGAGGAGCGGAGGCTTGAGTAAAACTGAGGGAGCAGTGATGGGACTATCAGGGGCAGAGCCTTCCAGGCAGCAGGAACATCATGTGCAAAGGCCCTGAGGCCAGAACAAGCTTACTATGTTCCAGGAATAGCAAGGAGGCCAGTGTGGCTGGAGTGAAGAGAGCAGGGTAGGGAGTTAGGAGGGGTCTCAGGCCAGACCAAGTAGGGTCTTGTTCATTGAACATGCCAGGCCATGGCCGGGATCTACGCATTATCTCATTCAGTTACCCCCACAGTTCCGTGAGATGGGAACTGTTATGATACTTATTGGACAGATAAAGAAACTGAGACTCAGAGAAGTGAAGTGACTTGCCCAAGGTCACACAGCTTGTAAATGCAGAGCTGGGATTGGAACCCAGGCCCCTGACTACTGCAGCATCCCCATTACTGCCTTTCCTGCTTCCACTCTTCCCCCTTTAGTCTTTCTACCCCATGGCAGCTGCAGCAAATCAAATCATCTTGAGTCTGCTCACTTTTCAGTGGTTCCCACTGCACTTAGAGCAAAATCAAACTCCTGAGCATGGTCTGTGAGGCGTGGTATTTTCTGGACTCCTCTCTCTCCAACCTCATTTTGTTGCACACTCCTCAGTGGCCCTCAGCCCGGGTGGCCTTCTTGCTGGCCCTCATAGGCTCCAGCTTCTTTCCCACTCCAGGGCCTTTGCACATGCCCTTCTCTCCTCCTGGAGAACCTTCCCTGGCTGCCTCTGTTTCTTTCAAGTCACAGCTGCAATGTCATCTCTGATGACAGGGATGCCTGCCCAACCACCCCATTCTAAAAGAGGTCACCCCTTGTTATTTTCTATCACAATGCCAAATTTTTCTGCTTCCAAGCACTCCTCACCATTTGTATGTTTATGTGTTTCATTTTTCAGCCCTCTCTCTCCCACTAGGATATAGCCCCTCCCCGGGAAGGGCTGTGCCTGGCTTGTTTACCGCTGGGCCTCCCAGGACCTTAGCACAGTGCCCAGCACACAGGAGGTGGGTTAACACATATCAGTGGACCCAAGGACAAGGTGGATGTAAAAATCCCCCTTTTACAGAGGAGGCCCAGAGTCATCGGGTCACACCCACAGTAACCCTGGTCCGGAAGCGGAACCTCGGCCCTGACCACTGCCCAGCCCTACCCCAATGGCCGGGTCAGTGACCACACCACAAATCCTTGCCCATCGTGCTGCCATAGGGAGCCCTGAAGTACCAGGAGGCACAGAAATACCAGTGCAAGGTTCGGTGGAGGAGGCAGCCAAGAAACCCCAGAACTTGTTCTTAAAACCCGACTTTACAAAGCTGCCTGCCCAGTTTAGGAGCCGTGATGAATGAGCAGATGCTGAGCAAACCCAAAATGTGATGCAATTAGTGCTATGCCCTCTTCTCTGGGGTTCAGTTTGGAGGGTCTGATCTGGGGTCAGCCTGTCCCAAAAGGTCATTGCATGAGGCAGCAGTATGGGGAGTTAGGATGCGGGTGCTGGGGTCAGACCACTTGCCAGTCTGGTGACCTTGGCCGAGTGGCTGTGCTTCCCTGAGCCTCAGTCTTGCCTTCCCTAAAATGGGGGCAGTGACCGCACTGTCTTGCTGGGTCACTATGGACATCAGACAAGGCCTTGTCCTGCTGTCAGCAGAGTCGGTGCTCAATGCTCCTTGGCCGTCATCGCTGTCACTGATATTATGTTGCTGTCATTTTATGGTCGGGGGCTTGAAAGAGCATGTGAAGTCCCTGTTCCATCATTTATGGCCAGGAAACCTGAAACCCACTACTCCACCACTCTCAGCCTCAGTTTCCCCCTCTATGGAGTGGAGGCTTGGCTTGGTGGCTCTCCTGCCAGTCCCTTTTGGCACTGACGGTCCAGCCCAGTTACCTCTCTCTTTTACTCCTGACGATGTCCCCAACTCCCCCTCTGTCAGGGGAGGCAGCCGAGAGGGCACTGGCTTTGGGGACATTCCTGAGTTCCCATCCAGCGGGGCCTCCTTACTGGCAGGGCTCCTGAGCAAATCTCTTCCCTGCTCTGACCCCCAGTTTTGCCAACTACAAAATGGAAAAGCTGCTGCTATTTTCTCCCATGCAGGGACTGCTGAGGCCTAAGGGAGCTCAGAGCCGTGGAAAGTGCTTTTGCGAGCTGCAGAAAGCCCTATAAAAGGAATCAGTGTAATAGTGGCAGCTTGGGGAAAAATCTCGTCCAGAGACTGTCTACTGTCGGCAGCAGGGTGTGCTCAAACCTTGGCAAATGTCATTTAATAAATGTGTGTCACTTTTAAGGGGGCTTTCTCTTGCTGAGGAATGCAGGAATGCATGTGTGCATCCTTGGCAGCCTGAGAACCCGGAAGCCTGAGCTGGAGGGGACCCTGTTTGTAGGAAGAAGCCATCACACATGGTGGGGACAGGCTCCGATGGATGCCAGACTTCTTTATCTGAATCTTGGCTCTGCTGCTGACCTGCCTCTCCGGGCCTCAGTTTCCTCATCTGCAGGAAGTGGGTGGCAGTCCTAGCATTTAACCTCTCTGGTCTGTCATGGGGGTGGAATGAGGGAGCCCTGTTACCTGGCCCAGTCCACCCATGCACCAATGTGGGCCCTACGCTACAGCCCCAGGGCCTGTCCTACCGGAACACTTGGGGCCTGGAAGTTGGAAGGATACCCACCTGAGTCCTCACCCTTTCTCAGCCTCAGTTTCTCCCTCTGCAAAAATGGGGAGGTGGAACAGAAGGTTCTTAGGTTGTGGAGGCAACAAGCCCGGTGGACGGGGGGCGTTAGTATCCTCTGGTTGCTCTCCCAGCCTCTTCTGGTCCTCCCAGGCCTGTTAAGTACAAAAGGCATTTACGGCACACACATATTTACAATTCTTTCCTTGCACTTTGCAAACAGGGCCACGCTGCAAGCGTTGCTTCATCACTTGAGGTTCTGGCTAAAACCAGTAAAGGCTCTCCAGGGCCTTGGCCCTCCCTGCCTCCCTGACCTCCTTGCCACAGCATTCTCAGCCTGGTCCTGCCCTGGAGTGATCTCGAGCATTCGTTGGGGCAGGGCTGGCTCTGCCCTGGAGAGAATCCACAGCCCCTCTGGCTTAAGGCTATAATCATCTGTCATCCCCTTCATCCTTAAATACCCAGCTGCATGGTGACAGCTGTCCTGTATTGAGGGCTCACTCTGTGCCAGGCACATGCTAAGCCCCTAACCTGCATTGGTACATTTCATCCTCTGAACAACCTATTATTATTATTGTGTTGCTGCTGCTGCTTTTGTTGTTATTATCATCACCCCCATTCTACAGATGCGGAGCCTGAGGCCCAGAGGGGGCGTTTCCCAGGGTCTCATGGTTGGCAGGGCTAGAATTCAAAGCAAAATATTCATTCAACAAATGCCAGGCACTAGTCTTAAGTCTGGGGGAGACTGCAGGGAACAGAACTAGCCCCCACTCTCAAGGAGTTTACAGATAAGTCTAGGGCAGGGAGAGGGACACTCAAGAAATTAACAGGTAAAAATGTAATATGGTGGGTGATATATGGAAAGATAAAACAGAGCAAGGGGCACGGAGAGGGGTAGCATTTTTACAGCAAGGCCAGGGAAGACCTTGAGTCGGCCTGAAGAAGGTGAGGGAGCAGCCGTGAAGATATCTAAGGGGCACGAGTTTCAGGTGGAGGGGATGCAAGTGCAAAGGCCTGAGGTGAGTGGAGAATCGGGCGTAGTTGAGGGCTTTGTGGGCTTTATGAATACGGTAAGAATTCTGGATCTCACTCTGAGTGAGGTGAGGGCTGTGGGAGGGTTTTGAGCAAAGGAGGGCTGTTACCTGACTTGGGTTGTAGAAGCTCCTCTGGCTGCAGGGGGCCAGCTCACAAGTCACGATAAGGATCCAGGTGAGGGACGGTAGTGCAGCAGGGATGGTAGAAAGTGTCCGGGGTCTGGGCAGATCTTGAAAGCTGAGCCGGCAGGATCCACCAGCAGGTGGGTTGAGGGACGTGGGAGAAAGAGATGAGCCCAGGAGCTGCACACTTCCCGGTCCAGGTCTCCTCACCGCTGAGCACCCAGCCTTGGGAGGAAGGAGGCAGCCTCCCCTTTATAGAGGTGAGGAATTAGAGGCTTAGGGAAAATGGACTTTGCCACGTCACCCCACTAGGGACAAGCTGAAAAGGGATGTAAATCCAGGTCTTCTGGCCTCAGAGCCTGAGCTTTGGGTCTATTTTGGCACTTTGGAAATTGACCTATTACAGGGAGGGGCCTGCCAGGGTCTGCCCTTTGCTGTAAGAATGTGGCACGTTGGAGATGTGGGAGAGAGTACCCCAGCCCACTGCCCACCTCACCTTATTTGCCAGGCCAAGTGGGTCCCATCTGTGTTGGCTACAATGCACAGGGTAGCTTCTGCCACAGCCCCTGGGATGTCCATCTGACGGGTTTGTCCATTGGCAACAGACCGCTCCCAGGGATGGCCTGCTGTTCTGATGGGTACCTGAAGCCTCCTTCAGGGTGCTAGGTTAGTCCATTCCCAGGTTAGCCCATCCAAGCTTGCTCACAGCGAACAGGCAGCCCCAAGGTCTCTGCCATGGTTCTTCATCTCACATCTGCACCTTGGCTCATGTGGTCCCTTCCTCCCTTCTCTCTGGCCTCTGTCTGCCACCATCCTCCTCAGCCATCAAGACACAGCTCAGGGGCCACCACCTCCAGGAAGCCCTCCGTGGTCTCAGCCCTCTCCAAAGACCCGACCCCTAAGCCCCTTCTCCCAGGGCTGAGCGCCCTGTGCCTGGTGTGGCCAGCTCTCAAGTGCCATCAGCCTCCCTTTCGGACCTGTTCACCACTGTGTTCCTGGCTACCACCCAGGAGGTGCTCAGTGAATGCTCTCGCTTCCTCCTGCCAAGGGCAGGACCCCATGCCAAGGCTAAGCAGGCTGTGCCCACCGGGAGTCTGTTACAGACTCTAGGGAAGCATCTCTCTCTTTCCCCTCCTCCTTCTCTCATGGCTGGGCACACCCACAAACATGGGTGCATGGACACTCAGGGTGTATATAATGCTCCCCACAGATGCTGTCAGCCCTGCTCCCCAGTGCTTATCTGGGTCCATGCCCCCCATATTCATACTCCCATGCACACCCACTCCCAGCACACTCACACCCTGCACACATGCCCTCTACACACTGCCTCCTCACACTCACACATGCACACTCATGTACACATCACAGTCTCCCCTGCATACCACTCCTCGGTCAATTTCCCACATACACATTCACATGCTCACCCCCTCCCAGGCATATTTTCACACTCTCAGGTGCAAACATTCCCCTGTATGCCCTCTCACTCCCACTGATGTGCTCACACACACGCCTAGGCCACCCACAGTTCGGACACTGTCCTGCACACAATTCACACCCCCTTGTCCCTGTTCACTAGCCCTCATTTGTACACACTCAGCCCTGGGCTGCACTTTGCATATTTCTGTACACACCCATCTTCTCATCTACCTGCTGACATACATTTGTGCCTCTTGGTGCCCCTTGTGCCACACGTGTGCTCTGCACCCTCATGCACATATGTAAACACTCTGGTGCCTCCTCTTTCACTTGTGAGTGTACTCTTTCATGCACACTCGGCACACTCATGTTCACATATTCTTTTGCACACCCATGCGCTGTACAGTCTGTACCCAGCCATTAAATCACAACCCAAAAGAAACCAAAGGTGTCGTCTGATGAGGTACTGCTATAAGAGAGGAGGATGATAAGCACCTAGCCTCCTGGGAATGGTGAATAATGACTTTGGTCAGGGAAGAGGGGACACCAAGTGGCCCCCTCCGTGGGACTGGGAGGGAGTGTCATCCTAATCGTCTTAGGATGCCGAGCCCTGGGCATTGCCAAGCTCCAGCCATGGGCCCCTGGGCCCCTTGTGTTTGTGGAAACCTGAGGGGTGGCCTTTATCCTGTTCCTTGCCTCCCATTTTAACAGCCGTTCCTTCCCCAGTGGGCCGCTTTCGGTTGTCGCCTTGGTGCCACTGCTTCTAGGGATGGGCAAGCTCCCGTGCGAGTGGCAGGGAACATTTCAGTTCCGTTCTCTCGGCCCCGGGGCCGGCTCATGGAGGAATGACTCCCAGGGGTCACGGTGGCCTGTCTCCCTCCCAGCAAGTTGGGTTCTAAGTTGAGTAGGTTTTCCCATTAGAAAAAGCATCTATGCTTATTTTTCCACTTCCTCTGGAGATTGTCTTCGCCTTTTTTTTTAACCTCAAAAGTCACGTGAACATTGTAAAAAAATAAATAAATAACCTTTTTCCCAGCGCGATGGTCAATTCCCAGCCCCATCTCACCGCATCTCTTGGCAGCTTTTGACCCAGGTGATCCCGCCCTCCTTGGCCTGATTGAGGAAGAGAAAGGAGGCTGGGGTGGTGGGAACTAAGGGGAGTCACGGGGAGGGGACAGGAGGTGGCGGCAGAGCCACCAGCGGGAGCCACAGCATGGCTTAGGGGGTTGGGATTTACTCCAAGTGTCGTCATGTGAGTTATTCTTTTAAAACCTATTTTCACTGCTAGTGTGCAGGCTCTGTGAGGGCAGGTTCCACAGCCGTCCCGCTGCCCCTAGCTCAGACCCTGGCCTGTGGTGGGAGTTTAGTAATTAGTTATCGGCTGCCCCATGCTGTGGGCCCCCAGCCTGCTGCTGATAGGAGTTCCTCACAATGCACGGGGCAGGTGCCACCTGCTCTCCTGATTTCTCCTGTTGGAAAACTTAGTCACATGTTTTATTCCTTTAATTTTTCCCCAAAAGTAATAAACTTTCATTGCAAAACAAACAACAAAAAAGCATAGTGGAAGACTTAAGTATATTGTTTAAAACATGCCCTTCTCCCATTTCCTAGCACTAACACACTGAAACTTTTGGTGTTTGTTGTTCAATCAGTCACTGAATCAGCAAATATTTATTGAGAATCTACTCTGGACCCAGTACTCTATTGGGATCTGGGGGAATATCAGTGAACAAAACAGATAAAATCCCTGAGAGAGGGGCCATTCCAACAATGAACACATATGTGGCATACATATTACATGAATAGACTTCTTAAAATGAAATGAGATACTATAAAAATTCTTGGTTCTTCTAGTTTAGAAAATCTGGGGAAAAAAGCCCAAAAACCTCAAAGTAGAAGAATAAAAAAAGAACAGCCCCATTGGTTTTAGAGTCATGATCTGAAGAGAGTTGTGTATTACAGCTTTGTATATAATACCTGGCAGTTGTTTATATATATTTATGTATATTTTTACTTTACAAAGTTATGATCATACTGAGAGTAGTTTCCCTTCATCTCTTTATTGCACAAGTTATGCATCATGTTTATTTAAAAAGAAAAACAGAAATTACAAACAAAAGCAAAATCTCTTGTAAATCTACCACTCAAAATTAATCACTGCCAATCTTTAATGTCATATAGGCATTTTTTTTTTCAAAACTAGAAGTCTGGGATTGCATATCGCTTGGTTAACTGCCTCTGCTCTTGTAATGTAATTCCATGTCCATAATTATAATTATACCTCATCATTTTTTGTGGCTATAGACTTGGCCATAATGTGGCTTCACCAAAATAGGATCAACCAGCCTCCTTTCCTTGAACTTTAGGTTATTTCCAAGTTTTCATTTTTGTAAGAACACCTTCATGAATGAAGCTAAATACACACTTCTTAGTTTTCTGGAGGTATGACTTTATATTGTTTTTATTCACTTGTATTTTTTAAATTAAATTCAGTTTTATTGAATTATATTCACATACGATACAGTCATCCATGGTGTACAATCAACTGTTCACAGTGCCATCGTATAGTTGTGCATTCATCACCCCAATCTATTTTTGAACATTTTCCTTACATCAGAAAGAATCAGAATAAGAATAAAAAATAAAAGTAAAAAAGAACACCCAAATGATCCCCCCCATGCCACCCTATTTTTCATTTAGTTTTTTGTCCCCATTTTTCTACTCCTCCATCCATACACTGGATAAAGGGAGATTCACTCATATTTTAACTATACCAAAATGTTGATTGTTATCTTTGATGATATATGAGATTAGTTTGTTCTTGTACTTTTTTGTTTTCTCTAAATGCTTTGCAATGAACAATATTATTCTAAATTATACAATAAAAAATTTCCATATTATCATGGTTTTCATGGCAATGGCCTTTTATGGCTGCCCGCAAGTCCTTGTAGGGGATAGGCCAGAATTCACTTAACCAACCCCTATCCTTGGCCATTTGGACTTTCCCCCCAGTTTTTTGAAGATCACTAGCAGAATGCTTACGCCGTATTTGGGGTTATGTCCTCAGGTGAAGTCCCAGAGGTGGGATGGCCCGGCTGAAGGCCAGGCCACAGTTTTCACACCTTTGGTACATCCTGCCAAACTGTTTTCCCCAAAGGACGTTCCAGTTTCCACTCCCATCAGCAGCACGCAAGATCGCCTGCACAGCCCCCTCTTCTCCTGAGATGTTTCAGGCCCCGGACAGTCGCTCTCCCTGCCAAGAGGGCAGCACAGAGCAGAAATGGTTTCGGTGAAGCCAACAGGACTACCCTAGGCTCAGAAGCACAGGAGCAAATTTTAACAAGCCCCATTCCCAGAACAGAACCTGCGGAGGAAAAGAAAAGGAAAAGAAAAGAAAAAAGGGGTGGGAAGAGAGAGGGAGAAGGAGAGGGAAAGAAAAGAAAGAAAGAAATTCTGCTGGGGGAAAAAAAAAAACCACACATATACACAGATTAAAATAATATTTGGCACTTATGTCGCACTTTTAAAATTTTTCAAACGCTTTATAAACACTAGCTAATTAATTAAGCTGTCTAAATCGGGCTACAGTTGGTGGAGAGAGCTCAAGAGGAGCTAAAAAAAAAAGGGGGGGGATCCAGCCCCACACAACTCCAGATTTTATTGTCGCCTGCTTGGGGTGTGATTACAGGCCTCCGGCTGCACCACAAGAATAGCCCTGCTCCAACAAGCCGCTCGCCTGACTCCGCAGCCACCTCCCGCTCACACGCTCTCCCCCAACTGCTGACTCACAGCCGCGTGTGATGTTATTGATAAGGATAATAATAACTGCCACTGCTTGTGCGATCTGGGAGCCAGGCTCAGCCTGACCCAGGCTTGTCCTGTCTCCTGGGTATGCCAGTTGAGCTCCAGGTAACATATGAAGAGGAGGCTCAGAGAGGAGATTTGCCCAGGATCACAGAGCAAGTAAATCCCTTCATTCATTCATTCATTCATTGCTTCCTTCATTCAGCGTATAGATATTGAAGGCCTAGGGTGTGCCAGACACTGTTCTAGGCAGGGAGTTGGAAAAAGTCCCTGGTGGATCTTCCATCCTAGTGGGAGAATATGACACTCAAGAGACCATCAAATATATAGATAATGTGTCTATGATAATAATGGGGACAGGGACCAGAATGTAACAAGCTCTTCCTGTGCAGCAGGTGCTTAGGTACAACTGTATCCTAGTCCTTGTGACTATCCTGGGGTAGATGTCATACCCCACTTTACAGATGATGGAATTGAGGCCCAGAGAGGGTGAGAACTGGGCTGGCCAGGAGGGAACTGGGGTTCTCCACAGGCCTCCTGGCCCCAGAGCCTGGCTGCTTTCAAGCAGCATTTCATGTGTCCAGTCTCTGAGGCCAAAATGCAGACCCACTGGGGATGTTCCTGGTTCAGTGCTGTTGGCAGCTGCTGGGGCTGCCTCTGATGCCACCGGCTTGCCCTGGCCTTGGCCTTGGTGTGCCTGGACTTCTGGTGTCTCTCCCACACTTTGCCACCAGCCCCGTCCCTCTTGGGCTGGGCGATGCTGGCCCGCCTGCCTTCCCTGGGCCCGGATGTCCTCCCCTGTGCTGTGAGAACTAGGCCACCCTCAGGCTGGCACTCAGAGGCTCTGCTCACCTGCCGTGAGAACAGGCCCCAGGGTGTTCCTGGCTGGGGAGTCAGGCCAGGGTGAAGCCAGGGCCCCGGGCTGGAGGGCCAATCCACAAGGTCCCCACTGCCCTGGCCAGAGCTGAAGGAGGCTGCTAGGAGTCTCTGCAGCCTCTCCGTCTGATGCCCAAGGCGAAGGGTCCTGGGTGGGGCAGAACTTGCCCAAGGTCACATGGCGGCAGTGGAGAGCTCAGGCCCAGCCCCGGTCCCTGCCCACAAGGCTGCCTCCACTCCTGGCCATGTCTTCCCCATTCTCTCTTCCCTCCAGTCCATCTCTGTCATTCTGTCTCTATCTGCATGTCTGTCTCTCCCTCTGTCCTCTGTTTCTCCCTGGTCTTTCTGATCTGTCTCTTTCCTTTGCTTTCTCCCCTGCACCCCCTTGTTCAGAACTGGGGTCCTGGCCATGTCCTGCTCACTCAGTCCCTGAGCATTTCACAGCAACTTTGCCTGCCTGCCCATCTCCCTGGCTTCGTCCTCCCTCCTCCCCCCAGTCCCCTCTACCTGGGATCCCTGTCTCTTATGCCCAGGGGTCTCCCATTTGGACCTCAGGCCCCTCCTGACAGCCAACCTCCAGGTCTCCTTCCAGCTGCCCAGCCCGGGATCCCGTGCGGACTGGACTGGGTCCAGCTCCTCTGTGTGTTCCCAGCACCCAGCGCGGGCCTGGTCTGCGGGGGCACCAGGAGGGGCAGCTGGGAATGAAGTCTGAACCGCAGCCCCTCCCCGCAGAGTCATTGTGTAGAACTGCACCCACATGCTCAGCAGCGGGCTCAGGGACTTCTACATGTGTCTCCTTTTCCTTTCAGGACAAAATAAGAGGGTGGGGAGAGTGTTTTGCCCATCTTGTAGATGGGCAAACTGAGGCTCGAAATTGATGGATAAATTAGGATAATGTGTGAGTAAGTCATCAGGCCAGGCCTGGTGACTCCAGAGACCAGATTCTTCTGTTTGACACTGTCCCTGATGGAGGCTTATCTGGTCCTTGCAAGATCCATCAAGATGGGGTCTTAGTAAATGCTTTACAGGTGAGAGAGCTCAGAGAGCAGGAAGGGGACACGGCCACACTGACGGAGCACTCACAGCCATGTGTGCTGG
Organism: Choloepus didactylus; assembly: GCF_015220235.1. Classification (NCBI taxonomy): domain Eukaryota; kingdom Metazoa; phylum Chordata; class Mammalia; order Pilosa; family Megalonychidae; genus Choloepus; species Choloepus didactylus. The sequence continues at coordinate 33,150,387 of NC_051325.1, read as the reverse complement.
CCAGGGGCCCCATTTTACCCTCGGTCACCCCAGGGATTACTCAAGGTCTGCAGCCGTGAGCTACCCAGCCAGGACTCAAACCCAAGTATTCCAACTTGAAACCCTGTATTGTTTCCACTGAACCTCAGCCTGGACGAGCCCCAAAATGGGGAGTACAGCTTCCTTTTCATGGGTCCTGCTTCCTGGGCCAGGCCAGAACCAGAACCTCAACTCATGTGGGAGCCCCATGCAGGCCACGCTGCCACACACCTCTGAGCCTTTGCCCAGGCTGTTCCCTTTGTCGGGAACACCTTGCCCCCTTCTTCCACGCTCAGAAGTGAGTTCTGGGCCCAGCTCAGATGTGGTTCTTCCAGAGAAGGCTCAGGCCCTCTACTCAGGCTGGGTTCTGGCCTGTGCTCTGCCATGCCCCCTAACCTCTCTGTGCCTCAGCTTCCTTGTTGTGAGGATTAAATGAGATGGTTCATGCAGCGTGCTGTGCACAAGGCCAGCTCATGCTCTGCACTCAGTAAATGAAAGCTGTTGATAAACACTCGAGAAACACCAGAGCAGGGAGGACGAATAAACTGCTCTGCATTTCCCTCCAGGAGCGGCAGGACAGGAGGAGAAGGAGCTGCAGGTGACTCAGCCTGACAAGTCAGTGTCGGTCAAAGCCGGGGAGTCGGTCACCCTGCGTTGCATCCTGTCCTCTCTGCGGCCCCCCGGGGACGTCAAGTGGTTCAAGGGGGCTGAGCCAGGCCGGGAATTAATCTACGAATTCAAAGGAGGCCAATTCCCCCGAGTAAAAACTGTTAGAGACACCACAAAGGGAGGCAACATGGACTTTTCCATCCGCATCAGTAACATCACCCCGTCTGACACCGGCACCTACCACTGTGTGAAGTTCCAGAAAGGGACCCCAGACACGGAGTACAAGTCTGGTCCCGGCACCCGGGTGTCCGTGAGTGGTGAGTACGTCAGGGGCTCCTTCGTCCCGGGTGTGTGAGAGTAAAGCAATAGTGAAGCCCTCCGTTCTCTGAGCAATTGAGCATCAGGTGTGGGGTGAGGGCTTGTATTCGTGGTCTCATTTCACCCCCTTTTATAGACCAGGGAGGTTGAGGCCCAGAGGTGTCGTGTTGTTTGCTCAAGGCCCCTCGGCTGGTAAAAGCTGGAGAAGGTCTGGGACCCGAGTCTGCCTGGCTCCAAAGACCCTGCCTTTTCCAATCTGGTCCCACCTTTGATCCACAGAGGAGGGAGCTGAAGGGTGAGTGATCGGGCAGGCCCAAGGCCCAAATTCACCTCCAGAGAGGGACCCCTGCAGTGTGGGGGTCTCCTCTTTATTCTGCAAACATTTGCAGGGAGCCCCCTGGGTGCCAGGCCCTGCTCTTGGCGCTGTGGCATCAGGAATGAACACAGCAGGCCAGAGCTCTCCTCCTTGAAGCTCAGGTTGTCTTCCCCTGCAGTGAGGGGAGAGTCCAGGCCAGGGTAGGGGAGGATGTGTGTTCATTTATTGCTCAGAAACTTCTCACCCAGGAGAAATTCCTGAGACATGAGGATTCCCTGTTGAAGTTTGGTTGGATGAGGTACCAAGAGGCTGTCAGGAAATCCCCTGTGGGCTGGGGACAGACTCAGCCATGCAGTCACTGGAGGCTGCAAGCAGAGGAGGGTCTTCTTGGGGTCCCTCACCCAGGAAGGGGTTCCCCGTGTGGGAGACTCAGGGGCCCCACTTGAGGCCCCAAAGAACATGTGCATTTGGGGTTTCCTGCCAGAGGCCCAGATGCCCTTTCCACCTCCTAAGTCCTGGGATGTCAGTGCATGAAGGGCCTTTAGACAGCACCCATCCCACCCCCCACTTAGAGAGGGGAGCCTGAGGACAGGAGCAACAAGGGCCTTGCCCACCATCCCCTGGCAAGTTGCTGATGGACTTGGACTGGAACACAGATCCAGTTCCAGGCCAAGATTCTACTGCCCCAGCTGTGGACACTCTTCCCATCAAAGAGCCCCATGCATAGCAGGTGCTGAATTAAAGCTCGTTGAACTGAACCCTTGAGCAGGGAGCTGGCAGTTCTCCTCATCCATTTCCCAAATGTGCAGAAGGCCTCCCCCTCATAAATCCATTGGTGATTGGAAAACCCCTCTCAAACCTTAGGGGCCACATTCCATATCAGTACACGTGGAGATGCTGCCTTGTTTTTAACGGCTGCATAAAACCCCATCATATGGAAATACCATCATTGTTTCCTTGTCTCCTGTTGATGAATATTTAAGATGTTCCCCATCTTGGGCTGTTGGAGCAATGCTGCAGAGGATGACCTTGCAGATGTGTCCTTCTTCTCAAGTGGGAGATGCCCTCCAGAAGGGCACTGTTGTCTCAGAGAGCATGTACATTTTGATTTCTGTGGATGTTACCAGATTTCCATTCTGGATGCTGAAGCAGTCAAGTCAGCCCCCAACACCTGGACATAGGCCAGGCCAGGGGCTTGGTCCACAGTTTACAGATATGACAGATGAAGAGACTGAACGTCCAGGTGGTACAGCCTTTTCCCTTCTCTAAGCAGTCATACTTAGTGACTCATCTGGGACACCTATCAGCTAGTTACTAGTCCAGTGCTCACTCCTCTTTGCTGTGCTCTCTTCCTAAATGATTCCCTGGACAAGAGGGAGGGAGGCTTTGAGGGGGCAGGGAGCCACTGTATGCCAGACCTTGCCCAGCACTGTCTGTTATGGTTGGCATTGACTCCTTATAGCTAATCCTATGAGGGACAGGCCATGCTGTGCCCCTTTTACAGATGAGGATGCTGAGTCTCAGAGAGGGGCAGGGAGGAAGTTGAGATCTGAACCCCAAACAGCCTGACTCCACTGCCCCTGCTCTCTGCATCACCCTGCAGCGCTGGTCTAAGGGTGGAAAAATGCTCCAGCCCTCTCCTTTAAAAATCTTGCTTTGTTCTGTTTTATAGCAATAAGAATTAAAAAAAGAAAAAAACTCCTGTGGGGGTGGAGGGTCTAGCTTTATACCCCAGATCACAGAGATGCAGCCAATGTCTCATTTTCTGTCGAAACTTTCCCAAGGCACGTCTCAGCACAAGAGCATTTAGGAAGCTTTGCTCCCCATTGTGGGGATGTTGCTCCTTCCCTGAGCGGCCCCGGGAGCAGGCCCTGCAGAGAGCTTTAGTGGAACAGAGTCGGGGCCTGTCGCGATCCCAGCAGACAACGTGCTGCCCCCACTTCATGGCCCTGACGAAGAAGGAATGCTGAGAAGAAGGTTTCTCTAGAGGGTACTCGGGGTCCCCTGTGACCAGAGTTTATATTCCAGACACAGGTGGTCAGGAGCTCGTTTTCTTCCCTTCGTTGCTGCCACAGGCGACCGGGCCTGGGGGCTCAGCAGGGCAACCCCTCCCTGTAATGAGTAAAGTCAGGGAACTCACGGGGACAGAGGAGGGTGGCTCAGTGTCGGGGCTTGTGAGGGTGGGGCACAAGAAAGCTCAGGGGGCTGCAGGAAATACCCCCAGGACCCCCTCCATCCCGCTGAGCCTCAGTGTTCTCATCTGTGAATGGGGTTAAGCAAGGGCTCCTTTAGGAGATTGAATGGATTCTCATGTGAAGCACCTCACGCAGCGTGGGTCCCAGAAATTTGAGTTACCTTACTGAGCCCCGGTTTCCTCATTTGTAGAATACGGATAACCACACAGACCTTTCCAGTAAATGATGGCTGTTGTCAGACCAAGGCTGTGTGATCTTAGACAAGTCTGGATTTCCCTCAAATCCTCAGTTTCCCAATCTGTGAAATGGTGCTGGTCATGGCTACCATTTGGGGATTCTGTGAAGACTGGAGAGGACGTGTGTAGGGCCCTGGATTGTGCTGGGGTTCGGGTCATCACTGGGTGTCAGTAGTGCAGTGGGTAGGAGAGCAGGGGCTGTGGGTTCAAATCAAGATGTTCCCCATCTTGGGCTGTTGGAGCAATGCTGCAGAGGATGACCTTGCACATGTGTCCTTCTACTCAAGTGGGAGATGCCCTCCGGAAGGGCACTGTTGTCTCAGAGAGCATGTACATTTTGATTTCTGTGGTGATGACCTGTCCCTCCACCCCAGGGCCTCTGCATCCTCGTCTCCGATGATAACACCGACCTCCTAGAGAATCCCATGTGCTGGTGACAGCTCCTTGGGGACCTGAGTGTGAGGCGTGAACTCCCTCCATGCACACGCTTCGGGCCAAGAACTGGCCTCCGAGGAGGGGAAGCCCAGACAAAGCCCTGCTGAGACCCCAGCTTCACTGCTGTGCGCCTCCCACCTTTCCCCAAGTTTGCGTCTATACAGGCACCTGAATCCCAACAAACCCTCACTTTTCAGGCTCAGGACCCTCCCTGCCTCGACACACCAAATGTCACCCATGAAATCTGTTCTCTTCTCCTTTCAAAATGCTGCCAGTTTCACTAAATAGCTAGTCTGGGGGGAAATGCCTGTAACCTTGTTTGTGTTTTCAAAACCAATTCACCAAACTTGTTTCCAAAGGGGATTATTTTAAAAAGAGGGAGCAAATCATCATTTGGTGGTTTCTCCTGCTTTTTCATTTGGCTTTTTCATGGCAGCTGCAAGGAGCAGGATGTGAGACTTCTCTTGCTGGTTTTTCTATGCTTTTCTTGTGCCCTCTTACTGCCTGAAGGATGAATATGGAGTTAAGAACTAGTAGCAGCCAGATGTTATTAACATCTTAATAACTGTTGTTCTTTATTAGGCCCCTACTGTATGCCTGGCTCTGTGTTTTACATCCATCACCTCTAACCTTATCAGGTTGGGGTTTTTAGCATTGTTTCTAGAAGCAGACACTGAGGCGGAGAAAGAACAGAGACGCAAGATGACCCAGCCCTTGGGGGTGGGGTGGTCAGCCTCCCCATTTGCCGCCGTGTGCCCTGCAAGCCTCCCTCTTCTCTTACCCTCATCCCATCCATGGGGACCCCACATGGACCCCGCACAGGGCTGGGGGGAACAAGGCCGGAGCCCCTGGGGAAGCAGCCCAGTGTCAGGCAGGCCAGAGCTGGCACTAAATAGTATCCGGTTTCAGGGTACCCTCCTTTTGGGGACATCTGGGCTGCTGCTCATTTTAGGACTTGACCTAGTCGAGTAACGCGTTCCTCACCAGGCCACAGAGGCTTTGCTGGGTGTCAGGAAGCCAGGTAAGCTCCTACCAGAGCAAATGTTTGTAGGACTTGCTGGCCGGTGACTGCTAGAGAAGGTGTTGGGTGATAATTAGCCATTTGGAGACACCAAAGCTCCTGTAGGACCCGTCCACGGGGAGAATCTGCCCTCAGCCCAGGACCAGGGCACAACTTCTCTGCGCTGCCTCGGCCTGAAGACGTCACCGTCCTTGGTTTTCTCAGCTCTTGGTGATCTCTAGTTTCAACCCAAAACTGACCAAGAAGAAAACTTCAGATTCAGAAAAATGTTCCTTTGCCCCCTCCCTTTCAAATTCAGAGCTTGGTGCAGCTGAGGGACCCCTGGAATGTTTGTGGGAAGAATGAAAACGGGCTCTGGCTATGAATAAAGTGTGGCTTCAAGGTAGATCAATGCTTGTTTATTTTGTTTAGCCTCTTCTGCATTTGTCGAAAGCAGAAGTGCCTGCATTGCCTCATTTCCCCCTCTCTGCGACCCCAACCCCGGCAGGAGGAATCCCACCCCCACCCCCACCCCTGACCCATTTACAGATGAGCTGACTGGGTCGGGCCTGGCTCCCCAGGTCAGGGCAGGGCTGGGCCACTCAGCTGACCCACTGCATCCCTCCCCCCATGCGCTCCTAGAGACGCTCGCTCTGAAATTGGTGAGGTTCAGGTGAGGCCAGTGGGATAGTGAACACAGGGGCAGTCGAGCGACATTTGGTTCCAGGCTAATCTCCTGGGTCCGAGGAAACCAGGCGGGCTCTGAACTCAGGCCTGGGATTCCATCATTCCTGCTCCTTGGCAGGCTCAGGGCCTCTGCTCCCTCCTCTGTGCGGTGGGGATGACACACCCCTCCCAGCACCAGAGCAGGGTCCACGGTCACAGAGAGGAAGACTCTCACCAGGGTCTTGGGCTCCACTGCTGCTCGTCACCATCATGCTTACTCTTTAAAATGCTCCTTCTTATAGCCAAACCCTCTCCCCCCGTGGTCTCGAGCTCCCCAGCAAGGACCACGACTGGGCAGACCGTGACCTTCACCTGCAAGTCCCACGGCTTCTCCCCCAGGAATGTCACCTTGACATGGTTCAAAAATGGGAACCAGCTCCCAGCCCTGCAGACCACCGTGGTGCCCCCGGACGACAGCGTCTCCTACAACATCTCCAGCAGAACCGAGGTGCAGCTGAGCCCAGGGGATGTCCGCTCCCAGGTCATCTGCGAGGTGGCCCACGACACCTTGCAGAGCCCTCTCCGTGGGACGGCCAACCTGTCAGAGTCCATCCGAGGTAGAGACCCGAGCACCCAGCCCCAGCCGCACCCCAACAAGGCTGCTCCCCTGGGTTACACTCCAGGGCTTGACTCGCCTGGGGTCTAATTCCTGGTTGTCCCTCCCAGGCCCTGCACCCACAAAGCACTGGGCACTCGGCCCTGCACTTCCCCTAATTGTTCTTTTAGTTAGCAGCTGTTAGTTGATGCCTGCCATGTGCCAACTGCCACGCTGGATGGTTTATTTTATTTCATTATCAGTGCCCTTTATTTTAACAACAGCAGCTGCAATTTTTGAGCCCCTACCCTGGTCAGTTCCCTGTGTGTTTGGTGATTTCATTTATTTTGTTACAAATATTTTGTTCAACTGCATGCCATTGATTTCACTCATTGTTACCCTAATGGGAGCTACCAGTCCTGGAGCACCTACTGTGTGCCCCATGCTCAGTGATTTCACTCATAGTACTTGAGCACCTGCTGCATGCCTGGCTCTGTCCTGGTGACTCCCTGCCTGTGGTGGTGGGAGCTCACCATCTCGAGCCCCTCCCCTGTGATCTGTCCATTCCCACGGTCAGAGCGTCTGCCTGTGCTGTTTCAGTTCCACCCACCTTGAAGATGGTGCAACACCCTGTGCCAGGGAACCAGGTGAACGTCACCTGCCAGGTGGAGAGGTTCTACCCCCAGAAAGCACAGCTGACCTGGCTGGAGAATGGAAACGTGTCCCGAACAGAAACAGCCCCGATCCCCGTAGAGAACAAGGATGGGACCTATAACCTGACGAGCTGGCTCCTGGTGAACTCGTCTGCCCACAGGGAGGACGTGGTGCTCACCTGCCAGGTGGAGCATGACGGACAGCCGGCGGTCAGCACACAGCAGACCCTGCAGGGCTCTGCCCACCAGAAGGACCTGGCTCCAGAAGCACCACCTGGTGAGGCCTCCACTCCACCCCACATGGCCCTCCTTAAATTGCACCTTAATTTTATCTTTGTCTATTACTGTTATAGTCGTAATCCGTGCTTATTATAGAATAATCCAGACATCTATGAAGTAAGATTTAAAAGCAAGCTACCTTCCCCCAAATCCCACATCCCAAAGGTCACCCACCATTGGTAAGACTTTGGTATATATCTTTATAGATCATTTTACATAAATGTGTGTTAAAGAAGGGAGGGAGGGAAGGGGAGGAGTGGGGAAGAAAGGAGAGGGAGGGAGGGAGATCATCCTTTTCACAGGGTCTTGCCTCCTGTTTTCCTCACTTAACAGTTGTTACATCACATCCCTCTTCTCTCTCTCCTCGCCTGCTCTCCCAGCTGCCCTGGGCGTCCTGTCCCAGGTCCATCCAACCATCCCACAGGGACAGGGGAAAGGGCAGAATTCAGGATGTTGTGGCTGCCTCAAGTGTGATCGATGCTGCAATGAACATCCTTGGACATATATCTCTTGAACATGTGACTCTTTCTGTGGGATGAGTTCCCAAAGCAGCATTTCCAGATCAAAGGGAATGCCTATTTAAGCCAGTAACACTGCCAGGTTGCCCTCTAAAAGGGCTGTACCGATGTACTCTCCTGGGAGAGTCAAATGGTGTCAGGGCATCATTTTCTCAGCCCCTTCCAGCCCGTCCTTCATGAATTTCCCCTCATTCTTTGAAATGGTACCACTGAGTTGGTGTTTCGGAGCCACTGGAACATTTCATTACCCCATCAGCATGGCTGATGGCTGGCACATAGCAGACCCTTTGAAAGGATTCGACTTGAGCCCAATTCTTTCCTCAAAGCATCCTTCAAGGAAAACAGGGAAGCTCTAAAGAAACCTTGCTTGATTTTCATGGATGAGCAGTGCACTGGGAGACAGGATGTCTGGATTTCCACTCTGGCTCTGAAACAGGCTTGCTGTGTGATCCTGGACAAGGCTGTGTCCCTCTCTGGGCCCCCATTTGCTCATGATAGTTTTGAAGGAGATGCGCTCATGACCTCTCAGCTCTGAGTCTCTGCTGGTGGGGACCATGATTGTCCCATTCAGTCCTGGAGTGTCAGGGCTGGGCACACAGCCTGGCATGCAGGAGGGACTCAGTAAACACTTTTAGAAAGGATGAAAGGGTTGGTTGGTTGGTTGGTTGGTTGGTTGGTTGGTTAATTGGTTGGTTGGTTAATTGGTTAGGTAGGTAGGTAATTAATCCTCAAAACTGTGTAAAAAGGTAGAGATTATCATTGGCCCCAATAACAGAAGAGGAAGTTAAAGGGTGAACACTTGCCCGAGGTCACACAGCTATTAAGGGGCGTTGATTTGAGCCCACATTTCTGTGACTTGGAGCTCTGGGCTGACAAGCCACAATGTTCTAGTCCTAGATCCCCTGCCAGCCAAGGAGCCAAGCCCTCTGCTCTCTACTTCAAGTCTCCTCAGTTCAGAGCTCCTATGTAAACTCCTAACCCCAGCGCACAAAGCCCAAGTCCCAGGAGCAGATCGGCGGACAGCCCCTGAGCTCTGCAGCGTCCAGAGTCCAGCAGCATGTCCTCCCAGTTCCCTGCCCGTCTCCTCCTCACCTCCACCCGCTCACACCTAACTGCGGATTCAGTTTCAGTGGATTTATGGTGCCCTTGTGTCTACTCTGTTGTTGACTCTAGATGAGAAAGAACAAGTTTCTGTTCCTTGGGAGTGAAATTTCTGTCGACAACCTGATTCCTCCATGGCTGTCAGCAACAAATATTTTCCCTCCGAGAACCTCACTGTCGTTTTTGCATTGCACACTGGACGCCTGCACGGGGAAGTGTGTGCAGGCCCGGGAACGTGCATGTGGCTCAAGACATCTGAGGATGCCCAGCCAGATGTTCTCACTTAACGATGCTGTTTAGTGGTGAAGGGAGTGGTGGGTTTTATCCTTCTCTGTTTCTAATCTGTGTACATGAAGCCTCTTTTCCGTGTGACCCCCAGGTAACTCTGGCAAGTGGAATATATTTATCGTGGTGGGCGTGGTGTGTGCCTTGCTGGTGGCCCTGCTGATCGCAGCCCTCTACCTCCTCCGAATCAGACAGAAGAAAGGTGCGTGGATTCCCCTCCGCTACTCCCTGAGAGTTTCAGCCATGGGCCATCCTTGTTTGGGTGACAAGTAGCTTAAACCAGAAGGACGTCCAGGTATTTCAGATAACTGCCAGTCCAGAGGTGGCAGTGCTGGGGTTGGTGTAGCAGCTTCACCTGGTTGGAGTCTAGGTTGTTAACTCCTGTACTGGCCTTCTCCTCGTGGTTGCAAGGTGGCTGTAGTTGCTCCAGGCCTCACGTCCTGAAGGGACCACCCACTGATGTGGGAGTCAGGGAGCTGCCAGGGTGGCGAGATGGGACTCACCTGGCCTATCTCAGAGAGCAAATGATATTTCTCAGGAGTCCCCGACAAACTTCTGCTTTCCTCTTCCATGCCCAGGTGATGTGCCCAGCCCCCCAGACAGGTGGCTAGAAGGGAATGGGATAATCTCACCACCTCCCTCCAAGGCTGTCGGGAGGATTAAAGGGGTGACTACAGGTAACATGTTAGAAAAGTGTGTGGCAGGCAGCCAGTCCTCAGTAAGTGTTAGCTCCTGCACTGTGTTGTATGTGAGTCACCTCCTGAGCCCCCCTCTCACACTGGCAAGGTGTGTGGGCTCTGACTCTGTGGCAGAAGGGTACAGGTTCAAATCCAGGGCATCTTCCCTTGTTTCTGTGCATGTGTGTGTGTGCATGCATGAGTTGTATGTAAATGACTGGGCACTTGTGTGTGTGGTTGTTGCTGTGGCAAGGCCCTGACTTTGGAGTTAGACAAGCCAGGGTCCAAGACCCTCACTGCATATGCGGAACAATCAGATTGGCCTCAACTTGCCTCAGTTTCCCCTTTTGTAAAATGGGTTCAGCATGCCTACCTCAGAGGATAGTTAGGAGAACCCTATCAGCTCCTTGTGTTGATGGGTCTGGCACACAATAAGACCTCCATAAATACCTGTTCTCTCTCTGCTCTTGGAAGAGACAATTCCAAGCTGGTGCTCCTGAAATTTTTTGACTACCAGAGATAGAAATACATTTCACATCTCAACCCAGAACACACACACTCCTATGTATAAAATAGAAACTCTGATGTTGTCTTTTTCGTCGAATTCTGTTCTGTTTTCTTTTAAAAGAGGTTAGTCGTAACGTGCTGTGTGCCATGGCCTATAAACTGGAAAATGCCATCCTGAGCTGCCTTTTTTGCACCTGGTCCCCCAGGCCAAGCTTGGACAGGCATGTAGTACATGCATCTGTCACACCTCCCTCCGTAACCCCTCCACCTGTGGCCCCACATTTCCCTCTCTCCTGGGCTGGCTGTGAAGACCTTTTGTATCCCCTTCGGGTCTGGCATTTAGAAGACCTCCCATCAGGGTGGGACACAGGGTCCCTCGCCACCAGGTGACAAGCCAGCCTATCTGATGGTGTGTTTGTGGTGGTCATTAATCAAATCCCAGCCACCCTTTTTGAGGCTCTGCCCCCAGCACCCTGCCAGGCCCCTGGCCCACAGAATCTCATTCCCGAGGGGTCAGACATCAGCGGCCAGGGGTTCCAGAGGAGGAACCGGGGGTTTGGAGAACTGCAGGCACTCGTGACGCTGCACAGCCCCATGTGGAACTCGGTCCTCACTGCAGACCTCTGGGTTGGTATCACTAATCCCACTTTACAGAAGAGGAAACTGAGGCACAGGAGGTGATAAAGTTTGCTCAGGGCCTCCCCGCTGGAAAGTGGTGGAGCCAGGAATGAAACCCAGGCAGCAGGTTTCCAGGGGCCATACTCAGGACTACTCTGAATTCTACCTCCACCCTCATGAGACACCCCTTCTCCTGGGCCCTGGGGGTCAGACTAGGTGTCCTGCCCCATCAGTCCACCACGACTCAACACACCTGATGAAATGTGACCTCGGTCTCCTCGCCTGTAAAGTGGGGGCAATCAGTGTTCCGTCATTGGGTTCCCCGGATGACTCATGTCCCAGCACTTTGCAGCCCACTAGCCTCCAATCAGACAATAGATGCCAAGCTGCAGCCTTCCCAACTGGCACTGTTCACCTCAGGATCAGCACCAAGTGTTAACCTGGAAGCAAGAATTCTTTCACTGTTGCAGCCTCCAGCCTGTTAAAGTGCGGTGCAGAGCACAATTGAGTGTGCATGTTGCTTTATAATTACAGTTTAACAGTGAAATCCAAGTCAAACAGTTGCTGAACCTCAGAGGCTTCTCTGCAGGATGCCCCATATTACAGATTTAAAACCCCTGAACCAGATGGACCCTTTCTTCCCTCCAAAGTCCTCTTTTTGGAGAGTGGTTGACATGTAAATAAATGAATACCCAGCCCAATCCTGCAAGTGATGGAGGGAACAGCCAAGCGCAGAGAGGGGGAATGGAATGGCCCACCCAGAGTCACACAGCAAGTTGGTAGCAGAACCAGGATCCAAACTTGGCTCCCCCAACTCCCAGCCCTGCTGGAATCTGCTCTCCAGCAGTGACCGACTCCGATCAGGAGCTGGGCTTGCTGTAGAGCCCCCCAGAGGGTTTGTGGCTGGGTGGAGGTTAGACCCAGACAGAAGGAGGGCAGTTGGCCCCTGCCACGCTGGAGGCTGCTCTTGGATTTGGCAACTCCCAGGGGTGGGAAAGCAGGAGGATCCAGCTCACTCCCTGGGGCTTCCTCTCAAGGTAGAGAATGGGTTCCCCGCCTGGGGTTGGGCTAGGGGAGTGTCCCATGGCTCTGAGAATGATTCTGGCAATTCCTCTCTGCATCCTTGGAGGCAAGCCTTTGCCAGGAAAGATATAAAAGTTACCTGAGAAAGTGTGTTTCGAGGTTAAATGACTGGCTTTTGTCTTTTTTATCTTTCAGCCAAGGGTTCCACTTCTTCTACCAGGTAAGTACACCTTCGGGCTAGAATGCTTTTCCGGGTATTATTTGGTCGCATTACAACCCCCAAAACTGCAAAGCACAGTCCACACCCACTGACCCTCACTCCTATGCCATTCTGCATTTTTATTCCTTGTCCCAGTGAGCTCCTGACACCAGTTCTTGTCTGAGAGGGCTTCAGCGCACAGAGGCACTGATTTCTTCCTGCTGTCCCCAGACACCAAGGCCCTTATCGAATCCCATTTGGATGGTGGCAGAGATCTCCCACGCTTTCCGCACTCACAGACATCCTGTGCAGCCCCCCAGGGTCCTCGTCCCCAGACCTGAGTTGTGTACCCTGCCCTTCCCTTCGCCCAGTAAATATTGAGCCCCTCGATATGGTGCTGGTCCCGGGACGCTTGGTGAATAGGGCAGAGAGAGCCAGGGCTCCCAAAGCTCATGGCCTCGTCAGAGTGGCGATCCCGTTGCACCATGGACAGTACCTTGGTTTGTGTATTTGTTCTCTCAGTAATGATTCACTGGGTCCCTGCTGCCTGCCAGCCCTGTTCTGGGTGCTGGGGAGGCAGCAGGGGACACACAGCAGCCCAGGCCTTCCTGGGGCTTCAGGCCACACGCCTGGAAGCAGAACGCTGTGTAACTGGTGGCAGGTGGTGAGCGGTGCCACCCATCAGGGGACAGAGATGAAGGGGGTATAGAGGCCGTCTCGGGCAGGGGGTCCTGTGCAGCGGTGACACGAACAGGGAGCTCTGATGGGGTGGAGCCTGCTGGACAGAGAGCAGCCCCTGTGAGGGCCCTGAGGTGGGTGGGCAGCATGTGGTGGAGCAGGAGGAGCCTGGAGGAGGCCTGTATGGCTGGGTGGAGAGAGCCTAGGAAGGGGCAGGAGATGGTGTCATGGGGATGCAGGTCCACCGTCTACCAGGTATGTTACTGATTCAGACTTTTTCAGCTTCTAGGAAGTCTTTACTCACCCCCAGTGGGGTAGGGGCAGCACCCCATTCTCTAAAGGCTCTTGGATCTGCACAGAAATGCAGGAATGTCCACACTGAGGGGGATGGGTGAAAACTACCAATAGCTACATGGCCGCTCAGGGAAGGTTTTGCCACCCAGTGGGCTTTTCAGAGCTTTGTAGGTTTCAGAGTTGCAGCTTGGGGCCGACGAAGGAGGCTGGATGGTCCAGGGCTGTGGGCATTCAGAGGATGCTGGGTTTTACTCTGAGTGGAACGTGACCTGACTGGTTCTAAAAGCATCACGTGATGGCCATGTGGAGAGCAGACCCGAGGAGGTGAAGGGGGAAACAGAGACCAGGAGGCTGCTGCAGTGGTCCAAGCAAGAGGAGCTGGCGGCCTGGCCCCGGGCAGCAGGGCTGGGCTGGGCAGTGGTCGGGTTCTGGTATATTTTGCAGGTAGAGCCGAGACTACTTGCTGATGGGTCAGATGTAGAGTCGAGGACATTCCCAAGGTCTGGGGAATCGGGGTGCTGTGTCCTGAGCTGTGTGTGATGCTTATAGGGATGGGGAAATGCAGTGTGCTGTGGGTGCACCCCACGGGAGCATCTCCCTACCTGGGGGTCATGGGGTAGCATTGTGCATCCCTCTGCTGCCCAGCAAGGTTCAGCGAGTTCACAGTGCCCTTGGGCAGAGCCTTGCTTCCTGCTCTCACTTCCATAGGCTGCTTCCAGGTCCTCCCTGCCACCTCCCAGCCTCCTCTTCCTGCCTCATCCCCTGAACAAGCAGAGCCACCACTCCAGGAAAACGGGGGTCCCCATGGCCTCCCGGGGAAACGCACTTTCCTAACGCTATGTTCCCCGCCCATTCTTTCCCCAGTCTGCTACACCCTCTCCTTCAAGGAGGACTCTGCTGCCACCCTTTGCCTAAAAACCTTCAGTGGCAACCCGGGTCCCTCAAGATAAAGTCCAAGCTCCTTAAGAAGGTGCTCAAGCCCCCGTGCTGCAGCCCCTGCCGCCTTGGACAGGTTCACGGCCACAACTGCCCAGCCCTCGGGTTCTGGGCTCCGCCACCCCACGCTACCTCAGCTCCTTGCTCGCCTCCCAGCCCTTGCACGCGGTGGTCTCCCTTCCTTGCGGGCTGCTCTCCCCACCAGCTCACATAACACCCAGGGCCTCCTGTCTCCAGGGGCAGCAGTCACAGGGCGCCCCCTGGAGTTGTGCGACATGGTTGCTAGAGCCAGCTCCACTCCTTTCATCCGGAACTCCCCGCTCTGCCCTCTGGGCTCAGCAGGGATGTTCCCTCCTCAGGGGTTGGAGGCCCCTCCTGCGAGTGCTTCTCATACCCCTGTAGTGGCAAGGGTCTCCCACCCCAGCTCCCACATGCTACGGTGCTGCTGCATCAGGCTCCATTTTTTGTTTTTTTAAGAAACACTCCCCTTTCACCTTCCCCCATACTCTCTCTCCAGTAGCCTCTAATCTGCTTTCTCTCTCTGCAAATCTGCTCTTTCTGGTATCTCTCATAAGTGATATCATGTAATTTTTGTCCTTAGATGTCTTGCTTATTTCACTGAACATGTTTCCATGGTTCTTCCATGTTGCAGCTTCTTAACTTCATTTTTTTAGAAGGAGAAATGAAGTTTCTTCTTTGAATAATGAATAATATTGCTTTGAATAATATTCAGTAAATAATATTGCATTGTGTGTATGTACAAGTATCTGTTTGGGACCCTCTTTTCATTCTCTTTTGGTATATACCTGGAATCGGGATTGCCAAACCAAATGGTAATTCTAAGTTGAACTTTTTTAGGAACTGCCATATTGCTTTCCCCAGTGGCCACACCATTGTACATTCCCACCAAAAATGCGTTAGCGTTCCAATTTCTCTGCATCCTCTCCAACGTGTATTTTCTGTTTTCTTGATAATAGCCATCCTTGTGGGTGTGAAGTGGTATCTCCTTGTGGTTTTAATTTGCATTTTCCTGATGGCTAATGATGTTGAGCATTTTTTGGTGTGTTGGCCATTTGTTTATCTTCTTTGGAGAAATATCTGTTTAAGTCCTTTGCCCTTTTTATAATTGGGTAGTTTGTCTTTTTGTTGTTTCAGTGTAAAAGTTCTTTATATATATTCTGGATGTTAAACCCTTATCTGATATATGGTTTTCAACCATTTTCTCCTACCCTGTAGGTTGTTTTTTCACTTTTGAAAATTTCCTCACAATTATTGTGATAATTCAACAGAGTTTTTAATTTTGATGAAAACATATTTATCTGTTGTTTCTTTTGCTGCTTGTGCTTTTGGTGTCACATCTAAGAATCCATTGCCGAATCCCAGGTCATGAAGATTTGTCCCTATGTTATCTTCTAAGAGTTTTATAGTTTTAGCTCTTAGTTTCAGTCCTTGATTGATTTGAAGGTTTGTTGATTGAATGAATGACTGAATGAAATAAAGAACACCATCTCAAACCACTACCCAATCTCTTCCCTCTCTGAATCCCTAGAACCTTCCTCTTGGTGGCTTCATGGCCATAACTATAGAAGAACTCTCTTTTTTTGTTTTGCTTTTGATGTCATTGTCTTTTACTTGTATTCTCTCTCCAATTAGATAACAAGTTTCTGGAAGTAAAGGGTAGTGTCTGTAATAATAGTAACAGCAGCAGCAGCTAACATGTGCTGTCACAGACATGGATCTAGGCCTTTACTTTTTAACCAATTTGTGATTCAGTTATCACACGAAAACCTATGCGCTTTTTTATCCCTGTTTTACATAACAGCAGTTCTCAAACTTGAGTGTGTAGCAGAATGGCCTGGAGGGTTTGCTCAAGTGCAGAATTCTGGATCCCACTTGCAGTGCGTCTGATTCGGAAGTTGTATTTCTAACAAGCTCTCGGGCGCTGCAGCTGCCGCTGGTCCCAGGCCACGCTTTGAGAACGCCTGTTCTAGAAGGTTATTATTATCCCTGTTACTTGGTAGAGGAAGCCGGGCTCGGGGAAGTTGCGTGGTGTTCCCAAGGCCCCGCAGCTCGTAAGTGCTGCGACTGCGACTCAAACCCTGATACCGCTGATGCGTAACCGGCACTCCTCGCTCCTGCTCTGCGCACTCTCGCTGCCTATATCTTCTCCCCCAGAGGAGCCGACCGTTTTCTGCCTGTTTTTCATTTTTCCATCTGAGCCTGCCACGGGAGCCGTGAGCTCACTTGCTCCCTGTCATCTCTAAACGAAAGCAATCGCTGTGCGTGGCAGTGGTGGTTCCCGTGCGGCCGCCCGCCGCGGCTCTGGCTTGCCCGGATCAGGCGCTCTCCAAAGGACGTTGGCGTTGGTAACACCTGAGCCCTCCAGGGAGGGTGCCAGGGAGAAACGCCACCGCTTTGAGCTCGAAGGGCTCTTTGGGTTGTGGAGGCAGTGCAGGGATTGGCTGTTTCTAATTCCCTGGGTTAAGAATGTGCAGGAAGAACATGGTCTGTAATCCTCCCCTGCTCAGATGAGAGAAAAAAATATGTCTCTGCTCCCTTAATTGGACACTGGGGTTCATTCTGTCAGCCATTTGTTCACTCGTCAGACACTCATTGCATTTATTCTTGGAATATTTAGGGCTTCTCTGGTTTTTTCATTTGTTCAGTGGATTGAGCCCAGCTCAGGGCCAGGCCTTTTAAGCTCGAGGATTACAGAGGGGAACAAAAGAGACACCGGCTCTGGTTTCATGACACTGACAGTCCAGTGGGAGAGATGTTCATTCATTCATTTATCCATTCATACATTCAGCAAATGTCTATGGAGTACTGTCAGTGACCCAGCCCAGCACTAAGTGCTGGGGCTTCAGGGGGGAACAAAACAGACCTAGTCCCAGCCCACAGGAGCTCCTGGTCCACTGGAAGGCAGGTTATCAAACTAGCCGGGACATTGGTAAACAATATAATACAGGTACCAACTAAATAAAATAAAGTCAGGTAAGGGATGACACCTAGTGGGGGTGGAGGGGGGTCAGGGAAGGCTAGTCTAAGGAGGAAACATTTAGAAGGAAACTGAAGGGTGAGAAGGCTCCAGCCATGGGAGGCTCTGGGGCAAGGGCAGCCCAGGCAGAGGGAGCAGCCAGTGCAAAGGCCCTGTGGCAGCAGCACCAGACATGCTCACAGGGAAGGCCAGGGTGGCCAGAGTAAAGAGGGGGAGAGAGGCTAGAGCAGTCAGCAGGGGCCATGTCATTCAGGACTGTTCCAGTTGTTGTGTGGAATGGGATCCCACTGTGTGGTGAGGAGTGGCTGAAGGTTTTGAGCAGAAAAACGGTGCAGCATCATTTATGCTTTTTACATGTGGAGAAGAGTGCAGAGGGGCAGGCAGAGAAGCAGCAGAGCAGTGGGTGGAGATGATGGAGTGGTCAGCTTTGCTATATATTTTGGAGGTGGAACAGACAAGCCCTGGGGTGGATTAGACATGGGTTTAAAGAGGAGAGAGAAGAATCAGGGATGGTTCCCGCGTCCTCAGCCTGAGTGCAGGGCTGAGTGATGGCAGCGCCGTTCACCGAGATAGGAAAGGGGGAGGGGCAGACCTGGACAAGGGGGCGATTGATCAGTCTGAAATGCTGCTCCAAACAAGAGGAACCCGATACTCTGAGAATGGAGTTTGGGGATTCAGTGATGCTTTCTTCAAGAAAGGACCATTTAAACCAGGATCTGAAGGAAGAGAAGGAGTGAAGTAGATGAATGGGGTGGGGGAGGGGAGCTGAGCATGCAAAGGCCCTGGGGCCATCCGACTGGCGTTCATTCCCAGTCACGTCTTGAGCACCTGAACCCATCTAGTGAGGACAGACAGACAGACACATAAACCAGACATGAAAGTAATGCAAAGAGGTTTGGGATTGGCACAAAGGGGCATCCCAGCCAACCCCACATTGTCAAAGAAGCCTTCCCAAGGAGGTGACGCCATAGTTGAGCCTTGAAGGACCAGCAGGAGTTAACCAAGAGAAAAAGCAGTCAAGGAGGTCATTCCAGGGTGTCATTGAAGCACAGAGCACGTAGCACCAAGTATCCTTCACTCACTAAATGTTCAGCGTGAGGGTAAGTGAGGGTGGGGAGTGACGGAGCTGCTGCAGGGGCCAGCAGAGCCAGACCAGGAGGGGCTTATGAGCAGAGTGGGGGGTTGGACTTGAACCAGAGAGGCAGTGGGGAGCCCTGGAAGGCTTGGGAGCCTGGAAGCTGGTGGGATGTAGGTAGATCTACATGATCTTCCCTACCAGACGGCAGCCCCCCCCACCTCCCTCCCATCGCTGGCTGCTTCTGTGGCCACGTGGGACTTGTCATGACCCAGAAATGCTTTCTGAGCCGAGCACTCATGCCAAATCCATTAATAACCCTGCTGCCAAGCCCCATTGCTCATTTCTGACATTATCCAGGCTGCCATCCCCAGAGTTGCCGGCCTGAGAATTTACTGAGAATTTATGCCACACCTGCAGGACCAGGGGCGCCGGTTTGTTCACTGCTGTGACTGTGACTCCACAAGTGAGCCAAGCCACAACCTCCAATTACAGAATCAAGTGCAGGAACCAGCTTCTTTGATAACTAAGACATCTTGCTCTTTTCTTTTCTTTTTTTTTTTTTTAATACATTAATGTCTATAATATAGAACATTTGGTGAATATGGAAAATGAGAAAGAAGAAAAAAGAAAAAATACCACCCAAAGACCACTGCTGTTAGCATTTTACTGTGCTGTTTTCCAGTGTCATCCATGCATTTTTCATAATTGAGATTGTTCCACAGAGAGTTTTGCCTTTTCACTTATCATTTTAATGTAATCATTTGTAATAAGAAAAGTCTCATAAACCTTTAAAATCTTTATCTGTGGGTCTATCCTCATTTCCTTAGCCAGTCCCAGTTGGCACAGCTGTAAGATGTTAACATGCCTGTGACAAATATCAGGGTACATAAAGCTTTTTCTAGATTTTGGATTTTTAAAAAAAGTACAATTTTGAATCAAAAGATGAGGACACTTTCCAAGCTCTCAGTCTGTATTGCCAAGCTGCTTTCCAAAAGAGTTGGACCAGTTTGCCCCTCCCAACAGCAACAAATAAAAAGTGCCATAGCTTCCCCAGCACCAATTATTATCATTTTTAAAGATCCTTGCTGATAGAGTAGATAGGAAAATATCATTTACAGTTCCTTTGTAGTGATATTGACCCTTTTCTCCAAATATTTGATATGCAGCTGAGTTTCTTCTGTGAACCGTTCATCCGTGTCCTCCGCCCATAGAGGAAGTGGAACCTAAATGTTATTCTTAACCAATCTGTGTGAACCCTTGCGAGAGTGAGGATATTTTTATCTGGCTGTCTCTTTCCTTTTTAGATTGCATGAGCCAGAGAAGAACACCAGAGAAATAACCCAGGTACAGTCTTTGCCGAAATGCCCGTCCCGGGAAACTCAGTGGTGTGATTTCCCCACACGAGGCTGAGTTGCTGATCCCGTTCTAAATTAAGACGTGCTCCTTCCACAGGGTGTGGAGGGGGTGGAGGCTGGAGTATCCTCCAGCCAGCAGAGTCTGTCACACCTTGATGCAGTGCCTCTCATTGCACAACTCCAGGGGGCGCCATGCACAATGTGATCTGTGTAAAGGGGGCCCCTGCACCAGGCTGCAACCGTTTCTTGGTGTGGCTCATGCCTTCCGGCCCCAGTGCATTTGCCTGGGCCCGTTCCTCCACCCGTTGCACCCTCCCCAGCTCCACTACCTGCTACTCCTTGCAGCCCATCTAGAGTCCCTCTTGGCTTTGCTGATGGCAAGACCCTGTGACATTAACTACCCCATGCAAGGACACTCCCCTGAGCTGGAGACTTCTCACCATTGCCTAGGAGATTTCTCAGGCAGTGTGGTTGGCCTGTTTCTGAGAAACCTAGCCCTGCTTATCGCCAGCTGACACTGTCAGACCTTGGAGGCAGACGGCTCCTTGGCATCTTGTAACAAGACAGGCCCTGCTCTGAACCCAGGAACGAGAGAACACCAGCTGTCCTTGACATCTCCCAGGCACTTGTCTGCGTTTCAGATGTAATCTGTGGAAGGGAGCGGGGCTGGTGGGAGGCACCGTATCTGGTGGCCGAAATACCGTATCTAGTGGCCGAAATACCGTGGCCTGCGTTCCTGACCCCACGCGGCCCCCACAGCAGCCCCAAGTCCTGGTCTTCTGGGCACAGGGTTGTACATAGGAAAACAGAAAACAGTTTCCAGTTGTGGGAGAGAGATGCCTTCCCTCCTCCCCTACCACTTCACCTCTGGATGTCCTTCTGGAAGTTTCCAGGGGAAAGGAGGATGGTGAGAGTTGACTGAGCACCTACTATGTGCCAGGCCCTGGGCAGCGGGCAAGGCCACTGCAGCCCAGCTCTCACCGAGCTTGCAGCCTAGTGTCTAAGCTTCCCGGTGCCAGATGCCAGCCCTGGCTGGAGGGTTTCCTGGAGAGAACTGCACGAGCGTGCAGGGTTGGAGACAGAGGAGCTCTGTGGTAAGACCACAGCTTTAAAATCCAACAGACTGGTTCTTTTCCAATGTGTGACTTGGCCCAAATTGTTTAATCTCCCTGTCTCAGTTTCCTGCCCTGTGAAATGGGGTTAATAATTCCTACCTAGCAGGGCCGGTGTGAGGCTGCCAGGAGGCGGCAGATGTGAAAGTGTGGGGTCTGTAACTGGGCGCCAGCTGTGAGTCGAGGTGGCAGTTGGGAGCTCCACTTCCACAGCCCGTGTGCATGCACGGAGGGAGCAGAGCTTACAGTTCATGACGGGCAGCAGATGTGGGAGATGAGGCTGGCACACGGGAGGTATTCCCATTTGCTAAGTAGTTGATGAGGGATGACTTTACTGAACGCTTGCTGTGTGCCAAGCTCAGTTCTAAGAGCTTTGCCAGGAGGATTTCATTCAATCCTCGCTGCAGCCCGGCGGTTAGGTACAGTCACCCCCACTTTACAGATGGGGAAACCAAGGCCCAGCGAGGTTAAGTGAACTGCCCCAAGTCGCTCAGTCAGAGGAGAACCGGGATTCGAACCCAGACTCCAGAGCCTTTACCACCCCACGGACTGGCACGCTCATTCTCGTACAGCCCCTGTTCTTTGCCCCGGTCCCTAGCCCCTCCCTGAGTGACTGCTGAAGTCTCTCAGGTGAAGTTATGGCCATTCATTCATTCATTCATTCAGTATTGATCAGGTGCCTCCTGCGCCAGCCTTGGTTTCTGCACCATAATAGACACACAAGCAACTGTTTGTTGAATAAATGAGTAAATGAATGAATGTCCCCGTGCTCTGGGAGATCAGCATGGAGTCAGGCCCCCAAACAGGCACTCCTGGTGCTGGGTAATGGGAGCTGTGATGGGAAACATGGGCCATAGGAGCAGAGAGGGGGGTGCCTGGACCCAGCTGGGGGAGAGGGTAGGAGAGGGTCTTGCATGGAGCAATGTCTGAGCTGAACTGTGCAGGGATTTGTTCCAAGGAGGAGGCGGCAGCGGACGTTCTAGGAGAGGGGCAGCTCAGGGAAAGGCAGGAGAGAATGGCAGGTGGGGTGGGCCGGGAGTAGGTGGGGAGGGGGCTCGTGGGAGCAGGGCTGTGCTATGACCACACGGGCATTTTAGAAAGCACCTTCGGGCCGTGTGCCGAGGGAGGTGGATTGGAGGGGTAAGTCTGGAGGCAGGGAGGCCAGCGGGGAGGCTGTTAGGATAACCTGGGCCAGAAAAGAGAGGGCTGCCTGGATTAGGTCTGAGCCAGGGGGAGCCAGGAGGGGACAGAAGCACCAGGACTTGGTACCTAGTGGGTGAGTGAGCAGGCTGGGGGCTCCAGGATGACCTTCTCTCCATCTCATTTAGACCCAGGACACAAACGACATCAACAATGACATCACATATGCAGACCTGAACCTGCCCCAGGGGAAGAAGCCTGCCCCCCGGCCCTCCAAGTCCAACAGCCACACGGAGTACGCCAGCATTCAGGGGGGCCCACCGCCCCGGCCCGAGGACACGCTCACCTACGCCGACCTGGACATGGTCCACCTCAACCGGGCCCCCAAGCAGCCAGGCCCCAAGCCCGAACCCTCCTCGGAGTACGCCAGCGTCCAGATCCAGAAGAAGTGAATGGGACCCCGGTCGTTTCGAGGGCCTGTCCCCACGGGCTTTCTTGTCCCACGTGGTGCGGCTGCAATGAGGACACCCAGCCCCGTTCCCGGAGGGTCGGGCTGGCACAGGCCCTGAGACCCAGGGGTGAGGTGGCTCTTGCCTCCCCGTCCCCTTGGCTCTCCAGCACTTCCAGGGCAGTCACGGCCCCCTAGGTCCCCACGCTTGGAGGAATTGGCCGCTGCCGCCTGGGGTCCAGGAACTCTCGTGCCTCTATCCGGAAACGCATGGGTCTTGGTCTTGGTCTTGGAGACCCTTGACCACTTCCTTGACGCTCCACAGCCTGATCTTCCAGGGTGAGAATGGAATTCCACCTCGTCCTTCCACCACCCAACTGGGGCTTTGAGACAAAGCTTCCCTTTAGACCAAACTGTCCCATCCATGGAGAAGCTAGAAAAGAACTCTGGAACCGGTCCTGAGCCGTGAGGAAGCCCTGGCCGTCCCCAACCCTGGGCCAACGAGCCACAAGCACTGGGGGAGGAGGGCACCCCCTGAGAACCCCCCAGAGGACTATGTGACAAAATCTTCCTCTTCGTGCCCCTCTGCAACCCCTTGAGGACCCGTCACCCCAACTTTAGCCCTCCTCGCGGATCCGCCTCTCCTTTCTAGACCTGAGCTTGCTTCCTCCAGCTAGCACTAACTCAGCAACATCTCGCTGTGGATGCCTGTAAATTATTGAGAAATGTGAAACGTGCAATCTTGAAACTGAGGTGTTAGAAAATTTGATCTGTGGTGTTTCGTTTTGTTTCTTTTCTTTTCCTTAAAAACGTTCTCTTGGCTCTTTGTCTTGTGTTGAAGTACACAATTGGGTCTTGTGAAGTCTAAGGTTTAACAGTTTGTTGTCCTGGAGGGATTTTCTTACAGCAGAAACTGAATTCCATCAAGTCACAGAGCCCTGAGGATGGAGGAGGAAGGGCCAGATGCCTTGCCTTTCACCTGGGACTAAATAGGCCGTGTTCTCAGTCAAGCCACGTGGCGGGTCCTCCTGCCTCCCTTGACCCCACTGTGGTAAGTCCCAGCCCGCCCAGGGCTTCTCCAGGCTGCCTGCTTGGTGGAGCAGCTTTGCAGCAACCCACAGCCTCAGTGTGCTCACCTGTCAAGAGTAGAGAGGGAAGGTAGCCTAGCTCCCCACAATCGCGCAAAGCACTTTAGGCAATGCCTGGTAGGGAAACTGAGCCTGGCTGTCTACCCCGCTTCTTTAGCCACCTTCTCCCATCCTGGCTCTCTAAACTAATCCTGGAACCTTCCATTTCTGCTCTCAAACCCTATCAGAATCAAACTGGAATCGAGCACAGCCAGCCAAGAAGACTGGGCAGCTGTGAAATTAGGGCTGCTCCACCCACTGTCCCTCCTTCTCAGAAGGTTTGGCAGAGGCACCCACTGTCCCTCCTTCTCAGAAGGTTTGGCAGAGGCACGGACCCCAGTTACCCACCGACCCCCACCCCTCCAATTTTGGGAGCCAGCCCGAGGAGGAGTAAGGGAGTGAAAATGCATTATTTGCTGCCCTCTTGGTCCAGCCATTTGATGCCCAAGGGTTTCCTGGCTCAGGCTGCCCAAGTGAGAAGCTGAACCATCGAGCCTGTCAGCAGTTCCTATAGGGGAAACTTCCGGAGCACAGCACAGACCAGCTCTTGGGGCACGGTGACTTGGTATTTCACGTGATGGTATCCAGGGATTAGCTGAGCCAAATGCCATGCGGACAGCTTTGGCCCGGCCAACCAGAGCCCCCTGTGGCATCTGGAAGCCGCAGTGGCCCAGCCACCTGCTCGTGCTATTTCCAAATTCCAAAAGGTTGGCTTGTAAACCTTGGATTCCCGCTCTTCTGCCAGAGAGAGCACATGCGTGCCCAGACACACATACACGCACTTGTGCACACTCACACACACCTGCACAGACATACAGAATTTTAAAAGAATGTTTTCTTGGTGCCATTTTTATTTTATTTCATTTTAACTTTTGGAAGGGGAATAAGGGAATGAGGCCAAGGAAGACGTATAGCTTTAGCTTCAGCCTGGCATCCTGGAGATTCCCCACCCCTTGTGTATCGAATCCCAGGAAAAGGAAGAGGTTGAAAAAACACTGCAGCAGGAACATGGTTTCGGGAGTTTATTTTAAGACCAACTGGGAAGGAAACAGGCCCCATTTTGTATATAGTTGCAACTTAAACTTTTTGGCTTGCAAAATATTTTTGTAATAAAGATTTCTGGGTAATGACGACTCCTTTGGGTGTTGAGTGTCCTTGCCTCCGTGTGTCCTTCGGGGCCACTGTCAGGCCGTTCCCCGGAGCCTGAAAGAGGATGTGGCCCGAGGGCCTGGAAACCATTCACAGCATTGGGTCTTCTCACTCGGGTTTTATAGACACAAAGACTTCTGTTTCAGTGGGAGTCAGTACAAGGTTGGGACAAAAACATCTGCAGAATTTAGACAGACAGCTAAGTTTGAATCCCAGCTCTACCACTTAGTAGCTGTGGGAATTCAAACAACTCATCTGTCTCAGACTCAGACCCCTCATCTGTACAACGAGGATATTAACATCTGCCCCTCCCCAGGCTAGAGTCCCTGGGGTTTAAAGGGGTCAAAAAGGCACCAAGCCCAGCTTGGCACAGAGCAGGCCCTCACCCAAGTGTTGCGTCTTTCCTTCCTGCCCCAGGCACAGCCCTGCTGAGTCTGGCTGCCCCTCACTGCCTCTGGGATCCTGAGCAACCAGCTCACCCTCCCAGGGCCTCACTTTCCTAATGCTCGTCCTGTAATATCCTTACAAGATGATTTGGGTAAAGTGCTAGTGGATATCAGGTGCTGAATAAATAAGTTTCCTTACCTCCAATCCATTAGAACATTAATATTAATTGTGTAATAATATTAATATATTAACATGCTATTAGTAATATTTAATGCCTTCTGTGTGCCAGCACTTGACATTGATTAACTCCTTTAAACTTCACAACTCAATGAGGTAGGTAACACTTTTGACCCTGTTTTATACACGAGGCACAGATAGATGGTGTAACAACTATGAGAATAGCTCCTGCCTGCTCTGGTGAGTAAAATGCCAAGAGCTTCACTTGTACTGTCTCGTTGTGAGGTAGGAACTCTTATGATCCCCATTTTACAGATGAGGAAACTGGGGCACAGAGAAGCTAAGTCATTTCCCCCATGTCCCTTGGCAGAGCCCGTCTAGTTTAAGTCTCAGAACACAGATGGCTGTGGATGTGCCCATTTTACAGAGAAGGTTCAGGAAGTGTATGTTACTTGGCCAAACTCACTTAATGATTCTGTGGTCGGGCTGGGACTTGAATGCGGAGCCACAAGCTCACCCAGGGTCACCCCTGTGCCACCCGCCTGGTCTGCTTGATGAGAGCCCGCTGGAGCCAAAGAGCCTCCTGCAGGCTCAGAGAGATGGCCGGCACACAGGCCAGGACCGTGGCCGAGAACACAGCAGGCTCCTGGCTCTAGGCCTGAATTCAGCCCTCAGCCTGCTCGGGGCTGGACCAGTGAAATCTGTGCATATGCGCGCTGCTTGCAGGGACTGGGTATTGGAGGCCGGTGGACTGGAAAATGCCTTCCATTTTCTGAGGAAGGTGGGGAATGATGGACTGTGTATCCAGGCAAGGAGACTTAGGGGTACAATTTACGCAGCACCTGGGCCTCGCTTCTCCGCGGCCCAAATCTCCAGGGCTGGAGGTTGGCAGGTGAAATGAAAGTTGATGGGAGCCAAGTGACCCTTTTCCTGCTCGCCAGGAAATCAGTCAAGCAGTTGGCATTTATCGGGTCCCTCCTGTGAGTTCCTCCTGCAAAGGAGAATGACAGAATTCCCTCCCTCGGCGAGACCAGCCCCGAGTCCTCGCCTTCTGCAGCCCCTGCCCCTGACTCATCTAGCATGTTCCCACCGGCCTGCTTTATTTTATTTAATTCTTACAAAGTGCCTGCTAGGTATCATGCTCTCCTGAACTCTGCACCCATATTAACTTATTTAATATTAATTCACTCCATCCTCTTAAAGAATGTGATTATCCCCATTTAATAAAGAAATTGAAGCACAGAGGGATCACGAATCTGCTCAAGGGCCACATCTGGGAGGCAATACCCCTGTGGGTGCAGCCTAGGCAGGTGCCAGATGAGCTTGATGGGTCCCTGGTGTGGTGGGGGGGTGCCAGAGAGATGGTGGGGGGTTTGGGATGGGTGTGCTGGATATGGTTGGGGGCCAGGAAATGTACACACAGTCTCACCGCCAAAGCCCCAGAGCCTCAGGGAGGTCCCGACTCACCCGGCCACCTGCAGTCGACGCACCCTTGTGTCTCCCCACGGCTCTGCCGGCCACCACCGGGGTCCCCAGTGACCCCCCCCATCCCCACCCTTAGCCATGACACTATATTTGATTGAGTTCTGGGTTTATTTTCCAAATACAGAATTATGAAATTAAAAATGTGTTTTAAAAAAGACATGTGCCCCAGATGTTTAAGAGCAGGCAACCCCTTGCTGATAGAGGTCGGGGGATGGTTTCCCTGGGAGGGAGACAGTGACTGGGAAGACCCCGAGGGGGCCTCGGGCTGGGCCCCCTTGACCTGAGTGGCGCTTACATGGGTGTTCATGTAGGTGAAAGGTCATCGAGCTGCACACACAGCATCGTTGCACCTCCCTGGGTATAAGTTAGACCTAAATATCTTTTTTTAAGACTGGTGCCCTGTCGCCCTGGAGATCCAACTTCTCCCCACTCTACCCCCAAACTTTGATGCCTGTCCGAGGCTGACTGTTTCTTGCCAGTGCTGTGCCACCTCATCTTTGAACCCCAGCACCCTAGGAGTGTTATTGAGTTCATTTGAATGATCGCATCCCAGTGACCAAAATAGCTCGTGAAGCGGCAAAAGAAGAAGTGCCAAGCTGGGCACGAAGACCAAGAACAGCTGCAAGGGTGAACCATTTATCTGTCATCACTTCATCTACCAAGACTCCTCTAATGACTCGCCCTCCCTCCCCACTCACCCTACGCCTCCCGCTCCTCCTTCCCCACCCACGGGCCTCGGAGGCAGCCTGGTCTAGGGGTCCGGGGTCAGGCAGCCCTGCACACAGTCCTCGCCCTGTGACCTGGGGCAAGTGACTTCCCCTCTCGGAGCCCCCCATTCCTCACCTGCAAAGTGGGGAGGCTAGTGGTCTTCATCTCATGGGGATCTAGGGTGGTGAAAGGAGATGATAGATTTAAGACCCTTTGCACAATGTGGTACAGAGAGCAGTTGACACACACGCACACGCTTACACACACATTGATGCACTCACACATACACACCCTCCAAGGCCAGGTTCTCAGAGGAGCTCAACAATAGTGGGTCTCTTCTCTCACTGAGATTATTTTACCAAGCCCCTCCTGCCTCATTAGCCTGGGCCTGGGATTGCTCCCTCTTACCAACTCTGGGGAGTCCAACATCCCAGTCTGGTTTTCAGGGTCCTCTTCCTTACCCCGCCTGACCTAGTTAAAGGCAATCACTGCTCCTGCCCAGACAAGATGGGTCTTCCTGTCCCACCAAATACCCAGAGGGTCTCCTCGCGAAGAACCTTTCTGGCCAGTTTCAGGCGCACTTCCTCCAGGAAGACACCTTAGAGTGCTCTGGCCACACAGTGAGTCCCTTCCCCAGGGACGTGGTGTCCTCCAACCAGACCACGGGCTCCCCAACAGCAAAACTGCCTCTCCTACCTTTAGCATCCAGCCCTTGGGAGAGGCAGGGCTGTAGCCACCACATGCTAGGCAGGACCGCGGGCACCTGAATTCTTGATTTCTCTGAATCTTCACGTCCTTTCTAGATGGGTGCTCTGATGTCCATTTTACAGATAAGAAAACAGAGGCTCAGAGAGATGAAGAGATAAGCTCAATAAACTCAATGATTTCTCACACTCTGCTGTAACCCTGGCCCTGTGCAAAAGTCTGAGGATACACCTGGCATCGTGGGACAGAGAACATCTTCTTGACCAAAAGGGGGATGTGAAAGGAAATGAAATAAGCTTCAGCGGCAGAGAGATTCCAAAAAGAGCCGAGAGGTCACTCTGGTGGGCACTCTTACGCACACTTTAGACAACCCTTTTTAGGTTCTTAAGAATTGGGGTAGCTGGTGGTGGATACCTGAAACTATCAAACTACAACCCAGAACCCATGAATCTCAAAGACAATTGTATAAAAATGTAGCTTATGAGGGGTGACAATGGGATTGGGAAAGCCATAAGGACCACACTCTACTTTGTCTAGTTTATAGATGGATGAGTAGAAAAATAGGGGAAGGAAACAAACAGACAAAGGTACCCAGTGTTCTTTTTTACTTCAATTGCTCCTTTTCACTTTAATTATTATTCTTGTTATTTTTGTGTGGGTGCTAATGAAGGTGTCAGGGATTGATTTAGGTGATGAATGTACAACTATGTAATGGTACTGTGAACAATCAAATGTACGATTTGTTTTGTATGACTGCGTGGTATGTGAATATATCTCAATAAAATGAAGATTAAAAAAAAAAAAAGTCTGGGGATACAGTGTAGACAAAGATGGGCCATACGCTTAGGAGCTCTGGGACATGAGGCTGCAGTGCAGCCACCAACCAACACGGGGGTGCAGGCTGCTGGGACAAGGGGCATCAAAGCCTAATGTTCAAGACATTCTAAAACACAACACATACAAATACACAATGACTGAGCCAGCAGGAGGGCAAATGGGTTATTTACCAGATTTTGAAAACAGGATGTTGTAAGAGTTCTAAGTTAGATGCATGACTGGTTAATGTTCAATAGGGCAATAAAACCAGAATCTTTGTTTATCCTTCCTACTGGACAAGGTCACTTGTATCTCCACAGGACAAAAATGCACAAAATAGCATGTAACTTGACAAAATCTGGGCCTCATCAGACAATAAAGTCAAATTTAGGTATATTCTCCCAGAGAATCAATGAATCATTTAGTGGGCCATGTAAACAATGAAAGGAAATGCCACCTTCTTTTGCCTTATTTCCAAGTTTTGGGTAATTTTTCTTCATAGAGGAAAGCACACAGTTCTTACCTGGCCTGCTTAGGCAGAAAAGGCTTCCTGAAGAGAAGATCTCTGAGCTGAGATAAACAAGAATAAGCCAGGCAAAGAGAGTGTGGGCAAGCCAGTGCCAGGCAGATGCGTGCCTCCCTGTGTGATCTGGCTCCTGCCAAACTCTGTGCTACTTTTGTTTTGTATTACTCTCCCCATCGCTCCCTGCACTGGCAACACCAGCCTTCCGACAGTTCCTGGAATGAACCACAGGGACTTTGTACGTGCTGCTCCCTCTGTCTATAACACTCACTGGTAAGACTCCAGTCCAGAGACCAGGCTGTGTTTTTTTGTTCAACACTCCCAAAGCAACCACATCTAGCCCTTCTCCTTTGTAGCACTTGTCCTAGTTTGAAATATACATTGACCTTGTGATTACTTGATTGACATCCCTCCCCTCCACTGCCCTGGCTGCTGCCTCAGGGCAATGGTACGTTGGCTTTGCTCACCAGTGTAACTCCTCAGCCCAAAGGAGGCATTTGATAAATATTTGTTGGATGGGATGGATTGGAAGTAGGGAGGGAGGATGGATGCGAAGGCAGATGGATGGGAAGATAGAAGGAAGGAAGGGGGAAAAGGAAGGGGGGAGGGAGGGAGGGAAAGGAAGCAAGGACTGACGAAGAGCATGTAAAAAACCTAGAAGTAGGAGTTGGTATCTTAGAAAAACAGAAAGTCCCCCAGCTGGCAAGTTTGGAACCAGGAATCAAACCCCAGGCCATCTAACTTCTCCCACTGAGTCACTCAGCCTTTCATCCAGATCCTGGGTTCAAAGGAATCACTTTTTTAAAACTTGATGTATGCTCCCCAGCAGAACAGGAGCCAGTGGCCCTCATCCGAGCCTTTCGTGCCTTGGCCAGTGAAGTCAGGGCTACACTCAGAAATCAGGGTGAACAATTGCAAAGATTTCCCTCCACCCTGAAATTGCACAATCCTGGCGCTGCTGGTAAATGGCATAACTTCGAGACCCGGCAGGGCTGGGCCGCACAGCAGACGTGTCCTCCTGGCCCCACTTCAAAGACAACAGGCCAAGCCCTGGTGACCGGCCCATCCGCATAGTCTCCTGCCCCCGAGGGCGGCTCTGGGCAGGGTCAGCTGGTGCACAGCCGGCTGGGAGGATCTGGACCCCAGGGCTGTCTCCAGAAGGAGGTCGGGTGAGAGTTTAATGGCCAGAAAGCTGTGGCCCAACTGCGGCTGTCAGCCCCGCTCGGCCCTAGCTCCCTCCGTGCCAGTAAACAGACCCCGCGCACATGCAGATTAACGCATTATCGCTGATATTATGTGCGGGATGGAGGGGCGCTTGAGCAGCCAGGCCGGAAGCTGCCATTACCTCAGGACCTTTCGCTGGAAAATTTTTCTTGGGGCAATTAAATCTTCAGCTGTCTCCTCGCA
Organism: Choloepus didactylus; assembly: GCF_015220235.1. Lineage (NCBI taxonomy): Eukaryota > Metazoa > Chordata > Mammalia > Pilosa > Megalonychidae > Choloepus > Choloepus didactylus. The sequence continues at coordinate 33,119,616 of NC_051325.1, read as the reverse complement.
GGGTGCACCAGCTTGCATTTTAATCATCCTTAAAAGAGGGAAGTAGGGGAAAGGACACGAGGCGAGGAATGAAAAAATCACGGTCTGTTTTATAAACACGGCCATCCTCTTGCGGCTGCATATCTATTGCAAAGGTTTCTTCCCCTTCGGCTCTGCAGTGACCTTGGCCCTTTGGAAGGGGCCCCCGGAGGAGAAGGAGGAGGTGGTGGGAGCTCGCCTCCCGTGTGAGATGCAGGGTACTCTGTGGGTGAGTGTTGGTGTTAGCAGCAATGTCAGCAGCCACCTTCCATCACCAGCTCGCCCTCCTTGATCTTCGCCACATTCTATGGGGGAAAATTATGAACCTCCTCTTTCAGATGAGGAAATGGAGACTCAGAAAATGCTTGGTAGTAACATGGGTTACAGCAACAAAAAGGAACAAACTACAGATACACCCAAAACCGGTGAATCTCAAAAACACACCAAGCAGAAGAAGCCAGATGCTATAGAGTATACACTGTATGATTCTATTTATATAAAGTTCTAGAACCAGCAAAACTGATCCACAGTGACAGAAAGCAGAGACATGGGTGCAGGGATATGGGAGGGGATTGGCAGGAAGGGGCCCAGGAAACCTTTGTGAGATGGAAATGTCCTTTATCTGGATTAAGGTGGTGGTTATGCAAATGTGTAATTTGTCAAATCTCATTGGACTGTATACTTAGCAAGTGCATTTTATTATTTGTAAATCACGCCTTAATAAAGTTGATTTACAAATAAGCGAGAACACAATGATAGGAGTTCTTATATGAGTCCCTTCCTGGGTATTAAATCATGATCTGTATTAAGTCATTTTGCCCTCCCATCTTCCTGTGATGTGGGCCCTGGAACCAGCCCCATTTCCCAGATAAGGACATTGAGTCCTGTGTTCAAATCCAGCCAGGCTGACTCCCGGGCATGCCTCCTTAAAGCTCCAGTCCAAGGTTACCCAGCTAATTCATCCTGGGGTCAGGTTTCCATCCCAGGATTCAAATCGTAGGGCCTTTCTAGTGTGAGGAAACCGGTGGGAGGGGAAATTGCATTCATTTGAGACACATTGACTGAGCATCAAGTGTGGCTCATGGGGAGGTGAATACTCAGGAAGTAGACAAGTCCCAGGCCCTGGGGAGCTCCCAGCCTAGGGAGGAAGAAAGGGGATCATCAACTTATCAGTAAAATAAATGCAGAGTTGTGGTCACTGATAAGTGTGCATTGGGTGGGTACAGGAACCCAACCGCGCAATCCATACCAGGTGTTTGCCCAACACCACAACCACCCACATGTTTGAGCTGAAATGAGCCGCTGCCCCTAATCCCTCCCCCACATGCACCAAATTCCTAAGCCACCTGCTCCTAAATTGATTGCCCTTCCGAGCTGCAGGTTCTGCTAATGCAGGACAAGTTGCCAAGTCTCCTCTTTCAGGAAATGCAGCAAAGGCCCTTTGAAATAGCCTGCCCTGCTCTTAGCACCTTGCTCCCGGCGCTCAGCTATTTCAACAATGACCCCTGCGCATTCCGCTGGCTGGGCCGCCCAGGGAGGCACATTCCAGCGCAGTGGGAGTAGCTTGACTGGGCGACAGCTGGCAGCTCCTGGGGCTCGGAGGGGAGACCCTCACCAGAGCCAAGCTGCCTGGCCAGACCCTCCCAGACCTCTGGAGACCCCTAGGGTCCTGGCTGATGGAGAAGGGACACAGCTCTGAGACGGTGGGCCTGCTTCCCGAAACATTTACAGCCTTGGCTGATAGCTACCACGTGTGGAGTGTCCCTAGCTGGACACTTTGGGAACCCTGTGCTTTCCTTAATTCCTCTCAGTAGCTCTGGACCAACACCCTGGTTCCCAGACAAGCACAGGGAACAGCGGTGATTGCCCAAGATCACATGGTGCCATAGGAGTAGAACTGGCACATGGACCCATCTCCTGACATCCCACAGCCTCCAAATCGGCCCCCAGCCCCTCTCCACCACCTGAGATAATCACTCTGCACTTAGGGAATGTATTTTCAGGACTCAGATTCTCTGGATTCATTGTCCAGCTTCCCCACTTCCCAGCTGTGTGACCTTGGGCATGTTTCTCAACATCTCTGTGTGTGATGTAGAGTCATGCCTAAAACTGTATCTACCCCAGGAGGTTGCCGTGAAGATCAAATGAGACAAGACAAAAAGTGTAAAAGTGGTAGAACTGGGCCCAGCCGATAGTGAGCCCTCAAAAAATGGTAGCTATTCATAGACTTTTCACATAAATGGAGATGTCACACTACTACACAGAGATCTACCTTGTTCTTTTAAACACCTTCAGCGTATTCTTACGTGCACTCATTCATTTGCCAAACACGTGTCTAGTGGGCAGCTTCTATATGCAGGCAGTGACACACAGCACATTAAGTCCTTGCCCTCAGTTCTACCAGGAAAGACAATTAACAAGTACACAAATAAATAAGCAAGATAATTTCACCTGGTGATAATTGCTGTAAAGGAAGGAATAAGGTGGGGCACGGTGAAGGGGAGATATGGGAGAGGGAGAGAAAAGAGTTTAGATTCAGTGTTCTGCCCCATGAGGAGAAGGCATCACACTGCCACTAGAAGGAAGAGAAGGCACCAGGCGAGGGCTAAGGTAGTGAGGCTGGACCAAGTCCGGTGGGAGCTGACTAGAGCTAGAGAATGAGGGCAGAGAGCATTTTTGAGATGATGTTGGAAAGACAGGCCAGGACCTGCAAGAGAGAGCCTAGCAGGCCACAGTTAGGATGATATCCCAAGAGAAATGGGAAACCACTGGAAGGCTGTTTCTTTGTTTAATGGTTTATTTTGAAATAACTTCAAACTTACAGGAAAGTTGCAAAATAATGTAAAACCCATACAGAGAACTCCCACATACTCCCCACCCAGACACCCAGAGCCACCAACTTTTAACATTTGGCCATGTTTGCGGTATCATTCTATTAATTTATCTATCCATCCATCCATCTACCTACCATCTATTTGTTTATCTATCTTTTTATTTTCTAAACTGTGAGAGCAGGTTGTACACATCATGTTCAGTGGAGGATTTTAAGCAGAGGAGAGCCCTGCTCTGACATGCTTTTTACTAACTACTCTGGCCACCATGTAGAAATGGATTGGAGGGGTACAATGGAGGAACGAAGGAAGTTCCAGAGGCTGCAGGATTCCGAGGGACGTGCCTCAGTGGCAGAGCCCACAGGATCAGCTGGAGGAAAGAAAGAACAAGTTACCACTGACAGATGTCATCATCATAATATAATTAGCCAATTACCTATTGATGGAGATTTGGGCTGTTTCTATTTTATCCCTACTTTGCAACAATTTCACAAGAAGCCTCATTGCACACAAATTACTAGACATGGGTGGGTTGGTTTGGAGGCATGATTATTTTTTACCATGTCCCAGTGCCAACTTGCTTTCCATTACACTCCTGCCTAACATGCACAGGAGATCCATTCTCCACTTTGAGCTTTCTGCATCTGCTCTGCTCCTAGGAACACTTTCCCCACCCTTCCGTGCCCATCCACCCCTGGCAGACAACTCATGAGTCTCAAATGCATTTGTATTGCTTGTCGCAATCTAGAATTATAAGTTATCAAGAAGAAAACCTCAGAACCAAGTATAAGTGACTAAAATGACCACCCAGGGGCCCCATTTACCAGCATGAGCTAAAGAGGGGCTTCTGGCACCTTGAAGAGGGCCAATTTACCCCAATCTTCCAACGGCAGAGAAAACAAGGGGCAATGAATGAAAACAGGCCCTGCAGTTCCAGATGCTGAAGGGCCCACTCCCTGAACACCAAAAAAGGTGGGAGTCTTCTGCCTTCCACCCCTCTGGAGCCCCAGCCGCCTCCCCATCTCTCACCTCATCTGTGTTCCCAGGTTGTGGAGAATGTCCTGGCCTGCCTCCCGGCTTCCATTCCATGCCCACGCTGCTGCCAGAGCTTTCCTTCTATAAGTGGCCTTTCTAAAAGAAAGTTTTTCCTTCTCATCAGCAGCGTCTGCAACAGTGTTTAAACATTCTTTTATTATTTTCCTATCACTTAAGGCCTTTTTTTGTTTCTTTTAGTTTTATTTGGGGGCAGGGGGTTGCTAAGATTTCAAAGACGAATAACTAGTGCACATGCAGAGTCTGATTTTAATGTTGGCATTTGAAGATGCTTTTGAAGATGGTTCTCTTTGTCTTTCTGTGACCGACCCGGTGGGCATCCTAATTGAAAGAGGATGTTGCAACACACTGCCTTGCAATAATATTTTATCCTTTAGGACAAGTGACATTTTTTCTTCCATAGCAAAATAGATGAATAACGAAGTCTTTGACGCAAATAGTAACTGTTATTAATTAACCGCTTATGAGGCACCAGGTGCCAAGGTGGGTTCACCGTCTCGTTTTGTCCTTTCAGCAGACTGTGTCAGGGAGGTCTGAATTTTGTACACATTTCACAGATGAGGAACCTGGGGATCCAGATGTTCTACCAGTACCTGCCTAAGGTTCCAGAGCCAGTTGCAGACAGAGTTGAGTTGCAAACCCAGTACTCCCACGAATCTTTACTTTGTAACGATGGGTTTCATCCGCCACTTTTCTTTCCCTTGGCAACATCATAGCTGGGGTTAGGGGCTTTGCAATGTGTCAAACTAGCAAAGCTAGGACTGCATTTTACCGGAGTTCTTTACCCTGGACTGAAGATTCCAAAGGCACAAGTGAAGAAGACCCCATAGATTGGTACTCAGAAGGTAGGTGCCAGGTGCCAGGCAGCATGGCCACCTGTGCACATCGGGGCAGCACCCAGACCACAGCTCCTCCAGCTCCACCAGATTCTCCTTCAGCTTCTCTGAGCCCTGGGCCAGGTGTGGGCCAGCTCCGCGGGGAAGGGCGCCCATTCTCCTGCAGGTCACCGCAGCATTGACGTTGCGGGTGGTGAGAGATAGCCATGGGTTCCAGTTTGTCCTGGCTCTTGTTCCCAGGCAGCTCTCCCTTCTGACCACTAGTCAGGCTGATCCATAAAGACTCTGCTCAATGTCAACGCAGATGCAACAGCCTGCACAGACTGCTCCGCTGGACTCCACGCAGGAGTTCAACCCCCCATGAAGAATTCCTTCTTCTCTATTGCTCATGAAAGATCAGCTACTCTGCCGGAACCCTGACGGATACACAGGCATTTGCATTTTATTTGGAAAGTGGCCTGTTCCCCTACACCAGGGATTGCCAGATTTAGCAAATAAAAACACAGGATGAACAATGTTTCAGTATGAGTATATCCCATGCAATATTCAGGACATACTTATACTAAAAAGTTATTCATTGTTTATCTGAAATTCAGATTTAACTTGATGTGGCTGTCCTTATTTTATAGGACAACCCTATCTCAGTTCCCATGGGCCTCTCATCCTAGAAGTATCTGAGCATAACTTTAGACTTTAAAGATGAACAATTTTAAAACTAGCAGTGAAGTGGTTGAGAGTGAGGGATTTGACATATCAGATTTGCCTGACTTAGATTCTAGCTCTGCTGCTTACTAGTTGGGTGACCTTGAGCAAGTTTCCCCTGTGCCTCAGCTTCTGATCTGTAAAATGGGCATAAGAAGAGTACCTGCCTCATAAGTCTACTGAGAGGATAAAATAAGTTTGAACCAACTGAAGTGTTTACAACAGCACGTCAACAAGCATATTAACATTAGGTCATTATCATAATACACACAGGCCAGAGTGGGCTCTGGGGCTCCGTGGGAGGAGGGGCAGCCAGCCCCAGGGCTGCAGAAAAACCCTGCTGTGCTCGATGCGTTCGGAGACCATATATCAGCCTCCACCCCGGTGTCTCCTAAGGATGTGTCAAGTGTAATTTTTATTATACTTGGTTATGCTTTCCAAGCTGACTCCACTGAGTAGCACCCTCAGAGGAATCTAACTGTCAGAGAGTCCCAGGATTAAAAATCTCCATTTCACCATTTCTAGTTGCATGACCTTGAGCAAGTCACTTCAGCCTTCCTCCCTTCATGTGAGGTGTTAATAGCTGAGCTAACGCAAGGCACCTGGTAGACACTCGGCACCTGGCTGAATGAATGATTTTACTATCATTCAGCTGTTATCACACTGGGTTCTTGTGTTCAGTTTACATGTCGTTCTCCTCCACAGCCTGGGACCCGCAAGGACAAGGATTATCTCAAGTTGTCCCAGGTTCCCAAAGCCAAGACCGGACCCAGAACCAAGAAGGCATCCAGATATGTGGAAGGAAAGGAGAGAGAGAGAGGGAGGAGGAGGGAGGGAGAAGGAAGGGAGGTGGGAGGGAGGGAAGGGGCAGAGTGGGGGGCGCTGGGAGGGGAAGGGTGGTGGGGAGTGAGGGGGAGGGACGGGGGAGGTGGGGGTGGAGGAGGAAAGTGTTGGGAGGGAAGAGGAGTGTGGCTCAGTCAATCCTTTTCTCCTCTGGCCCCATTTTTATCTGCCAAGAAGGGTCTGGTCAGAGGAATGGATCAAGAACATCCATTTATTCTCATATCTCTTTCCGGAATCACAACTTAGGTTTGAAGCTGTCTAATTTATTATTATGTGCAGTGCAGGGTAATTATACACTGTGGTATAATTTGTTATAACTTGGGCTAAGGCCTATAACTGTATAATTTATTATTATATAGTACAGTGCTGAATAATATGAAGAGTATATAATTTATTTCAGGCTTACGAGCCTAACCTGTAATCCAAATGCAGCACGCGGGCAATGTGGATGAGTTCATGTTTCTACGGAAATCTCGACTTAGAGATTTCTTCATTTCTAACTTCTTTCCTTGGGCTTCTCAGAACACTACCTGGCCAGGTATCCCCAGGTTACTGTACTGGGGTACAAGATTTGAGCCAGGCTGCAATCTCAGGCTGAGCAGGGCAGGGAATTAAGATGTCAAGGGAAAGGAGGTCCCTACACAGCCGTCTGTCCAGTTAGCACCTTCGTCACAGGGAGGCCACAGCCTGCCCAGCGGGTGCCAGCGGCAGATGCTACACCACGAGCAGAACCTGTTTCCTGGGTCCCCAGCAGGATGCCCTGGCTTGCAGCATCTCCATTCATTTGTTCAATAATTATTCTCTCTGTTCTGTTCCCAGCACTAGGAATACGACATCGAACCAGAAAATGTCCCTGCCCGCCCTGGAGCTTGCATTCGGGGAGTCGAGAGTTTGCTTCTCTCTGGTTTCTTGTTACTCACAGTGTGGTCCCCGGACCAACAGTGTCAGCACCAGCTGGGAGCTGGTTAGAGACGCAGGATCTCAGCCACCCTGACCTGTGAATCCGAATCTGCATTTAACAAGACTCCCTGGTGATTCTCACACTCAAGAAGCCCTGCTTGGGTTTCTATAGGTTTTAGGAAAATGATTTTCTTCTGTACCCCTCACCCCACCCAATATATATACCCATTCACTGATCTTTAAAGCAGAGTTCCTTCTCCTTGGGAACTTTTTTTTTTTAAAGAATAAGTATTGGTTTGGGCTTTTTTTTTTCCAGGTGACAAAAGTTTATAAGTTTATTGTGTAACTTTTGGGGCATACAAAAACCACAAAGAAGAAATAAAAGTCACCCAGAATCCAACCATCTAGAAACAACACTGTTAATATTTTAGTAACTAATCCATGTGCATTTTTGGTACATATATACATTTTTTTTTAAACAAAACTTTAAGAAAAGGTAGAATTCTACAGAGCAGCAGTTCTTAAAATTGAGCTGCAATCCAACAAGGGGACTTGTTAACATGCAGATTGTGGGGCCCCAACCCTAGAGTTTCGCTAAGTAGCTCTGGGATGGGGCCCAGGAGCTAGCATTTCTAACAATGTGATGATGCTGAGCTGCTGGTTTGGGGACCCCACTCTGGGGACCACTGATGTGGAGGTTGAAGGTCTGGACTCTGGGAGCAAGCAGGTTGGAATCCTGGCTTTGCCCCCTGCCATCTGCCTGTGAGAAAGGCAGCTGGACTCTCCGTGCTCCAGCTCCTTCATCTGCAAGGACAGCCCCTGCCTCGTCAGTCTGTTGTAAGGATTACATGGCTGATGGATGTGTAAAACAGAGGAAGCATTCATTAAGATTAGTGTGTGTATAGACTTATAATCGAGGTTTCTTAACAACTATTCATAAACATTTTTCCTGTTGTTGTTCAGGATATTTGTTTTTAAAGGCTGCAGGGTTGTCCTGCAGACTCATGAATTTATCCAGTTCCCAGTTTTGATGAATATAAACGGTGCTTCCGTGAGCCGTCTCGTGGATAAGTCACAGCGCACCTCTCGGATTATTTCCTTAGGATACACTGTTCTAGACGTGAAATCACTGAGCTGATGACAGGAACATATTTAAAGCTTTTGATAAATTTTGCTAGATTGCCTTGCAGAAAATGAATACTGATTTATCAGATCAGCAGCAGCAAATGATGGCATCTTTCCTTACATTCGAGTCAGTGTCTCATGGTATTTTAATTTTTTTTAGTGACACCAGTATTTTGTTTGTTAATTTGAATTTTTTTGATGACCGCTGAAGTCGAAAGTCTACCCCACATCCTGCAATCGGTATCTTAGGACTTAAATTTTAAATAAATCCCACGAAGCTCCTGTTCACATGATGTCGACAGCCCTTTTCCCCTCTGGTGAACCGGCTCTGTCTTGGCATCACTCCCCCGTGGCAGCAGAGACGTCATCCAGCAGGTACCAGCTGCCTGATTTAAATCCCTCCTGTGCTGCTGGTAACATACCTCCCACTTAACAGATGGGTGTGGATTAGGGAAGGCGTGAAACACTAAGAGGGAAAACAGAAGGAGCGAAGTCGCTTGTTCAACAAAAATTCCCTCGTCGTCTGCCAAGAGCCAAGCCCTCTGCTAAACTCCAGGATGCAAAGATGAGCAAGAGAGGGCCCCGGGCCTTGACGTGTTCAAAGTCCAGTCAATGCACACAAGACAAGGTGAAATGTGAAGGTGCAGACGAAGAAAAGGGGTAGGAGTTTGTGAAAGAGATGGCTCTGGCTTTGAAGTCAGAGGTGACCCATGTTCAAACCCTGTCTCTTCCAACCGTTAACTTTGGGGAGGTTAACTCATCTCTCTGAATCTTAATTTCTGCACCTGTAAAATGGAAAGACTATCTATTTTGAACTTAAACTAGTTAAAATAACAGTAAAAAAAACGTCTGGAAACAGGTAGAGTATGAGTCTCAAAATGGCAGCCCAAGAGTTGTTTTTGAAAAACTCTTTAAAGAGGAATTAGGACAGCTTGGATCAATAGTTCTCCATTCTAGCTACCCAATGGAAGCAACTTGAGATATATTGATTCCTTAAGAAGACAGCTGGGTTCATTCACTGACTTCTGCTTCTGGCCAAGATGGAGAAACAGCGAAAAGATTTATCTTCTCACCAGAAACAAAACAAAAAAAAAAGGGCAAAATATGTGAATGAATAAACAATGTTCAAGACACTAGACATCTGGCAACAAAGCACAGTGATCTCTGAAAGACGGAAAACAAAAGCGGGGAGACCTACCATTGCCCCCATTTACTCTCTGGAGAGTTTCTGTGCCATGGCACAAGAGGGGATCCAGGGGGAGCCCAGGGGGCTCCCCGAGCTGAGCAGATGCAGCTGGGAGGCCAGGGTGGGTCGAGTTCACAGTGCAGAGAATCAGTGCCTAGAGGTGCACGGGGGGAGCTCGGAGATCTGCAGAGGGGCCTCTCAGTCCTTCATCCGAGGGCGGACGAGCACACGCAGGTGTGGAGAATACCTGAGGCCAGGAGAGAACCATCTGAAAGGATTAGAGGGAACAATCCCAGGAGCCCCTACAGGGCTGGGACTAGTTCCTGTTCCCAGGAGCCGAGCAGTCCCATAACTCACCAGGCAGAGGACTCACGAGCTTTTGCCTCAGTAGTGGGGCAGAATTAGCGCTAAACTAAACATGCTCTGGTCCCATCCAATAAAGCTCAAAGGCAAAGATTAAACTGATTCTAAGTAACATTATCACATCCTAGAAAAAAGCTCAAAACTATTTATAGACATACCAAAAAGAAAGCAAAAAACAATCCAGCATCCAATGAGGTAAAATTCACAATGTCTGAAATCCAATAAAAAATTACCAGGCATGCAAAGCGTCAGGAAACTTCAACCCATTACTGTGGAAAACAATCAGTTATTGGAAACTGACCCAGACATAATACAGATGGTAGAATGGATAACAGAGACATTAAAATTGCTGTTATGGCTGTATTTCATATATTCAAGAAGTTTAAGGAAAGATTGAGCATCTTAAATTGTGGCTTGAAAGATATTAAAAAGATCCAAAGCAAACTTCTAGCAGCAAACACTGCAATGTGTAAAATGAAAAATATACTGGATGGGATTAACAGCAGATCAGACATCACAGAAGAAAAGATCAGTAAATGTAAAGATACAACAATGGAAATGATCCAAAATGAAACACAGATAGAAAAAAAAGATGGAAAAATAATGAACAGTTTATCAGTAAGCTGTGGGACAACTTCAAGCAGATGATGGATAGACAGACAGATATATAGATTACAGATCTACATCTGGATCTATATATATGTGTATGTATAATTGGAGTCTCTGAAGGGGAAATAATGGCTGAAAACTGTCCAAATTGAATGAAAACTATAAACCCACAGACCCAAGAAGCTCAAAGAACCCAAGCACGAGAAACATTAAGAAAAATTACACCAACATCCATCATAATCAAATTGCTCAAAACTAGAGACAAAGAAAAAAATATTAAAAGCAGCCAGAGGAGAAAAGTCATGTTACATATAGAGCAAAAATATTTAAGGATGTTATCCTAGTTCTCAAAATAAACAATGCAAATGAGAAGACAGTGGAATAACATCTTTAAACTGCTGAATGAAAAGAAAATATCCACTTAAAATTCTACATCCAGCAAAAAATATCTTTTAAAAAATGAAGGCAAAACAAAGATGTTTACAGATGTACAAAAGCTGAAAGAATACACCACCAGCAGACCTGCACTTTAAGAATTATTAAAGGAAGTCCTTCTGGCAGAAAGAAAATGATACCGGATAGAATATGAATCTACTCAAAGGAAGGAAGACAACAGAAATGGTAACTACTTGGGTAAATGTAAAAGTCTTTCTTATTTTTTAGATTTCTTTAAAATATATTTGACATTTAAAGCAAAAATAATAACAATGTTCTGTCGTGTTTATAATATATGTAGCAATAAAATGTACAAAAACAAAAGCACAGAGGTTGGGGGGAAGAAATAGAACTAAAATGTCATAGGGTTCTCCTGTTTTACGTACAGGCATTTGAAGGTAGATTGTGATACCTACTAATGTCAACCCTGTTTTATGGCTGAGGGATAAACTGAGGCCCAAGACAAGAGAAGGAACTTGGCAAGGTCAGTGGCCTGACAGTGCCAGCAGCTGTGCTCTAGCAGCTCACTCTGCTGCCTCTTGGACGTGTGGCCCCTTCCCTGTGGGGTCAACACAGAAGCAGGACCAATTGTGCTGGGGGTTGACAATGGAGAGGACTTCCCAGCATTTGCTACAGGAATGTCAGTGCAGAGCAGGGGCAAATTAGCCTCGGGAAGCGGTTGCCAGCACCTCTGGATCTTCACCCACCACCACCTTCTTCTCCAGGGCCTTGGCTCTGATTCCAGAATTCTGCTGACAACCAGCCCAGCAGCTGGGTAACCTCTGGGTGGCCTGGTTTTGTTCCTTCAGATGAGCATTAAGGAAGGTGTCTCTCTGTGAAGACGAACCCTTGGAAACCAGCTTCTTATACCAAGCAACCATATGGTCTTTGCATCCCCTGGTGAGGAGATGTAGACTTTTATCCAAAGTCCATAGAGCTCCTTCCATGGAGGATAAATAGCGAGGCTGGACACACGATTTCAGAGGATCAAGGAAGAGCTACCAGTCTAATCTAGACCCAGGTGTTCATAGAGATATTTCATTCATTCATGGGTCCATAGAGTATTTATTGAGCACCTTCTGTGTGCCAGGCAATGTTCTAGGCACTGAGAATACAGTGAGGTCTGCAAAGAGGCCTCTGCCTCCCAAGGACTCACAGTCTAGGGTAAGGAGACAGACAGAAGATAAGTTCTTGCAATTAGGTGTGAAGACCACTGGAATAGCTGTCTCCCAACTACGGAGGCACCCTGCCACATTTTGAGGGATGAGCAGGAGTCTGCTGGGGAGAAAAGGCCGGGCAAGACATTGTGGGCAGGGGCTGGTAGGTGCAAAGAGGCAGAGGTGGGGAAGAGTGGGAGTGTTGGGGAGCTTCCTGGGGCGTGGCATTCATGGAGGGTACATGTGAGGAGGTGGAGACAGGCAAGCCTGGAGAAATAGAACATTCCAGCCAGTAAAGGACTTTGAATGCCAGGCCAGGGGTTTTGGACCTGACTCCTGGCCTGGAACAAGGAACTGGTGAAAGGTTTCATGCAGGGGGAGGACATGAGGATACTGGAGCTTCAGAGAGGCCACTCCAGAAGCAGAGGAGTGACCAGATGGGGACTGAGGGAATCCTCTAGAAGCAGGGGTTGGTAGAGAGTGCTGACAAGAGGTAATGAGGGTGTGGATTAAATGTCAGTTGGGTTGACAAGGAGGTAGAATGGGCAGGGCCCGAAGACCTGGCAGACATGGGCAAGGAAGCAGAAGCTGGAAAGGGCTGTGTCGAAGGTGATCTAGAAGAGATTTCCGTGGAGCTGCCACCACTCAGCGCATCACCAGAGACAGACAGGAAGGTTAGGTGACTTCACTGCTGGCTCTCACAGTGACCAAGAAGGTGGGCTCTGTCATATAGACACTGGGTGAGTCAGTTTCCAGAAATCCTTGCCGGACTGTTCTCTCAGAGCCAATGAGGGATTGGGATAGAAAGAGCCCCAAACCTGGCCATCCTTACAAAACCAAGAGTCTTAGGAGACAATAACCCAGGGGAGAAATGAGTGTGATCCCAGCAGCCAGACCCACCCTTCACCACCTCCTTGTCCTCCCCACGGTTGTTGCTCTTTTCCAGATCTCCAGTTACCTTGTGCTTGCTCTGCCTCCAAGCAGAGGTACATGCCATTCTCTCTGCCTGAAATCCCCACTGCCTCCATCCTGCTCCACTTGGTTAACTCCTCCTTTAGAACGTGACCTCTACCTCCTCCAGGATTTCCCCAACCCCCAGGTGACTCAGGACCTCTCCTCTGTGCTCCGCCAGCCCCTTGCCATAGTCCTAATGTGGTAGCTTTTTCTCTCATCATCCATTGGTGTCTTGGAGGTTGGAATTGGGTTTTATCCATATCCTAATTTTCAGGGTCAGCATGAGGCCTGAAAGGATGGATGGTGGATGGAAGGGTGGAGGGATAAATGGATGTGCAGATGGAGGGAGGGATGGATTGATGGAGGAAAGGATGGAGAGGAGAAATCAATGAATGGATGGATAGGAGAATGGATGATGCCAGGATGGTGTAGGTATGTATGGATGGAGGGCTGGCTGGCTGGCTAAGGGATGATTGGAGAGATACGTGGAGGAATGGAGGGATGGATGTAGAGATGTACAGATGGTGAGTGTATGGATTTGTGAAGGGACAAATAAAAGAGACTATGATTGATGTAGAAAAAGAATATGCAGATGAATAAGGTGGTAAATAACATAGGTAAGTGAATGATTGTAAGAATGGATGAGCAAGTGAATTGATGGATGAGTAGGTGAATAAGTAAATGAGAAAATAAGTGATTGAATGAATGAATGGATAAATAAATAAATAAACTCTTTGCATTAATAAAATAAAGAACAAATTGTGAATGCATAGGTGTAAGGAAGGATGGATAGATGAATGTGAGGATTGGTGGAGGAATGGATGGATAAGTGGATGAATGAATAAGTGAACAAGAGCAGTAAGTGAGTGAATGCCATGGGTAATCTATGCTACCCAAACAACATTTGAAACCTTAATCTCTTGTGTACACTATTATATTCCCAGTGCTTAGAACTGTGTCTGGTACTTGGTAGGTACTCAATAAACATTTGTTGAATAAATGAGTCTATGAATGAGTGTTGGTAGACCAATTGACCCAGTGCAGTGGCAAGCACTAGGGCTTTTTTTTTAAATTCAGTTTTATTGAGATATAGTCACATACCATGCAATCATCCATGGTGTACAATCAACTGTTCACAGAACCATCTTATACTTGTGCATTCATCATCCCAATCTATTTTTGAACATTTTCCATACGTCAGAAAGAATCAGAATCAGAATAAAAAATAAAAATAAAAAAAGAACATCCAAATCACCCCCCCCATCCCACTCTATTTTTCATTTGGGTTTTGTCCCCATTTTTCTACTCATCCATCTATACACTGGATAAAGGGAGTGCAATCCACAAGGTTTTCACAATCACTTTGTCACCCCTTGTAAGCTATATTGTTATACAATCATCTTCAAGAGTCAAGGCTACTGGGTTGGAGTTTGGTAGATTCAGGTATTTACTTTTAGCTATTCCAATATATTAAAACCTAAAAAGTGTTATCTATAAATAACATAAGAATGTCCACCATAGTGACCTCTAGACTCCATTTGAAATCTCTCAGCCACTGAAGCTTTATTTCGTTTCATGTTGCATCCCCCTTTTTAGTCAAGAAGATGTTCTCAATCCCATGATGCCGGGTCCAGATTCATTCCCGGGAGTCATATCCTGCGCTGCCAGGGAGAATTATGTCCCTGGGAGTCAGCTCCCAGGTAGGGAGGAGGGCAGTGAGATCACCTGCCAAGGTGGCTTAGTTAGAGAGAGAGAGAGGGCCACATCTGAGCAACAAAGAGGCACTCGGGGAGACTCTTAGACACAATTAGAAGCAAGTTTAGCCTCTCCTTTGCAGCAACAAGCTTCATAGGGGCCAGCCCCAAGACAGAGGGCTCAGCACATCAAGCCATCAGTTCCCAATGTTTGTGAGAACATCAGCAACAATCCAGGTGAGGAAGTCCAACACCTCTGCATTCTCCCCCAGCTCTTCAGGGGGGCCACGAATATATATTTTTATTCTCCACCCAAATTACTTTAGGATCAAACACTAGGGCTTTAATATCAGGAGATTTGGGTTCTAATCCCAGCCCTTTCTTTTCAGTTATGTCACTTTGAGCTCATCCCTTTTCTTCTCTGAGCTTCTGTTTCCCCATCTGTAAAATGGGCATAATTATTCTTATTTCTCTAAGTTATTATAAAGATCCAATAATAAGAACCACACAGCAATAATAGGTGCTCAACAAATGCCAGCTCCCTGCAGCCCCTCTCCCCCAACTCTTTTTGTATTACTTGAAATCCCTTATGAATTTTTTTTAATGTTACAAAGCTCCTTATGTCTCCCCTCTCTCAGAAACACACACTTTCTCATTCACACATTTAAGCAGCTGGATTTAACCCATTGCAACTCCTGGGATTCTGGTACCCAGGAAATGCTCCTGCACTCAGGCATCTCAATCTTGTTTGAGAGCCCTCAGCATTTATAGTTCATTATTGTTGCTTTATTATTATCATCATCATTATTATTTAGAATTTCCCCAGAGCTTCAGGCAGGACTAGAAGGACAAATTATCTACTTTAATTTGGGCCTGTTTTTATTTTATTTTCAATAAATTTGTATTTATTTTCAATAAATATATTGATTGGGAAGAGAAAAAAATTGCTTTGTTCTGGAGTCAGACTTAATTTTCTGAAAGCCACCTTCCCAGGCTCTCTCTCCATTGGCACAGATGAGAGCTATGGCAAACCTTATTTCCTTTTCTCTACAGCAAGGAAATTGCTTAATCATTTGCAGCCAAAGAGAAAAGACAGTCCAGGAGTCAGCCTCTTTTAAAAGGAAGCACCGTTGTTAATGCTAACAACTGCATGTTTATATTAAATAGGCACCTGAGCTCCTTCCTTAATCCCTTCATTTTCTTTTTGTCTCCTGTAAGTGGAACCACAAGACCACCGAGATAGTGGGGGAAACCTCCCACCACATGTATTGCTCTGTCTCGCCACGAGGGGGCGCGCCCAGATCAGACACAGGTGGCTGCAGGCAACTCCCTCGCCGCTGCCACCTGCGTGGATGCAGCCTGTTTCAGATCTGCCCGAGAGTGCTGGGCCAGGGACCTCCTGCCACCTTAAGGTCTCTGGGTATCCCAGATGCAGCACTGAAGGCTGGAGCAAGCCCTCTGCAAAGGGGCAGGGCATTCCTTGAGACTTCCCTGGATCACTGTAAAACAGGGTGGCCCCCTAGGGAGGCCCTACTATGTGCCAGGGCTTTCCACAGCTCATGCCATTCACTCCACAAGCACCGAGGGCCTGAGGTGGTGAAGGGCCCTGGGCTCGCCTCTGGGATATGTCTGCACATGAGACTTGGTGGCCTCCTGGTACAACCTGTCCAGTAAGGGGAGCGGCTGCCAGCACCTCTGGGGAGGAAGCTGAGGGCTGAGGGGGAAAGCTTGGCTCTCAGATGAGTTTTGTTGGCAGCCAGCACAGTGATCTACAACGTTTTGCTAAGCAAGAAAGTGCTCTCTGCCAGGGACTAGCTTCAACCTGATCCCAAGTGAGCTCTGGATTGTGAATTGCTGCACCATGAGGTGAGGAGCTGGTCTCTTCTATGCCCAGATATGGAGTGGGGAGGGGGGAATTTTCAGAAGGGGGCAGTGATGAGTCTTTAACAACCAACATTCAAAGCAATGGGAGAGGAGAAGAGGGGATCTGGGCATGGCTCCCGCAGCTCCAACTTCAGAAGTCAGCCATGAACTCCCAGGGGGTAAATCTCCCTGACAATGTGGGATATGGCTCCCAGGGATGGGCCTGGACCCAGCAAGAAAGCCTTCTTGACCAAAAGTGGGAAGGGAAATTAAACAAAGTAAAGTTTCGGTGGCTGAGAGATTTCAAATGGAGTCGAGAGGTCACTCTGGAGGGCATTCTTATGCTCTATATAGATATTCCTTTTTAGTTTTTACTGCATTGGACTCGCTAGAAGGAAATACCTGAAACTGTGGAAATGCAACCCAGTAGCCTTGATTCTTGAAGACAATTGTATAACTATATAGCTTATATAGTGTGACTGTGTGATTGTGAAAACCTTGTGGCTCACACTCCCTTTATCTAGTATATGGACAGATGAGTAGAAAAATGGGGACAAAAATTAAATGAATAATAAGTGGGATAAATTAAATGAATAATGGGGGGTGGGCGATGGGATGTTTTGGGTGTTCTCTTTTGCTTTTATTTTTATTTTTGGACTTACATGAAATTGTTCAAAAATTGCACAACTATATGATGGAACTGTGAACAATTGCTTGAACAACGGAATTTTTTTTTAAAAAGTCAGCCTTGAGTTTTATCAGATTATTATTAGGTCCAGGATCTGCAGAGACGCCTCCCGGAGGGGCCCTCTAGAGCTTCCCTTTAGCAACCAACATTCAAAGCAATGGGGGAGGAGAAGACTTTACTTTGTTTCATTTCTCTTCCCACTTTTGGTCAAGAAGGCTTTCTTGCTGGGTCCAGGCTCATCCCTGGGAGTCATATCCCACATTGTCAGGGAGATTTACCCCCTGGGAGTTCATGGCTGACTTTTGAAGTTGGAGCTGCAGGAGCCATGCCCAGCGCTCAGCCCGGACCTCACTCCTCTCTCCAAAGGAAAGCCTTCAATGAAGAGCACTTCATACCCTCGGGAGGTGGGGTGTCCTCCTGGGGCTCCCGAAGCCTGTGAGGACGCTCCGAGCACACACCTTGCCCGACCTGTGAGCAGCTCATTCTGATGCCTCTTCTCCACACACCCCCCAACCCCCACCCCACAGTGAGCCATGTCCAGCCAATTCCATCCCCTTCACGCTCCCACGAGGGCTACCAGCCACTGTGTGGCCAGGGGAACAAGCAGAGACTTTAGGGCCACCCAGGGACCCCAGCTTAGCTCCTGAGGGAGTTTGGGAATGGCCGTGTGAAGGAAACTTTGTATACAGAAAAGTCTCCTTGCAAGTGTTTGTTATTTAACTAATATTCAGTGTATTACAGTAGCAATTAAAAAAGAAAAATCTAGTGATTCTGAAGCCTGTAAGTTCAATTTACAAAACGTATTATTCCATTTCTATGCAGTCACTTTCAAGGGGCTTTTGATTAACGGTCAATCTATTCCTACTCAATCCATTTGCAAACTTGGTTAATTAAATTATCTTCAACATTTTACACAGGACTTACTAATTTAATGCATTCAATTTCCTTTTTTTAAACACTTCCATTGCCTGACCTGATGAGCAAAATTTTCAAAGCACCTAAACCATTTTGGAAAATCTAATTTAAAAACTTTCACATATAGTGAATTCCAAGATCTCGTATACATTTTGACATCATAAATTTAGTAGATTTTCATATGCCTTAACCAAAGAATCACAAGTCTAAAATCAATTGCAAATCTTAAATAGGAGTCACAAGGCTAATTTGTTCATACTCTAAAATAGAAAAAAGTACTCTCTTCAACATTTATGAATAGTTTAGATACACAATAATGCAGGCTTAATTTCTAAACCTTTGCAAGGCAAAAAGGAATTTACCCAGTAAGGGAAAAGTTCTCCATCCCAAGGAAAATGGGGTGATCTCCTTTAGCACATTGTGCAATCTCGGAGACAGAAATTCCATATTGTGGTAGAAGCTACTGGGCCCCCAAAATCCATGCTTCCAAATGCACCTGGAATAAAGACTCTATTTCCCAGCCTCATTTGCTGCTAAGTGTGACCATATGGCCAAGCTCTTGCCAGAGAGAGAGAGAAGCAGAAATGTTTCGTGGCAATTTCCAGAAGCCTTTCTTAAACGACAACTGGTGTGTGTGTCCCCCCTTGGATCTGGAGGACCAAGGCCCTCGTCTGGGGAAGGTGAGCTCGAGGGATGCTGGGATTGCGACGACGTCAGAGAGCAGGACTCCAATTTTAGCCTGCGATGGAGTGTTTGGGAAGATCCCTCTGGCCCCATGTGCCTCTTGGCAACAGGACTAGCTGCTTTTCCCAAGACAGGCAGCCTCTCTCCGTCTCCCTGAACCTGGCCTGCTCCTGACTTGCTTGGATCCTCCGAAGCTGAGCCCTAAGAGGCCGTGCAGTTTACGCGTTGTCCTCTTGGAAAGCCGGCCCGAGACCCCCACGTGCAGAAGCCCCAGTGGAAGATGAAGGTCCCAGCTAGCAGCAGCTCCAGACACGCGTGCGGGGCCGCAGGGGACCTTCCAGCAATCCTTGTTCTCAGTCACTAACTCTGAGGGCGTTTTGTTGATAGAGCAAAGGCTGAATAAAATACAGCCCTGGGCCACTCACCTCTGACTTTTTCATGACAAAGAAAGAAACTCTGATCTTGTTTAAGCCACTGTTGGTTTGGGTCTCAGGCCAACCGAATCCTGACACACCCAAGGACCGGAGATTTTTACGGGGATGTGATACCTCAGTGTCCAGGGTGGATCTCTTGCTGCTGATGGACATGCTGAGCTCATTTTTAAAATTTGTTGCCATGACAACAAGGGATTCCATTTCCTCTGAAGAGGTTGGTCTCTTGGGCAATTAGACTCTGGTCAAACCATTACTAATTCTCCAGTCTGATCTGAGACTACAGCCCTTCCCCCACCCTCCCTGCCTTGCTCACCCTCTGCCCAGGAGGGTGAAGCCGGCTTCCTCTGTTAATCTCCTTACAGCCTAATTGAATTCTGAAGCCTCTTGCCCTTGAGGTCTGCCCGGGCCACAACTCAGATGGATGTTTAGATGCTTCCTCTTGGATTCCGCATCTCTCTCCAGGGTCCTTTCTGAGCTCTGTACTGCAACATCCCTGGCTCCAAGTTAAAGGGGAACGTGAGACTTCTCCTCTGAGCCTCCGTTTTTTCACCTGCTGGGTGGGGACTGTATACAAACCTCCCTGGGCTGTAGGGAGGGTCCCTGATAACGTCTGCAAGGACTTCGTGGTTCTCAAACTATTTCCCTCCCTGCTTAAAGGTCCCAGATGACTCCCCAGAGCATGAAGGAAAAAACCCTCAGGTGTTCTCTGTGACCACAAGGTCCACCTGGCTCTCCACCTCCTCCACCCCTACCAGCCTCACTGGCCCTGGGCTGCTCCTGAGCCCCCAGGATGCCACCCGCCCAGGCCCTTTGGCCCCCACTGTTGCTGTTCCGGCTGCCAGGATGCCCTCCTCTGCCCACAGCCCTTCCATGATTGGCTCCTCCCCGTCCTTCAGTCTTACTTTAACTGTCACCTCCCCAGATTCGCCTTTCCTGACCATGTCTTAAGAGCCAGACCACCCCATCCCACCGCCACCCATGCAAAGGTAGTAAAAAATAATTTTAAATAATAATTAATTTATAACTAATAAAAATGAAAGCTCTTATGGCATTTACGTTGTATAAAGTTAAAGTTCGCTTTTGTTTATCGCTGTCTCTCCCCTAGGGAACAGGAAGCTGGCTGTGCAGTCCCGTTGGTGTATGAATGAGTGACTAAATGAATCCCTGAGCGGCACAAGGCATGGCTCAGGACATGCCCATCACAGGGTCGCTGGGTATTGCCACGCCTTGCTCAGCTTTAAAACCCTTCTGGGGGGTTCCAAACTCATGCCCACTGTGCACAGAGCTGCCACGATCTGAAGCCACCCCAGTCCTGGAGGCATTTAATTCCCTCGGGTAATGCTGGACCCAGCTCTGCCACCTGGAACCCAGGGGGAGAAAGTTTTCAGTGCTCTTTGAAACCTTCCAATTCTAATAAAGAGGAAAGCCTGATGTTAGAGGGCTGTTAACACACCTTTAAGGATTGTAAAATAGCACCAGGTATGTCCCTTGAATTCATGATTATGCCACTTCTATTTAGGGATTACAGTACTGGCTTTCCATTTACGGGAGTCCCATAAAGTTTTCTTCTTAAATCAACTCATTCCCAGAAGTTTTTGAAATGTGAGTTGAATTAAAGAAAAGCTTAAGCAAAGGATAGTGTGGGTGGTGGGCAGCAGGTGGCACGCGGATATCTGAAATTTGAGAAACACAACAACGGGAATCCTGAGAATTCTTTTAGCAGTGGCTGGTTGTGATTAAATGATTCGTTTATGCTGATTGGCTGCAAAATATTCACCGCAGAGTTATTTACAACAGCAACAACAGACAACAACAGTTACAATTACCACGTAAGCAACTCAAGCATTTATTCCCCGGGAAGGGCGGCCACAGCAGTTTTCATCCAAACCAGGACCCTTTTAAAAGTGAAGGGGCAGTCAACAGCTACTCCAGGGCAGAGACACAACCTCGAGACAATCCTGGGTAAACTGGGATGTTCAGTCCCCCAATCCATCAGGAAATGCTTAAATAAATTACGATATATCCAATTCATGAACTATGATGGCACCATGAAGAGAGCATAAAAATGCTTATTATGTATGATGTTCAGTGAGAAGCAGAGAAACAAAATGGGCAGGTAATGTATGAAAATGTTCATCATGGTTGCCTCTGTGAGGTGGGGTCAAGAGTGATCTTCATCTTCTCGGTTGGAGGTTTATATTTATAAATATTTTTGCCCCATCTTTTTCCAGAAAACTCCAATTTGACACCCCTAATCCAGTCATTCCTTTGCTTGAAATCCTCTCTTGCTTCTCTCGTCTTTGAAATAATGCGGCCTGCAGGTCGTGCTTGCTCAGGCTCCCCTCCTCCTCCACTGCCCTGCCCCAAAACCCCCAGATTCTCTTACACAGAACTGCCCCTTCCACCTCTGCACCCTGCCCTGTGCTGGTGCTTCTGCCCTGTGCTCACCCACACTCTCTTTTGGCCAAACGACCGCCCTAATTAAGCTCTCAGCTACCCTCACTTCCTCAGGGAAGCCTCAGCACCCCAGCAGGCCAGACCCCTGTCACCTGCACCTGCAGTTCCCGGGGATTGCACGTGTATCTCAATTTAGACTTTTTAGTGATTTGCTCTATGAGTCTTCCCCTCTGCAGTGTAAACTCCTCAAGGGCAAGGGTTCTGCAGCCTTTGATTCCTACAGTGCCTGGATCCAGGGCAGGGGCTCATGAACATTTATCTCAACCCCTACTACTCCTGAATTTCTCAGGTGCCTTTTTGATGCCCTTCTGGGTATTTTAGATGTTCCTAAATGGGCAAGAGTCACTGTTTACAAGCTGTAGAAAATCAATAAGGAAATCGACTAGCAATATACCCTGGTGCCTTAAAATACAATTGAATTTGCAAAAATTTGATGTATACACTTTGCAATTATGCAAAACAAGTCCCAATTCAGGGACTTTTCTCCTCTTAAAACTCAAAGCTCCCCCAGATTACATTCTAGAAGGCTGAGATGGAGGGGGTGGGGCAGGGCAGGACCCAGAGCCAGCTCCTGCAGACTTTCCTTCAGTGCCCCTCCATCCTCCCCTCTGTCTGTCCATGGTCTTCTCAGCCGTCGCCTCCTACTAAGGAGAAAACAGTGGTTTGGGACCTTGAGCCTCCAGAAGAAAACCACTCATGTCCTCCCTGGTGCCCTCCGCCTCTGCTGCTCACTTTGGAGGCTGCTGTTGGCTGGCAGGACTGCAGGACATTCCCGCAAGCTCTGGGTAGCCTGGTCACTGTGCCACAGCCAGCGTGATCCCTTTAAATATGCATCCATGTCCGACAGTGTCCTCCTGCCCCCAGCTCACCCAGAGTCCAATCCAAGCCAAAGTCCTCTCCATGGCCCAAAAGTTGGGTGACAATATTATAAATTGTCCCTCTGAGAGTAAAAGAGAGCTCTATCAATCACCCATCCAGCCATGTAATGGGCACCGTGTCTGCACACTGAAATACATAAGACCCTGCCCGGCTTGGTCCCTGTCTGCTCCCATGGCCTCATGTCCTCTCTGTCCCCTCACTTGTCCCCTTGGCTTCCTGACTCTTCTTTAACAAACAACCATGAACCATCCCCTGGGCCTTTGCACCTGCTAGCCCCCCACCCCCACATCTACCTGTGAAGCTCCTCCTCCAAACACCCCCAAGGCTCACCCCCCACTTCCTGCAGGCACTGGTCAAACATCCCCCCTCAGAGAGGCCTACTGTGGCCTCCCTAGCAGCCCTGCCCGCCACCACTCACATCCTCTGATCCTTCTATTCTCCTCCATAGCGATCGTCACCACCCAAGTGTTAGAGATCCACTTGCTCATCTGTAGCTGATTGGTCTCCCTGCTAGAAAGTGACCCCAAGAAGATGGGACTCGGCTTCATCATCACTGAAACCCCGTCCCCAGACCCATGTGAGCTACACAAGACATGCTTAGCAATGTTCCTCAAATTATAGGTTGGTTCCTCAAATTATAGGTTAGGGAAGCATTGACACAGACCACGCAACAACTTTGAGCCAGACGCTGCTTCTGTGCCTCTCGTCTGACCTCCCTCTACCCACCAGGGAAGGGGTCACCACCCCCATTTTAACACGAGGAAGCTGAGGTTCCATTTCCTTGTCCACCATTCATTGACTGAGCACCTGACAAGAGCAGGTATTGCATGTCTGCTCTTGAAAGGACCAAAGGCCTTGTAAGGGTGTCCACAACATTTTCTAGAAGGGAAAACTGGGTCCTAGGGAGGTCTGAGGGCATGTCCCACCTCCCACAGCCGGTTAGCAGAGTTGGGACCACACTCAGGTCTCCAGGTATCTGGACTCTCAGCCCAGTGCTCCTTCTCCAAGCCCAGACACTGCAAGGATCTTACCAGTAACAGGAAAACGCTCCCTGATCTCCCAAACGCCAGGACACATCCTTTGTGAGCGAAGCTCGTGAGCTAATGAGGTGTTTAGGAATGAGACAGGTATGCATTTTCAGATGGCAAACTTCATGTCAAGGGTGATAAAGGATGATGGGGAGCCATAAGGACAAAGAATAATGGGGCTTATGTTAGACAGAGATAAGACGAATAGGGCCGGAGTGCAGCTAATGTACAAATTTCACATTAGGGATTTAATTATACATCTTCGTTATAAATCTTCACAGTTATTGGGAGGTGACATGGACCCAGTGTGTGAATCAAGAATGCGGAGATGACATCCATTATGGAGCTACTGTTCCTGACACCGTCGTGGGGACTTTTGTTGTCTTCTCTTTGGGGCCTTTAATTAGTAGACAAGCCCCATGGCCAGGCTCGTTTGTGTAAAGGGCTTGGAGTTTGGGAGGGTGAGGGAGGGGCTGTCTGCATCCCAGGGATCATTATGATTGCCATGGTCATCACAAGACTTTCCTGGCCGGTGCGGGTGTACGGTGTTGCCATGGAAACCACGTGCTTATTAGTAGCATCCTTTTAAGGTTACCATGATGTTGGCATCCCTTAACCAGCACCTGCCCTGCTGGCTGTACA
Organism: Choloepus didactylus; assembly: GCF_015220235.1. NCBI lineage: Eukaryota > Metazoa > Chordata > Mammalia > Pilosa > Megalonychidae > Choloepus > Choloepus didactylus. Next base: position 33,095,320 of record NC_051325.1, on the reverse strand, counting down.
ATGGCCTTTGTGATATGGGCAAACAATTGGTACTCTGCGAGGAGGCCTGCAAATTTGGATTCCAATGCTTACTCTTGCTTGCTGTCCGTCCCCATACATAGCTCATAAATATTATCTCCCTGCGTTCTCTGGGTGCCGGAAATGTTCTGTATTGTGATTTAGGTGCGGAGGTCACACAGGTATTTTCGTATATAAACATTCACTGAGTGTCACGCTTAAGGTAAGTACCCTTTACTGCACATAGGTTTCACCTCAGGAAAAAATAAATTAAATGTCTCTCTTTTCTTACCACTAACAGAATATGGTCTCTTCAACAGCTGCACACCTCACTCAGGTGCCATTGAGAATACCTTACTCAGAGGCACCACCCTCTGAAAGGGTGCAGAGCCTGTGCCATCCCTACGCTTTTTGAGTGTTGGGTGCATCGCAGGCTGTATGGTATGGAACCCTCACCTCCATCCTGGGAAGTCAGGGATTTTCTCGCCACTTGCTGGATGTGGGAACGAGGCTCAGCAAAGTGCAGTGGCTTGCCTGGAGACACCCAGGGACTGGGGCTCTGAGCCCAGGTTTCCATAGCCTGTAGGTAGCCCACGCCATGCCCCTCCGTGACTACGTGAAACAGGTTAGGAAAAAGGGAACCCGGTGTGTGTGAGAGGGGGAAGGCGTATGTGGGGACTCGGTGCTTTTTTTGTGAGTTTTGGTAAACCTACAACTATTCTAATTTAAAAAGAAAGAAAGAGAGAGAGAGAGAGAGAGAGAGAGAGAGAGAGAGAGAGAGAGACAGGGGGAGGGAGGGAAAAAAGGAGTGGGAGAGGCCTCCAGGACAGCAGCGTCCTGGAATCCATAGCATAGGGGATTTTTTCTTTTTTTAAAAAAAGGAATGTTTCTCATTAAAAAAAAATAATAATAATAAAGAAAGAAAAGAAAAGAAAAGAAAAGAAAAGAAAAGAAAAGAAAAGAAAAGAAAAGAAAAGATTTAGACAGACATCACACAATCATGGCCAGGGCAATGTGTCTCAACTCAGGCATGTTATTGTCTGTCCTGCCCGGTGCTTTTTTATTTTTATTTTTATTTTTTTTGGTCAATTGTTTGCCTATGTTGAAAACTTGAGAGATTTTACCTGTAAATCCAGATTCCAGGGTGTCTTGAAAGTCCAAAGAACTGGCTGCATTACTTCCCACGTACGCACTCTGTTTGGACTAAGGCCCCACCTTTACTTGGGACAGGGCTGGAGGGACCATCTACCGTTCTGTGGTCTGGCATTCATTCGCTTTTCTACTGGGAAACTTGCCTCAGTTTTCCCCTTGAGAACTACCCCTTTCCTACTCCCAGTCCAGGCATTTGAGGTGGGCTTGAACCCTCCCCAGCTCCAGTGTATCAACGTGGTTCAGACCAATCAGAGTGTCACATGGCCCTGTCCACGACTGGCGTTGACCGGGATTGAACATCTGACCCAGTAGGAGCCAGTGAGATGCTGACGCTCTGATCGGGATTGCAGAGAACGCCACGTGCTGGACTCGCACCTGCTGGGTCCTAGGCCTGGAGCACCTTAAAAGCACCTGGAGCCTGAGAATGGATCCAACAGAAGGAGAAAAGAGCCTAGTGTTGGAGAGATAGTGGGCCCTAGTGCCCTTACTGAGCTCCTTGATCAGGCTTTACCTGAAGCTAGATTTTTCAGTTACATGAGTCAACAAATTATTTGTTTTTTTTTTCTTTCTTTCTTTCTTTCTTTTTTTAAACTCATGTGAAATAATCAAGAGTCATTTAGTTGCAAGTGACAGGAATTTTTCCCTAGAGAAGCTCCCAGGCTAGCAAATAGCAGGATCAAGACTCAGTGAATAAAAGAGACAGATAACCTAAATTTCAACCTAACATAAAGAGGGAAGTTTCCAATACTGAATTGTTAAGGCATAGGAATGCATTGTGAAATCTGAGTAACTGAAGGTGTTCAGGCAGCTTTACAATTATTGCCAATGTGCCCGTGTTGGCACAAGGTAGGCAACTGGAGGAGACGAACCCAAACCTTAGTGACCCCATTCCTGGATATCAAGAATGGAATTCCCTGGAAAAGGGTTTCCTGAATTCCCTGGGGAGATTCCTCCCCTCCTCCCTGTTATCTGTTATCACTCACTACACCTCAATACTTCCTTCCCCCACAATTACAACTATTTTTAATTTTAGAGTTTATTTTGTTTATGTTTCTGTTTGTTTATGTCTCCTCCACTAGATTGTAAGCACAGGGATCTTGTCCACTTTATTTGCCTTCAGCACCTAGTAAAGGCCTACCACAAGTGACACCCTAGATATATACTTTGTTGCATGAGAATGAATGAGACCCTCCCTGACCCTGAGTTTTCTATGACATCCCTCAGAAAGCCAGTGTCCCAATGGAGCCCATAAGATCTGTAGCCACTGGGTCTCTTCCACACTACCCCTATGTAAAACACTTCGTTTCTGCCATTTAATGAAGGATGTCACGTTAGCAAAGGACGTTATGCCACCCAGTCTTGAGAGAGCTCCCCACCCTCAGTGCACCCGCCTGCTCTTGGAGCACCAGCGTCTCACTCTGCTGCCCTGGTCACCCCGCACGGGAGGAGCCTGGGACTTGGGTGAACTCTGACTTCCTCTGCAGCACCGCTGCCTGCTCTCCCCGCTGTGCAGGTGACACTGGAGCTTCACCGCCCTCCCCTAAGGCAACATAGGAAAGGAAACCCTCACTCACCGAGCAGCTGCTCCATACCAGACGCTCTGCGTAGATGCTCTCATCTAATCCTCACAACCACCCGGTGAGGTCAGCACCATTAGTTTTTATTTTAGGGGGGGGGGGGTTCTAAGTCTCAGAGAGGTCAAATGACCTACCCAAGGTCACACAGATCCACTTTTCAAACTTAAGGCAGTGGGGCTTTAAAGTTTTTGCTCCTTCTGTTATCCCACACATAGTTTCATAACACGAATAAGAAATATGTATATATTCGTTCCCTGGCGCTCTTTTCTGCAAATAGTCTTCTTGGGATAGAGGCTCTTACACACATGCACACACACACACCAAGTCGTCAGCATCTTTCATTTATTGTACTGGAGAAGGGAATGACACAGGCCTATTCAGGACTAAGCAAATTCCAAGTAAATTTTTAAAAAGCACACAAATTAACCCCAAAGCAATGTATACATTTCAAAACATCATGAGAGACTTGGAGGCTACAAATGAAGAGATGGGTTCAGTAGCATTTTATGCAAACTATCCAAACTCAAGCTTTCCTCTCCTCTCCAGCCCAGCCTCCTAGACCTGCAAACCAAACCACAGCGCCTGGGGATGAGCCAGCAAGCAAGGGGCGGGGACAGAGAAGGAGACATCTGTCATTGAAGCCAAGGCGTCGGGAGATTTCCCGCCTCTGATTCCGGGTTATTTGAATCAAGGGAGCTCATTTGGCCTTAAGCACTTAATCATTTCACTCTTCTTTCTCATTTTATTTTGAGACATTAAGAGGAAAGAATTATCATGGGGGTTAAAGAGAGCCTTTTTCTCTGACTCGCTGCTGCTTCCGGATTCCGTAAGTCAATGCCCGATGCATATGTCGGACCAGATGGCCTGGGCTCTCGGCGGCCGATTCAGCTGCTCAAGAATATGGCTGCACTTAACCTCATCCCCTTGACTCGGCTTCAGTTCATCCTGGGGTGGGAGTGTGATACTGATCAGTTTAATTAGTTTAATGAGGGCTGAGGGAACTGGTCCACATTTTGAGATTGTTGCACAGAACAAATTGGTTTGCCTGGCTCCCTCCTTGATCATTTCAGCATAAGGAGGACAGCTCTCAATTAACCATTTAGGAAAGGGCTTTTCACTTCTTAATCTTCCGAGAGGAGTTGGGCACTGTTTGGGATTCCAAAATGGATAGGAATTGGGGAACTCGGGGCTTCAAGTTTCCAAACAATGAGAATTCAAAGTACACTGACTGCCTGCTCGAGAAAAGGGCAGTGTTTGAGCGTTTGATCTAAAGCATGATCTCTAAAGTGGGGTGCACAAGGAGATCCTGGGAGGTTTGGGAATAAAATATTAGGATATTTATTTGTGCATATCTATCTTATTTTAAATTTCTACTGTTTGTATGCTTTATGATTCCTGTATCTAATATATAAATGAATATATCTACATTGGGAGGACTGCTACTTTTTTTTCGGGGGGGGCGGGGGATGTATGTGATCAGTGAAGTTTGGAGATCATAGATTTAGAGGTACCAAGGACAAGTCTTCTCTGGAATCCTGGAACTGGGGAGTCACATGAACTGTGGGTGACATCAAAAGCTGCAGGTGGCGGTAGTTTTAGAGGTCTAGGGGTCTGAGCTAAGCATCCTTCTTTATCACTGGCTCCAGACAAATACTGCACGCCCAGGCAGAAGGGAGGTAGGCTGGGTGTGGATATTTTGTAGACAATGCTGGACTGAGCATGGGGTACATACAGGAGATAAATGAATGCACTCCAATCTGGAAAGGTGCCAGGGTCAGTCCCTGACTCCACTCCATGATGGGAAAGGTGTTCACGCATCAAAAAGCTCCCCAGAGTAGGCACTGGGGTCTTCCTGAGACCGAGTCACCACCTTGAACTGGCGCCGGAGGAAACCGCCATAGCGCTTCTGATTGCTCCACTTGAGCTTGGGGCGGATGCGCCGCAAGAAGCCCCCATAGCGTTTGTACAGGTCCTCGTGGGATGCCCCCTCCCCCTCCCCATCCCCTGCCCCCGTCACCTCTGAGCTCCTCTTGGGGTGCTTGCGCAAGAAGCCCCCATAGCGTTTGACCTGCTCCTTGGGGTTCTCCTCATTTGGACCGAGGGCTCCAGCCTCCAAGGCACCATCGTTGGTCTGGGCATCCTCCGTCAGCTCGGTCTCCGCTCCCTCCCCAAACCTGCCTGGGAGACCCCTGAGCTTCTCCTCCAGGCTCTTCCTCAGAGCATTTTCCCTTGTTGGGGTGCTGGGGAGGAGGAGTTTGTTTTTCTCCCACTTCTCGAGGAAGGGCCCAGAACTCTTGGCCAGCTTGCTGTACAGATCTTCCAAAACCGCCTTGCTCTCCAAGTCTCCCTTGCCATTGAGCCCAAGGGCGAAAAGGGTCAGGAAGTCCTGGCATCTCTCCCACTCCTCAGAGGGCAGCAGGGCGGCCTGGCATTCCAGGGAGCAAATCTGCAAAAGACCCAACAAAACCTTGTGGTAATGTCACCCCAGCAAACGATCAAAGCACACATGTCCTCTTGCCCCAGAGAGCCTCCTCTCCAAAGTCTGAGAATATAAAAGTCAGCTGCTATTGCAAACCACCCAGCTACCCACTTCGCTGCTCCCAGTAGAGCCCACATGGAAGATGAGGATAGAGGCATGGAGTGAACCATTTCCCAACGGCACAGGGCTACATGTGGCAATGCCAGGATGGGAAGTTAGATTGTCCCGTAGTGTTCTGCTGGACTCACACATCATCCCCTTACTTCTGACTCCCAGAGAGAGGAGGTGGATCTCCCAATCTTTCCCAGGTGTGAAGATGCTGCAAACATTTTTTGAAGACAGAAGCATTGCGAGATGGTGGAAAGAACATGTATGGGGACCTTTGAGGGTTCATCCAATCTGGGAAGGTAATCTTATCCACTTCCTAAGAGTGCTGGGAGGATGAAATCATTATGGTGGGGACGGTGACGACACAACAACAGCTTGCAATGGGCCAGGATCATGGATGCATTTATCCTCCCAACAACCTACAAGGCTGCTACTGTTATCAGTCCCATTTTACAGATGTGGAAACTAAGGCACAGTGAGGTTAAGTAGCTTGCCCAAGGTCAGCAGAGCTTGTAAGGGACCATATTAGAACTTGAGCCTGGGTGTCTAATGTCATGGGTCCCCATGCTTAACCACTGTGCCGTCCTGTGAGCAACATCTGACATGTGCATTGTGTACTAAATATTTTCCACCATCATCTCATGGGATCACCCCCATTTTGCAGATGAGGAAACTGAGGCTCAGAGAGGAGGGGTCCGTGGTCATGGAACTAGAAAGTGGCAAAACCAAAGCCTGTAGTCTGTCCACCACACTCTTGGGACTCTTGGGACTCTACTCTCTGCTGTCACGGGAGAGGCATGTCAGGTAGCTTGACTCAAAGCAAAGCCAAAGCATGTTGGGGAGCTTGACTCAAAGCAAAGCCAACAAGGCCAGGAAAGGAGCCAAGTCTTAAGATTCTTTCAGCCAGCACTTCGCATTTGGAGGGGGCAGGGGAGTGCGTGGATTTGGAGCCCAGTGACGAGAAGCCCTGAAAAGTTAGTCTAAGGCCACGGATTCCCGAAGTCTGCACCACCTAATGAATGACCCTCCCTGTTGCCAGACGTCAAGCTCCCTGGAAACCAGAGTCTCTGCCCTGGACCTTAGTGGACAGGCAGTGGTGAGGCCTGGGGTGGGGTTGGCAGCTGGAAAACAGCAACCCCTGCCCCCCAGGCTGTCCACAGGGCAGAACGTGCCCAGCATTGATGGGATGAGTCTTCCAAAGAGGTACCCAGCTTCCCAGGCCGCCGGGCTCTGTGCACAGGTGCTCCCTCGCTTGCACAGGCCGGTTCCTGCCGGCCGCAGGACTTGGACCTCGAGGAACCTACCAGGGGGGTGATGGGTTTGGGCAGATCCTGGGTCTTCACCGCACACAAGGAACACTGGGACAGGCAGTCGGCTGTGGCGCAGGGCAGCACGAGGAGGCAAGCAGCCAGCAGCAGCCCCTGCCACGCCATTCTGTCTCGGCTGTTCCTGCGGGGAGGGAGAGAGAAGATCATGAGACCCGGGACCCCTACCCTGTGGGGTGCGGCCCGAGCCTACAGAAGCCATTCAATAGCTCGTGCCAGCAGCACCGCAAGGCACACCTTGGTGTTCCCATCCTGCAGTCGAGGAAAGAGGCCTGGAGAGAGGAAGTGGTTGCCCAAAGCCAGGGGTCAAGGAAGGGATTAATGGGTGCTGAACGCCCACTATGGCGAGAGGCAGTCCTACGTGTTCACGCTCAATCTGCACAAAAGCTCCCATTTGAAAGGTCGGTTTTGTTATTTGCATTTGACAGATGGGCAAGTGGAGGCTGAGGGCGGGAGGGGTGGCGCATGTGACTGCTCACACAGCTAGCCAGTGGACAAGCCAGGACTTGACAGGGTCTGTCAGACCTCAAAACCCGCTTTGCCCACCAGCCAAGCCAGAGGACACTTTGATTGTATCCTTTTCTGAGTTTGTGAGGCCTCCATTGCCTTCCTTTGTCCCTGTTCCCCTGGCTGTCACCCATCCGGTCCTCTCTCCTTTATCAGGTCTCTGGGATTTGCCTTTTCCTCCCCAGCTCTTCTACCCACCCTGGCCTCCACCCTCGCCTCCTCTCCATGCTGTGCTCCCTGCCCCAGTTCCTCCTCTTATCCCTCCTGCCCACCCTGGAATGCCCTTCTCAGCACATCAGGCCTGTGAACTGACCCTTTGGGCTGCCCAAGATGTCAGGGACACCCTCAATCCCTCCCAGACCCCGTCTTTCCAGCGCTGGGCTCCAAACACATCCAGCTATTGCACTTCCTCTAATGAATGTATCAGGCCCCGCCCCACCTCTGACCCTTTGCACATGATATTCCCTCTGCCTGGAAAACCCTTCCTCTCCTCTTCTGTTAGTCTAATATAATCACTTCAGTCTCTGATTAGATGCCTCCTCCTCCAGGCAGCCAACCCTGATCTCCTAGACTGAGTAGGATGCTCCTCCTTTGTGTTCTCCCAACAACATGTGCTGCCTCCATCAAACTATCCCACTCCTTGATAATTAGCTGTGAGTCCTCACACTTTGGTTCTATGAAGGCAGGAGTGGTGTCTTGCCTTCTTCCCTGAAGTACTAGCTCTGTGTCCCTCAAATAGGCAAAGCCTTCCCTACCTCAGGGCCCCAGAACTTTCTGTTCTCTCTGTCTGCAACACTCTGACCTCCAGTGTTACAGGGCAGGCTCCTTCTCGTAATTAAATGAATTACATGTCATATCACCTCAGAGGCATTTGCTGGCCCCTGTACCTAACAGAGCCCCCTTGGGTCTCTTTCTCTCTTCACTGTCTTATTTCCATCAGAGCTCGCACCCCCTCATCCTATCTTATTTATTGGATGTTTGTTTACTGCTGTGTTGGTTGGTTATCTTCCCTGCTACAAGGATTAGCTCCTTAAGGGCAGAGACCATTTTATTCCCTGCTGTCTCCCAGCACCTAAAACACTGGCCAGCACATAATGGGGGCCTAATAAAAACTCAGCGAATGGATAACTGCTTCATAAAAAGTTTGTTGAAAGTTGTCTCTCTCATAATCAACCCTTTAAAAAGCAAATAACAAAGCTCAAGGCTGTTCAACACAGGAGCACAATGCCATTCTCCCCCCCTGGAAATGTGGACCCCCCTGGGCTGGGCAGGGGGCTCCATGTCCTTCCCAGCCTGGTCTTTGTTGCCTGGCACCCCTGTTGCTGGTTCTGGGGGGGACAGGCCCTTCCCTCTGTCGGACGGCTCTGTTTGCTCAAGTGTTCAGGGCGGTGAGGAGATCCCCACCCCCTCCAGGAGCCTCAGAGCCCCTCGCTGAAGCCTACAGCTGGGTCCCCCTCCTGAGAACACATGGCAGGGTCTCCCACCTGATCATGCTTAACAATGAGCCCAGCCATCATTTATTGAGCACCTACTGTGTACCAGGCCCTGCACTAAGCCTTTATGTCCACCACCTCATTCATTCCTCACCAGTGTGCGGTGAACACTTCGGCTCCAGTGAATTGTCCGTGTCCTACGACGAGTGGTGAGGCTGGGCGGCAAGGCCGGTTCTGTCTGACTCCCTACACTTGTGCCCTTATTCACCACAATTTCTAGAACAACTTCAATTCACCAACAGCAGAACTTGCCGTGATGCCCAGAGGGCATTCAACCTATCCACCCACTGAGAGAGGGCATCAGTATCCCCACTTTATAGATGGGAAAACCAATGTTCAGAGAGGCTCAGCAAATCTCCCGAGGTCACACAGCGATTAACGGTGAGCGCTCAGGTCTGGCCACCTCCCTTGAGGCTGGGCAAGGTCTGCTCCCCTGAGCAGGGAAGCACAGAGCGGAGAACTTAGCAGAGGACCCCTGTCTCTCTCCTGCCTTCCAGTTTCTCTCACGCTCTATCAGCTGCTGAGTGGATTTGGGTTCCAGGTGAGTGAGCTGTGCTGACTGCGTGCAGATACAAAGCAGGTGGCTCAGGCTTTCTCAGGCAGGAGCACATTTATCAGTGCTGGCTGGGGGGGCCTGTTACAAGATTAGCCCTGATTTAACACACTGGGGAGGGGGCACCCACACCACTTCCTACCCCTAGCTCCAGCTGGAGGCTTCCTGCACAGCTTGGGTGCTCTGGTAGGAGGCCCTCCTCAGCCAGCCAATTTGGGATCTCTTTGTCTGAGGCAAAAATAGTTATGACATCCTTTCCTTTCCTCCGTCAACATTATGCTTAAAATAATAGTAATTCTAGCTGATCTGATGGTTATTAAGTATTCATGATGTTCTAAGCAATTCTCGTGGATTAACTCATCTATCCTCACAGCAAATCTGTGGGGTGGGTACTATTCTCCTGCCCAGTTTACAGATAAAGAAACTGAGGCACGGCAAGTTCCAAAAGCTAGTAAGTGGCAGAGCTGGGATTTGTACCCGGGCAGTTTGACTCCAGAGCCCACCTTCTTAGCCACTGTTTATTGCCCAGGCCCCTCCCATCCACTCCCACCCCCAGCTTCTACCTTCTCCTCCAGGGGACCATACAGGCCTCCTCCTGGCTCCCGAGCTGCCTGTAGTCTTCCCCTCCTAGACAGCCTCCACCCCACAGCCAGAGTCAATGCAAGTCTGACCACACCCCTGCCCCGGCTTCAAGTCTTCAGGGGCCCTCCCATGCTTTTGAGAGGAAGTCCAGGCTCCTGGGCTGAGCCCTGCTAGTGGCTTACTGTAAAGAGTCCTCATAACAAATCATAAAGCTGGGCCCAATTTTTTCCCCATTCTACAGTTGAGAAAATGGAGGCATGGACAGATGATGTAATTTGTCTGCCAAGCTTTGGCCTGTGGGATTCCCCCTGCCTGGAACACCTTTCTCACCCCACCCATCCATTCCCATCTCCTTTCAAGGTGGCTTAATCTTAATTATTCTTCAAAACTCAGCTTCAGTTGCCTCTTTCTGGAAGTCTGTCTGGATTAGTTCCCTCCTCTGAGCTCCCACAGATACCTGTGCTGACTCCATCACATAATTGTCTCTTACTTTTCTGATTCCCCCATCAGAGTGTAGAAATGAAAATCCCTGAGGTGAGAGTGTGTGTAGTAGGTTTGAGGAATGGCAAAGCCAGGGTGGTGAAGGGGTATGAGGGAGAGAGACTGGGGTTAAAAAAAAAAAAAGGCAGAGAGGTGGGCAGAGGCCAGATGATATTGACCCTCTAGGCCAGGGTAAAAAGTTTGCATTTCGTTCTAAACGTGATGAGGAAATAAGAAAGGTGGAATGAATGAATGAATGAATGAATGGTATCCCCAGCACCTAAGACAGGGCTGGAAGCAGAACAAGAACTCCACACAAGCATGTTGAGGGAATAAACAAGCGAATACTTGAATGTGGTCCAACTCCTCCACCTCTTGGAGGCCCTGTGTGAATTCTTCTTCATCACACCTTCCTCCTCCCAGAGAAGCCTCCGGGGCCACCAGTTGTCCAAACCAACACCTGCCAAGGAAATGTGAGTGAACCGAGGAGAGGGATGGGGAGGAAAGAGGAGTGAGGGAAGGCTGGGGGGAAGGCTGGGGGGAAGGAGGGGTGAGAGATGTGAGGGAGGGGAAGGCAGACAGAGAGAGAGAACACAGTGGGAAGAGAAGCGGGGAGAGGGAGAGTGGAACGTGAAAACCAAAGAGAGGCAGAGCAGGGAGAACAGAGAGAGGCTAGAAACAGAGGTGGAGAGAGACAGGGAGAGAAAGAAGGAGGGAGGGAGAGAGACTCAAACAGAGACCGAGAGGGAGGCACTGAGGCAGAGAGAAGGAGGGAGGGAGACAGACGAAGAGGGCATTGAGCAGACGTGAGAGGGGGAGTGGGGGGAGACGGAAGGAAGGCAGCAGAGAGGTCACTTCCGGAACACTGGGGCCTTTATTCCGAAGCTTTCATTTTCCTTCCTGATTTGCTCAAGGCAAGGCTCAGCGAGCCGTGGTTACCTTGACACTGGGAGGGCTGCTGCCACTGAGTCACTGGTCTCCCAGCCAAGCACCACCCTCCTCCCTGCAGCCCTGGGCCCCCAAAGGAGCCAGGCTCCCCCATCCCGCCTGGGCTAGGATGGGGCAGAGACTGAGCAAAAGGGCTGCCCAGGGAGGCTCTTCTCGCTGAAGGACGGGATGGAGGGACGGGTGGGGCAGTCGGGTGGGGGCTGGGGCCTCCGGCTCCCCCTTCCCAGCCTGGAGCTCTCTCCCTGCAATTAGCAAACATCCAGAAGTGGCAAACTAGCCACCTGCCTCTGAGCTCAGCAAACGGGCATGGGGAGTTTTGACCTGCACGGGGATTTTTAAAAGTCTTGTCTACATTTCAAAATTGGGACATTTTTGCATTTCAAAAATATACATCAATTTCCAATTTGTCTTGAAATGTCAATTTCCCCTGGAGACACGGAGCCTCACTTCAATACGGCAGCAATCATGGACAGAACACGCTGTCCAGGTCACCTCTGACCCCATGAAGTGGCTTACTCAGGTCCGTCCCTGCTGGGCACGTGATGGACATTTGAGTCTCGCCCCTGAATTGCTTACTCTCCTGCCCCGGAAAAGCAGTGTGGGGGACGGGGAAACAGTTGGTGAGGAAGGAGAGAGGAGACCTCAAATTCCTTCCTGACCCAGAAGCAGGATCATCACATGATTGGGAAAGTGGGCTCAAACCTCCACCCCAGCACTTACCACCACTTTGGGAAAATTACTTAACCTCACTGTGCCTCAGTTTTCTCAGTCATAAAATGGGGCTAATAGTAGTGCTTCAAAGGGTTGGTGTGGGACTTAAATAAAATATCATGTATGGAGCACCTTACATGGAGCCTGGCACACAGTAGGTGCTTTAAATTGGTTAGTATGAGGCTCCATTCTAATGTCACTTGGGCTACAGGAGATGGGAAAAGAGGGAGAAAAGAAGAGATAATGAAGGGCACACAGTGGGAACTAAAAAAAGACGTTAAGTGAATGAACTGGCATGCGGGCCTACTGTGTGCCAGACTGGGCTGCGTGCTACTCAGCCAAGATTCCATCAATCCAATAAGCTGCTGCTTGTCAAGAGCCTACTGTGTGCCAGACTGTGTGGGATCACTTCACACAGGTTATTTCTAATCCTCTCAACAACCCTGCAGCTGGGTGTTTTTATACCCGTTGCCCAGAGGACAAGACTAAGGGTGGGAAAGGTGGCATTCCTTTGCCCACGTTCGCTTGACTTGTCGATGGGAGAGTTAACTTGTGACCAGCTCTCTCTGGGTTAAAAGGGCACTCCACCAGACGCACACCAACCCTGAGATTTTCCTAAACAATACTGTTTCCTTCCTTTAATAAGATAAACAAATTACGGAGCAATGTCAGATGGGTCACAGGGGAGCATTTTTGACTTTCTGAAGGGGATGTGCTGAGGAATAGAGCTGGGAAGCCATGCATCAGGGACACCCCTGCCCGCTTGGCATCTTGGATTTGGGATGAGCCGAGGAGGAGAGGAACTGGACGTGCTGCAGTGTGAAGAGCGGGAAGCAGGGGCTGCTGGGTGTGAGTGAGGGCGGCCCTGGGTTGCGTCCCCCAGTGGAGGGCTTGAGTGGCCACGGTGAAGGCAGGGCCGGCCAGGGGGCCTTGCTAACAGCCCTCGCAAAGGAAGACCCTTGGCCCTTGGCAGTTCTGGTGGCATTTTCCCAGTCACCACCTCCTGGGATTTTGTACCCACCCAGTGGGAGAGGAGGGGTGAGCCTCCTTTAACAGCAAAGGAAACAGAGCTCCAGGAGGTAGGACGTTTTGTCCAGGCACAGGCGGGCCAGCGAGTGGAAGAAGCAGCACATGACGTGCCCCCTATGGAGGGCCCAGCGCCCCTTCCAGGACCCCTGGCTGCCTCCCCAGTGCTCCTAGCAGGCACAGAAGGGCCTGGGGAAACTCACCTGGTGATTTTCCTTATTCCTGGCCTGGGGGGCAGGGAGGAGACATGGGCTCTGGAGTCAGACAGACCCCACAACCCTCTTTCATTCTGTGACCAAGGATGAGTCATTCCCTCTCCAAGCCTCGGTCTCCTCTGTAAGGGGAGCTGGCGTCACCTCCCTGCCATGGCCTGGTGGGGGTGACCTGAGACTGCACATAGTAGGCCCTTTTCACTGGGGCACGGGGGGTGGGTTCAGAGGTCCTTGAGAGGGAGAGTTTGTTTGCCCTTCTCCCTCCTCGATGCTATTTCTATATTGAAGTCAGCGGAGGGCTTGGAGAAGCCACAAGCATTTTTATTTAAAAAGCCAACATGGAATAATAATGGCTTGATTTAACATCGCAATTATCTCTGGGAGCACTTTATAGCATATGATTATCCCTATTTGATAGAAGAGGAAATGGGAAAAGGTAGAAATGAAGTCGCTGTTTAAGGTCACCCCTGAGTCAGGCGGGAAACGGAGCCCGAGCTGGGGCCTCCCCCGCCCGGGCCATGACTCTGACTGAGGAGGGGGGTTGTTTCAATGACCCTACAATGATGATAATCGTAAGAGCCAACAAAACCTGCACCACTGCCCCCCACGCCCAGATGCCTCCCAGGAGCCATTTGCGTTAGGTGGGCTGGGGATCCCGAGAGCTGGGAGATCAGAGAGAGAGGCCCCCGAGGTCACAGTGCAGGCCTAGCATGGTGGGGATTCTCCCAGGCCATGGCGTCCCCCTTTTAAGGCACAGTTATGGGGTCAAGCTCTTTGCCATGCATTTTGCCTCAGTTATTTCATGTTCACCCTCAAGAGAATCCAGTGGGCTGGGTACTATAAGCCCCATTTTCTAGATGGAGAAAACTGAGGCCCCGGGAGGCCAAATGACTGGGCCAGTGCCAAGAGGCAAGGACAGCAGAATCAGGCTTAAAGCTCAGTTGGCAGACCCCCTCCGCTTATGTCCCTGTGGTGTAGGTACACATTAACTGTCCATCAGGTTGTCGCCAGATAACTCACATTCCTGCAGATGAAACCATTTCAGGAGCTTTTATCCCAATTGAAATATATAAACTTCACCTGCATGGGTGTCCAATGGGCTGGCAAAGGAGACCCCAAAAACCAGAGAAACAGCATCCTTGTTAGGCCTTTAAGGTCAATGACAAAGGATGGACTATTGGGGTGGGTGGTGGGGGTGTTCCAGGTTCTGAATGGAAACTGAACGCACCATTCGTCCAGCGAGAATCAGAACACAGAGCATGCGACAAGGGCCCCATGCCAAGGGCAGCTGCTGTCTGGGGCCATTCCCAGAGAGAGTGGAAAGACGGTTTGATGGAAACATCAGCTACACTTTTTAAAGAATGTTTTTCAAGAGCAGACACACCTGTTTTACTACTGGGTGCAGTTAGGGAAGAGCAGAAAGGCAAAAGGAGGATGGACCCAAGAAAGGCAGAGATGGAGAGAAGGGGAAAGAGAGAGAGAGGGAGAGAGAGAGAGGGAGGCCAAAAGGAGTGCCAGAGACGAGACACACACAGAGAAAGAGATAGACACCTGGGAAAACAGAGAGACCATTTAGGAGGAGAAGGTCGAGCTGAGAAAGCATTAGGGAGAGGAAGAAGGGAGAAGGGAATGAGGGGGAAGGAGCCGGGGAGGGGGGGTTACAAAATAAAGGCAAGAGAGAAGCAGGAAAGAGTGACTCACAAATGCCATTCTCTCCTCCTGCAACTCCCTGATCCTGTCCTTTGTCCCTGGTGGCCAGTAGACAGAGACCCAGCCCCATAATAACTGCTCAGTAAGCCCTCAAGTTAAACTGAATTGTCCCGCAGCAGGTCAAGGGGCCAAATGGCAGTTCAAGCCACCGGGTGAACAAATCGCCCCTGGTGAGCATGTCTGCAACGGACCGATCTGGCTGGTGCACTGGGCTCAGGGCAGAGCCTCCCAGACCACGCCGTGTGCCCTGAGGACGGGGGCCGAGGACCCTCCGGCCGGGAGCATTGATCTGGATCCAGGCTGGGAGAGATTTATGAGGTCAAGCTGCAAAGGACATCTCTCCATTCCGAAGGCTGATCCTGGGCTTACCCGGGTGTCGCCTGACAACGTTTACTGCCACCGCCAGGGCCAACTCCCAGTGAAATCGTAGCTCTTTGTCAGAACTCAGTGGGATTGACCAACATTCATCAGCTGAGAAGGGTGAAAACGGTGAAGCAAATCAGCTGGTTCACCACATTTTCTGACACTCTTTAAAATCAAATCACCAACTATTGATCCCTCTTAGAATGATGGAAGAGACCTAATAAAGCACAATTGTACCAGAATGACCCAAAGAGGTGAGGAGCAGGAGGGAGAGTTGGGGAGGTTCAATCAAAAAGAGACTTCATGATCCCCAGGTGGTCAATGAAGAAATAAAGTCTCCCATTGGGAGGGGAGAAGAGTGTCAGCAGCGCAATCAGAAATAGTAGATGTGTGGTCATATTTCCTGGGCAGAGGGTGCAGCATGAGGTGGCATGATCCAGTGCTACTTTGGAACAGTGAAAACTTGAGCAGTCACACTAGCATTTACTGAGTACCTACTAAATGCCAGGCATACTCCAGTATCCCATTGGAACCTCACGGTAACCTCAGGGGAAGAATATTATTATCCTTATTTTACACATGAGGAAATTAAGGCTCAGAGAAGGGCAGGCCCTGTCCCAAAGCCACACAGCAAATGAATGATGGGATCTGAGAATTGAACTCAGCGCTGTGTAGGGTGTTGTGAGACACACATTTAGATGATAAATGGAAAATCCCTGGCTCCTGGCAGTTACCTCCAGAAGCCCTAAACCTCTTCTATGTGTTTTAAGGTGATTGCAAATTTCTCCAACAGTCCCAGAGTTGGTCCTTTCACCTGCTCAGTGAGCACATGCTGGGTTCCTCAGGAATCATGCCACGTCCCACTGCCGGCTGCCGGCAGAGACGCAGGGTTTGCCTGCCACTCATCACACCTCTCGCTCATCTGCAGCAAAGCAGTGGGCTTGAGATCTTGTCAGCAAACGCAAACCTCCCCCCGCAGCAGAACTCAACCCGCTTGGGCTGCTGCAACAGCTCCCCCCACGCAGATCTCAGGGCTTGGAGCTAAATGACCCGCAAAAATAGAACAAAAGCCTAGATGGGGCGAGAATGGGGAGAGAAGGTGAGGCAGTGGAGAGAGCCCTGGCAGCAGTGGGGAGAACCAAGAGAAAAGAATGACATTCTGAAACATCTCTGCAACGGATCCTGACAGAAATGCCCATCAAATTAGAAAGACAAGCTTTGTGTATTTTACCAACCATAGAAAGAAAGATGATAATAAAGACTTGGGATCTGTGGGAGGGGAAGTGAGATCAGATCCAATAACCTGAAGAGCTCGTTTCCCTCGGGAAGCATGGAGGCTTAATTAAGTAATGTTTGTAAATCTTGGAGGGATTCTTGATAAAAGATATAGGAGAAAAGTAAAAGGTCGCAGAATTTATGAGTCAGTCCTGGCATCGCAAGCAGGCTTTTTTCTGAAGCTCACCAGTTTTTTACTCAAGTCAAACTTCGGGATTCTATAATACTTTCTCTGGAAGTGGACGTCTTTACCAGGGAGCAAATGGCTTTCCCATCTGAGCGCCCTCCCTGCCTAGCTCAGAATCCACTGGCTGTAATTTACATAAAAGCAACAAGTCCTTTCAGAGTAAAATTGACAGGAAAAATCCTGCTCTGGCTGTGTCCCCTGACATGTTGTCACTCTCTTCTTTATTCTCTCCCAACAAAACAACCCCAAACTTCATTCTCTGTGAAATTATGTCAGAGGAAGCCACTCAAACCAGCACCCTGTCAGCAATTAAACATGACCCAAGGAGAATGAAGAGGCTGAACTTGGCCGCCCACTGATGTACATGGTGCACGGTAAATGCCAGAGGCCTGAGTCTCATTAATGTCCCCGTGTCCTTGTTCTCTAAGTCCAGCAAGAACGACTGACCTTTAAAATCACCCTGATTAGCTAAAGCAGTCACTTCTCCCACCCAAGGTATCCACAGTCCTCGGCCCCTGGAGACGGCCTGGGAACCGCCGTGCAGCAGACTGCCGGGGAAGACGACTTGGGAGCATCCCTGTGGGAGCTGCCCACCTGTTTCAGCCAGGACTGTACAGAGAGGGAGCTTCGGAAGGACATCCCGGCTCTCCCTGATCCGCCGTTTGTAAACTAGCCTCAGCACTGCAACTACCTTTGCCAGATAATCAAACACAAATTTGAAGCCCCCAGCCTAAATTCCTGTCGTTTCTGGATCCAGAGGACTAGGAATAAACAAATAAAAGTGAGAGAAAGAATCCCAGTGCCCCGTCTGGATATTACCTGGGCTCCTCTTTGTCCCTGGGCAGCTTCTGTTCGAGCTGGTTGGAGGGAGGTGGCAGGCGCTGGCCCAAGGCTCGGGGAGGCTCCCTGACCACGACGCGGATGGAGGTGCCAAGGAGGCAGCTGTGAACGCTACCAGAGCCCCTCAGAATGGCAGTTCTGGTGCCTCGCCCCCCCTTTTATGGACTGGAGCCTCCCCCTGTCGCGCAGCCCTTGCTGAGCACAGGCTGCTCGGAGCCAATGGGAAAGTAGCTCAGAGCAGTCAGAGGCCCAGACCCCCAGGCCTTCCAACTCCAACTCCCTGGGCCCTACACAATAGCCTTCTTTTCGTGACAGAGACAGAGATGTGGAAGAGGAAGGCAGCCATGCCAGGGGAGGGGGGGTGGGGGGGAGCAGATTCTGGGTGTAGTGCCGTTTATCACTTGAAATCCAGCCACTTTAGGTTTCGATGCACTTCCAGGAGAGTGTCACGGAAACAAGGAGAGAGGAGGTAGAGAAAGACAGAACCAAAAAGAGTGAGAGAAAGAGACACAGAAAGAGAGAGGGAATGAGAGAGAGAAAGAGAAAGTCAGACAGATACAGAGACAGATGGAGACAGAGAGTCAGAGAAGCAGAGAGTGAGCCAGAAAGAGTCAGGAGGCTGAGAACCAGGGAAAGACACTGTCAGAGAGCTGGGGAGCGACACACACAAAGCAGGTAGGAGAGAGTCAGGAAAACAAAGGGACACAGAGAGTGAGAGATGGAGATCCCTGGAAAGACAGGTAGAAACAGAGAGTCAGAGGAAGAGACACAAGGAAGATAGAAACCAGCAGAGTAAGAACACATGCGGCTGGAGAGACAAACAGACACTCAGACAGACAGAGAGCCTGGGGGAGTCTCGTGATCCTGGAGGAGAGAGAAAGAGAAGGAGGGAGCGGCAGAGGCAGCCGGCGGAGGCGTGCGTTGCCTTGTGTCGTGTGCTCTGTGTGGCTGGTGCATGCGTGTGCCGGAATGTTTTGGTGTGTACATTTGCCTGCAGCCGACAGCCGATGTGGGGCTATGCTTGCGCTGGTGCCAGGCATGCTAGCCCTGGCAGAGGCACAGCCCTTCCCCGGCTGCCAGGAGCTACCAGTTTACTTTTCTCTGGCTGCAACACAAAAGGCATATCATGGCAAATAGCACTCAGGGAGCAAATCCCCCTCAAAATATGGGCTGTGATGTGCCTTCGCAGGCACCCCGGGTGGGGAGCACACTCCCCACCTGCCTTGTGCCACAGCAGCTTGCACGCTGCACCCTCAGTGCCTACAACTCCCTACCAGAACACGGGAGCTCTCTGCGTTGCAAGAGAACGTGCTTCTCTCCTCGGTCCAAGCAGACAGGCAGTTTGTGGTGAGAGCCAGGAGCAGTCCAGGAGCCTGGCAGGGGCCGCCCATTTCGTGGGCACCTGCACCGCACCAGGCAGCTTGCCAAAGTTGTCAGTTTAGTCCTTACGATCCAGCTAGATCATCAATATTATCCCTGCCTTGCAGATGAGGAAACGGAGCCTTGAGAGCTGAGAAACTTGGCCAAAGTCACACAAGCTAAGCTCCAAACAAACCGAGGTTCATCTGACCCCAAAGTCCCTACCGACTCACTCCTCCACCCCTCCTCAGACGTGAAGCCTGATTCTGCCCACTTAGGAGCTTTCACCTCCGGGACTCAATTTCTCCACCTGTACAATGTAGGGGAGGCCGTACCTAATAATATCTAAGATGTGGATTTGAGTCCCAGCTCTGCCACTTGCCAGGAGAGAGACTCAGACAGGTTACTGACTTCAGCCTAGGTTTGCTCATCTGGAAAATGGGGGTAATGGCACCCCCTCATTGGGCTCTCATGAGGGTGAAACAAGAGGAAGTGGGTCACAGCACTTTACACAGCTGGCACTGGGTGAGTGCTCCATCACCTCCTGTCCTCGTGATCTAATCTCGGCTTTCCAGCTCTGATGCACTCCAGTTCTCTGGGGGCACAGCCCTCTCCCTGCACCTGGCTCGTTACACCCCCACATAATGAGGAAAACTAGAAGGAGCCATGTGCAGGGTGTCTATTATGTTTCAGACACTTCCACGATGTTCCACTGTATCCTCACAGCAAGCAAATTGGTGGCTTGGCTATCACAATCCATCCTCAAACCACTAAGCCACGCAGGGAAGGAGTAGAATTTGAACCCAGATCCTCAGGCTCCAAAACCGCAGCTCCCCCACCCGCCTCTAGTCTTCAGATGAGGTCTCCCTGCACCCTCCTGAAGAGGATCTTCTGGACCCTCAGCCTTGCTTCTCCCCTGTTCCCTTCCCTGAGGTGGCAAACAGCTTCCGGGTGCCCTTGTGGCCTGAGCCTCGGACAGACAGCGCCCTGGCACCCGACAGCCATGCCCAAGTCCAGCAGGTGCTTGGCCACCTCTCAGGCAGACTTCCTACCTGGCACCTCAGAGGACTCGGGTGGAGTCCGTTCACTGACACCCCGGAATCTGGGAACCCAGAACATTCTATCTGAGGGTGGAGCTTCCTCTTTGCTTCGAAGGCCAAAACCTCTTCTACTCTCCCTACGTGCTCCGTATTTTTCACCTCCTCCTGCCAGCCTCCACCCCTCTTGGCTCCTGGTAATGACTCCGGAATAGACAAAGGCTCTGCAAGGTGGGGTGCATGCCTAGAGGTCAGCAGCACTAGGAGAACACAGGAGGAAGGGACCCTTCTATTATTCATCATAAAGAGACAATGAGGTTAGAGACACTGGTGGATAATTCTGTTTTAAACCACAAATGTTTAACATCCTCTACCCTCTGAGTCTGTTGTCAGCATCAAGAGCAAATGGTCCATCTGGTTGCTTTTCCTCTCCTTCTGCAGCATCCTTTACACACATACTCGGGAAAGGGCCAGGAGCCACTTTAACACCAGAGAACCTCGTTGCAAAGCCTCCCACCCACCCACCTCCCGGGGCTCAGCGACGCTCAGGTCACCTTGTAGGCCCCCTGGGCTTGTGGAACGGGAAACCAGGGGTTTGGAGCGGGCTTGCTTGGGCTTGAATCCTGATGCCCCTACTTCCTCACCGTGTGACAACTGATGGATACCTTCCCCACCCACCCCACCCCACCCCCGAGCTCCTGAGTCATCTCCTAAGATAGAAGGACGACACTAGCTTTATGCCATGATCAGAGCTAATTCCTGAGCTCCATCCTGCTCCCTCCTGAATGTCCTCATGATGAGTCTCTAACTGGGATCTTGAAATGGGCAGAAAGCAGAGAATAAAGATAAGGAAAATTGTGAAACCACCAACCCTCAAATCACCTTGTTAGGTAAGAAAAACTTGGTGGAAGACAGAAAAGTAAATAAATAAAGCCAGCATTTCTTGAGGATTCCCTGCCTTCCAGCCCCTGTTCCAGGCCCTTTACATTTTTATTAACATACTGGGTTCTCCCCACGACCCAGAATCAGATGCTATTATGACCCAGCTTTACAGATAAGAAAATGGAAGCTGGGAGAAACTGAGTCACTTGCACAAATCGCACAGCAAGAAAATGGCAGAGCACGGACCAGGCAGGTTGACTCCAGGCCTGTGCCCCAAACTGAGTTTTGTGGCTTCTCAGCTGCTCTCCCTCCTGTTCTGTCCCATTCACAGAGCTCTGTGTACCCTCTGTATCCACCTGTTGCCCTGGAGAGGTAGGGGCAGGTGGCCTGGATCACTTAGGAGGGTGCCAGTGGAATGTGGTGCCCGTTCTCCAATCAGCTTCAAGTCTCCTGGGTCGCTTTTCATGCTGCAATGTGAAGGGCCTGGAAGTCAGAGGACCCTCACCTCAAGCAGGTGCTGCTGGGGGCGTGGCCATGCCGCAGTCCTGCTGCCAGAGCTGTAGGCTGCTGCTGCTCGTGCTCGTGTTTGGCTGCTCGGGAACAGAGCCAGGTGGTCAGAAGCTGTGCTGAAGGGGTAGCAGAGCTCAATCCCTCTCAATCTCTCTCGTAATCTCTTCCCCTCTCCCACCCCACCCTCCACCCCCTTATTGAAAGGCCACCATGTGCCCAGCTCTGCGCATGGCCCTGGGGGTGAGTCAGGCTGCAAACGCTTTTGCCCTGTTTGTGTTCACAAAGAATTCCTGGCTGACCCCAGGAATTCTTAGTTTCCATCCTCCCACCCTCAACACACCCCATATTTTATCTGAGCTGTGACTATCCAAAGATGCTTCTCACCTCTTCATCCTCCAGCCTGAGAACCTCCTCCCAAAGAAATCCTCCGGTTAAACTCCTGACAAGCAGAATGTTAAAGTTGGTGGCTCATGGCATCTGGGTGGGAGGTATGTTGGAATTCTCTGTGTCAGTTTTATATTATTTTTGCAGCTGTCCTGTAAGTTTATGGGGAAAAAAGTTTATGGCAGAACAAGCAACTTGCAGTGGCATCCTGAGCAGTGGGCTGGAAGGAGGTCCAGAATACTGTGGGAACACAGAAGAGGGGCTCCCCACCCAGCCTGATGGGGTGAGGGGTGGGGAAGTGGAGTCAGGGAAGGTTTCCTGGAGAAAGTGAGAGCTAAGCTGAGAACTGATGCCCAAGTAGGTGTTGTCTGGGCAGAGGGACAAGGAAAGGGCAGAGGGAACAGCTTAGACAAAGGCCCAGAGGCAAGAAGCGTTGAGAAGAGTGATGGAGCCGTGCTCCCTGCTCCGTCTCTCTCACCCCCACGTCTGGTTCATCAGTGTGGCTTTGCTGTTTCCGGTGCTCTTGCCTTGTTCCATCCCCCACCACTTCTCTCCTAGGCACCTGCACCAGCCCCGCTGGCTCCTATCCTCCACCTTTGCCCCTACCTGCTGTTGGCTCATACTTCCCTGCTTAAAACACCGCAGTGGTTCTCTGTTCTACTTGGGGGAAAAATTCACGCTGCTTACCTGTGTCTTTAAAATCTCACTCTTTTCACCCAATGATCAGTGTCACACCTGAGGATGCAGGGAATGGAGGCAGAAGGGCATTGGCATTCTCAGAGAGAGAGAGACTCTACCTTGGTAAGACTGCATTTTTCTCACCAGGTGAAGAGCTTTGAGCTGGAAAAAAAACTGCTCCTGCTGAAGCATCAACCCTGGCGGCAAGGCTGAGCTAAACTTCTATGCTTCTGGGGCCTGCTGCTCCCCATAAGCCAAGTCTGACACAGTACTGACTTGTTTCCAGCATAAGTTCATAAAGATGTTTCATTTCCTAGTGAGCAAGCTGCCCATTTTCCTAGGAGAGAAGAGCTCTCTGGTAGGAACGAGAAGGTGGGGAAGCAGTTTTATTCTTCCCCCAGCCAATAGATGCAGACAGATGCCAGTGGCTGATGAACTGGAAATGGAGAGAACTTCTCATTCCAATGGGCAAAACTTCCCCTCTCTCATTCTACTTTGCCTCATCTGGCAGCAGAATTTTATTGCTCCTGACTAATAGTTCTTGTACATCTACTTTGTGCCCATCACTCTGTCTGCTAAGTCCTCTACGTGTATTAGCTCCTATGTATCATCTTATCTAATCCTCATAACAGGCCCTCAAGGTAGATGCTATTTTTGCCTTCATTTGTCAGAGGAAGGAAAACTGAACTTGGAGAGGTTATGCCTCACCTAAGGTCACACAGCTCATAAATGAAATAGCTGACCCCTAAAGTTCACCTAGCTCTAACCCCATGTTCACAGAAGCAAGCTGATACTTGAGAACAGCAGATACATGAAAGATATTAATCATTACAGGTACCCATGCCAGGCACGGGGTATATGGGACCTTTAGTAACCTCTCAGTATCCCTGTGAGTTGGGCACAGTGAGTCCATTATAAATATGAAGAAACTGAGGCCTGGAGAGATGAAATAACTTCCCAAGTAGCAAAGCTGTTAAGTGGAAAAGCCAGAACTTGCCTCAAGGTCTGTGTAATTCCAAAGTCTGAGCCCCTTTTTGCAATATCATGTCATCCCATGGCACCCCTCTCTCCTTCCCGGCCACCTGACATCCTGAGATGGGGTATGGTCGGTGGCCTCAAGTCCTGAAGAAGAATCCAGCCAGCATCTGGTGAGAAAGGACATCTGTTTATTGACCACCTACTATGTGCTGGGTCATGGAGTATGGGCTTTACTTTCAGGGCCACATGGCAGAGCACACTCTTGACCTCTGCCACCAGTTGAACAAGAGGTCAATGGCAGGAGTGGACCCCTGCTCAAACCTCACCAAACAATGTTATGAAATGTTTTTACTCAAATGAAAAAGAGAAAAGCCTAAAATCTCAACTCACCCAAATCAAATCGCAGCCACCATGTGTCAAGCCCCAGGTGCCAGATACCTCTCCTAAACCTCCTCATCTAATTCTCACCACCACCCTATGGAATAGGTACCATTAAGTCACTTTGCAGATGAGGAAACCGAGCTTAGAGCAGTGAAGCCGCTTGGCTGGGCCATGCAGCCAGTGAGTGGTAGAGCTGGGATATAAACCCCAGTCTGCCTGCCTCAGAAGCCAAGGCTCTTTTCACTCTCGAAGCTGCCTCTCCAAAGCCGCCAGCTCTTGAATTCCTTAGGAGAAGCCCGAGCTTCAGCGGGAGGACAGATTCACTGAGGGATCCTTAATGTTTAATCTGAGAGCTGCTCCTCATCCTGTGAGCCCTCAACAATAGCTTTTAACAAGAAGTGAGCTTCTTTTTGCCAAAGGGGAAGATTAAATTGCTTTTTTTCTCAGTCTGTGAATCTTACAGTTTATTCTAAATCCTATTGACCTGACAAGTTGCTGCCTTTTCTATAGTCATTTCACAAAACACTCCCAGAATACCTACTATAGGTCCAGTTCTCTGCTAAACACTCAGACGTGTGGCTGGAAAGACCCAGACCATGCCCTCTGGGGCTCACAGTCTGGTAGGGATGATGAAAAGAAAACAGTTTATTTTAGTACCTTGTGGATAGGTCTGAGATAGAAGGGTACAGAGGGGCTGTAGAATCACAGAGGAGAGGCACTCAAACCAGCCTGACTGATATGGGAAATCATCCTAGAATTGGAGACAGAGGCTGGGTTTTGAAGGATGAGTAGGAGTTTTCCAAGGTGATTTGTCAGGGTTAGGAGCATAAGAAAGAAACCATCTTAGGCTTTTTAACACACACACACACACACACACGTGTGTGTGTATATATATATATGTAGATATATATACACACACACAATATACACACACACATATATGTATATATGTATGATTTAACATAGGGAATTAGGGACTTACAAAAGTGTTGGGGTGGAGGGATAATTCCCAGACACTGCAAGATTGACCAGTCATACAATCAGAAAGTTGGGCAGACAGAAGTCTACTCCTGCAACTAGTGAGTTCGAGAACTTTCTACCATATTATGATCCAGGGATCTGGAAGCTGGGATCAGGAAGCCACCATGTTGCCATCACAACTGCCTCTCGACACCTCTAGAGGTAGCCGCTGGACTCTGAGATGCTGCTAGAGAAAACCCCCTTCGTGCTGAAGGAAACAGCACGGCAGCAGAAAAACCACCATCTTCCAAATCTAGCTAATGGATGGAACTTAATTTGCATCCAGAACTGTACCTGCAAAGGAGTCTGGGAAAAAAAGTTTTCAACTCCCTAGTCTCTGCAGTACAGGAAGGCCCTCTAGAAAGAATTGGGAGAAGGAGGTGGGAATGGATGCTGAGGGCCAAGCAGGATGTCTACTGCATAGGGAAAGGAAAGGGAGGAGTGTCCTAGGCTGAGGTCACTTGCTTTGATTTCCCTTTCTGCCCCCACACAGAACCCTTTTTCCTGGTAAACACTCCTCGGGCACTGTGTGGCCCACCCACAAAACCCCTGCGCCATGACCCACCCATCCAGAGCAAGAACCAATCAGACCAGTGAATCCAAATCCCCATTTTAGTGATGAAGAAATCAAGGTTCAGAGAGAAGATGGCCACACAGCTGCTTTGTGGCCAAGCTGGTCCTAGAACATAGTTCTCTCAGTTCCCAGTTCCAGTCTCTTCCCATTTTATGACACCTCTTCTGCCTGCCATCCTGAGCCCCTCTTCTTCACTTTCTGGGGTTTACTCGACTTGGGTTGGGTCCTGGCTGGAGCTGGGGTGGTGGGGAGGGGGTTGGTGCCATTAAAGCTACTCAGTGTGTTAGAAAAAGTCCTGCTTTCAGGCTTAGAGAGACCTGAGTTCTTCTGGCTCCACTTCTCCTGTGTGACCTTGGGCAAGTTACTTTCCCCCTCTGAGCCCCATTTGCCTCTTCTGTTAAATGGACATAATGGTAGCACAGATTTGAGGTGAAAATGGCAGACAATGAATATAAAAGGGCACACTCTAGGTACACTCTAAATGGCAGCCAGTATGATTAATTCTACAATACTGTTCATTTATAAGCCGCTATTATTACTCATCATAGCTAATCTTCCCCCAATTCAAGACGAAGAATTGTATACTGTTTTATACGCAGTTTAACCTGCTATTCTTTGCTTTTCCCACATCATTAGCAGCATCAAAAGGCCTTCCCCATAACCCTGTCTATCATCTCAGCCTACTTACATTTGTCATTTTCTAACTAAACATCTAGGGTTTCTTCCGTCACAGAAGCCCTTAGTAACATACACCTAGAGATACACAAGTGCCCACAGACCCATACATGGATTCACTCTAAACACACACTGAAACAGAGAGAGAGAGATGTGAAAAGATGCACACAAACATAATCAAATACTTCATCATTGTTCACAGACTCACACACAAACTCCCAGAAACACAACCATGCTCAAACACATGCCCAAACACCCCCCCCCCCACACACACACACGTCAACCACGGCAGTGCACATGCAAACACACCCTTGGGCATGCACACGTCACACCCATCCGGTGCTGTGACACATTCAGGAATATTAAGAGTTTCAGGGAACGGAAGAAGCCACAGAGCCATGTGCCTGACTTTCTTTTAAATAACTGGGCCAGTGACAACTCAGGACTCCTGGTTGAAGGGCTAGGGCCTAAAGCCAAGTCACCACCCTGGGCCCCATCTCAATGATTAATGTGCCATTCTAGCTTCTCCCTCTCTGAGTCATCCTTGCAGGTCCCTAACATAATGGCAATTAAGGAGGGAGCTTTCCGAACACCCCAAATCCCGACAGAAAGGTTCAACTTCCTTGGTGAAGCATTTATGTGCTGGCGGAAGGTGCACAGAGAGACATGGGTTCCACATTTGAGAAAGTAAGTGGGAGGGAAAATCAGACAACTACGCAGTGCACAACTTCATTTAAAAAAAATCCCCACAGGGCTCCTTGGCAGCATTAAAATTGCTCTGGGCTTCTATGGAGGTGTCACAGAACAGGCTCTCTCTCCTCCTGCTTTATCATTGAGAGAGGCAGTGTGGCTTAGGGGGTTGACCCTGGGCATGACACTGGTCCATCATTCCCGGACGGTGTATCACTGGACAAGTTGCTTACCTCTCTGAGTAAGGACACTTTATCAACAGTGTACAGTGATTAAGAGCAAATATTCCAGAGCTATGCTGCCTGGCTTGCCCCTGACTAGCTGTGTGATTTTTGGCAAGTTGCTTTACCTCTCTGGGTCTCAGTTTTCTTGTCTGTGAAATGGGAATAATAATGGCACTTACCTCACAGGTTGTTGTAAGAATGAAATGAATATATGTAAAATGCTTAGAACAAAGTCTACCACCTCCTCAGTGCTTGATAAATGTTAGCTATTATTATTCTCAGTACTGCTACCTCCCAGCACTGTTGGGGAGATTAAGAGAGATTGAGAATGAGATTAAGAATGAGGCTTAGAAGGAGCTGAGATGTCAGGTGCAACCATCACTGAGGTTGGCTCTACATATGCAGAGGATAAATCATTTTTTAAAAAAAAAGTGTCAAATAAATGAACTGCATGCTTCAGATCCAAGAAAATATTAAGACTGCAAATGGCTTTGGGGTCAGATAGATTTAGGACTGAGTCCTATTTCACCTCTCAAGCAGTCTGAACTTGGACAATTCACTTAACCTTCCAAGCTTCAGTTTCTCATTTATCAAATGAGTAAATGCTGCTCCACCAATACCTCAGAGATGTTAGGGATCCTATAACACTAAAGTCAGAGTATATACAATTTGTTTGCAACCTAAGGACTCTTTTTCTTCTTTGGCAGTATTTTGTTCAGGTATTTCAGAGCATCATTCTCTGATGGTGGGATATTGCTCACCCACCTCAGGGAGTTCATGTGAAGACTAAATGAAATTCTCAACAAAGATGCCTGGAATATGAATTCCCTTCCCTGTGTTGTCTGGCAGGAAGTAGCCCACGCTGCTTTAGTCTGGGGACCGGGTCTCCGTGATAGGGCTTCTAGATGTCCTGTTTCTTAAGTTGTAACCTACTCTAGGCCACTGTCATCGCCCTCTCTCAGGATGCCGTATTAGAGAGCAGGTAGGAATCAGAGGCGATGTGGCTCTGCATCAGAGGTTTGCTACCTAGAACTTACTTGCCTTTAGATATTCTGGTTTCACCCAACAATTCATTTCCTCTTTTCCTCATTTTGTAGACCTCAGCTTTGCACTAGACAAGTCTTTGGGCACACAGTAAGTACTAAAAAAATGTTTACTGAATAAATAATACATTGCTATCTACCACTGGCCTCTTGACCCCCATCTGTTAGATCTTTAGACACAGTGAGCTCTACAAAGACAGAAGCTCTGACCTAATTATCCTTACATCCTTGGTGGCATCCAATGATGTGGCATATCCATGGTAAGTACAGCAGTAACTATAATTTTTTAAGTGTTTCTTCTATTAACAGGCCCTTGCTTTGTCTTCCTCAAGACCTCATGTTTCTGTGTATTCATCCAGTCCTTTCGAATGTCCCCTTTGATAAATCTGCTCTGCTTGCACTGGTCTCCTTGTTGTTCCTTGGACATACCCCCACCCCCCCAATCTAGGACTTTTTCACTTGCTGTTCCCTCTAATTAGAAAACTGCCTTCCCCAATTTTTTTACATGACTCACTCTCTTCCTTCTCATCTACACTCAAATGCCACTCCTCAGAGAGGCCTTCACAATCACCCTATCTAAAGAGCATTCCCTGTCATTGTCCATCTCTCTGTCTGGAATTACACTACATATTCATTTGTTTACTTGTTTATTGTTTGTCTCTCCCATTAGAAAGCAAGTTCTAGGAAGCCAGAGGCCTCGTCTTTCTTGTACTTGACTATATCTGGAGCTCCTGTAACAGTGCCAGTCCAGACTAGGTACTCAATAAATATTTACAGAATGAATTAGTGGACATATTACCTCATTAAATACTGATGTAAATGAATCCCATGCCAGTTAGAAAGTTCAACCGGCCATAGCCTGTTAATTCCAAATTCCACCTCTCTCTGGTTTTCTCATAGCCAGTCCTACCTTAGAGCTGTCCACATTCTTGGGTGACAGACATGAATCAGCTGGTAAGGCATCTGTGACTACTGCCTTTTCCTTGTCCATGAAAAAGCTTTATAATAGGTTCCATCACTTTTGCAGAACACTTTCAAACAGGGCTTTAGAGGGTTATGGGCTCCCAGTACCTCCTCCATTGTAGAGATTATGACCCTGTGTTATTAAGAAGAACACCTATCTACCCAGGGTTTCCAGCTAGCAAGAAATGCCAAGTGGGAAGAGCTGAAAAAAGAAATATCAGCTTTGGATTCCAAGGGATGGCAAAATGAAGATGTCACTAATAGCCAGCGGAGAGTTGGCTCATGCTTCCCCCTCTCTGCACACTTCCCCTGGGTTCCATTTTCTGCCTCAGCACCTGCGCTGCCTCATGCCGAGTACCAGGAGTTTGATTTCAGCACCATGGACAACGATCTGCTGGCAGCTGGGAAGGCAGAGAGAGCCAAGAGCATGGGGCATTGGTGCAGCCAAGCAAATATTTACCGAGCACATTCTGGGAGCCAGACACACTGGAGACTACAAAGATTTACGTGGTCTTGAACTTCACATAACTTAACCTCTTCAAGTTATCAACATTCCTAGACTGATAGAGCTGGGGCAAGGCCCCCAGCCTCCAGATACTTGGAAAGTGAGGGAGAAACAAAGAGAAAATGTTTCCCGTTTCAACAACGGTTGAATTTCTGCCGTGTTAGCATATGTCATCTAATTTTCTCACTAGACTGCCACTCTTGTCTTCTCAAACAGAACAGGCTCTGCAACTATCATGTTCATCGTTACAATCCAAGTACCCAGCACAGTGCCTGGCACACAGTACTCAATAGTTGTTGAATGGATACATGGATGAATGAATCCTTACAAAACCCTATAGGCTGGTCTTTCTATTCCTATTCTGCAGATGAGAAAACAGGCTAACAGAACTGCTTTCTCATGACAGCTATTAAATGGCAGAGCTTGGATTCGATTTCAGTACCTCCTGATTTCATGCTGTGTTGCCAGTCAGAGCCCCTTACTCTGTACTGAGCACCCTCAAAACCTAGAAAAAGGGCTAGCCTGGAAGAGTTTGGTTATATCCCTAATCTTAGCATCCATTCACCATTCAACCTTGGGTAAACTGCATTTCCTTTTGGGATTCAGTTATCCCATGTATAAATAAGGAAAGGACATTTGGATGACTAAGTGCTCCCCTCCTTCCTCGCCTGGCTTGTAAGGGGCCCCAAATGCTGGATCATGCATCTATTGGAGTTGGACAAAGGTACCGGCACGGGGCGCTATCCAATGGCTTGAAAACATCTTCCCCTGCCTCTGCAGGGTGTCAAATGAGAAGTATATTGATATCCCAACAGATCTGCACTCCTTTTTTATCTTTCTGTTATAACTAGGATGTGTGTGGTAGCAGTGCAGGCTCTCTTCTTTTCAGAGTGCAACAAATGAACTTCAACTCCTCTGGAGAAGTGAGTAAAGAGGAAGCCCCAGGACACAGAGACAGTGGAGTGAGGCTGTGGTGACTTATCACCTAGGAACCCACTGGTTGAGGAACTTGGGACAAAGCCCTGAGCAAAGATAACTGTTTAAATGACTGCAGTAGTGGAAAAATCAGTTGGGCTGATTGATGTCCTGGGTGTCTAGTTAGTGGGTGGCTTCCAGCCATGGCTCTGCCTCAGCTCCCAGAATTACTCCAATAAGTGATCTGCTCATCCCTAACTCTTCCTGGGGGCAGAGAAAGGGTGGGGCTGAATCAGCTCTCTTGCAAGCCTGATTGGGATTTAATGGGGGCCTGTGGGTATTTGTGCAACAGGGGCAGTGTGGGGAGAGGAAGAGCAGATCTGTCAGGCTTGGCAGAAGTGCCTGGCTCCTGCCTGTGGGTGTGGAGGAGAAAATAAAATCAGAAAAGAACTGATTACAGAGCGAATGTCTCTCAATTATTTGAAAAGAATGTGAATCAAATGTTTCATAAAGGCTGCTTCTCTAGCCAAATCCTTAACACTGAAATCTACACTGAAATCAAGGAAGGTCCCCAGACTGAAGATGAGCAATGGGGGTTCAGATTTTGTCAAGAAGCCCAACTCAGTAGGAAGCATCTAATATAATTGGAAGAGAGGAAGCTCTGCAATTAGCCAGACATTGGTTCAGATCTTGGTTCTGCCACAGACTACCTGCGGGACCTGGATCAAGTTGCTTCATCTTTCTGAAGCTCAGTTTCCTCATCTGCAAAATGGAATACTAACAATGGCCACTCTTCCAGCTGCCTATTCCCACATAACAAATCACATTAACACTTTTGTGGCATAACCCTCCCCACCAAAAAAATTTTTTTTGTTATGCTCACGGATTCTGTAGGTCAGGAAATCAGATAGGACGTAACAGGTACAACTTGTCTCTACTGCACCATGGCTGGGACCTCAGCTGGGAAAACTCAAATGGCTAGGGGTCAGAATCACCTGGAGGCTTCATCCCTCACACAGTCCTGGGATGGGATGACAGGAGGCTGAATTCAGCTGGAATGGTGACTGAGAGACCCTACCGAGTGCTCCAGGCCAGCATGCAGCAACTCAGAATAGTCAGTCATGGTGGTGCAGGACTCCAAGAGCTAGTGATCCAGGGAACAGGGCTGACGCTGCATGGCCTATTGTAACCTAGCCTTGGAAGTCACATAGTCTTACTTCCTTTTTCCTCTATTGGACAAAGCCATCACAAGCCCACCCAGTTTAAGAGGTAGGGACACGGATATTACCTCTAAATGGGAGGGCTATCAATTTGCAGCCAAGTTTTAAAGCCACCACACCTACTGTTATGGATTGAATCATGTTTTCCACAAAGACAGGTTTAAGTTCTAACTCCTGGTCCTGTGGATGCAAACCTATTTGTAAATGGGACCTTTGGAGATGTCATTAGTTAAAATGGGGCCAAACGGAATCAGGATGGGCCTTATAAACAGGCAATTGGGGTACAACAGGGGACAGATGGAGAGGGAGCTGCCATGTGCCAGAGGCAGAAATTGAGTTATGGATTGCTAGTCCGTCATCACCTATAGACTTCAGAGAAAGCACGGCCCTGCTGACACCTTGATTTTGAACTGTGAGGCAAATTCCTGTTGGTTAAGCCCACTAGTCTGGTGTTTGCTATAGCAGAGCTGGCAAACTAAGACACCTACCATGCATGGCTGTTATAACAATTAAATACCTGTCAGGTTCTTGAAACCAGCTACTCCTCTTTCCTCAGAAGAGCAGGTAGTTCATTGTGAGAACTTTTCATTATCCTTACATAAAATCCATAACTGCTTACCATCCTTCAAGGTCTCAACCTGGTTTCTCCTCCAACTTCATTCTGCGTTCTCTACTCTCAAATGCCTTGTCATTTCCTTTCCTTCAGCAACTAAAAGGCATCATTTTTCACCTGCCCAGCCCCTTTGCTCTGCTATTTCTTCTGCCCAGGATACTCAATTCATTGCCTGGCAAAAATCATATATACTTTAGATCACTGCTCTTAAGGGATCTTCTCTGATCCTCGAGATCTACATCAGGTCCTCTCTTTTATGTTTTTAGAGCACTCAATATTTTCCTTCACATCACAAATCACAATCTTATTTAATTCATTGTATAATTATTTAATTAACACCCATCCTCTACTCCATCTATAACCTGACCATCACCATGTTATCTAACAGACAGAGACCTTGTCTGTCTTGTGCCCTCCAGCACTTAGCACAGGGCCTGGCAAAAAGTAGGTGCTCAACAAGTATCTGCTGAATAAATGAGTGAATGCATGAGTTGGTCACAAAGCCTTAACATCTGGGCTTGAATCACATTTATCACGCTAATCGGCTAATCAGTTCTGATTGACATTGACGTCATCATAGGGCTTACTGGTATTCAGGAGAGAAGTTTCAAGCTCTTTGGTATTGACAATGAGAGTTCCTGGGATAGACTTTTGAGAGGTAGTCTCTTGAAGAGGCTTTAATGGTCCCCATCTCAGCTGTTATACTCAGCACCTCCTGGGACACCAGAGGAGAATTTAGGAGATGTCCAGTTGGATTATGTAAGGTGCAGTAAGAATGTTTCACCATTAACTCCATCTCAACTCAACTTCTTATCAGCAAAGTGGTGCCAATCACACCATGGGCAAACAAAGAATTATAAACCATAGAACTATATACAAGTAACACTATGTGCTAGGCAGGTAATAAGAATACAGTGAAAAAGAGGGCAGGCATGATCCCTGTCCTCACAGACCTTAGAGTTGAACAGAGGAGACAGACTTCAAAACAGATAACTAGAGCATATAGAAGTTTTGTAATAACAGGAATCCCAGGGGCCTGTGAGAGAACAGGGGTGGCACCAGCCCCACCTGTGGTAGAGGGGAGTTAGGGAAGGCTTTCTTGAGGATATGGTATCCAAAGACCTGAACTACCCACAGATATTATCCAAGGGAAGAAGGTGATGATGGAAAAGAATTCCAAAAATGGGGGACAGCATGTAGTGAAAAGTACTGAAGGAGAAAATCATCATGGTTTCTTCAAGGAACAGAATAAGTATAAGCAAGGGAGGTACAGATCAGGCTAAAGAAGCGGGAAGAGGTTTCAAGATTAAGGACAAACTCTAGGCCATGTTAGGGAGCTTGTACTTTATCCCGAGGGCTATGGAAAGTCGCTGAAGAGTTTTGGGCATTGGGATGATAAGGTTGCAGAGAACAGATTACATGGGAAGACACTGGAAGCCAGACACCAGTTGGCAGGGTGATCACTGGCTGGGCAGGAGATCATGGTGACCTGTACTTGGGTGTGATAATGGAGTAAAGAGAAGTTGACAAGTTCCAGGGATACCTAGGAGAAACAATGGTGATTGGAAAGATATGGGAAGTGGAGGAGAGAAGATTCTGTTCAAGGTTCAGTTCAGATTCTGCTGCTTCAGAATCCTGAGGATTCTGGTTTGAGCACCTGAGTGGAAGAAGAGTCAGAGATTCAAGAAGAAAAGCAGGTTTTGGTGGAAGAAGGTAATTAATTCAGTTTTCGAATACTGAGTTTGAGTTGTCTATGAATATACACATGGAAGTCTTATGTTGGCCATGGAATATCTTTGATCCTGGAATTCCCTAAGGATTTGCTTTTGTTTAAGAGGTGGATAGACTCATGAAGCTCAGATTCCATCTTGGCCATGGGCTTCCTTAAAATTCATAATCTGACTTACTGTTCTGAGTTCTCCTCACCCAACCAGCTTTCCTAGAGGTCAATTCAGGATGCAGACAAGCTCCTGGCATGTGTCTGCTCTGAGGTGGATAGTGTGTAGGGTAATAGAAAGAATATAAGGCAAAAGGGAAAAAACTGAAGGTTCTCATTTAGACCAAGAAAGTACTGAGTTCTCTGTTAGTAGATATATTTAAGCACATGCTGCAGAGAGTAGTTATATAAGAGACTCAAGTATTGGATAGGGAATCAGATTAGGTAACATTGAAGGATCCTTAGAGCCCTCATCTTTTTTTACTGTAATCTTGTATCTACCACTACACAAACTAAGTATCTTATTGCCTCAGTGTCCTCATCTACAGAAGAGGGTATAGAGTAATGCTTTCAAAGGAGCCTTGTGACTTGGTAACTACAACTGTTTTGTCAACCGCCTCTTTATCAATGGATGGAAAGGATTCTTCTCAGTTCTTATCCTGATGATTTCCCATAAGCATTTTACACCATTAATTATTCTCTATTTCTTGACTCACCTTCTTCCTAGGAATTCCAAGACAAAGAATTCTAATTCTGTCTCTGAGCACTCCTCTCATGCTCCTTTGTGGGATCCTCTTCCTTTACCTACCCCTTAAATGGGGCTCCCTATCCTCTTCTATCTCTTGACACACTCTTATTCTGCAATCTCATTCAGCACTAGGGTGTCTATACCCACTAGATGTTTCTGTATCAGTCAGAACTCTCACTTGAAAAGCATAGAAAACTTGATAAAACATAGTTTGGGAAACTTGGAGTTTATTGGTTCATGTGATTAAAAAATCCAAGAACATAGCATAGATTGACTGGGGGCTCAGACAATGTCCCCTAGACCTGCTCCTTCTCAGCATTCCTCAGCTCTGCTTCCTCTCCTGCTGACCATATCCTCAGATGGCTCTTTCCTCAAGGAATCAAAATGGCAACAGCTTCCTCAGACCTTACTTCCTATCAAATGAACTCCAACAAAAACAAAGTGTATCACCCTAAGATGAAGGAACAGAAGTCCTGGATCACGTTATCATTGACCAAACCCAGTTACAAGTCTAACCATGAGCCAATCCCTGTGGCCAGAGGGAATGGGATCTGATAACTGCTTTAGTTCACTCAAGGCCCACTTCTAGAGTTGAGAGTCGGTTAGTCCCTCTCATGTGGCTAAGAGTTGGGAATGGGTTACCAGAAGCAAACAAATGTTGAGTGGCAAAAACAACAGATGCCAATCACAGCTGATGACTTCCAAACTATCCGCAAGCCCAAAACCCTTCCATTGACTTCAGACCCATGAAGCAAATTCCCTTCTGGACATCTCCACTTGGAATGTTCCTCAAGGATCTCAAACTCTACATGTCCCAAACTAAACTCATCTCCCCTAGATCTGCACCTTCCTCTGAATTCCCTCTGGTAGTTGGCGACATCACATCACATCCACTTACCTAGTCCAAAAACTTCAGTGTCATCCTTGACTACCCTCTCTTCTCCAACCCTACATTGAATCAATCACCACATCCTCTTAATTCTATATCATCTGTATCTCTCTAAGCCACCCACTTTTCTCTACAAACCTGCCACTTTTATAGGAGAGGCCACCATCATCTCTCACCCTGATTCCTGATTCCCTGTTACCCTAATAACCAGTCTTACTGCCTCCAGTCTGGCATCCCCTAATTCATGAAAATGTGATCAGGTTTCAGGTCCAGGAAGGATGGAGTAAGCAGCCTTCACACTACCTCACCCACTGAATGCAACTAAAACCTACGTGGAATGCATGGGGCAACTACCTTATGACACTCAAAAGTAAATGGCATTTTCTTACAAGTAAATGACACTTAAAATGTTACCCCCTGAGATCCTGTCCAATGGCACTGGCCAGTGGTCAGTCAACATCCAGGACTGGCTCTTTGAATGCTTTTTTGTCCTGCTGCTCATTACCAATGTGGCAGCCAATGGCGAGCATCAGTCTTCACTGATGACTGCCACTGCATCATCGTGGGCTCCACTGCCTACCTCCCGGACAAGCCTCACCCTCCTTTCTATGAGATCTATGGGAACAGTGAGTCCGTGACTCCCAAGCTACTGTCCCTCTAGCGGACTATTCCCTCCATGTCACTGAACTTCACACTGGTTGCTTATGTGAAACTCGTACTTTCAAATGTGACAAAGTGGTCCTGTCATACAACCAAGGGCTGTATTTGTACAAGAACATCCTGGCCATCTTGTCAGTGCAGCAGCAGACAATCCACATCTCCCAAGTGACTCCCGAAGGCACTTTCATTGATGTGCAGACTATTGGCTGCTTTTGCTAAGAGGATGACCTGCTCACTGTGTCAGATGTTTTTCCGGAGGTACAGCGGGACACTCAGACAGGCATGGCCAATCCCTTTAGGGATCCTTTCATTAATTTCCTGAAACGTCGGCTGCTGGTATACTTGTGGCGTCGGGCAGAACAGGATGGTAGCACAATGGCCAAGAGGTGTTTCTTCCAGTATTTTGACCAACTGCATCAGCTACACGTGTGGAAAATGAAGCTTCTGGATGAAAACCATCTGTTTATCAGTGTAGTGACACTGAGGGTCACAGACCCATCACAGGCTTCCTTTTTTTTGTGGTATACAATATGCTGACAACAGAAGTGATTGTTGTGTTTGAGAATACGTCAGATGAGCTTTTGGAACTCTTTGAGAATGTTTGTGACCTCTTCCATAATGCTACCCTGCACAGTGAAGTCCAGTTTCCCTGCTCACCTTCCAGCAGATCCAACGCCGGTTCAAAGACACTATTATAAATGCCAAGTATGGAGGGCACATGGAGGCAGTATGCCGGCTGCTGGGCCAGCTTCCCATCAGTGCCCAGTCTTACAGCGGCAGCCCCTACCTTGATTTGTCTCTCTTCAGCTATGATGACAAGTGGGTATCAGTCATGGAGCGGACCAAGACTTGTGGAGATCACCCTATCAGGTTCTACACCTGGGATTCTGGTCTACTGACGTTTGAGATCCAGGCAGGCCTACTGGGCTGCCCCATCAGCCACCCAGTACAATGCCTTGTTGCCTTCACCTTTCACCCTTTTGAGGCTTTTACCATTTCCGTGCAGAGGACTAATGCTGAGTATGTTGTTGTGCCAGTTTGAATATACTGTGTCCCCCAAACGCCATTATCTTTGATGTAATCTTGTGTGGGCAGATGTTATCAGTGTTGATTAGATTGTAATTCTTTGAGTGTTTCTTTGGAATGCACCCTACCCAGCTGTGAGTGATGACTCTGATTGGATAATTCCCATGGAGGTGTTGCTCCGCCCATTCGGGGTGGGTCTAAGTTGATCAGTGGAGCCATATAAATGAGCTGACATAACAGAAGGAACTCAGTGCAGCTGAGAGTGGACTTTTGAAGAGGAGCTACAGCCAAGAGGGACACTTTGAAGAAAGCACAGGAGCTGCAGATGAGAGACATTTTGAAGCAGACTCTTGCTCCAGAGAAGCTAAGAGAGGACAGATACCCCAAGTGCAACTAAGAGTAACATTTTTGAGGAACTGCAGCCTAGAGAGGAACATCCTGGGAGAAAGCCATTTTGAAACCAGAACTTTGAAGCAGATGCCAGCCACGTGCCTTCCAGCTAACAGAGGTTTTCCGGACATCATTGGCCATCCTCCAGTGAAGGTACCCGATTGCTGATGTGTTACCTTGGAGACTGTATGGCCTTAAGACTGTAACTGTGTAACCAAATAAACCCCCTTTTATAAAAGCCAATCCATTTCTGGTGTTTTGCATTCCGGCAGCATTAGCAAACTAGAACAGTTGTCAACGTCCATATGTGACACTGCTGCACGTAGATGCCTCACCAAAGCCAGCTTCTCTGGTCTTCCAAGACTTCCAGGACTTCCAAGATTTCTTATTTCAGTAGGCTCCATAGCAAAGCCTCTGACTACCAGCTGTGATCCCTTGGTTCCCAACAGATATACCTTGAATGCGAGAACCAAAGGAGAGGAGCAAGGTGGCTCAACCTAACCGAATTCTCTTATTGTCTATAATCCAACTGCTGATTGATTTAAAGTCCTCTTGCCTTTTCTCTGTAGGAATGCCAAGCATTAATTAAGTCCAGTTAATTTTTGTTTTATTTTGCATTTTATTGCTGTGAAGATAATAGCATTACACCTGTAGCCCCATCATGACACTGCTTTGGCAGTGTTCTGCAGCCTGAAACAGGTAAGTCTTTTTTCCTCATGAGAGTAGGACTCTCTTAATAAGAATATAATAAATAAATAAAGCCTTGACATTTTCTTAAAAAAAATGTTACCCCCCAAAAGTAAATGACTCTTAAAAGTAAATGGTAGGCTGCTTAGGGAAGTATGCCAGTTTGGATGCATTATGTCCCTCAAAATGCCATGTTCTTTGATGCAGTCTTGTGGGAACAGACATATTAGTGTTGATTAGGTTGGAATCCTCTGAGTGTTTCCATGGAGATGTGACTCAATCAACTGTAGGCAAGACCTTTGATTGGATAATTTCCATGGAGGTGTTACCCCACCCATTCAGGGTGAGTCTTAATTGAGTCACTGGAGTCCTATAAAAAAGTTCACAGACAGAAGGAGGTGCTACAGACAAGGGAGACATTTTGAAGAATGCACAGGAGCTGAGAGAGGAGCTGGAACACAACCTGGTATCAGCAGACGCCAGCCACATGCCTTCCCAGCTAACAGAGGTTTTCTGGATGCCATTGGCCTCTCTTTGGTGAAGGTATACTTGTGTTGATGCCTTAATTTGGACATTTTCATGGCCTTCAGACTGCAACTTTGTAACCAAATCAACCCCTTTTATAAGAGCCAATCCATTTCTGGTGTTTTGCATAACGACAGCATTAGCAAACTGGAACAGAAAGGAACTCAGAACTCTAAGAGCTCCAGGGGAAGCACTCTCTTTCTGGTCTGGGAAGTGGAAAACAGAACTTCTACAGGACAGAGAGAATGGGTAAAATTCCCTGGTTTTGTTTTTTATTTGATTGATTGATGGATTGCTGATTGATTTTTCTTCCTCCCCCACTCCAGCCCCTAAGCAAGCCCTACCTGGCTGCGATGGCTAGGTGGTAGCTGGATGGTGACAGCAGCAACAGCTCGTAGAATTCTGAAGGAAGTTATTCCTTCTCTCTGACCAGAGGCACTGTAGTCCTAACAACATAAGGGGAATCTGCATTAGTTTTCCTCTCTATTTTTTCCTGCCATTTAGCCCCAGAGGCTAGGCTGACCCAGGGGGAATGGAGTGGGGAGACTGAAGTCCTTACTTTCTAACCAAAGGATAGAAAGGGAGGCCCCTGGGAGTCTGAAAGTGTCAGGGAGATGGAAATAAGGAGGCAGCTGAAGAAAGGGTTCTAATAAAGTAGACTATGTACTACTGAACTTATCCAAAAAATTATCCAATATAGATCTGACTCCAAACAACATGACAAAGACTTGGAGAACGGAACTAGGGATAGACCACTAGCAAGACACTGGACTGGCCAAATGGGGCCAATCTGACTAGCACTGCAAATGCCTGAAAACTAATCTGACATGGGAGCCAAAGCCTATAGAATGTGGGTCAGAACTTGCAGTCTGAAACTAACTGGGTCAATTGCCTGATAAAACAAACAAACAAAAAATCAACATCCTATATAGGATTTAAATGGTTTGAGGCTCTGATACCATATCATGATATTCAAAATGGCCAGGATACAATCCCAAAGTACTCCACATAAGAAGAGCCAAGAGAAATGTCAACAACTTGCAAGGGAAAAGACAATTAAAGAGACCAAAGCTAAGAGGATCTAGATATTGGAATTATTACACAAAGTCTTTAAAGTAGGTATTAAAACTATGCCCCAAGAAGTAAGGGAAAATTCTATTGAAAGACAGGAAGTCTCTGCAGAGAAGTAGAAGCTATAAGAAAGAACCAAAGAGAAATTTTAGCAATGAAAAAGATAATAACCAAAATTAAAGATGCACTTGATGGGCTCAATAGCACAGAGATAATAGAAGAAAGTCAGTGAACCTGAAAACGAAACACCAGAAATCATCCCTGAACAAATAAGAAAGAAAAGATTGAAAAAATTTAGAGCCTCAGTTATCTGTGGGACAAATAAACAGTTCTACCTTTAAGTTATTGGCATCCCAGAAAGAGAGAGAAAAGTGTGTGGAGCAGAGAGAAAATACTTGAAGAAATAATGGCTATAAACATCCCATATTTTGTATAAGACATAAATTTACAGACTCAAGGAAATCAGTGAACCCTAAACAGCATAAATTGAAAGAAGCCCATGCCCAGACTCATTATAATTAAAACTACTGAAAATAAAAGACAAATAAAAAATCTTGAAAGCACCCTGATAAAAATAATGCATGACTTACGGAAGAGTAATTATTCAAATAACTGTAGATTTCTCCTGAGAAATCATAGAGGCCAGGTAGCAGCGGAACATTTTTAAAGTGATAAAGGGAAAGAGTTGTCAACCCAGAATTCTGTGCCCAGCAAAAATGTCTCTCAGGAAAAAAAGCAAAATCAAGACATTCTCAGATGAAGGAAAACTAAGCTTCTGTCACCTGAAGACCTGTTCTATGGCAAATGTTGGAAGTTCTTCAGAAGGAGGGGAAATGATACCAGAAGGAGACTTAGAACATCAGGAATGAAGGAAGAGTAACAGGAAAGGTACATATCTGGATAAATTGATGACTTTTCTCCTCTTAAGTTTCTTTAAAATATAAATGGCAGTTGAAAGCAAACATCATAACATTGTCTAGTAGGGTTTTCAACGCATGTAGATGTAATACAAATGGCAAATAATAAGTATAAAGTGGGGAGGGTAAGGGAACTATCCATTGGTAAAGTTTTACGTAAGACTGGAAGTGGTAAAATACTGATTCTAGTAAACTGCAAAAAGTGAAGTATATTGTAATCCCTAGGGTAACCACAAAAAACATATGTGAGATAGAGAAAATAATAAAAATCAATAGAAAACTTAAAATAGATTACTAAAAAATATTCAAAATGAAGGCAGGAAAGGGGAAACAGAGCAATAATTATGTTAAATGATAATAGTCTAAAACACCAATTAAAAGACAAAAATTGTCAGATTGGATTAAAAAAACAATACTCAACTATAAACTCTCCTTAGAAATATTATATTTTAAATATAATGACATGGGTATCTTAAAAGTGAAAGGATAGAAAATAATATGTCATGCAAATACTAATTTAAAAAAAGCTGGAGCAACTGTATTAATACAGTTAATACAGAGAAAAGAAATTACCAAGGATAATTTGGGCACTAAGTGCCAACAAAAGGGTCGATTCACAAAGACATAACACTCCTAAATGCATCTAATAACAGAGCTTCAAAATCTGTGAAGTAAAAACTTCTAGAACTGAAAGGGGAAATGGACAAATCCACAATCATAGTTGGAGACTTCAACACAACTCTCTCAGTAATTGATAGAAGAAATACACAATGAATCAGCAAGGATAGGAGAGAACTGAGCAACACCATCAAACAACTGTATCTAGTTGACATTTGTGGAATAATCCACCCAAGAACAACAAAATACACATTCTTTCCAAATGCTCAGGGAACACACCAGGATATATTAAATCCTGGGTCATAAAATAAGCCTGGACAAATTTAAAAGAATTGAAATCCAACCAATCTCTGAGCATAATGGAAATAAATCAGAAATCAATAACAGAAAGTTATCTGGAAAATCTCCAACATTTAGGAAAAAAATCACTTCTAAATAATTTATAGTCAAAGAGTAAGTCTCAAAGAAAATTAGAAAAAATTTTGAACTAAAGTAAAATGGAAATACAACATTTCAAAATTTGGGAGATACAACTAAACCAGTGCTTTCAGGAAAAATGTGTATCATTAAATGATTATATTTGAAAAGAAGAAAGGTGTCATATCAATAAACTAAGATTCCACTTTAAGAAACTGGGAAAAAAGGAGCAAAATAAATCCAAAGCAATCAGAAAGAATGCAATAATAAAGATAATGATGTAAATCAATGAAACTGAAAACAAAAAAACAATAAGAGAAAATCATCAATCAAACCAGAAGATGCTTTTTTGAAAAAAATCAATGAAATTGATAAACCTTTGGACAGACTAACAAAGAAAAAAAGAAAGAAGATATGATTCACCAATATGTAGAAGGAAATAGGGAATATGACTTCAAACCCCACAGATATAAAGGCATAGTAAGAAAATACTATAAACAATTTTATGCACTTAAATTCAACACCTTAGTTGAAATCGATCAATTTCTTGAAAGCCAAAAACTACCAAAATTCACCCAGGAAGAAATTACCTGAATATTTCTATGTCTGTTAAGAAATCACATTAGTAATTAAAAACATTCTGAACAATGTTAAGTTCAGGCCTGTATGGAATTCTACCAAACATTTAAAGAAAGGATGACACCATTTCTACACAATCTTCTCCAGAGTAGAGGAGGAGGGACCTATTCCCAACTTATTTTGTGTGGTCAGCATTACGCTGATACCAAAACCAGAAAAAGACATTAGAAGAAAACTACAGATCAATATCCTTCATGAACACAGACGTGGAAATTCTCAACAAAATATGAACAAATCAAATCCATATACACACATGTGTGCATTTTGAACAAATGACATTTATCTCAGAAGTGCAATACTGGCTCAACATTTGAGAGTCAATCCATGCAATCCACCATATTAGCACAGTAAAGAAGAAAACCACAAAATTATATCAAATGATGCAGAAAAAGCATTAACCACACTCATTATCCATCAGTTATTATTTTTTTTTCAATTGCAGCAAACTAGAATGGAAGGGAGCTTCCTTAACTTGATAAAGAGACGCTAACATCATTTAATGGTGAAAGACTGAATGCTTTTCCCCTAAGATTGGAAACAAGGCAAGAATGTCCACTGTCACCATCCCTTCTCAACATTGTTAAGTCGTAACCACTGCAATAGGGCAAGAAAAAGAAATAAAAGACATACCGAGTAGAAAGGAAGAAATAAAACCTCAATGATAAAACAAAAAGTGGTAGAATGATGTCTACAAAGTTTTAAACCAAAATAAAATCCCAGAATTTTATACGCAGTGAAGTTTTAACTTGTATACACAAATGACAACACACAGATATTTTCAAATATATATGAGTTCAAGGAACACAACAGCCATGAGCTGTTGTTGAGAAAAGTACCTATTTATGAAATCCAGCCAATAAAGAGATAAATCAAAATAAAGAAATCAGGAAATAAAAGGAGCAGTAGTGAATACTGAATGTATTCAAATACATAATTAAGACATAATTAAGACAAAACTGCTCCAGTAATAATTATAATTACCAAAAAAAAATGATGTGAATGTTCTAAACCTTGACAGTATGAAAATAATTAACAGACATTGGCAAGTGGGGAAAAAGAAAATGAAAAGAATTCCCAATGGTGTTAAGGCCATTATGTTTCATAACAGGGACTCCAGACTTGCTAGAATTAAAACATAATTAAAAATTACTCCAATCTCTTGTATTTTATAATTTTTTCTTAACTTGAGAGTGTCCTTTTTTTAACTTATTTTGAAATAATTTTAGAATTACAGAAAAGTTGAAAAACGGTACAGAGAATTCCAGTAGGCCCTTCAATAGCTTTCCCTAAAGTTAACAACTTACATGACCATGGTAAAATTATCAAAACCAAGAAATCAACACAGATACAATATTATTAATGACACTACAGATCTTAGTGAAATGTTGCCACTTTTCCCAGTGAGGTCCTTTTTGTGGTCCAGAATACAATCCAACATACCAGGAAGCATTTAGT
Source organism: Choloepus didactylus (assembly GCF_015220235.1). Taxonomy (NCBI): domain Eukaryota; kingdom Metazoa; phylum Chordata; class Mammalia; order Pilosa; family Megalonychidae; genus Choloepus; species Choloepus didactylus. Next base: position 33,051,385 of record NC_051325.1, on the reverse strand, counting down.
TGTCCTATCTCTTTAGTCTTTTAGAGTGATCTGTTAAGAAATAACATCTTTTGGGTGAAGAAAAATTATTTGAAAATCAGCAATTACTTCAGTTTCATTTGGGTTTTCTTTTTCTTTTAAATTCAGATAAAGTTAAATTTAATACTTTTATTTGAAATACTACTGCAATAACACCAGTGTCACATGAGTGGAATAAGGGATGAATTGCTCAATAGTCATCAGAAAAAAAATTGCACAAGGTGTTGAAATGCTCTCTGAGAACTCTTAAATAGCATTTATTCACTCATCCATTCACTCAATTATTATTTTTTAAACCTGCTATACTCGATAAACGATGCATACATCATATACAGGCCTTGTCCTCAATTCTCCAGCCCATTTGAGAATACAGGCAATCTCTGATTTTAACATACTGTGCAGTGTGAGATCCAGTGGTTCCCAGAGAGAGGACGACTTAACATGTCTTGAGGCATCAGGGAAGGCATCTCAAAAGAGGTGAGATTTGAGCTGAGTCTAAGGATGGGTAGGCATTTGCCAGATGGAGAAGTGGCTTTTTTTAGTTAGGTTACCTTTTTAATCAAATGATAGAAAACCCAACCTAAATGGCTTAACCAAACAGGAGGGACTTAGCTCACAAAACTGAAAAGTCCAGAGATGTGACTGGTTCCGAGTATGAGTTGATTCAGAGGTAACAGCCCTCCAGCTCTGCTGCACTCTGCTTTTCTCGGGCTCTGCTCTGCCCCTCAGTGCTGTTGACTTTCCTCGGCTGGAATAATCAGTGGCTTTTGAGATACTGGACATCTCCCTACGTCACACCTCTCCTGACAACTCCCAAGGCAGCATGAGAAATCATCTTTCCAGGAATCCCAAGCAAATGTCTCCATGCTCACATCACATTCTTTGCCCATCTGTGACCCAATCTCTGTGGTCAACAGGCTTGGATTAAGCCCTGGAGCTAAGGGTAGAAGCAGCTGCACCCAAACTCCGTGGCTGAGAATGGAACACTTCTAACTTCCTAAAGGGAAAAAAAAAAAAAAAAGATGCTAGGAAGCGACTAATATATATCTATTGCAAGAGAAAGAGAATTTCAAGCATACGTGAAGATTGGGAGTATAAGATACCAAGTGTGTTATGAGAAATATAAAAATTTCATACAGCTGGAAAATAAATGTGGTAGGAAAGTGGGTGCCAGAACATAACACCGTGCCCACAGACTGTTGTAGGTAATAAGAAACCTTTGGAAACTTTTCAACACAGGAATGATCAGATTTGTATTTTTCAAAAGATACCAGTCATTGTTATGCAGAGGGTGAATTAGAGAGCAAAACCTGAAGGAGGCAAGTCGAGATGCTATTGTAATAAAGGAGGTAGAACAGTTAAGAATTTTTTTGGCTCTAAGTGTCAGAAAACCTAATATTGGCTTATACAAAAGGGGTTTATTTTTCTCACAAGAAATTCAAAGGTCAGCAATTACTGGTGTTATCAGCTATTTTACCATGCCATCTAAGACCCAGGCTTTTTTGTCTTTTTGACCCATCATACTGGCTTTCATCCTCATGTTTGTCACTGTATTGTCCCAACATGGCTGCCATAGCTCCAGACATCATATACATGTTTGAAGAAAGAAAAATTCAGGGGTAGTATCTATTCCTTTTACCTCCAGGAGACTTCCGCTTTCATCTCCTTGGTCAGAACTGTAACCTCTAAGTGCAAAAGAAGTTGGGAACGTGAATATTTAACCTGAGGCAATGTACATTGCAGACCCAAACAAAACCAAGATTCTTTTAGCAAGGAAGAAGAAGGGCGTGCATATTTTAGATAAGCAATTAACAATGTCTGCTGAGCAGGTATGAGATGAAACTACCCAAACCATGTCAGGGTGAATGGGGGCTAAATATGACTGAATAAATGTGAGATATTTAGAAAATAGGGAGGGCAGAACTCATTACTGACTGGCTGTCAAGTGTGAGGAAGAGAGGAATGAAAGAGGACTCTCAGGTTTCTGGGTTGGTAGAATAGGTGAATGTGGATGCTGGGGTTAGAGGGGAAAATGCTATCTGCTATCTCTTTGGGGTTCTCAGTAGATTGAACAATATTAGGAAAAGTGTTCCTTGATTAATTTTTAAAATAATTATCAAAACAGCCACCATTTAATAAGCACTTACAATGGCCCAGGAATGATACCAAATATTTTATATGCATTATTTCATTTAATTCTTATGACAACTCAGTGAGTGTAGTCTGTTTGATCATTAGAATATCACCAGTGTCCAGAAACAGCACCTGATACATAGTAGGTACTCTATAAATATTACACAAAGGAAGGAGGCAAGGCAGAATTATCTTTATTTTATAGGTGAAAAATCTAAGGTTTGGAGAAGTTAAATGGCTTGTTTAACTAAGGTCATACATCTATGGAATGGTGAATCCAAGAGTTCAGCTTAGCTGTGTGCTTTTCCACCATGATTTACCACCTTGGTATTAAGCAAAGCTATGACACTTCTTCAGAAAAAAATAGAACCACAGGGAAGTTGGAACATTTCCAGACACCAAATCCTTCCTTAGCCTCCAAAGCTCTGAGTGATCTGACATCCAACTGCCTCCCCAACCCAGCCTCCTGTCACTCTCTCTGCTTACTGCTCTCAAGTCACTTTAGCTCCTTGCTCATGGCAAAGTCTTCCCAGCTTCTCTGCCATGAAAGCTCCGCTCAATTCCCAGATGTACAGATGGCTCATTCTCTTCCATCAACCCTAAGATGTCTTCCCTGACCCCAAGACTAGGTCAAGTTCCCCAGGTATCGGATCTCTTAATACTACCTAATTCTTTTCTATAGCACTTCTTGGAAACTCTATCTCAAAAGTTGGCATTACTGTCTTTTTGTTGTTCGAATTCACGTTAGAATGTAAGCTCCAAGAAGGCAAGAACCATGTCTGACTTGTTCCCTATATCCCTAGCATTATCAGAGTGCCTGGAACATTGTTGGTGCTCAGTACATATTTTATGCATGCCCAAATGGATGGATAAATGAATGTGGTAGGTGAATGGATATAATGATGGATGGGTGGGTGGGTGGGTGGGTGGGTATGTGGATGGATGGATGGATGAATAGATGGATGCTATAGATGGACAGAAGGATGGGTAGATGGATGGAGGGAGGGAGGGATGGATGGAGGGAGGGAGGGAGGGAGGGAGGGATGGATGGATGAAAGGCCTTCTCTAGACCACCTATCCTAGAGGGTTCTCTATCTCATATTCCCAGGTTTCCTAGCAGGCTGCCTCCTGCTGCAGCTTTTGATTACTCCTCCTCCCTTTGCTGACAAAAACTGTCTACTTGGATCTTACCTGGGCCCACACTGCTGGAAAGTAGCCAAGCAACTCCAGATCTCACTTGGGTGTGTAGCAGCAGGAGCTTGTGGGCTGATGCAGAAATATCCTCTCCCTGGGGAGAAGGTGGGCCGGTGGCAATTATGTATCAGAAAGGGCTCCTGAAGTAAATTTGTCTTGCACAAACAGGTTAGAGTTAAATTTGACCTGAGCCATGAATCATGCTGTCAGTCTCCCATTCAACCACATCACTGAGCCAGCAACCTTTGTGAGTGCTACTATTTATATAGATACAAGTATATGTATTTATACAGAGGTATGTGCGCAAGCGAAGCATTCTGATTAATTGTATCCTTGGAGAGAAATTCTTTTTTGTTTTTTCAACACTCCTCCCTTTGTGTTCAGTAAAAGCTGGTTCAAGGATGTGGACTAGGAGTGCCAGGAGTGGGAGGAAAGATCAATGCTTCATTCACCAAACATTTCCTGATGCCTACTCTGGGACGAGCACTTGGGAGTGGGAGTGGGGTGGTGAAGGCTACGAAAATTAGTAAGACATGCTCTTCGCCCCCATGTTATTCAGTCTGGTGGGGCTTCTGACTGACAGCAGGAAGGAGAGTGGGTGGGTAAGGATTTAGGTTCTGAAATCAAATAGATGGAGATTCAAATACCAGTCTCACCCTATATTTGTTATGTGAACTCGGCAAATTATTTAAGGTCTCCGAGCCCAAGTTCTCACTGCCAGGGGTTAAAAAAATAGTATGTACCTTCTAGAATTTTTGTGAGTCTCAAATAATACAATGGAGTTAAAACCTAGCTCAGAGTAAACACTTAAGTATCATCATCATCACCACCATAGCTAACATTTTTTAGTGTGTTTGTAGTATGTGCCAGGTACAAAGGCACTTTTAAATGTATTACTTCATTTAATCCTCATAACAATCTTAGGAGAGAAGTACTATTATTTCCCCCCATTTTACAGATGTAAAAAAAAAAAGAAACACAAAGAGGTTAAGTGACTTGTCCAAGCTCACGGATCTACTAACTGTTGGAACCCGGCTGTGAACCCAGAATATAAACCCAGATCCAGGGGGTCACAAATCCATTGCAGGCTTTCCATAGCACCTTGTGCTATCCTTTTCTTAACAGGGATGATCCCCCTGACCCAGACTGGATGACAGAGGGGAAACTGCTTCTTTGATTATTCATCATTGTTAAATGCCAGGTATTTTATATATAGGAGAAACCGTACTGTATAGTGTTTATGGTTCAAATCCATGCTATTCTCCTATTCCAAAGAAAGAATTATTAGCAAGAATAATCAGATGAGCAATCTAACTTGAAAGGCATTGTACAGGAGAAAGGCTTTATATCCGATCAAGCATTGATGTCACTTACCTGCCATATGACTTTGAGCAAGTCAATCCCCCTTTGAGGCCCTTTCAGCCACTATCAGTTGCTTTCCTTATTTCTCTAGTTTACTTCTCTAGTCACTCTTCTAAGCATTTTACTAATATTAACTCAATTAATCTCCAGAATAATCCCATGAGGTGGGAACTATTGTATCCCCATCTTACAGATAGGAAAACTGAGACACGGAGAGGTCAGGTGACTTGTCAAAGCTCAGACAGGTGGTCAGTGAATTCAAACCAGGCAGTCTGGCTCCATGGTCTATCTTCTTAAGCATGGTACTACTCCACTTTCCAGGCCTTATCTCATTGTATCCTCTCAACAACCCAGAAGGGTGTAACTATTATCCCCATTTGACAGATGAAGACACCGATGCTCAGAGAGGTCAAATCACTTTCCCAAGGACCCAAACAGAGCTTTGCTCTGGGCAAGGTGTTCTTCACACAGCAGTCACCAGGATCTTTCTGAGGTTCTAATCTGATCAGGGCACCTGCTCAAATACATTCATTGGCTCCTCGCTGCCCTCAAGTTAATGTCCAAGCTCTTTAACTTGGCTTTTCAGGCCCTGAATGATCTGGCCAGTGCTCTTCCCGGTCCTCTAACTCACCACACCCACCACCACCACCTGAAATCAATAATGTGCAGCTCCCAAAGGAGCCAGACTCGCTCTTTCCTATCTAACCGGGCATCCTGCCTTGACAGCTCTCCAAGAACCTGGAATCTCCCACTCCACAGCCTGAGGATGCTATGCTCCCCCACCTCCAAGTTCCTGTGATTTCCTTGGAGCTTTGCCTGGTCCTTTCTACTGGGTGTATCTGGGGGTGCTGCCTCTGATATCCCCTGCATCCTCCCAGACCCCACATTCAGCCCCTTTTTAGGCTCCGTGGGAAGGCCACTCACAGAAAGCTTTAATCAAGAGTCAGGGTGACTTCATGGAACAGTGTCCTTAAGGGTTGGGATGCTGGCCACGGACCATGTAGCCCCTGCATCTGGAAAAGCATCTGACCATGGTAGGTACTCAACAAAGGAGTCAAATGAATGCATGAACAAACACATGCACTGAGGGAAGGAGGGAGGGAGGACGAACACTTCAGGAGGACCCCACCCCATCATCAGTCCTAATTCATTTCAGAACCAGAATATCTTCCCCTCCTTGTCCCAGTTTCCACATTAGAGCAATCACTTCTTGACATAAGCAGTGGTCTTGAGGATGTCACCCTCCATCCACCCCAAAGAACTTATCAACTTATTTCTTTTAAACAATGACAGGGCTCTCTTAAGATGGACCATGCCCAGGCCCCACCCTAGTCCAGTGGGAACCAAAATGTGGGGGTGGGACCCAGGCATTTGTATTTTTTTAATATCACCCCAGCCTCACCCCATTACCTTTTCCACTTCCCTTAGGTGGTTAACTGTCACTGGATTTTTTGGTCTTAATTTCCTCCAGGAAGCCTTCCCAGCTGCCACTCCCCAACATGTATTGGGTGCTCTTCTCTAAGCCTCCCCAGTGTACTCTAAGCCTACTGTGATGACATTCGTTACCTCAGTGAACTTGTGCACACACTTACTCTCTCCCCCTCTGAACCTTGGGTTTGTTAACTCCAGGCTGTCTTATTACCTGTGGGTGTCCCCAGAGTCTAGTACTATATTCACCACATAGTAACAGAGCTTAATCACTGAGGAATAAATGAGTGACTAGAAAATTAGGGATGCTTCCAGCTTTCTATTTTTATAAATATCATTGGACATCTCCATAAATATGAGGATGTAGTACATCCCAACTCATGTACTACATGCTGCCAAATTGCTTTTCATAAGAGACGTTAATTTACAATTCAGTTGAAATTGTTTTTAACCATATGAAATATGTCCAATATTTCAGAATACTTCCCCAGTAGAGGGTTACTGACATAAGGACATAAACATCTGTGTATCTCTGGCTGTAGGTTTGTTTCTCACGCCACACTTTTCCTTTCCTCCTTTCTAGCAAGAACTTGAACGAAGTTTGGACAGGATTGACCCAATCCTCAATCCCTTGAGTAAGTCCCTGATATAGACCAATCAAGCAGGATATCCTATAACTACACACACACACACACACACACACACACACACACACACACACACACACGGTGATTGATTCAGGGACAATCACGTGATCAAAGCTTGGCCCTGATTCTTTTTTACTATCAGGAAATCATACTCTTCTGACTGGAATCTGAAAGCCGACAGCCCTGGTGCCGGTGGCAGCTGTTTTGTGGCCATAAGGGGAGAGCCTGCTGGTTTCTGAAGATCAGGCCCCTGTTCCCCTAAGGAATTAGAGGACAGAAATACTTTTAGAAAGAGAAACTGATCATGGTCATGTTGCTGCTATATTAAGCCTTACCTAACGCTGGTATGCCTCTCAGCTTTTTAGTTATGTGAGTTAATAATTTCCCTTTTTTGTTTAAGCTACTTTAAGTTGCACTGTTGTTTTTACCTGCAAACACAAGCATCCTAACTTATGTACTACATGCTCCCACATTGCTTTTCAAAAGAATTGTCAATTTTCAATAAGGCTGAAATTGTTTTTAACCTATTAGGTAAGACAGCTGCTTCTGAGAATTCAGTAAATCAGATCATCAGGAGTCACAAGAACTCTAGGATGTAGATTCATTCACACTGGTCTGCAGTGAGCAGTCAAATATGAAGTGAAGTGATTTCTGTCACCCCTGATCTGGAGGAACAATGGGACACAAATTTCTGCTCACAGAGGTGCTGTGAATTTTCTTATGTCTGCAAATTAAAAACATACAGATACAAAAAAGACTTTTACTGGTTGTTCTTTTAATACATAAAACAATTGTTGTTCATTAAAGAAAATCAGAAAATATATGCTCCAACCATCTACTGCTGTGGAATAAACCATTACAAAACTTGGCAGCTTAAAATAATTTTAATATGCCCCCGCATTCTGTGGGTCAAGAAATTAGGAAGCACACAGCAGGGATGGTGTATATTTGCTCTATCATGTCTGGGGCATCAAATGGGAAGACAGAAGACTGGCACTGACTTGACTGCAAGGGGCAGGAATCATGTGGCTGTGTCTTCCCTCACCGGTCTGGCTGAAGCTGGCTGTCTGCTGGGACCCCAGTTGGGGCCATTGACTGGAACATCTGCTACATCCTCTCTGTGTGGCCTGGGCTTCCTCACAACATGGCTGCCTTGGGCTGCTTACAGCGAAGGAAGATCAAGGCTCTGAGGCTAAAGCTGCATGGCCTTTTATGACCTAGTATCAGAAGTCACAAAGCCTACTTCCACCACACTCCATTGATGTTTGGTTACTAAGGTCAGCCCAGTCTCAGTGGGCAAGAACATAAACCCCACCTTTTGCTGGCAGGAGTGTCAAAGAATTTATGGACATGTTTTAAAACCATCACAATATTCAAGTAAAAAAGGAGAGAAGAAGCAACAACCCAGCCCTGTCCATTCAGAGAAAATCATAATCAGTAACTTGATATATACCTTTCTGAATCCTTTTTTTGTTGATTTTTTACAAAACTGGAATAGATTTGGTCAGGACTCTTAGTTGAATGTAAGAGAAGCCGAAATCAAGCTAATTTAAGCAATAAAAGAAAAGTTATTGGTTGATATAATTGTAAAGCCCATGGGTCTCACTTCAGGAACAGCTGGATCCAGGAGCTTTGGGGATCCGTCTCACTACAGCTCTTGGCTCTGCTTTCTCTTGGTCGGTTTCATCTCACATGGTGGCAAAAAGGGACAATACAGCTCTTGGAAGTTATGGTCCTTTGTCCTTATGCCTGTAAAAAGAGAGTTGCTTCTCTCCTGAGAGGTTTATCAAAATTCTAAGGATGAATTCTAAGGAGTTGCCAAGTTTTGTAATGGTTTATTCCACAGCAGTAGATGGTTGGAGCATATATTTTCTGAAGCTCAAGAGATTCTGGCGAGATGCTAAGCTCATGGCAACTGCAGAGATCATACAAAACATGCAAGATTTTCCTTATTTTTTTCCTATTAAGTTTATATCCATGCCAATAAATATGCTTCCAACAACATCATTTTGAAAGACTACCTTGTAGTCCTACGAGTGGAAGGACCATTATTTATTTATTATATCCCTGTTCTTGAACATTTAGCTTACTTCCAGTTTTTCAACTGCAACAATCAGCACAGTATGCCTTTTAACTAAATCTTTGCAACCATCCATTATGTATCACTTTTAAATGTGAAATTGCTAAACCAAAGGGCATGCACATTTTGAAGGCTTTTGTTGCTTTTTGTCAAATTGCCTCCAAAAAAGAGTTGTAACAATTTATATTTCCACCAACATGCTTTAAGTTTGTTGGTGGTCTCCTACCCATACCCACAAAGGGTATTAACACTTTAAAAAAATCTTTGCCAAACAGACAAAATGATATTTTCTGGTTTTGATTTGCATTTCTTTTATTGCTAGTGAGGCTCAATGACTTTCATTTCCTTCCTTACAAATTGCGTCTCCTGGTAGAGAAGCAAAGTGCCTAGGAGAGTGAACTGAATCAAGGTCAACAGGCCTCAGTTCCGAGAAAGCAATGGAGAGTAACAAGAGCACTAATTATAATGATTATTAAATAATAATGGCTAGCCTTTGCTGTGGATCAAAGCAGTCTCTCCAACACGCTCCATTCATCATCGTATTTAACCTCCTCTGACACTATAGGCAACTCTCTCCTTTAGGGCGCCTCTTGGAGACCTAGAGCTTTGCTAGACCCCTTTTATGGCTACATTGTCAACCTCGTGACTGCTGCAACACCACCCCCCCAGGGGTTTCCTTTATTGCGCCTTCTGAAAGGATCTGCAGGGAACAGATCCCCTTATGTGTTTGGCTTCTTCACTTATTTTTCCAAGAACTCTATTCATATGGAGAATCTCATGAGTTTAATTAACTTGAATAAAGACTTAGGAGGGAGAAGGCAAGTGGCATGCTGCATACTGTCTGACCAACTCCATTCTTTCTCTTTTCCTTCCTCCATCTCAGGAGCAAAGCACACCCCCATCCCCTCCTCCACCCCCACCCCCAGGGGTAGAACAGCACTGAATCACCTCTGGTGGTTTGAACAGGCCCTGGTGGGAGTGGGTGGGTGTCTCTCACATTTCACAGGCATATCAAAGTATATTTTTCCCAAACAAATAACAGAAGGAAAAAAAAAAAAAAGGTGGGAGGATAAAGTGCTCTCTCTGGCTTTTAACATCTATGAGGTAGGGGGCTATTACTGCCCCCATTTTATAGACAAGACACCTGAGGCTAAATAAAAGAATGCACTTTGTCTGAGGTCCTCCACTTAGATGGCTAAGAAACTGTTTGGGATGCTGCCTGGCAACAGGAACTACCTTCTTCCCTAAACTTGCAGCGTTATCTTCTCACTCCCATGCCTACCCTCCTGCTGTCTCCTGTCACAGTCTGTGCCACAGCCTCCTGTTGTCCCAATGTCCAACGTACAAATGGACCCAATTCCCGTCCTTCAACCTGCAAAACAGAGCTTGCACATAAGAGCCAGGGAGGTCAGCCAGACACATACCCAAGTCATCAGGAAATGTAGGTCAGTTGTGACCTCAAGTTCTCTCCCTCCTGCATCCTCGGGGCTCAGCCTTTCGAACAAGGAGACGTGGAGCAACTCTCAAGAGGAGCAGAGATGCCCAGGACATTGCAAGGGCTCAGCCTGTACCGGGGCTGACAGCTGACTCATTCACCCAACACCTTTCCATTTTCCTAGCTCAGGCGTTTCCTAACGCAAAGCTGAAAATTCTCCTCTGCCTCATTGTGTGCCTGCACTTGGGGGCGGAGGCTTTGGGTAGATTTCTGAAGAGCAATTATGCTTATTACTGGTTAGGATTTCAGAAACCTTCTGTGTTTGCCGGGTGCATTAGTTTTCAGCCCTTTCCGTCAGTCATTCTTTCTGACAGCCCCATTTTGCAGGTGGAAAAATGTGCAGATGCAGAACAATGCAGAAAAGCTGCAATAAAAAAAAGTGATAAAGTCAAAAGATAGAAAGAGATTCCTGACAACGTTATTGGTGTCCATATGGAGATTCTGAGGCTTCACCTTGGACGTCTTAAGTTACGTGAGCCAATAAATAACCCCCCTTTACCTAAACTAGTTTGAGGTGAATTTCTCTCCCTTGCAATATTACACTTTGTGTATGCGGTGCCTTTTAAAATGCATATTTCTTTATTTTATTTTAGTTTAGTTGGGTTTTTTTGTTTTTTGTTTTTTGTTTGTTTTACAAAATATGGGCTCATTTAAAAAATTGAAACCATACAAAACTGTATAAAGTATATATCTGGGTTTAAATATAACCGATGAAGCACATGGGCTCACCTCTACAATCTTCCAAACTCCCACTACAAAAGATTAAAGAAATGGAGAGATGAACTGCAAGGATAAAGAGAATGTGACAAAAGACAACAGAAAGAAAACTCTGAAACTGCTAAGCATCTGGACAAACAGAAACTGATTTAGCAGATCTGAGAAATTTGAAACCTACACAGACGGTAGAGAAGCCAAAAAAAAAAAAAAAAGCTACCCAATTTACACTATGGAACCCCAAAAGGCTCAGGACTTGGAGGTGTCATGTGCCTCTTAAGAGTAAGGTTCAGGTAGAGCTGGAAATGGAAGGCTTGTTAAAAGTCTATAAGAGAAGATACTGGGCTCTGGGCTCTTCACCCAGGCAGAAGGTTGGACATTGTGTTTCTGGAGAGGCAGAAGCAAGAGATTCCAGCCTTTGAGGGCCTTACCTGGAATCCAGGACAGGGCTGAGTTAAGTAAAAGGTTCAACCTGGAGGCTGAGACCTCATTCCCCTCCTCTACCCCAAGAAGACCAGGCTTGTACATGGCCAAGCAGGCAACTGGAAAAAGCAGCACAAGAGAAAGACTGGAACCTCCCCCAAATAAACAGTCCAGCCAGATCCCACCACAGAAAAGCCATGTCTCAGCCAACACCTTTTTCCTATTAATGGGTATAATAGCTTTAAAATCTTATCTATTTTTCTTGCTTAATTATGCATTGTGGACACACCCCATGTCTATACATAGAAGACTATCTGTGCAGGAGACATATGTATGGAAAACAGGATAGTCACACAGTCTCCAACTATCACTCCAAGCTTACCTATTTGCAGAGGGCAGAGGGTCCCTTTCCAATGGAGAAATCTGAAGGACATTGCTTTAACCAGGGGATCAAATTTAACATCACCAATGATGGGACAAATTGATACCACCACTCTCCTTATGTGACAAACTAAGAATGACACAAAGTACTTCTGAGGCATTCCCACCAAAAATGTACATCCTGAATCTAACCATGAGGAAATAAGCAGGCAAATCCCGAGTATGAGATATTCTGCTGGACTCTTTAAAAATGTCAGTGTTGGGCGGTAGGGGCAGGAATTGTTCTAGATTAAGGGCAATTGAAGATATAACAACTAAATGTAGTGTAGTGCATGTTCAGGGTTGAATCTAGATTGGAAAGAAAAACAGCTGAAAAGGAGATTTCGGGGACAATTGGGGAAATTTAAATACAGATTGTATATTGAATAATAAGTAGTATTATATTATTGTTGAATTTCCTAAGCACAGTGATGGCATGGTGGCTATGTAGGTGGATGCTCTTGTCCACAAGAGATGAGTGCTAAAGTATTCAGTGGTGAAAGGTCAAGAAGACTGTGACTTACCACAAATAGTCCAATGTGAAAGAGACAGAGAAAGAAAATGTAGCAAAATGCTCACATTAACCATTGTATCTTGGTGAAAGATATATTGGCGTTCATTGTACTGTTCTTACAAATTTTCTGTAGATTTAAAATTTTTCAAAATAAGCAGCTGGGGGGACAAAGGAGTTGGATGCTAGAGTCTGATCCCCCTGATCCACGTGGTCAGGTAACAACATCTCCAAGGGCCATTTCCTCCACTGTATAAGGGTGATAATAATAGAATCTACTCATGAGCTTGTTGAGGAAATTAATTGAGATACTGCTTGCAACGTGTGTGTCATAGTTCCTGACATAGTAAATGTTAACTGTCATTATCATCTACCTCATTTTCTTTTAATGGATGTATAATTCCATTGTCTTGAGTTTCTCTTGATGTGGCAAAAAAATCATCACCCAGTTAATAAGCTCTGCTATTTTCTTGTCAGTTCAAAAAAGGGTGGTCACAGTTTATGCTATCTGCTATTGATAGGAGCAGAAAGAGGTCTTGCTCTGACTGTTGAGTTTGGATTCCTGGCCCATGGAAACCTATGGTTTATTGCTCCTTTCCCTAACTTCTTCAGGTAATAGGACCCTCTTCTCTGTGGGCAGTCCACTCGCTGTGGTTTGAGTTGTGTTAGCTCTGCTTGCTCCACTATAACAGGGTGGCCACTGACCCTGCCCTGCAAAGTTCTCTTTCCTCCTGGCTATCCTGGTTGCAGAGTCCTCCCCAGAAGATCTTTTCCAGTTCCTTCTGGAATGCCTACAATGAACCAGAAATACAGAAATGGATAAAGTCCAGCCTGGCCCTGGAGGAACCCTCGGGCTAGAAAAGAAGACAGGCAATATGCAGACCCAGCTCCCTAGTATCACAAACCCCAAAGGAACTCAAAAAAGGATCAATGCTTTTTTCATTTCTCTGTCATCCCTTCAAATGAAGCACCAAAATTGAACTTTTCAGTAACTTGTTTTATCAGCAAAGGCAGAGATTTAAGGTTCCCTCCAAAACACCTATGAGGGGCAATTTCCTCCCAATTACTACCTGCTTCGCGTCAACAGCATTCCCTTGGGAGGCCTTAATAAAGGAGAGATGGTACCGGAAGATAATGTCAGGGAACCAGTACTATTAAATAACCTCTGGAAATCCCCAAGGCTTAATGACAGTGGTTTTCCTATAACCTCCTAACTTCTTTTTAAAGCATTTTCCAGTTTCTTTTTTCATTTTATTGTGCTCAGACCATCCTTTGACGCAAGTAGGACAAATATAATCATATCCATCCATCCAAGAGCAGAGGGGGTGGTGTGGTGTCATGGAGAAGAGCATGGCTCTGGCGTCAGACTGCCTGCATTCAAATCTTGGCTCTGCCAATTAGCAGCTTTGTAACCAGGGACCAGTGACTGCAGCTTTGAGCCTCGGTTCCCTCATCTGTAAAATGGGGATTAAAAAAATCCTACCTTGTGGCAAGGCTCATGAAATAATGGAGTTGCAAGAGCTGCCTCTAGGAAGCACTCAATAACTATTAGCTATTCTTCTTGCGGACACTCTAGTGGTGACAAAGGTAGACAATTGTGGAGAACTGCTAGACAGAAGCAGATCACTAGAACATGGAGACAGATACAAAGGGCCAAGATAATTGTCCCTGCTCTCAAGAATCTCACAACTAGGCTGAGGAAAAGGACAAAATGCAGGGGGAAGAGAAACAACAATGCAAACAGTTAAAAAGGAGTCCCGGGTAAGAGATGTGTCACAGTGGCGCAGGTGCTCAGATACCCAGCACAGGTGTTTACATGAGCACCACAGGGTGAGGATGAGAACTAATTCGTCTCTGGTGCTGGGAGTCAGCATACAATCAAGCCCAAGGAGATGCTCAGATGAATGACTATATACATGTTTAAATGTCCAGAAAGAGAAACTTGTTAAGCATAGATGTTGTTTGAGAAATATCTTGCCAAAATCTCACAGTAAAGCAAAGTTAAGGGTCATGGAGTTGGACTAGTCTAGAACCCAGGTTTGTCTGATGCCAAAGCTCCTGATCTTTCTATGACATCCCACTGCCTCCACTCATTTCTTTCTAAAGCTCCACAAGTTCTAAAGCAAAGTCAGTGCTCACTCCATATTGGTGGAGACCATGGAAGGATGGATGGATGGATGGATGATGTATGGTGGGTGACTGGTAGAGAGAAGGATGGATGGTGTATGAAAGGTAGGTGAGTGGTGGATTGAAGGATGGATGGATGGTGGATGATGAATAGTGGATGGAAGATAGAGAAATGAATGGGGGGTAGGTGAATGGACAGAGGCATAGACTTGCTCCCTACTTAAAAAGCTCATGAAAAATGACCTGTAGATTAGGCAGTAGCTTAGGTTGAAGTGAAGAAACAACCAAGAATGGACAGATACTTCAGTGTTCAATTACTCCTTGTTTATAATAGCAGACATGGAATACTTACTTAGCCTTTTACAGAGATTGTCTCCTGCAATCCTCACAAAATCCTTTGAGATCATTATTATTTTTTATTCCTATAAGGAAATTGGAACTTAGAGAGGCACATCTCCAAGTTGCACAACAAGTAGGTGGAAGAGTGAGGACTCAGACCCACCTTCTGACCTCCAAGTCCTGCTCGTAACCTCTGTGTTAAATTGCTGTGATTGACCTTTGTCTTCAGAGAAGCTCATACCCCAACTAGGAGTTAAAGAAAATATTTCCCCAGGAAATGTGTGTATTAAAAATATTCCTTCCATTGACTGACGGCTTGATATGCTGAGCCCTCTGTCCTGGGGCTGGCCCCTATGAAGTTTGTTGCTGCAAGAAGAGGCTAAACCTGCTCATAATTGTGCCTTAGAGTCTCCCCCTGAGTGCCTCTTTGTTGCTTAGATGTGGCCCTCTCTCTCTAAGCCACCTTGGTGGGTGATCTCACTGCCCTCCTCCCTACGTGGGTGTAAATCTCCCTGGCAACGCAGGATATGACTCCTGGGGATGAATATGGACCCAGCATCGTGGGATTGAGAACATCTTCTTGACCGAAAGGGGGATGCGAAATGAAACAAAATAAAGCTTCAGTGGCTGAGAGATTTCAAATGGAGTCGAGAGGTCACTCTGGTGGACATTATTATGCACTAACTTTTTAGGTTTTAATGTATTGGAATAGCTAGAAGTAAATACCTGAAACTACCCAACTCCAACCCAGTAGCCTTCACTCTTGAAGATGATTATATAACAATGTAGCTTACAAGGGGTGAAAGTGTGATTGTGAAAACCCTGTGGATTGCCCTCCCTTTATCCAGTGTATGGATGGATGAGTAGAAAAATGGGGACAAAAACTAAACGAAAAATAGGGTGGGATGGGGGGGATGATTTGGGTGTTCTTTTTTGCTTTTATTTTTTATTCTTATTCTGATTCTTTCTGGTGTAAGGAAAATGTTCAAAAATAGATTGGGGTGATGAATGCATAACTATATGATGGTACTGTGAACAGTCGATTGTACACCATGGATGATTGTGTGGTATGTGAATATACTCAATAAAACTGAATTTAAAAAAAAATCCCCTCTGTTGACAGAAGATGGACAGAGAAAGGCAAGACTGGTCTTTTCCATAAGCTTGTCTTTAATAGGTCTCTTCTGCATGCCAGGCTTTGCCCAAGCAACCTGTACCTCACCTCCCAAGTCCCTGAGCCCACTTGCTGTCTGGGAGGCCAAGTCCCGACCCTCCCTGGGTCTCAGATTCCTTACATGGATAAGAAAGGCCTGGGCTCACAGATCCTCAAGAATCTCTCCAGCTCTGACATCATAGCTTCCCTCCGATATTTTCTGGAACGGTGCAGCTAAATGTGCTACTTTTAGCAGCCTCAAGAAAGACATCTGCATTTTTTTCCCACTACTCTGAAGTCCCAATGGCTCTTCCTCCCAATATAAAAGAGCTATTTTTGGCCGCTGTTCAACATGAGGCTTTTGTTCTCTCAGCTCTTGGGTGTCATCATCAGCTCGTCTCTACAGAATCCTCTTCAAGAAACCTTTGCCTTCCAGAGCCACTAAATCCAAGGGGGAAGCTATTTATAAGCCTTTGACAGTGTATAATTGCTGATTGCATCCAGCTCAGGAGCTGTCAACAAGTAGCATAGTGCCAGAAGATTGACTCCTGAAATGCCAGGAGAAGTGTCAACTGTCACTTGCTTGAGACACTGGCGAGGGTTCCCATTCCATTTAAATGTGTCTCAGAAACTAAACTGGGTATATGTGCGTGTGTGGGAGGATAGTTGTAAATGACACAGTGAAAGTGGCCTGTGGCCCAGTCTTGGTGGAAGGGGAGGTACTACTGAGAAGTGGGTGGTAGGGTGCCGTGCTAATGGGTGTGGATTTTGGAGGCGGACTGCCTGGGCACTTAACATTTCTGTGCCTTGGTTTCTCTATTGGGAAAATGGGGACACTGTGGGTTTAAGTGAGCCCTTATGTGTGAAGTCATTAGAACAGTATCAGGCACTAGTAAATGCTCTATAAAGTGTGGGACATTATTATTATTAGGATTCCAGGGGGCAGAGAGAAGCCCCACTGGTCTGGAGAAATAAGCATCCCCTAAGGCAGTGGTTCTCAACATG
Organism: Choloepus didactylus; assembly: GCF_015220235.1. Taxonomy (NCBI): domain Eukaryota; kingdom Metazoa; phylum Chordata; class Mammalia; order Pilosa; family Megalonychidae; genus Choloepus; species Choloepus didactylus. The sequence continues at coordinate 33,034,336 of NC_051325.1, read as the reverse complement.
TGGTCCCCAGCTTCACCAGGGAACTTGTTAGAAATGCAAATTCTCAGCCCCAGTGAATCAGTATCCCTGGGTGCAGGGCCCAGGAACCTAGGTTTTAACGAGCCCTCTGGGCGATGCTGATGCGAGATCAAGTCTGAGAAGAACTGCCTTAAGATCCACCACTGTTCCCACTAAAACACTCCTCACTGGCCATTCCCCTAAGGTGGAAAAAAGTAGCAGCATTCACTGTGTGGCTTAGGACAAGTCTTTTCCTTTGCCTGAGCCTCACTTTTCTAAACCATACAGTGGGGGTGAAAACACAGGGTCATTGTGAGGAGTCAATGAAATAAGGAATATGGCAAGACTAAATGTCCTGTCCCACCTCTGCTTTGTCTTCCCAGAAGACCCGAGGAAAATGTCCCTGGGATGAAAGGCAGGCCCTGGATGATTCAACAGTTTGGTTCATCGGGTTTGGAAACGCACATGCCTCTACAGTGAAGAGAAATACAACAGAGAGGTGCATGAAGTGGGTGAGTCTCAGCAGGCCACCTTCTCCTCTCCGGGCTCCAGTTCCTGCCGGCCTCTTGTAACCACAGGAGCAGAGGCCCGAGGAAAGAGGAATGGCTTCACAATGACCAGGCCTCAATCTTGGCTCTAGCTGAGTGACACAAGAAATTTATAGTACCTCTCCGAGCCTTTCTGTAAAATGAAAATAATCATATTCCCCACTCAGGGTTGTTGAAACAATTAAATGGCAGCCCTCATCCAGGAGACCCTTTTTAAGCACTTGCTACATGCAGGCTGTGTTCCAGACCCTGCAGATACAACGGTGGGCAAGACAGACAGGCTGCCTGCCTCCGTGGAGCTGACGTTCTAATGAGGGAGACAGATATTAAAGGCCTAATTACAAAATTAATGATCATATTACAATTTTTGATAGGTACATGATGTTCCAAGAGCATAAGGAAGTGATGCTTAGTCTGAGAGTAGGAATTCAGTAAACAACTTGGGGGAGAGGGGAGAGTATTTGGCCAGAAACAACAGCACACATGAAAGCTGAAAGATAGGGATGGGTGTTGACTAGTGAAGACTCTTGAAGGCCATCTTGAGCATTTTGAGCAAAAAGGAGCCATCAGGGGATTTTCCACAGGGCACTGAAGTGATCAAATACGAATCTTAAAAAAAAACAAAACACTCTCATTTTTTAAAATATCAACCATACCAAGCACTGTAAGGAAATGGAGCAACTGGAACTTTCATCCATTGCTCGTGGGAATACAATATGGCAGAGCCACATTGAAAAACATTTTGACAGGTTCACATGACATTAAAAATACACTTACCATCCAACCCAGCAATCCCATTTCTAAGTATTTAGCCAAGTGAAATAAAAACTTATGTTCACACATACACACAAAACCGGAGGCAAATGTTTGTAGCAGCTTTATTTATACCCCAAACTGGGAACTATCCAGATGTCCATCAACTGGTAAAGGGCTAAATAAATTGTGTACAGCCCTTCAGTAGACTACTACTCAGCAGCAAAAAGGAACAAACTGCTGATACACAGAACAGCCTGGATGAATCTCATAAAGATTTTGCTGGCAGAGGAAGCATACTCAGAAGATTACATACTATTCATATGATATTGTAGAAAAACCAAAACTATGTGGATAGGAAACAGATCAATGGTTGCCAGGGGCTGGGGCTGGGTGGAGGGGGACAGGGAAACTTTTGGGACTGGCAGAACTGTTCTATATCTTGACTGTGGTGGTAGTTACACGACTGTGTGGGTTTGTCAAAACTCACCAAACTACACACTAAGACAGATGAATTTTATAGTACATAAATTATCATTTTCTAAAAAACCAAGATTTTTGATGCAGACATGAGTATACATTGGGTTGGGGACAATCAGAAGGCCTTTGCAAAACTCCAGATAAGATATGACAGTGTATACATTAAAAAAAAAAGTCCTGAAAGGAATATAGCAGGATAAAATAGATTAGGAAATTGGGATAAAGGGAAAATAAGAGGAAGCCAGGGGTGAGAATATAGGCCTGTACTTTGCTAGAGATTGACCTGAATTTATCTCCAAGGTTTCTATCGCCAAAGCAAAGAAGCAATAAAGATTTGCAATGACGGAAATGTTCCATATCCGTATTGTGCCAATACAGTATCACTAACCACATGTGACTATTGAGCACTTTAAATGTGGCTAGAGCAACTAAAGATTGGAGTTTTTAATTTTTACTTAATTTTACTTAATATAAATGGCAATAGCCACACGTGGCTACTACGTACTATATTGGAGAGCACAGTATCAGATAATTCACAATGTTAGCTCATTGTACCAGTTAGTACCTCTTAGTTCCAAACCTACCCTTTATCGCCTGGTCTGCAATAATGTAGCTGGACCTTGTAATTATTTCTCTTTGCCAGCTGGCACAATGTTAAGCTTTGCCAGTAGGGGGCACAGGGAAGAGACTGAAGGAGAAAAGGGTTTCTCTTCTGGTTTTCAGTGCACTCCTCTGTATAGGCTCCAACAGCCCTGTGTGGCTTATGCAGCACCAGGTTCTGAACGCGCATGCAGCTTTGCAGGTCCCGGCTCCAGCAGCGCACATGGTTTCTCCATGGAGCTTCTGCAGCACCTGGATCCACCAACATGAGAGCTTCTCCCACACCCAGCTCCTACAGAGCAGGCAGCTTTTCCAGCACCTGGCTGCAACCATGCACAGCAGGCAGTAGTGCCCAGCCCCTCTGCTGGTGGCTTCAGAGTGGAACGCTATCGGTGCAGCACCTCCCTGGGGACAGCCTCCCCTGGCTCCCAGTTGGGAAGTTTTTGAGAAAGTTCCAAGGCATGGATGGTTCCCCCTGGGAATCCCAGAGAGCAGAATTTCAGCAAGTCCCACTGGGACAGCACCTCAGAGACTTCTCCACCATTCAATGAGCCAGGCCCATGCCATCTCCAACAAGGATCACAGCCACGGGGCTGAGGGCTCTTTCTTGGGCACTCTTTCTCAGTCCCAGGGGTGGCTGGTACTCCTCATATATGCCATTCCTATATTCTTTGGAGTTCTCTTTACTTCTTACTAGCCAATCCTTTGTTTCTCCAATCCTCTCTTATAGTTAATAACTTTTATGTTAAACTTTCTCTGTTCAAATTACTGTGTAGTTTTTGTCTCCTGACTGAACTCTGGCTGACACAGCATTGGTCCCAGGGGATGGACCCGTAAAGCTGGGATTTGGGCACTGGTTTGTGCCCTGGGGTTTCAGTGAGGTGATGAGCTCCTTGCCCATGGAAAATGGGGTGCTGGTAATCAGTCGCATGCAGTGCCAATTAAACAAGCTACCACCTGTGGCTGACTGTGGCGAGGAGCCAACTAAAGCAAGGGTCCAGGGAGCCCAAGAGGAGGCTGCCATTGGTTATGTCCATAAGGCTGCAGTGTGGGATAGGTTCCTTCGAGTGGACCTGAGTAGTTACAGAGAGAAGATGACAAGCTCATCTCAAAACATGGTCTGAGAACCAGAAAGGTTAAAAAAATATTTTATATCTTATAGACACAAGGCTGATAATGTTGAAAATAAAGTACAAAATTTTGTGGGTTGCTGAGTTACAATGTGAGTTGAATTCACAGTCTTACCAAGTTGCTCATATGAAAGTCAATTGAGAAAATACAGGCTCCTAAACTTGAAATGGGGGCATGAGCTGCATCCAGATGCAACGGACAATCTCGAACCCCCAAATTATTTGAGCTTCCCTTGCCAGTAAAAGTAGCTTGCCCTCTGGTATATTAGGACAGGAACCTTTCTTTGCTTGAAAACCCTGTGATAACCACATCTGAGGCAAATGCCCTGAAAGGGTATGTTCATTCTCAAAACCCTCTACGACCACTTCTTGTTTCTAGCTAGACCCATAACTAGGGTCGGCCATCACCATGCTCCAGGGATACAGACAGGAACACATTGTGCCCTTGGAGGACACAGCTCGCACACCAAAATAATCGCGAATTTTTCTAACATACATTAGTATAAACCTGGAGAATATGTGATTATGAATTTGAAGACTTTTAAACCAAGGGGGTTATAACACTACAATGAACAGAATTTAGTGACATAGGTGCACTTATAGAGACTCCAGTTGTAATGTGTTATCTTATGCAGCTGGAGGCACCTCTAACCGCTTATATGGTTGCTTGACCAAAATTTAGACTCAACAGCAGCCTATGTTTAATGAGATTGAGATGCCAGAGCTTCCTTGAAATGTGGAAGAGGAAATTCAAAGCCTTAGGGAGATCAGAGGGTTTGACTGGTTTTAACATTTGCAAACTGCACATCCATCCCACAAATGTTGACCATAATGTATGCATTTATTTCTGGACTGTCAATTCTATTCCTTTGATCTATATGTCTACCCTTTTACCAGTACCACACTATTTTGATTATTAGCTTTATAGTAATGCATGATATTTTAAGCTGCTAAATTTGTAATAATTTACACAGCAATAGAAAACTAATATGGTAGCCAAATGGGTGGACTGTGTTAGTTATCAATTTATTACCTCTCAGCTCCAACTCCACCCTTCATTATCTGCTCTGCAATAATTCAGACGATCTCTGTAAATATATCTCCTTCACCAGCCAGCACAATGTTAAACTTTATCAGTAGAGGACAGTGGAAGTCACTGGAGGAAGAAGGGGTTACCCTCTCTCATTCCCATGTGATATTTTAGGCAGGTTCCTACAGTGCTATGTGCTTTTGTTAACACCAAGCTCTGGCAACATATGTGGCATCACCAGCACTCAGCAGGTAGCCTCTCAGTGCTCCACGCCAACAGCAGATGTAGCTTCTCCAGAACTCAGTTCCTACAGTGTGTGAAGCAACTGCAGGGTCTGAGTCCAGAATCACTCATGGCTTCTTCAGCACTCAGCTTTCACAGAAGAAGTCTTCCCCAGTGTCCAGCTCCTACAGCAGGCAGCAGCCAGCAGTTTTCTCCAGCTCCCTCTTGGGCACCTTCATAGCAAAGTGCCACCATCAATGTACCGTCCTGCAACTGGATACCCAAGAATCCTCTCAGGCAGCTTTTCAGTGAGTTCTGAGGCATGGCACCTACCTGTGGTTGGCTTGCCCAAGTACCCTAGAGGACAGACTTCCAACAAGTCTTGCTGCCACTGAACCTGAGTAACATCTCTGTCACCTACGGAGCCATGGTCTTTCCCTCTCCAACGTCTGGCTCTCAGCCTGGAGGAAGGAGAGCTTTTTCTTGGGCAGTCTATCTCAGCCCTAAGGGTAGCAGCTCTTCCTTATTTCCTCATATCTGCTATTCCTATATTCTTCTAGTTATGCTTCAAATAAAAAAAGCACTCTCTCCCGAGGGGAAAAAAAAGCCAGTTGGTTAGAAGAGTATCAATTACTCCTGTGTAGCTAAGAAATAAAGGAATTTATCACACAGACCCTCAGAAGATAAGGTAGAGGACATCTTCAAAACCATCTACATCTCTAGTTCACAAAACCCAAATACACAGAGTTCTTGATGAGCCACTGCACCAGTCCTAGACTGTCTAGCTTCTGGCTTCTTGTGAGATAATCAAATGTCTTCACGCTTAAGCTACTATTATAAGGTAATTGTTTACTTGCAGCCAAAAACATTCCTAATCAATATAGCTAGCATCGAAAAGCTCTCCTTCTCGTGAGCTGAGTGACCTGGGCTGAATCTCTTTACCTCTCTAAGCTTTTTCCCCTCAAAGCATACCCTAAGAATTCAACTGCAAGTAGTTTATTTGAAAGATGAAGGGAACACTGATAGGGGAGAAGGGCAGTGAGGAAAGGAGGAGCCAATAGAGAGGGTAAGGCAGTTAGCACCGTGGGCCAGGAGCTTGATCCCACCAGGGATTTCAGGGAGACAGTGTAGAACACACACCTGGGGGGTGGGGGGGTTTCCCCTGAGGGCAAGGGAGTGAGGGTATTTACTCACAAACTCCCATCAGTTGGTGCTGACAGCTGCTGGGGAGGGAGTTGTTAATGCTTCAGCGCATCCATCCTGCCAGGCCAACAGCAAGAGGAAACCCTGGGCAGAGAAATGCAGGTGCTAGCTGTTGGGAGTCACTGAGGTGGTAAGGGCAAGGGGATATGGGTGCGTTCCCTAAATATGTGCTGTACCGCAGTTTCTTTTTCTATAAAATGGGGATGAGAAGTCCTGCAGTGCAGGGTTGCTCTGTGCCATTGCACTGCAAACTCCAGGGGTTGCTATTCAAAACTTGGAGACCCTGAGTGGCTGTGAAAATTAAAGGGACAACGTATGTAGGGCACCTGATACATACGTAAGTCTTCAATGTGAGTTAATTTCTTTTCCTTTTTATTTTAATAATTGCTTCACCATATTAAGGGCTTACTCCATGGCCAGCATTATAGGCATTGTCACCCACACCTGCAATACAGGTACTAGCTGTCTTTCACAGAAGGTAAAACAGAGCTTAGAGAACACAAGGTCACAGAACACATAAGAACCAAGTCTGTCCAACTCCAGAGCCCTCACCTGTAACCCCTACATCACACTGAGCTGCCGAGGGCTGATTTCTGACATGCTGCTGCCCAACTGTACTGATTTCAGAGCTCAGCTGCCAGCATCTTCCCTTGTCAAACATGACCCAGGTTAGCTCTGGGAGAAGCTGCTGCCAGCAACTGGCCTGTCTTCTGTTTCTTCTCTTCCTTCTTAATTGGTGTCCCTTCAAGACAGCGCAAGTGAGTGGGAGAAAGGCTTCTACCTGCCTGCAGCTTTGGCCTCTTCTGCCCACACATGCCCCAGAGCACCATATAGCACCACCTTTTGAGAGTCCCTTGGAGGGAATTAATTATGAATCTAGGCTTCTAGACTTGCAAAGACAACTGTATGGCAAAACTCTTTGCTCTGTCAAATTGGTTTACCTGCGCCCAGAACAAACTGATGTTCTGTCCACTTTCTGTCCTTCTGAAGCCTTGTGAGATCTAAACCGTTGCTGCTAACTTTTCTCTCCAGGACCCCGGGGCTTTCTAAATTCTGGGCACCTCTGGGAAAGAGATGATTCAACTTTCATGGAATGCAGGCTCCAGGCCAGGTCCTAAGCTGGACAACATGGCCACACCTCCAACATCCATTAAACCCAAATTTACATGAAGCAAGACTGTGGCTTTCAGAATTGTTCCAGTTTGAGGAATGGGTCCTGATTAATCTATGCCACCTATGACAATCCTGGTATTTGTGCTAGAGACTGGCTAGCTAGTCACTGAATCCATTGCTCTTTTCTGGACATGGAGCTAGACTAGATTTCCCCATCTCCTTTACAGTTTAGTGTGGCCATGTGAGTAAGTTCCAGCTGTGTGCTGGTAAATTTTTTTTAAAATTCAGTTTTATTGAGATATATTCACGTACTGTACAGTCATCCACAGTGTACAATCAATTGTTCACAGTACCATCATATAGTTGTGCATTCATCACCAAAATCAATTTTTGAACATTTCTAATAGTCCAAAAAAAATTAAAACAAGAATAAAAATAAAAGTAAAGAAGAACACCCAAAACATCCTATCTCCCGCATCCCCCCCCATTATTCATTTAATTTTTGTTCCCATTTTTCTACTCATTTGTTCATATACTGGATAAAGGGAGCGTGAGCCACAAATTTTTCACAATCACACAGTCACACCATGTAAGCTACATAAAACAATTGTCTTTAGAATCAAGGCTACTGGGTTGCAGTTCAATAGTTTCAGGTATTTCCTTCTAGTTATTCCAAAAATACACTAAAAACTAAAAAAGGTTATCTATATAATGCAGAAGAATAACCTCCAGAATGACCTCTCAATTCAATTTGAAATCTCTCAGCCACTGAAATTTTATTTTGCTTCATTTCTCTTCCTCTTTTTGGTGAGGAAGAATCCCACAATGTGGGTCCTGGCTCATCCCTAGGAGTCATGTTCCATGTTGCAAGGGAGATTTTCACCCCTGGGAGTCATGTCCCATGTAGGGGGGAGGGCAGGAAGTTTACCTGCCAAGTGGGCTTACAGAGAGAGAGGCCACATCTGAACAACAAAAGAGGTTCTCTGGGGGAGACTCCTAGGCACAATTATAAGTAGGCTCAGCCTCTTCTTTGCAGTAACAAACTTCATAAGGGCAAGCCCCAAGAACAAGGGCTCAGCCTTCTAAATTGGTAGTCCCCAATGCTTGTGAGAATACCAGTAATGCCCCAGGTGGGGAATTTTAATATTTCCACATTTTCCCCCAGTCCCTCAGGGGAGCTTTGTAAATACATTTTTATTCTCAGCCCAAATTACTCTGGGATGTATCACTATTTCACACAAACCTGTACAAATCAACCAGATCTCACTCCCTATTCAAAAGCTCCATGTAATTATGGTGTTTGAATAAAACTGACCATACAAGTTAAATTATCTAGAGTGCTACAAAAAAATATAGATTATGCACCGAATAAATACCTCTTCCTTTGGTCTCACATAGAAATTGTAGTTTTTTAAAACACAGTCGATAGCATCCTTTACCCGTTTAGTCTGATTTGCCTTAGTCCTAACCAGATCTACTTCATTTGTATCTCTAGTAAGTCTGAACTCTTTTTTGGCTTTTTTAACAGTTGCTGTATGGGGTAATACTGACATTCATAGCTGCCAAGCTCTAGCGCTGAGTCTCAGGTGTCACAGAGACACTCGAACTTCCAGGGAACTACCAGGTTATACACAAAGAGCTTATGTGCTGGTAACTTTTAACAACTGGTTCACCAGGGTGCATGGAGGCATGACTATAGCATCTGCTGATTTCCATGGTGTAAATACTTCCTGATTCGCTGATTTCAAGATACCGTTGTGTTGTCCTGAAAGCAAAGTTGAGAATGGAGCTCAATGGCACATAATTTTAAGGTATACAGATACAATAGATATAAGACACATAACACGTACACACTGATACATAAATAACTCTAGAGTTTAGATGAAAGTAAAATGTGGTAAAATAATTAAGAAAAGATGAGTTTTTGAGTATATACTATCTTTGTTTTTAATATAATTTAAATTTATACAATTTAATTTCTATAATGGCTCTATTTAACAACCAGCTCACAAAATTCCTGAAAATTTAACAACTGGCTCTCATGAGCCATGGGAGCTGGCTCCAGCACACCACTGCTAAGTTCTAATCCAGTGATGTGTATAACTTTCAGGCCTGGCCCAAGAAACCTCCTACATGTGATCCTCCTTGTTCTTTCCTCTCCTGCTGTTTGATGCAAACAAGCATGGTGATCTTGGAAACCATGTGTTAAAGACAGTAGAGTCATAAAATGGAAGGAGTCTGGGTCCCTAAATTACCACTTGGCAGAGAGCTTCCCATTGATCAGGAACACATGTGTTGGATGTTATCTGAGCAAGAAATAAAGTCCCTATTGCATTAGGGACCTTGTTGTTAGTGCAGCTAGCATTACTTCAATATGTAAATTCCATCCTCCTGCAATTGAATCTGGGACCTAGACTTGAGTCATTGGCATTTACTTGATGACATGCAACAGTGGTGGGCATGTGATCTAGGTTGGCCCAATCAACTGAAGGGAAAGATTTATAATCCATGGTTGGGTAAAGGTGACACATCTCTCTTTCTCCCTCATGCATGACAGGCATGAACAAGGAAGCCTTAACTACTGCTGGCAGCCATCCTGTGAACATGAGTCTTGGAATGAAGTCAACACTTTGGCCAGTAGAACCGAGAGACAGAAAGTTTCTTGGTCCTTAACAACATTGTTTCATCACTGAATTAGCCAACTCTAAAGGCAGCCCTACCTCTGGACTGTATTGTGACAGATAATAAATTTCCTTATTGTCTAAGTTAGTATGCATTATGTTTCCTATTAGTGAGAGCCAAAAGCATCCTGGATACAGAAAAAATGAATGAGACACAAGACCTTCTCTCACTGGGTTCTTCGTCCAGTGGGGTCAGTGCTAGATTGAACAGACTAAGCATGTGCTTAGGATACCAGCAAAGCAGGGCACCCAAAAGGTGACAGTAGTAGGAGCAAAACAGTATAATAAACAGTAAAATTGGTTCCTGTATTTGGGGTGTGTTTCAGACATTGAGGATTGGCTCACTCAGCTCTCTTCTACCCTTTTAGGTATGATTTACTGCATGCTAGAAGCTGGCATGCACAAGTCCACAGATTGGGTCCTTGTGTCACTTATCCTCCAAAATTGGATGCACTGCTTGAGACTGGGAAACTGGAAGTGAGGTGGAGACTCTATTTTGGCTGTCTCCACTGGCAGGCATGGTCTTCACTGCACCAGTGACAGCAGAGGTCCAGTGACTGGTCCTTAGCTTTCTATTGTCAAGAGGAAGGTCAGGGGCCATCCATTTTGTTGCCATCGATCAAGGCAGAGGCAGTGTGGTCATGGAACCTGACAGTGGAAGCGCAGTTTGCTGATCTGTGAATCTTAGCTGAGGCAACGTGGTTCCGAGCCAGCTTGGGATAGTGGTTTCTTGAATCCTCATCTTCCTGATCATGGTGGATACAGCAGCTCCCTGGATGGACCAATCCAGAAGCTCTATTTAGAACCTGTTGGTCCAGCACATCCAGCATGACTATATGCACCTAATCCCCTGTGTTAAAGCTCTTTTGGCTTAACCTGGTCTCAGTGGTTTCTGTTATCCACAAATGAACCTGATTAATAAAGGATGCTTACTACATACCAGGAGCTGTGCTAAGTCCTTTATATTTAATCTTCATGATGACCTTGTGCCCAGCTTTAAATTCTATTATTATAGAAAAGAAGGATGTGGATATTGGAGACAAGAAACTCTTCCACTGTGTGTTAAATACCAGGCATAAATGCTGACCATACAGAGATCATTCAAATGGTAATAATAATGAGGAGGAGAATAAAAAGAAGCATGATTACTCACCTGGCATGATTACTGCCTTCTGGGCACTGAGTTATGTGCTGGACCTACTGTCACAGGTGAGACAGAGTTCAGGGTGCAGGACACTTACTAAGGAGTGCCTTGGCAGGTGAAATCACTGCCCTCCCCCCTACATGGGATCAGACACCCAGGGGTGTAAATGTCCCTGGCAACATGGAATATGACTCCCAAGGAGGAATCTAGACCTGCCATCATGGGATGGAGAACATTTTCTTGACCAAAAGAGGAATGTGAAAGGAAATGAAATAAGTTTCAGTGGCTGAGAGATTCCAAAAGGAGCTGAGAGATCACTCGGTGGGCACTCTTACACACAATATAGACAACCCTTTTCAGGTTCTAATGAATTGGAATAGCTAGCAGTAAATACCTGAAACTATCAAACTACAACCCAGAACCCTTGAATCTTGAAGACAATTGTATAACAATGCAGCTTATGAGGGGTGACAATGTGATTGGGAAAGCCATGTGGATCACACTCCCCTTTGTCCAGTGTATGGATGGATGAGTAGAAAAACAGGGGCAAAAAAAAAAAAAAAAAAAAAAAAAAAAAACCAAAGGAAGAATGGGGCAGGGGGAATTTGGCTGTTCTTTTTACTCTTGTTTTTTTAATTCTTGCTTTCACTTTTTTTGGTACAAGGAAAATGTTAAAAAAATTGATTGGGGTGATGAATGAACAACTATATGATGGTAATGTGATCAATACTTTGGATGATTGTATGGTATGTGAATAAATCTTAATTTAAAAGAAAAAAGGAGTGCCTTGGGATCAGCACCTATGGCAGGGAGGGAATGAATGGAGAATTGGACAGAAGGCGAGGTCAAACTGTGATGGAGTTCTAACAACAGCCATGGCCAAATTCCACAGACAGCTCTGGGGCTAGAATGACCTTCCAGTGTTATTCCAAATTGGCCAAGACAACCAGGCCATTGTACTCCTAAAGATCTTGGGCAGGGAGGCCCCCTGCAATGGACACACTCCTGAGAGCAACAAGTCCTAGCCTGAAAGGGGCTCTGGGAAACACATATATTACCTGACTTAATCCTCATAACAATCCTATTAATAATCCCATTTTACAGAGAAGTAAATGGGGCAAGGGTATAAGAGGTTAAATAATTGCCCAGGTCCATGTGACTATAGAGCTCATTCTTGCTTTTTTTTTCTTTATCCCTGGTATCCTGCCCTTATCCTCTCCCTCTGTCATCTGCAGAAGGAGCAGAGGAAAAAGGCCAACAGTAAGGGCAGAGAGGCCTGCTTAGAGCCAGGCAGTGCTCAAAGCACAAACTATTCTTGGAACGTCAGAAACTTCTTTTGGAAAGTCTTTCTGAGACTGGAGCACTTGTTCTAAAGAATTTTCTTGAAAATTCCTGTACTTTGAGATGGAATCAAATGTGTGAGAGCAGTCAAAGCTGACTGGGTGCCATAGCTGCAGAGGAAGGAAGCAGGTCAAGCTAGGGGCCACCAGCACTTGAGAAGCAGCTGTGGCTCACACAGAGACAGGCCATGGCATTCATGGCATTCAAAACTATCTGGGCCATGGCAGTTTCAATGGAGAAAGTTCTAAGCAACCTAGAGAATAAAGGGTCCAAAGTCACAAGCTGTGTGACCTCAGGGAAGTCACTTCACCTCTTTGAGACTCAGTCTCCTCATCCCTAAACTACAGACAACAACCCTGTGTACTTGCAAGGCAGTACACTGCAGTGGTTACAACTGCCAGCTTCCAGCTAGGATTGTGTGGGTGTGAGTCCTCAGCTCTGCCATCTACTGTGTGGTTTTGGGGAAGTTCTCTAATTTCTCTGTGTCTGTTTCCTCATCTGTGAAATGCAGATAACAGAACCTACAAAACAGGATAATTGGGACAATTAAATGAGCTGGCAAAGGAAGAGCATTTAGAACTGCTCTGGGCATACAGCAAGCACTCGATAAATGTTAACTACTGGTTTTATTGCCTTGGAGGAAGGTGTGAGTATTAAAGGAGGCAAAATTGTAAAGGGTTTGACATGTTCAGCTTTGAAGTTCAGCTCAGAAAATGGTGGTGTTCTGACTATCAGTTGCTGCACAACAAACCATTCCAAAACCTGGTGGCTTAAAATAATAATCATCATTTACTTTACTCACAAACATGCAATTTGGGCAGGGCTCAAAAGAATTGGCCCCTCTTTTCCACCTGAGAGGGTTTGAGAAGGGCTGAAGGATTCACTTCCAAATTGTGTCACTCACATGGTGGCAAGTTGGTGTTGGCTGGTGGCTAAGCGCTCAGCAGAGGCTGCAGAAAAGTCCTCATCTCCACAGGGCTGCTTGGGCTTCCTCACAGCATGGCAGCTAGGCTCTAAGTGCAAATACCCTAAGAAACAGAAGATAGAAACTTCCAGTCTCTTAAAGCCTGGACCTGAAAATGAATAAAGTTTCACTCCTACTTTGTTTTATTGGCCAGTCACCAAACCTGCCCAGATTCGAGAGGAGGCTCTTAGACCCCTCTTCTTGAATGGAAAGAGTGTCAAAGAACTTGAAGCCACCTTCAATCTACTACAGGTAGTTCCTGTTCTCACTCCAGCTACTGGCCCCAGGTACACTTCCACAGACATATATGGGTAATCTCTTCTTCCCCAAACCATACCCCCAATTTAGAAGCAGATGATCAAAGGGGAAATAGTTAGCAGGAATGGGCATCTCCGAGATGATTGCTCACGGAAATTTCCACCTAACCCTTTGTTTGAGCTATACTTGCTTTCAGAAACCAAGCGCAGGATACCATTAACCACGACACCAGCCCCTCCTGCCAGTAACCACAAGAGCAGCGCAAACCATTCCTGCCCAAGATGCCGCCTGGGCTCGTAGGGCAAACAATAGCGAATGCAAAAGTGCGGAGCACAAAGACCATCTGCGCATGCCCAGGCCACGCCCCCACCCCCAATCTCACCCCAGCTTCTCATGAAAGGACCCAGCGCACCTCCCTTCGGGTTTTATGGACACGAGTCCACCCTTCTCCATGCTCCGAATCAGGTCTCGTTCAGTTGGCCTGAGCGACACCGGCCAGGAAACCCATTGCAAGGGTCTGACCCAGAGAGGGGCCCCGAGTCGGTAACAGAATGGACACCCCCAAATTGACTAATAAATCCTATTTGTTATTTAAGATTCAGTAAAAGAGGGTGTGTGAGGGTCCCATCTCCCAACATCCCTGTGTCAAGTGCCTGCACTGGGTTCCCAGTATCCCCCCTTCCTTCTCCTTAGAGATGGTCAAGAAATGGATCGTTGTATCCGGGAGCTGTAAAGCAGAATGGCCAAGAGCATAGGCTGTGGAATCACACCACGATTCTTGGCTCCACGAACTATGACCTTGGGCAGGTGTCCTAAGCAACCTGGGTCTTAGGTTTCTCACCTGGAGAATGGGGATGATAATCCCTACATCATAAAGCTACAGCTAGGGATGCAAGCGAATTAACAAGCTGCAAAACGGGTGCATGTGTTTTAATGTAGCATTTTAAAAAATTTCAGAAATAGCTCTCCTTTTGCTCTCCAGCTCCGCTTCCCACCAGGTTGTAGTGAGTGGGCAGAGGACAGGAAGCCTTAAGTAATCAATTAAAAGTATGCCTTTCTAAGATAGGAAACTATACATTTTAGTATGAGCTTAACTATGTAAAAAGAGACAAGGAAATATGCTGAAATGTTAGCAATGACCCTTGGGGAATGGGATCATACATGATTTTTTCCCTACTGCTTCTTTATACTTGTTTTTTTGTTTTTTTTTTTTTTTTTCTTTTTGGTATATCTCCATATTTTACCCTTGCTGTGTTACTTTTATAATAAAGGCAAGTATATAAAATGTATAAAGATATCACAACACACATTTGCACACATGCTCACACATTTGTCTTCCTATAGAGCAGGTTTTCTAGAAGATGATGCTATTGGTGCTTTAGACCTGAGGATTCTTCCCTATGAAGTAAACCATGCACTGTGGGACATCCCTGCCCCTCACCAGTGAGTGCCAGTAACACTCCCCAGTGACAATCAAGAACACTCCCACATCAGGCTGAAGAATGTTCTTAGTTTTCAGAGATACGAACTTCAGGAAAAAAAAAAAAAAAAACAGATACAGCAAATATGGAAAAAAAAAAAAAACAGTTGAGAAATCTAGGTGATGGATATACGTGTGTTCATTCTATTGTTCTTTTTACTTTTCTATTTGAAATTTTCCATAATAAAAAGTGGGAAAAAATGCCCCGTATATTTCCAAATGGCCCCCCTTGGTGTGGTACTGCCCCTGGTTGAAAACCCATACCCTAGCTTTGTCTCAATCTCTTATCTATAAATGTTGTGTCCAATGATCAGTTTTGAACCTCTATAGGGGCTGCTTTTTTTTCCTCAAATGTTTCTTTCTACCCTTCCTGCTCCATGGCAGGATGTACGGGAAATGTCCTGACAGCTACGGGGCAAGGTGGCCCTGGTACTGTCCTTTGGGCCTTTGCTGGTTTCAACAAGATGCCCCTTGTGCTGCCTGGTCAGTAGGTGTCCTGATGGACCAGCTGCTGGAGTCCACAGCCACATGGAAACTCTGATCTGTTATCACTGGCACCAGCTCAGCACCACCCCAACGCTCCTGGGCTCCTGAGTCTCAGCCACATCCTCCATCCAGCCTTGCCCTAAATTGGTCACCCCACAGCTCCACAGGCTCACTGTCATGAATCTCAGCAATCTTCTCCATTCCTTACTGGAGTACATGGGGTCTTCTGGATCTCCCCCATGTCAAGGTGATTCCTAACATAGGTGACAAAACTGGAATGGGATAGGATGCAAAATCAGAGGAGCCCAACTACCCACCAACATCTTACAAGAATATGGCATTTTATGGGTTTCGTGTTTGTCCTTTCAGTAACAAACCCTTCTTGAGTGCCTGCTCTGTGCCAAGTGCTATGCTAAGTGTTTGTCCTCCACCTCACTACATAGGTGCACACACCAGGTGCATGTGGGTAAGTGAAAGGGCAAGCAAATGATGACACATCTATGTAAATGAATACCAGGCAGTTGTCAAAAAAGAATTAAATTAATCGATAAATGCAGAAAGGGACAGGTGTCCAAGGTGTGTTGTTAATGAAAAGGCAAGTTTCAGTATAATAGATAAGTGTGTGATCCCTTTTCCATGAAAACAAAAATGTGCGTAATAATAACTGAAAGCAACACACTTTTCTGTCCCTATGTTGAACAATACTGGAACCAAGTAAAATGATTTAGCTGCATGCTCAGGAAATAAATGTCTGCTTCTGGAAAATGAGACTGTAAACCACCTTACTTATCAAAATAGATAGTTTGCTCATTGATACTTACATCAATGTCCTTGCCTCACTGGGCCCATCAATCCAGAGCTATTATGTCATAAATTCTGCCCAATTCCAACCAGTGCTCTGCCTTATATAACCCACCCTAAAATCACCCAGTGCAGCCTCTAACACCCAATAAATCTACCTTCCCTAATTTCTTCATTTTCAGATAATACTAAGACTTTTTTGAGGTGGTCTTCTCCTTTACTGCATTAAGTTTAAGTTTAATATAAAGTGCATCATTTGATCAACAGGTTTTCCCGGTGGTCTTGTAGGGACACGATTGTCAACAATAATAATAATTTAATATGCACCAAGCACTGAGATGAGTGCTTTTACACTAATCCTATACCATGAGGTTTTTAATATAATTTTCCCCATTTTACAGATGAAAAAACTGAGGATTAGAACAATTTGCCAAATATTACATGGGAAATAAGGGACAGAGACCACATTCAAACCCAAGAAGTCTTGTTTCAGAGCCCAAAATCTTAACCCCCAAATATTGCCTCTGTACCAATTATTATGGCCGTGTAACAAACTACCCAAAAGCTCAGTGATTTAAAAAAACAATAACATCTGTTTTGTTCACAGATAGGCAATTTGGGCAGGGCTTGGTGGGGATAGCTTGTTTCTGCTTCACACAGCATTGGTTGTGATGGCTGGAAGGCTAGGAGCTGGAATCATCTGGAGGCTCGTTTAGTCACTTGTCTGGCAATTGATGCTGTCAGCTGGGATCCAGTTGAGCAATCAGCTGAAACATCTGCCTGTGGCCTTTCCATGTGACCTGGGCTTCCTCACCACACAGTGCTGGGTTCCAGGGGGGAGCACCCCACGTGAGAGAGATGTCTAGGTGCTGCTGCATGACCTCAGGACCCCACCCTGGTATCATGCAGCATCACTTCTGCCACATTCTGTCAAGGCCATGTTCAATGGGCCAGGCTCTGGTGGAGGAGAGATAGACTCACCTCTTTATAGGGAATGGTAATGACTGGGAAGAGCATGTGAGACTAGAAATATTGCTGTGTTCATTTTTGGTAATACCATTGATCCGGTTTGCTAGAGCCGCCAGAATGCAATACACCAGAAATGGGTTGGCTTTTTCAATGGGGTTTTATTAAGTTTCAAATTTACAGTTCTAAGGCCATGAATATGTCCAAATTACAGCATCAAGAGGAAGATACCTTCTCATCCAGGACGCCTCTGTCACATGGAAGGCACATGGTGATGTCTACTGGTCCTTCTCTCCTAAGCCCTGGTTTCAAAATGGCTTTCTCCAAATGTCTCTGGGCATTTCTCTCTCAGCTTCTCTGAGCTCTCTGAGTGTCATCTGTCTTTTGTCCTCTCATAGAGGACTCCAGCAAAGGGATTAAGACCCACCACATGGGCTGGGTCACATCTCCATGGAAACCACCCAATCAAAAGGTCCCACCCAACAATAGGTCTGCCCCCACAGGAATGGATTAAGAGAACATGGCCTTTTATGGGGTACTTAACAGATTCAAACCAGCACAACCATCTTCCACAGACCCACATATTCAGTATATGTGTATTTAAAATATAAAATATTATACAACAAATAGTTAGCCATGGTTATTTCTGGGGCTAATGGGGTCTTTTAAAAAAAAAACTTTGTTTTCAGAGATGTTTAGGTTTACAAAAAAACTGCACAGAAATTACAGAGTTCCCACATACCCCCCCAACACACATACACACAATTATTGTTCCCCAATTATTAACATCACATTAGAGTGGTGCATGATCCAATTGATGAACCAATATTCACACATTATTATTAACTAATGGCCATAATTCATAGATATTTGGATTGCTTCAATCTTTTGGCAATATGAATAATGCCACTATGAACATCGGTGTTCACTTATTTGTTCAAGTCCCTGCTTTTAATTCTTTTGGGTATATACCTAGAAGTAGGATTGTTGGGTCATATGGTAATTCTGTACGCAACTTGCTGAGGAACTGCCAAACCATTTCCCACAGTGGCTGCTCCATTTTACATTCTCATCAGCAATGAATCAGGGCTCCTATTTCTCCACATCTTCAACACTTCTGTTTTCCATTTTCTTAATAGTAGCCATTCTAGTGAGTGTGAAATGGTATCACGTGGTTTTGAGTTGCATTTCCCTAATAGCTAAAGATGTTGAGCATCTTTTCATGTGCTTATTGGCCATTCGTATAGCTTCTTTGGAGAACTGTCTATTCAAGTCTTCTGCCAATTTTATAATTGGGCTGTTTGTCTTTTGTTGTTGAGTTGTAGAATTTTTTTGTGTTTTCTAGATATTAAACCCTTATTGGACATGTGGTTTCCAAGTATTTTCTCCCATTTCATATGTTGTCTTCTTACCTTCATGATAAAATTCTTTGATGCTCAAAAGTGTTAATTTTGATGAATTCCCATTTATTTATTTATTCTTTCTTTGCTCATGTTTTTGGTGTAAAGTCTAAGAAACCATTGCCTAACATAAGGTCCTGGGGATGCTTCCTTTGCTTTCCTCTAGGAGTTTTATGGTTTTGGGTCTTATTTTCAGTATCTTTGATCCATTTTGAGTTAATTTTTGTATGTGGTATGAGATAGGGGATGACCTGCATTCTTTTGCATACAGATATCCAATTTTCTCAGCACTATTTGTTGAAGACTGTTCTTTCCCCATTGAGTAGACTTGGAAACCTTGTCAAAAATGAATTGACTATAGATGTGAGAGTTTATTTCTGAACTCTCAATTCTATTCCATGGGTTTACATGTCTGTTCTTTTGCCTAAACAATGCTGGTTTGAGTACTGTAGCTTTGTAATAAGTTTTAAAATTTGAAGTGTGAGTCCTCCAACTTCATTTATCTTTCTCAGGATGGTTTGGGCTATTTAAGGCCCCTTATACTTCTATATAAATTTGATGGTTGGCTTTTCCATTTCTGAAGAGAAAGCTGTTGGAATTTTGACCAGTATTGTATTGAATCTGTAAATAGCTTTGGGTAAAATTGACATCTTAATATCCTTCCATTTATTTAGGTCTTTTTTGATTGCTTTAGCAATGTTTTGCAGTTTCCCATGTACAAGTCCTTTACATCCTTCATTAAATTTATTCCTAGATATTTGATTCTTTTAGTTGCTATTATAAATGGAACATTTTTCTTGATGTACCCTTTAGATTGTTCATTACTAGTGTATAGAAACATTACTGATTTTTGCATGCTGATCTTATACCCTTCAACTTTGCTGAATTCATTTATTTTCTCTAGAAGCTTTGTTGTGGATTTTTCATGGTTTTTAATATATAGGAACATGGCATTTGCAAATAGGGAGTATTTTATGTCTTCCTTTTCAATTAGAATGCCTTTTATTTATTTTTCTTGCCTAATTGCTCCGGCTGGAACTTCCAGTACAATGTTAAACATTAGTGGTGACAGTGGGTGTCCTTATCTTGTTCCCAAGTATGATGTTAGTTGTGGGTTTTTTATATATGCCCTTTACCATGATGAGAAAGTATATTTACTAGTACATGATAGGTTTTTGTCATTTGGTTTTAGAAAGAGGAAAAAGGGAAAATAGTGGCAATTGTATCGGGATTGTGATTGGGAGTGTATAGCAGAAAAAATGACCAAAATGGGTGATATGAACAAGTAAGAGGCTTCTTTCCTTTGTGCTGGAGTGCAGAAGCCTTCCTCTTCAGGCTCTGTGGCCTCATAGTTGCATTATGTCTGCTGCACTTGTAGGCAACACATCCATGGTTCCAGGCAGGAGGAATGGGGAAGGAGCTAAAAGGCCAAAGCAAGTGATCTTTGACCCTTTTATAAAAGCTTTCCCGGAAATCTCACCCAGTGACTTCCACTTATACTTCCTTGGCTAGAATTGCATCAAATGGCCACTCCTTGGTACTGGAGGGGCTGGGTCAGTTGGTTGATATTTCAACATTTCTACATGTAATTCTGATGTATCAGTTTTATTTAGGATATGATGTGAAAAGTTTTCCTCCAAATAATTTTATTTAAAATGTTCTATTGAGTTTTAGGGATGCAAACTATAAATATTTTCCTATGTAAGCATTTGCCAAAAAAGCATATTATTGAGAAAAAGATATATTCTATCAAGTTTAGTTATTATAAACCAAGAGATATTCTATTGGGAAAATCTTAACCAGGGAAACATTCTGCAGGATATACCTGAACATTACCGCAATCTTAGCATACATGCAGCTCTACCTCATCTTTGGCAACAGCTGCACAGTAAGCATGCCATTGTGTGGCTGTGCCATCATTGATGTAATCTGTCCCTATTGTTTGACATTTAGAATGTTTCCAATTGTTCACAATTATAAACAAAGCTGTGCTGGACATCTTTGTACCTCCTTACATGTTTGTCCAATTATTTCTTTGGGATAAATTAAATTGTTGAAATGAAATTGCTAGACTGAAGGTTCTGCAAATTTAAAATTTTGATACATATTGCCAAATTGCCTTCCAGAAAGGTTGTACCAACTACTTCTTCTCCATCGCTGAAACAATGAATGTGCATCATGGTGGCATTCTGGCCCACCTAAATGGAGCAGGAGGATGGATGGCTCTGTTAACACAGGCTTTTGGAAGCAGAGAGCTTCATCATTCAGGCACCAATTACATTTGGAAATGAGATTAGCACATGGAATCTTCCCATTCATCTCTCAGGGAGTTTCAAGGTTCCATTCCTGGGCAGATGAAACAATAAAACAAAACTGGTGAAATGAAGTCAATGTGCACCCAGGACATTTACTTTGATAAATGTGTCCATTTAGGTCGGACTTTCAGGGCAGTTTGCTTAGCTCTGGCTTGAAGGATCATCACCATTGTCTCCCCAGCTTCTCCCCTTAGTGACCCTTCCTCTCTGAAACACACACATCGATCCCATCAGCACCCCCTTCTCAAGAGCATGTCATGATGCCCCATTCCATCCTAAAAATGTTCTAGAGAAGGATGCCCCCAAATCCCAGTAGAAGAATAGCAGTTGTTCCCTACATATTAATAACAGCTTCAACAATAATTTAAAACCTAGCACTTATTGCATGCCAGGCACTTTACATATGTTGTATATATTATCTCATTTAATCTTCACTGCAACCCTTTGAGGAGGTACCATTACTAGGTTGGACTATACTTCATCGAATGAAACTGTACAGAAACTGACCTGCATAGGATCTTAGGATTCTGAGAACTGACCACAGTTTAACCTGCTTTGAGGAAAATGTATGAAGCAGGGGCCATTGAGAGGATTTTTATGCACCAATTACCCCTACCCGCCAACCAGATTTGAATTTTTAAATTGACTCTGGCTGCAGTGTAGCTGCAGGTAGGGAATGCACAGGAGGAGAGGAGAATGGAGTTAGAAAGGCAAGCCAGGACACTGAACAGGTATTCAAGTAAGAGATGATGATGGCCTGAACCTGGGCAGTGGCTAGGGGAAGTACAGGAGTTAAGAAGAAAAATCCACAGGACCCAGGACTAAATGTATTGCCTGGACAGGGGAGGGGTGTCCATGTCAGACCGTCAGCAATTTACTCAGCTGCCTTGGCTCACTCCCTATCAGTGAGGGTTCCTGAATGCAAACCATAGATACCAATTCTGACTGATAAAAGCAGAAAAGGAAATATCCCGAAAACATACGTCATAGTACAGAGAATTCCCAGTAGAGTTGAAGAACCAGTCTAGGGGCAGAAATAGATGCTTCAGATGCCCCGTGTTACAACTGCCAGGCCACGGTTGTGGCAGATGGTTCTGTGCACACTGATCATCTCCCACTTCAAGGGCCATCTCTGCTTTTCTGCCCCAGGGCTTTCTCAAAGCCTCAGGACCCTGCTCAGTCCATGCACAGCTGCAGTCCACAAGTGCAAGACAGTTATCATCCCTGGGGACAATCCAGTAGGGGAGGGACCTGGTGGGTAAATGCCACCATTCTTTTTGCTTCCCAGAGGTTCCAGGTGGAATTGAGCCCCCATTGCCTTTAGGAGTCACCTTGATAATACACCCTTTGTAGACTTTTTCTCCTTTCCTCTATCTTTCTCCTCACTTCTTCCTTCTTGCTTCCTGGGATTGCCTACCAAATAAACCACTTTCACCTGAGGTCCTTGTTTCAGGCTCTGCTTTTGGATTAAAGCAAAGAAAGACAGGTATTCTGCAGTGGAGAACCATGCAGAAAATCAAAGTACAGAACTCATCTGGGTTGTGAAGCACTAGACATGGTGGATTGCATCTGTGACCCCTCCATCCAGGGAGTCTGGATGCTGCCTCAGCACCACTGCCACCCATGCTGCAGGAATATGAATTTCCCATGACTGCTGCCCTTTCAAGCAAGCCTCCCCCGCCCCATCCTCATTTCCTTGTGTCACTTTCTCTCTGTTTGAAATGTGTGTGAGTGGACTTGACTGGCTGAGCCTAGGTCACATGTCCATACTATAGTTGCAAGGGAGGCTGGGAAATTGAATAAGTGCCCTTTGAAGCTTCCAGAATCTGGAATCTGGAATGGTCTCTGCCTTCTATTGACTCATAATGTGGGGAATTCTCTAAATATAGGGAAGGGACAAAGATGCAGTGTGGCCCCCAAATGATTAATGTCTACTCCACATGCCACACTGATTAGGGCTGGACCCACTTGGGCACTTCACACCCCTCTCCTAACAGATGCTAGCAAATGGGACTGAATCAGAAAGTCAAAGTGTTGTGCCTTAACCTCAACTCCCTTTACCAAGTTCAAGTCCAATTCTACAGTACTCAAAAGAGCCTCAGTCAGCCTTAGGTAACCTAAGGACAGAGGCACAAAGAGTTTTAATAATTACCCTTTCTTCTCCTTTTTCTTTTTCCAGTCAGTTCACTCTGCCTTCTGCTGAGCTTTGAAGTGTAATTCAAAGAACTGAGCTGATTTGTTCCCAAGCACCTATCCAGTCCAGCTCTCAGCCCAATTAACAAGTGCTTCATGCTGACATGGGGAAAGGAAATGCTATGGTGACATTTTGCTTGGCTCCAGACAGGCTGTTGGGAGAGCAGGAACTTCTGCACCCCGAGGCAGCAGACGGTCCGTCGAAAGGAGAAGAGGGAAATATCAAGAGGACATCTGACCCAGATGGGAAGCTGGGGTTCAGGGATGACTTCCTGGAAAAAATGATATTTCAGATGAGTCTGGAAGAAAGAGCAGGAATCAACTCTACAGGAAAGGAAAAGAAAGGGTGCTTCAGTCAATGCACCCAGCACGAGCAGAGGCCCAGAGGTATGAGATGGCAAAATGCATTCAGGGAACAAACACAGGGAGAGATCTTAGAAATCCAGTCAGTAGGTGGTTTATCAATTTTTGAGGGGGATCTAAGATCCCCTTGGAGAATTTGATGGATTCTACTCCAAAATTGAGACTATGTGCACACATAAACAAAATTGGCACCCAGTGTCTTGGGGTGCAGGTTAACACAATTATGTAAGACAACCCTTCACTTAGGTATGGGCAGCCAGGTCCAGAGAAGGCTCAAGTGGCAGAAGGAGCAAAGCATTGTCTCGGCACAAATATTTTGTTGGGTCTCTCTCTCTCTTTCAGTTGGGAACTTTCCTTAAATGGTTGATGATCTTTATTTCAAAGTGAGGCGGGTAAAGCTGATTGAAAGCTTTGTGAACATGGATAGTACTTGACAGCCGATAGGTTTCACTGTAGGCAACTGAATGTCCAGCCAAGATTTTTCATGGGGAATTCCCAAATGTCATGATTTCAGGTCTTTTCTCTGGTGTAGTTCAGAGGCTCTGATCTACTCCCTGGGTTGGGGGCAGGGGATGTTGCTTAATGAGCCTAGATTGGCTGGGAAGGGGGCTGGGGTCTCATCATTCAGAATGCAGCTTTTTAGTTAACTCTTTTTCAGTCCAGTCTTCCGTCTTTCCCCTATGCCATGACTGTGGTCAGTAAATCTGGAACCACTCTGATTCAAATTCTCCAGAGATTAAACCCCTGGTATCCTCTGGGGGTAGAAATTGACCTCCTGGCTGCATGGGAATAAAATGTCCCACAACAAGGATTTTCAGTCAATCTTCCTATTTTCTGTACCCTGCTTGGCTTCCACTTTGTGTGGTGGATTTCTTCTCTGCTTGGCAAAATCCTGTTTATCCTCCAAAGCAGAACTCAAATGCCACCTCCTCTGGGAAGTCTTCCAGAACTGTCTTGCTCAAAGTTAACCTTCCCATAGTACTTTGCTTATACCTGTTCTGAAGTATCTCACACACCTTATTGTAGAAGCTCTCAAACCTTTGGTCTCAGGATTCCTTTTTATACTCTTAGAAATACTGACATCCACAGGTAAAAAAGGAACTTCAACCTAAACCTCACAGCTTATACAAAAATTAACTCAAGATGGATCATGAACTTAAATGAAAAAGTGTAAAACTATAATAAAACTTTTAGGGAAAAACACAGGAGAAAATCTTCAGGACTTAGGAGTAGTTGCAGACATCTTATACTTGGTGCCAAAAGCATGACCCATAAAAGAAAAAATTAATAAACTCAATAAAATGTGGGGAGAAAAATAGTTGCAAAACACACATTTTACAAAGGACTCATACCCAGAATATATAAAGAACTATCAAAGCTCAACAGTAAAAAACCAAACAATCTGATTATAAAATGGGCAAAACACATGAAAAGACATTGCACTGGAAAGGATATACTGTTGACAAATAACTACATGAAAATATTTTCAACATCATTAGCCATTAAGGAAATGCAAATTAAAACCATAATGAGATATCTCTACACACCTATCAGTGAGAAATGAAAATTAAAACAGTGATAATACCAAATGTTAGCAAGGATGCTGAGAAACTGAATTACTCATACATTGCTAGTGGGAATGTAAAATGGTGCGGCCACTTTGGAAAAGAATTTGATAGTTTCTTATAAAATTAAGCATGTGCTTACCATACAACCTAGTAATTGCACTCTTGGGCACTTATCCCAGAGAAATGAACTTATGTTCATACAAAAATCCATATTCAGATGTTCATAGCAACTTGATTCATAATAGCCAGAAATTGGAAGGAATCCAAATGTCCTTCAATGGTTTAATGATTAAACAAATGGAATTCTACTCGGCAACAAAAAGGAACAAACTATTGATATGTGCAACAATTTGGAGGGATCTCAAGAAAGTCATGCTGAGTGAAGAAAAGGCAATCCCAAAAGATTACATATTATATGATTCCATTTCTGTAATATTCTTGAAAATACAAAATCATAGCAATGAGGAACAGGGGTTAGAAAACAGGGAAGGAAGAATGTGGCTATGGCTACAAAAGGGTACCTGAGGGGTCCTTGTGATGGAGTTGTTCTTGTATCTGGCCTGTAGTGGTCACACAAATCTACACATGTCATAAAATTGCACACACACACACACACACACACACACACATAAACACAAATGAGTGCAGGTAAAACTGGTGAAATCTGAATATGATGAATGGATTGTACCAATGCCAATTTCCTGATTGAGATATTGTACTACAGTTATGCAAGATGTTACCATTGGGGAAACAGGGTTTCCTGTTTCTTGCTGTATTATTTCTCACAAGGGGTGTAAGTCAACAATGGTCTCAAAATAAAAGGTTTAAAAGAAAGTTATTGAGGACCCCAAAGAGATTACTTTTAATGTGGTCTCTATGGATTGATATTTGCTATATTAGAATTAAAACAGAAACATTTAAAAATACTTATTTATTTTTAAAACAAACCCATTACATGTAATAATATATATAAGACACTTTTGTGAGAAATAAGCATATTTTCCAAAACAAAAATAAATAGTGAGAAGAGTGACATTGTTTTAATTGTTTGCAAATCTCTTCAACCTTAAAAGACAGCCAGGTTCTCATCTATGCTTCTACATTATAATATGTTGTGATATCACACCTTGTGCAGCTGCTGGAAAACTCCACTGCACACTTGTGATAGAATGAGATTTAGAAAGGCAAATAATAGTTTTGACCTCACAGATCCCTTCAAAAGGGCTCAGGGACTCCCTGGCATCTGGGAACCACACTTTGGAAACATTTGCTCACACACCTGCTCCTGCACTTTACAGCGAGGGAGAACAAGGAGAGTATCTTTCTTCATCTTTATATTCCAAGTGCCTAGTACAGTGTCTGGCACAAAGCCGATACCCAATCAATATCTGATGAGCCAATGGATTATTTATGACTTCCTAGCCCTTTTCTAGGAAGACAGAGGGAGCACAAGCCAATCTGGTTGACAGGATATTGCTTTAAGACTTCTGGCTCTGAATCAGAATAAAGGTCAGAGTTTTCCAGGATGGCTTCATCCCACAGAACAAACACTGCTCGAAGAAACCAGGAGGCTCCTGGGGCATGAAACCTGGGTCTGCAATGATGGAGTGGCCTTTCAAGAAAGGTCTCTCTGTGTCACGACTTCTCATAGCTCTTGACCTTGAGGCCTCTCTACACACCACTCAGACCAAGCGGGCAGAGAGAGGCTTGGAGGGTTATTCAGAGACATGAATTCTTTTCTCTTGATTTATTATTTTCCTCGTACACTCCATCCCCAGGCCACCCCCAAAGCCTCCATTAGTGATCGGTCTCAGTCCACATAGTCCATAACTGCGTGAGGAAGAGGAAAAGAATTTCTTGCGACCATTTCAGATTGTGAATTAGTTCTCAGTTCTCATCCAAATGATTCATCAAGGCATAATTTAGAATTTAGCAGGGAGCATGGAAAAAAGGCAGAAACTGACTTAAAGTTGCCGCTGAAAAATGTTGGTATCCACTCTGCATCAGACAGTGAACCAGAGCTGTGGGCATATGTCACGTTCACACTTGGTCCCTGCCTTCCGAAGCTCTAGTGGGGAAAATAACCCCACATTGGACAGTAAGGAAGACGCTCAAAGTGGAGTGAGCACACTGTGGGGACAAATCAACTCTGCTTAGTTTCGGGAAAGGAGGTACGTTTGTTTTTGTCCTTGAGGGGAAAACTGGGATGTGACCAGGTAGGTGAAGGAATGGCACACCCAAAGGCATGGAATTAGTGAAGACAGACTCAATTGTTTTCACAGGGACCTAGAGTAACAGTGGTCTAAATAGAAAGGAACTTTCTTTCTTTTATCACCGTCCAGGCTCAAGTGGTCTGTGGCCCCTACTCTGACCCCACAGTCTCAAGAACCCAGATTCCTTCCCTCTTGAGGCTCTACAATACCTGAGGCCCAGCCCTTGTCTGTGTGGTCCAAGACCATCACGTTGGAAATCCAGCCAGTGGAAGAGAGAAAGGGGAAGTGGGAGCATGCTCTTCCCTTTTAAGGGCACAACTCAGAAATGGTGCACTTCACTTCTGCTCACATCCCATTCACCAGAACACAGCTGCAAGGGAGGCTGGGAAATGCAGTATACAAATTGGGGATTCTATTACTCTAGAAGAAACTAGGGGATAAACTAAAGGTTTCTGCCCAAAGGACAAAGGTGAGAAAGTGGAGGGATGGTACAGAAGAAGTAAGTAATCAGGTGTGCTTAGAATTTGGGGATGAGGTGGGGGGTTAGGAATACAGTGGGAAAGGTGGGCTGGGGCCAAATGGTGAAGAGGATCTGTAAGTCAGTGATTCTCAAACTTGAGCAAGCACCAGGATTCCCTGGAGAGTTTGTTAAAACCCGGATTTCTGGGTCCCACCCCCAGAGTGTCTGCAGTGGGGCCCAAAGATGCAATTTCTGGCCAGTTCCCAGGTGACGCTCATGCCAATGCTGCTGGCCAGGAACTTTGAGAACTACTGGAGTAGGACATGTGGGGTTGTAAGAGTGAGACGATGAGGTCTATATTTCAGAAAGCTAATGCTGGTGCAGAGATAGAGAATGAGCTGTACTGAAGCTTCCCAGAGTACTAGAGCTCCACCCCTTCTTGTTCCTTAATGTTCCTGAGAAGTTTCACTCATGAAAAACAGATGATAAAGAGATTGCAAAGCAGAGTCCATAGAATTCCCATACCTGAGGGTCACTCCCCTCCCCCTGGCAGGGTTGATGGGGGAAGACTCAACAGCAGGGACCCACCAGTCCTTTGCTTTGTGTGCAGAAGCCTGGATTTGGGTGGGCTTGGGTAGGTCCCATTTCGCCCTGGACCCTGGTTTCTCCTTCAATGAGGATTATTTACTTGTTTGAGGTGCCAAGGACTACCAGGTGGCACAGATCAAAAAGTTAGACATGGCCTCTAGGCTGTGGGAACTCAGGCACTCTCCTATATCAGGGTTGCAGAGTAAATTGGCACAGCTGCTGGAGGGCAATTGGACAGTCAAACAAGAATTACCTTTAACCCCATAGTTCCACTTTCAGGAATTGACCCTACAGATACACTCATGTTTATGTGCAAAAGAAAAGGTTATTCGCTCAATGACTATTGTTTGTACTGGCAAGAGATATGAAACAACCTAAATGTCATCCATAGAGGGCTGGTTAAACAAACCACGGTACTCCCCCAAATTGAACAATAGGCAGTCCTTAAAAATAGCAAGTTAGATTGATATGAGCTGGTTTCAAACGAACTCCGAAATATTAAAAAAAAGAGGTAAGTGTATATGCATGTATATATGGTTATATATGTAGAGCACATCTCTGGAAGTATCTAGAAAAACATATTGCTTTTCAGGATGCGAATTGAAATCAAAGTTCAGGTTGAGAAGGAAACATAACTGTTCTGGTTTGCTAATGCTGCTGTTATACAAAATACCAGAAATGAATCGGCTTTTATAAAGGGGGGTTATTTGGTTACAAATTTCAGTCCGAAGGCCATGAAAATGTCCAAATTAAGGCATCAGCACAGGTATATCTTCACCGAAGGATGGCCAATGGCGTCCGGAAAACCTCTGTTAGCTGTGAAGGCATGTGGCTGGCGTCTGCTGATTCTTTGCTCCAAGGTTGGTTTCAAAATGGCTTTCTCCAAAATGTCTCTAGGTCTCTCTTAGCTTCTCCAGGGCAAACTCTGGGTTTCATCTCTTAGCTTAGCATCTCCAAATGTCCTTCTGTCCGCATCTCCAACAATCCCTAAGTATCAGCAAGCATCTGGGCCTTAGTTTAGCATATCCTGGGGCGTTTTCAACTCTTTGCTCTCTGTGTGAGATCCCTTTAAAGGGCCCCAGTAAACTAATCAAGAACCCTGAATGAGTGGGGTCAAATCTCCACGGAAACAATCAAAAGTTTCCATGCAACAAGTTTGGGTTAAACAATCACGGCTCATTTGGGGGGACATAATATATCCAATCTGGCACAATTCTCTTCACTGTAATCTGGTTTTTTGTTTTTGTTTTTTGTTTTGATTTTTTTCAGCCTTGAGCATGGACATATAAGCAGTGCCAGGTGCTTTACCTGCTTTAGCTCATTAAATCTCTAGAATAACCTGGAAGGAAGTACTCTTATTATTCTCATTGTGTGTGTGTGTGTGTGTGTGTGTGTGTGTGTGTGTTGTGTGTATGTATTCTAAGGTTAAATAACTTTTGGTGTGGGGGGACAGACAGTGTGGGAAGTCTTTATTTTTGGGATTTGCCAATTTCCATCTCCCACAGGTGATTTCAAGCTACTAACATGCTGTCACTGAGCACAGAATCGGGCAGGGATGCTCACAATCAGCTCTCAGGAGCCTCGAGGAGCCAGCTCCAGCACATTAGGGACAGTGCACTTCTGCAGAAGAAACCATTGGCTCCTCCAACTTCATGTCTAAAAGAGGTGCTTTTCAAGAACAAAACAAGTGAAAGCAAATAAATATACCATTTCAATACCTGAGAACAGCTTCCAAAGATCTTTATAGATAGATAGATACTGGGGGGTGGAGTGGGGGGTGTTTATAGTGTAAACAACCTGCCTAGTCTTACAATGTATTTGAAAACAGAAACCCCAAAATTAAAATTAAGTATCTGGGTTTTATATTTGCAAATTGTTTTGCCATTCTCACTATGAAATACTGCACACAGCTATACAACCATAAGGCAGTAAAAGAATAAGAAATTAATCAGTGTTTGCATTCTGTCAACACAGCCCCACATTTTTACCACAGCCAGCAATCTAAATTAAGAAGGTGGTTTAGAAACTCTCAGGACTCTAATGAAGGGAGGGGGGTTGAGAGAATTAGATCTGGATTTGAACTGTGTTCCAGCTCTGCCACTTACTTGCTAAGTGACCTTGAGTAAGTCACCTCATGTATGTCTCAGTTTACTCATGTGTTAAATGGTGATACTATACAGATTTATACAGGCACGTTTGCCTTACTGAATGAATGAGGTTAACAAACCGTATGTATCTGAGAATAAGGCAATGTATTTTCCCCCAAAGAATTATCCAACAGAAAAGAGAGTTGCTTTATATTTAAGTTCTTACAAATGTTCACAAAATCTTTCCTATTCCCTAGACTCTCTCAAAACAAAAGTATTGTTCAGGGAAGACCAGTTTATAGAAGTCACCCAAAGGACTTATGTTTTTTATTTGTTTGTTTGTTTTTTAAAAAAAGGAAATAAATTTTGACACACATTATACTGGGGGTTGACCGCATGCTCCTTATAAAGATCCCTTATAGAGACACAAGCCTTATAAAGATGAATTTTAAAAGGAATACATTAAGTATCAGGATGCTGTGATCATGAATACAAACCTATAAGGCAAATAGAAAAAATATTGTCCTAACATATTGTAGGATAAATTACTTAACTGGTAGTATCATATAAAGGCTCAAAAGCACTGGATTGTGAACAATTTAGACAGAAGAGAAGATGATATGATCCGGAAAACAAGTTGGGTTTTGCAGAAATCATCCCCATGATAATAAAGACACTGAGGTGAAAATGCTTGGGAGAAAATGGAATAAAACTGTTTTGTGAAATGTGAGAATGGGAAAAAATTCAACATTTCAAAATTAATATATTATTTAAATAATATAAGATTTTTAAAGTGTGTACCTATCTAAAATTAAAAATTAAATATTATATATTGATATGTGATTATTTCACCTACAGTCCTAAGAACGTATATATTCAGGTTGGTCCCCCAAATATTTTCAGTTTGGAGATCTTCTTATTGTGAAAAATAGGAAGATCATCTTATATTTGGGGCCACCTTATATTAAATCTCATCTAGTATGTGAAAGTATTTTAAAACCTACGATGTCCTGTGTTAATTAATTGTGACAGGTAGTTATAATTGTTAATATTATTTTAGTTATGATTGTTCTACCACTAGCTGGGCTCTCTAGCTGGGCTTTTCTATGTACTTACCTGGATTAGAATTCCCTGTTGTTTGACTTCCTAGCTGTGTGATCTTGGGCAAGTTGCCTAACTTCTCTGTGCCTCAATTACCTGTAAGATAGAGATAACAGTAATAATACCTCATAGGGTTGTTTAAGGATTCAGTAAATTAGTATGTGTAAAAAGTTCTGGTGAACACTTCTTAAATATTAGTTATTATCATTATGACTATTTTTGCAAGGGAAAACTGTAACTATTTGTAAACATGTCAGTTTTCCTCAAAAGACAGTGAGCTTCCACCAGCAGGGATCCTGTTGGATTCAACCTGGGATTCCCAACTCACACATAGGGCATAATACCCAGTTACTGTTTGTGGAGCCATGAAAATATTTTACAGAAAAAGACCAGAAGTTAGAATACAATAGTCAAGGTCCAGCCCAGCACCTGGTTCCCCTTGCTTGAAAGAGGCTGTACTTTGAGTGCTAATACTTATGTCTCAGCCTCATCCATCTGTAGCCATGGTTACACAATCAAAATCTGAAGCAAACTCACAGTGTGATACAGCTGGAAAGGACCATAGACTGGTTATTTCTTTCTGTGTCCTCATTAGAACATGAGCTCCTTTATGATAGGAAATGGGTTTATGCATCTCAGTCCTCTCACCGGCAGACAATCAGAGCTTAATAAGTATTCACTGAACAAATGAGTTATGAGATGCCTTCTACATTATTTATTTTTAATTGAATATCGTTGCTTTTTCATGCCTACAAAAAAAGTTCTTAAAAATTCATACCAAAGAACAAGACAAGGATGCCCACTTTCACCACTGCTATTCAACATTGTACTAGGAGTTCTAGCCAGAGCAGTTGGGCAAGAAAAAGAAATAAAAGGCATCCAAATTGGAAAAAAATAAGTAAAACTATATTTGTAAATGACACGAGCCTATATGGAAAATCCCAAAGAATCCACACACAAAAACCTACTACAACTAATAAGAAAATTCAACAAAGTTGTAGGATACAAGATCAACATGATAAATCAATTGTGTTTCTATATATCAGCAATGAACAATCTGAAACAGAAATTAAGAAAACAGTTTCATTTACAATAGCATCTAAAAAAGTAAAATACATAGGAATAAATTTAACCAAGGAGATGAAAGACTTGTACAATGAAAACTACAAAACATTGCTGAGAGAAATTAAAGATTTTCCGAATAAATGGAAAGACATTTCACTGGAATGTATTTCATGGCCTTAAAGAGATCTACATATTCAGTGCAATCCCTATCAAAATTCCAATGACCATTTTTGTAGAAATGGAAAGGCTAATCCTCCATTCATATGGAATTGCAAGGAGACCCAAATAGGCAAAATAATTTTGAAAAAGAAGAATAAAGCTGGAGGACTCACATTTCCTTATTTCAAAACTTACTACAAAGCAGCTACAGTGATCAAAAACAGCATGGTATTGGCATAAACATAGACCTACAGATCAATGGGATAGAATTTAAAGTTCAGAAATAAACCTATCTATCTATCTATCTATGTGTGTATATATATACATATATAGAGAGAGATATATGTTTTTTCAGAAATACATATATGTTTATTTTCTGGATATCCAGTCAATTTTGGGCAAGAGTACTGAGACCATTCAATTGGGGAAACAATACTCTCTTCAGCAAATGGTGCTGGATGCACTGGATAACCACATGCAAAAGAATAAAGTTGGACCTCTACCTCACATCCTATATGAAAATGAACTCAAAATGGATCAACAACCCAAAAATAAAAATTCTTAGAAGAAAACATAAGGATGAATCTTTGAGGTCTTGGATTTGGCAATGGTTTGTTAGCTATGACACCAAAAACGTGAACAACAGCAACAAATAAATATACAAGTTGCATTTCATCAAAATGAAAATCTTTTTTGCATCAAAGGACATTATCAAGATAGTGAAAAAGCAACTGACAGAATGTGAAAAATATTTGCAAACCATATATTTGAAAGGAGTCCAGTATCCAGAATGTATAAGGAACTCTTACAGCTCAACAATAAAAAAGACAAACAACTTAAGTTAAAAATGGACAGAGCTTGAACAGACATTTCTCCAAGAATGATACATAAATGGTCAACAAGCACATGAAAAGATGCTCAACATCATTAGTTATTAGGGAAATGCAAATCAAAACCATAATGAGATACCACTTCACACTCACTAGGATGGCTACATTTAAAAAAAAGTAGGAAAACAGCAAGTGTTAGTGAGGTTGTGGAGAAACCGGAACCCTTTTATCTGGTGGGAATGTAAAATGCTGCAATTGCTATGGAACACACTTCGGCAGTTCCTCAAGTGAAACATAGAACTACCTTATGACCCAGCAGTGCCACTTCTAGGAATATACTCAAAAGAATTGAAAACAGATACTCAAACAGATTACGTGTACATCATTATTCATAGCAGCATTATACATAATAACCAAATGGTGGAAATGACCCAATGTCCAACAATGGATGAATGAATAAACAAATTGTGGTATAAACATACAATGGAATATTACTCAGCCATAACAAGGATGGATGACCCTCTAAAACATTATGCTCTAAAACATTACGCTCAGTGAATGAAGCCAGACACAAAAGGTCTGGTATTGTATGACTCCATTTATATGAAATATCCAGAATAGGTAAATCCATAGAGATAGAAAATGGAATGGTGTTGCCAGGGACTTGAGGGAGGAGGGGATGGGGAATAGCCCTTTAGCTGGTACTGGATTTCGGTTTGGGGTGATGAAAATGTTTTAGAACTAGATAAAAGTGGTGGTTGCTCAACATTGTGAATGTACTAAATGCCATTGAATCCTTCGCTTCAAAATGGTTAATTTTATGCTATGTGAATTTCAACTCTAAAAATGCATACTAAAAATACATACATAAGAAGCTGAGAAGATACAAAATGATGTTGAAAGTGAAAGAAAAGCCAGAATCTGGAGCCCTAGAAAGAATCCTTCTTGGCATGTAGAGTGTTATGTATCCAAATGTTCCCTTTATGCATAAACTAACATTTAAATACAGAGACACATCATGTAATGGCTCAAGACCACAAGCTTTGGAATCGGATATGCCTGGGTTTGAATCTAAGCTCTGCCACTTCTTAGTGGTAGGGCCTTGAGAAATTCATTTAAACTCTGTGCCTCAGTTTCTGTGTAAAATGTAGGTGATAAGCAAACCTACCCTGTAAGCTTATTGGGATAATAAATTAGAACATGTAGACATAGGACAGCCCCACGTAAGGGGAAATAATTCAATAAAGGTAAGCAAGTATGTATACATATTTAAACAAAATAGGTCACACTGTAGATTCTATTTTACGTTTGCTGTTTTATGTAACAATATATTATGAACATTTGTTCTGTGGGAGTGCATACAGAGCTAATTCTTTCTTTCTGATGGCCATATTATATTCAAATGGATGACCGAATGTAACCAATCCCCTGCTGTTAGCACTTGAGTGTTTTCTAATACATTATTATTACAAATGGCATAGTAAAAATCCTTGTTGCGTATATATTTTCCACACTTGAGTATTTCTTTAGGATGAATTCCTAGAAATAGAATTGCTGAATCAAAGTGTATGAGTTTTTAAATGTATTAATAAACAATGAGGCTTTATCAAATTGCCTTCCAAAAAGATTGTATCGCTTAACACTTTGATGATGGAGGGTACATTGTTGCTTTATAATTGTGTATATTTCAACAACATTCCCCAATAATTTATTTTGGATGTCCCAGTAGTGGCCTTGTATTGTCTTCCTTTATCTTTCCAAAATCCAAAAACAACTGCTAAGAACCTGGCAACCCATTTTCTGTACCAAATATTTGGAAACATAGCCCAACAAATAATTTTATGCCATTCCCATAGGGGAGAGGAAGAAACGTTGGAATTCAGGCATTTGAAATTGGCACACCATTCAGTTTTGGAAGCAGGGGGGCTGTGGCCGCAGGGATCTTTGTTTCCTGTGAATTGGGCCCCTCCGTTCACAGCCAAGAGGCCCTCTCTGTTGAATCTTGCTGGACACATTGTCTCTAGTTCAGGGTTTCCCCAAGTGTGCAGAGGGGGCTAGCGGAAGCCCTCAGGATGCTTTTAAGTAATACAAGGACAGGCGATCCTCTCCAGACAGAAACTGAACAGCGCCACCAAGCTGACAGGCAGCTTAGTGGTGGCCGATGCCCGTGCCCACTTCTGTTTTTAATTTCAATTTTAATCCAGCTAATAAATATACATAACAATCAAGAGTTAGATACTTCTACAAGGCTTGTAACAAAAATCCCTGGTTCCACCTTCAAGTCCCAGCTCATGGAGCAATAACTTCGCAGCTGTGGCTCCCTCTCCAATCACTTCAGATTTTTCAGCTTTAGGACCTTTAGATTAATCTATAGCTATGGAAGATAAGGATTTAGTTTTCTTCTCTTTCTCTCTCTCTCTCTCTCACACACACATACTTCCCCTCCCTAATTTTCCCCCAAATAATTGTATCATAATTTTTGGCTAAATCAATGTGCAGTTTTTACATCATAATGACAATGCAATATTATTTCCAGCTGAGAGTTGTAGTTTACAATGATTATAATGTGTTTTTCTTGTAAATAGCTTTTGTGTTTCTTGACTTTAATAATCTTCTCATATCTTATTTGCTTAGTTTTCCATGTAATAGCTCGAATTCATCCCCAAATTCTTTGCCAGAACTCAAATCCTCTATAGTTGCCTCATCTTTGTACTCTGTCTAGGTGCTGTATAATGTAATGTAGTGGTTCTTAAAGTGTGGTCCCCAAACCCGCAGCATCAACATCAGTATCACCTGGGACTTTATTAGAACTACTAATTATTGGGCCCTATCCCAGACCTATTGAATCAGCCACTCTGGGAGTGGGGCCTCTGCAACCAGCCCTCCAGGTGATGCTGATGGAGGTTCAAGCTTGGGATCCATTGGTATAGTAGTTAAGTGTATGGATCCACAGACCTAAAGGTATCTGGGTTCAAATCCCAGTCGTTCCCCTCCTTCATAATGTAACTTCCAAGCCTCACTCTGCCCTTTCACAAATGCAAGACAAAAAACACTTTCTCACATAGTAAGTTACGCGGTGTTACCCATTTATGACAAGCTCTGATTTTTCTTGGAGACAGCCTTCAGGACTCCAGCTCCAGTACGGGAAGGAAAGCCTGCTGCATGCCTCCTCCCCTTCCCCCCACCCTTCCCAGCATTCTCTGCTTCTTGAGTGGCCCCACCTCAATCTGCAGCTCTTCAGCCCCTCTCACCTCCTACCAGCCCCACCCTCACTGCTCTGCCTTCTCACTCTGGGACCAGCTCTTAATAGAATAACCTATCTGAGCCTGGGCTCTCTCATCTGTGAAAGGAGTAACAATTGTGTGCAGCTGCATCACTGACCATTGTGCTTGATCTATAGTAAGAGCTAAATAAATCCAAAGTCCTGACCAAAACCCATAATTCCCTGCCTCATGACAGGGCCACATCTCTCCCCCCTCATTTCCCACCACTCTGCCTCTCCGTCGCTCAGATCCAGGAACACTGGCCCCCTGGCACGCTCCCACCTCGGGATCTTTGCACTGCTCCTCCCTAACAGGTATTCTTTTCCCGAAGATATGCGTTTGGCTTGTTTTTTCACTTAAACCAGGTCTCTCTGATCATTGGTCACTTCTTTGGAGAGTTTTTCCCAAACCATTGATTCTAAAATAGCACCCACCCCATCCCCTGCTATCTCTTTAACTATTTTATCATCTTTCATAGCACTAAATTTTATTTGGAATCACATATTTGTCTTATTTTCTCCGACAGACCCTCTCTGTTCTGTACCCCATCTAAAACACAGTAGGGACTCAAAAAAATTTAGTTGAATGACTTTTCTTATGCCAAGTGTGGCTTTAGCTCCAGTACTAAACCCAGAGCTCCTTGTATATAGGGGCACAACTGATGGTCCCACATTCTTTGCAGCTGTATGCAGCTAATGGACATTGGCAAATGATTCGCTTCCCTTCTGTATCCCAGGCCTACTGTAAGAGCCTAAAATCTCACTGCTGCCTTTCTTTTTTCCATAATTTCTCTGTCACTAAATACTGATTGAGCTCTAGTCATGTGTCCAAAACTGAAACTCCAAGGATACCGAGGCAAGCATGTTTGCTGACAGAGAAAGGTGTGTAAGAAGGCTTGCTGCGAGTGTTCACCAGGCTGAGCCTGGGGCCTCCGCTGAACCCCAGCTGTGCAACTTCCACCCTCAGTCTCTTCATCTGTAAAATGGGGCTAATAATAGTAACTACCTCACATTGTCATGAGAATTCTTTGTTAATCCCTGTCCCCTGGCAGAGCTGGTAATTATCTTTAATAAATGTTGTTGGCTATTAGTCATAATAGTAAGTACAGATTACTTCTATAATATAAGCAAACCAAAATAATTGGTCATCAACTATTTATCAAGTGGTCTCACCTTCTCACAGCACATAAAGGGATTCATATTCTTTGTGTTTCTCCCATAACTTTAGATCTGATCTCTCTCAAAATTCAGGTGGGGAAACTGGCTGGGAGAGGGACTCGCTGGCCTTGCTCAATGCACAGAGCTGGGACCAGAGCCCTGCCTGGCAGGAGGGACAATGTCCTCAGAAGCCTCCAAGTGATGATACAGGTTTTCATGGCTGCAGGGTTTTGGTTTGTTGTTTCATTCCGTCAATAAAGTTTACTGCGGTATAATTTCCATACAATAAAATCCCTTCACCCTGAAAATTCCCTCTTGCCCCTTAGCAGTCAATTCCCACCCTCAAAACCAACTGCTGATCTGATTTCTGCCACCATAGATCAGTGTTGCTTGACTTCCTATAAACGAGATAATGGAGAATGTACTCTTTTTCATCCAATTTTTTCAATAACTTTTTGAGGTAAAATTGATGAACAATAAACTGCACATATTTAAAGTGTAAAATTTGGAGAGTTTTGACATCTCCTCCCCCACTAAAACTATCAATCACTACAACCAAGAAAATGAACATATCCATCACCTAAAAGTTCCCTCACACCACTTTGTATTCCATCCCTCCCTCCCCATCCCAACCACTGATCTGCCTTCTGTCTCTATAAATCAGTTTGCATTTTCTGGAATTTTATATAGAATCATCCAGTATGTACTCTTTTGTCCCTGGCTTCTTTCACTCAAATTAATTATTTTGATTTGTCCATGTTTCTGCAAGTTTCAACACTTCATCCCGCACCCTTTTTTTTTTTTTTTTTTTTTTTTGCTGCATAGAATATTATTGAATGGGAAAACTACAATTTATTTTATCCATTCATTTGTTGATGGATATTGGAGTCTTTTCCAATTGGGGACTATCATGCAAAAAGCCCCTATGAACACTCCTACGCAAGTCTATTTGTGAACACATTTTCATTTATCTTGGGTAAATACCTAGGCAGGGAATTGCTGGGCTATAGGGTAGATATATATTTAACTCTATTAGAAACTGCCAAACTGTTTTTTCAAAGTGGTTGTATCATTTTATGCTCTCACCAATTGACTGAAATTTGACATCAAACTTGTTCCAGCCTCAAGTACTTGCTGTTCTCTCTTCCCAGAATGCCTTTCCACTGTTTTTAGCATGGCTGGCTCCTTGACGTCCATGACTCAGTTCAAATGTCTATTCCAAAGAGGTCTCGCGATCACCATTTTGCAAGCATCATAATAATAATGGATTCAGGCAACAATCATCAATTAATGGTAAAGCCAGTATAGGTGAAAGTCTGTGGAAGAACAGGATATTTAAATACTCTCAAAATCTCTACCCTCAGGATACTTATTAATTACAAAGGGAAAAAAACAGTAGATTTACAATGGAGTAACTTAGCAGGCACCACCTTAACCAAATGCTTAAAGTTAACATCACAAATATTGGGACAAACCATTGTCACACGCCTCCTGAAGAAAAGCACTGAGGAGACTTTCTTTTAGTGGTAGTCCTGTCCAAAATGTATATGAATCTAATTATGAGGAAATAGCAGATAAACCCAAATTTAGGAATATTACACAAAATAACTGGCCAGTAAAAAAATGTCAAGGTCATGAAAGAAAAAGAAAGGCAGAGGAACTGTCTTTCCAGATTAAAGGATACTAAAGAGACATGACAATTAAATGAAACACGTGACCCTGAATTGGGTTCTGGAGAACAGCAATAAAGGACATTATTGGAACAATTAGCAAAATTTAAATATGGACTGTGAATTAAGTAAAAGAATTGTATCGTTAAAATTCTTGATTTTAATAATTGTACTGAGATTATGCAAGAGAAATGTCCTTGTTCTTAGGAAATACCCACAGATGTATTTAGGAATAAAGGGGTGTGATGTCTGAAACTTATTCTAAAATGGATTAGGAAAAAAAGTGCACATACATATTCTATATATACACAATATAGATACACAAGAGTTTGATAATACAAATGTAGCAAAATGTAAAAATTTGCTCATCTGGTTGAAAAGTATATGTGTCTTTACTATTCTTGCAATCTGAAACTTGTGAATTTAAAACTTTATCCAAAACAAAGTTACAGAGGCTTTTGGTGACCACCTTATCAGAAGTGGCCTGTCCCCCACCCCCAAGTACTCTCTATCTCACTCTTTTCATCCATTACACTTATCATTGGTGAAAATTATCCTATTGTTTACCTAATAAAATGTAAGATGTATTATGTGCTAGGCTAGACTCTGTCCTATTCTAAGTGCTTTAACTGTATAATCTCAATGAATCCCCTTACAGACAAGGAACAGAGACACAAGGTTGATTAACTTGCTCAAAGTCACCCAGGTATGTTTTCTGTCTGTTCCAGTGGCACTGAATCTCAATTAAGGCTGAGACTTTGTCCACTGCTCTTACCCCAGCGACTTAGAACGGTGCCTTAGCACATTCCAGGCAGTCAACAAATATCTGTAGATCCTGTCAACAAATATTTATTAGGTACCTACTAGGCACTGGTGTAGAAATCAGTGAACCAGTATTCAAAAATTGGAGATTATATTGAGCACTCTCAGTCCTGCACCCGATTAACCATTTTATATATTTTCATTTAGTCCTAACAACTTTGTAAGGCGGATTCCACCCATTTTGCAGAGGACGGAACTGAGGTTTAGAGAATGGTAATAATTTGCCCAAGATCAGAGCTAGGAGGTAGAGCCGGGATTCCATTCCATTCCGTTAGGTTCCCAGGCCCGAGCTATAAATCAATCAGACCGACCAATCCAATCACCCAATCAGTATTTATTAGGCGCTTACTGCGTGCGGTGCCTATTCGCGGAAGCAAGGAGAGAGGGGGCTACAGTGCGCAGATTGCTACTGAGACCCGGAGGCCGCTGCGGCTCGCGGGAATTTGGCGCGTAATTTTTGTTGGTTAGGTGTCCTTGAGTGTTCTCGCCCGTGATTGGGCCCCGGCGCAGAGTTCCCGGTGCGTTGGGCTGCGGCTGCTCCGTCGATCTCCGCGGGACCCCGGCGGTTCTGCGCTCGGCCGGCCTCCCGGGGGATGGGCCACCAGGAGTCCCCGCTGGCCCGAGCGCCGACGGGAGGTGCGGCTAATATAAAAGGGTTATGTAAAGGGCTCAGCCAGCGCCAACACGTGGAGAGCCGCGGGAGCCTGGGCGTCCGGTCTTCCTCTAAGAGCGCGGCTGCTACCACCGGTGCAGCAGCAGAATTCATCGCAGGCCAGGCCCTGGCCACCGCCTCTCGCTCAGCTAAGTCCCGGAGGCAGCCGCGGTCCGGAGTGGACCATCCCCAACCGGCGACTTCAGGGGGGAAACGGGCTGCCAGGAAATGGAGGAGCGTCGGCCAGGTAAGGGCGCCGTCCCCGGAGCAAAGGCAAGAGCCTAAGCCGACGCTACTCCCACTGTTTCGACTGTTTGGGGAGGGCAAGCGGGCCCCCAGCTTGGCGCGCAGAGGGACGCCTAACTGGTAACCCAACCCCCTCACCCTGCTGCCCACGGGGACTTGGGTCGGTCCGCTGGGCGAAGCTCTGGCTTAATTCAATGGACTGTTTACACTCGGGAGAACACAAGGCCAGACGCGGAGAGGGCGGTTTTACAAGGGGCTAGGAAGGGAAAAATATTTCAACAGTCAGAAACACGCCTTAAGTAGATTTTCATAAGTCGCGAAACCGTCTGGTCTTTGTTTTTTCCTATTCCCATACGATAAATTGGCCGAAAGAGTGGGGATTGTTTGCTTCTTCTTTCCGGTTCTCCCTCCGAGCCGCCGCCCTGTGGTTCAGTCTTTCCCGCTTCCCCCTCCCGTCCCTAGTTTTATCAGCCCGGGTGGTTTCAGTCTTAAAGGGGCCGTGACCGCCGGAGGAGGAGGTGGGATGCCCTGGGGCCTGCGCCTCTTGCTTCCCAGCCACGGCCTGGTCGCTTAACCGATTCTTTTTCTCGCAGAGCGCAATCCAAGGTCACCCTCTTCCGCGTCCCGGGGCCGGACGGAGGGATGAGGCAGGGGGGTCTCGGGCAGCGCCGTTGCTGCTCCCCCCGCCGTCCGCAGCCATGGAAACGGGGGAGGAGGACGGCGCCCGCAGAGGTACACAAAGCCCCGAGCGGAAAAGGCGAAGCCCAGTGCCGCGGGCGCCCAGCGCGAAGCTGAGGCCGGCGGCGGCGGCCCAGGCCATGGATCCTTTGGCGGCGCAGGGCCCGGGCGAGGCCTACCTGGCGCGGCGGCGGCCAGAGGGCGGCGGCGGGTCGGCGCGGCCGCGCTACAGTCTGTTGGCCGAGATCGGGCGCGGCAGCTACGGCGTGGTTTACGAGGCGGTGGCCGGGCGCAGTGGGGCCCGAGTGGCGGTCAAGAAGATCCGCTGCGACGCCCCCGAGAACGTGGAGCTCGCGCTGGCGGAATTCTGGGCCTTGACCAGCCTCAAGCGGCGCCACCAAAACGTCGTGCAGTTTGAGGAGTGTGTCCTGCAGCGTAACGGGCTAGCCCAGCGCATGAGCCACGGCAATAAGAGTTCGCAGCTTTACCTGCGCCTGGTGGAAACCTCACTCAAAGGTAAGGGCGCCGTTGGGCCGCCTGCCCACTCCGGGCCTGAACCCGCTGTTCTCAGGTTCGCTTGGCTCAAAGTGCTCCTGGCACCCTTAGGCCCAGGCGCCGGTCTGTCACCCTGGGCCCAGACACACCCTCTGCCTCCTTTCCCGGGCTCAGACTTTCAGACGTTCGGGGTTCGGGCTCTTCTCATTTTTGGACCCGATATCAGTCCCTGGCACAAACGTTAGCTGGTATTTTCATAACAAGCACTCATTAAGTGCTAGTCATTATCTCAGTAAGTGCTCAGTAAGCGCGAGCCATTATTATTAAAAGTCTAGCACTTTTTGGTTGGAAGTGGAGGGGCTTGGGTTCAGAGTTAGTGGAAGAATTGCAGAACTTCCTGAGTCTCTGGGACCTCTTCTCTTTCCCTCCCAAATAAGACAAAAATCAACTTTACACAGGACTCTTCCCCAGCTCCCTCCTTGGTTAGGTTCAAATGCCCTTGACACTCTCGAGCTCCACCCTAAAACTCTTGCTTCCTAGTCTTTTTCCTCTGAGACCTCCAGCCCTTCATCCCGGGGCAGTCAAGCAAACTGGCTAAGTCCTCTGGGGGCATGCAGAATAACAACCTCACAGGTGGGCCGAGACCTGTCACATAACAAAACATCCTTCATCTTTTTCTTGCCGCTCTGAGGCTGGCTTTACTTATTGGGAAAATTCAGCGCAGCTAGGCAAGGGGGCTTGCAGCCTTGGCAGAGCTAATAATCCTAGTTGGAGAGTTTTAACTGCCTTTAGAGAGTGTGTTCATCCTGAGTGCTCAGTACTCACCATGTTCAGACTACAAGTGGCCGAGGATCTGTTCAGAGAGGAGAGGAGCAGTGTGCTAGAGAAGTCTCAGGAGCCTTCCTGAGGCAGAATTCAGGGGAAAGGCAGTCCCAGCTAAGATCTGAGCACTGTCCTAGATGTCTTAAGGAAGTGATTTTAGGTAATGATTTTACAAATAAGTGCTGTTCCCTTTCTATAAACGAAGAAGGGCTTAGAAGTGAAAAAATATAACTATCAAGGTTAATCAACTTGTAAGGAAGTCAGAACTGACTCCAAAGGTATACTACCCTGGCCTCCCAACATTGCTCATATTTGCAAACCCAGATCTGCCTTGATGGCCTGGATCCTCTCAAATGGATTATGGTACCTTTCCTATCCCAGGATGAACTAGAACTAATCTTTTAAGAATTAGTATGTTTTTGGGTGGGGTTCAATGGGAGTGGTTTCCTAAAAATCTTCTTTGGGATTTTGGCCCAATTTTACTTTTTGAGATCCCATCAACCCATCCCAAGAAAAGCCCTTCCCTTATTTCAAGTCAGTTGTTTGACAGTGGGTTTGGGGACATGATTAGTATCACATGGGGTCCTTTTTCAAAATAGACTTCCACTTTCATGACTGTCCTTGGCCTATCTATTCTGAAAAGCCCATCCTCTCTAGGGTGAATGTATTTGCTTTGAAGAAAACTCCCCAGGAAATTCTTTCAGTCAGTCTGTATTCTGCACACACTTGGCTTATTCTTGAGTTCTTCCATTCTTATTCTGTCTCCCCCCCTCCACTATGGTTAATAAATGATCTGAACTTACACAGTAAAGGACTGTGTGAGTATGGGAATTGGCTTTGCCAAATGGTCCCATTCTACCCAAGTTCATTGATGCTAGTCTTGAAACTTGAGTTTTAGTTTTTCAAACTGAGTTGAAACTGTTGCTTATTCTCCCTACAGAGAAATACAATTCAAGTTTTTGTTGCTGA
Source organism: Choloepus didactylus (assembly GCF_015220235.1). NCBI lineage: Eukaryota > Metazoa > Chordata > Mammalia > Pilosa > Megalonychidae > Choloepus > Choloepus didactylus. The sequence continues at coordinate 32,990,023 of NC_051325.1, read as the reverse complement.
TAGCATTTGTCACAACTCCACAGTAACCAATGACATAGTGGTAAATACCATGGACTGGGATTAGACTCACTTTCAATCCTGCCTGAGACATGAGAAGTTGTTTAAAACCTCTAAGGAACATTCTTTATCAGTAAGATAGGGGTACCTAGGTCACAGGATTTCTGTGTAGACTGGAAGTGTTGCAGGTAAGGAGGAATCCACTGCCTCCATAAGTTCAGACCATTGCCCCCTTTACAATTCACAATGTTCTTGTTCAAGTTTTCCACACTTGTTTAATCATGGAACACATCTTATTTTGTAGTATTCCTGTCAGCATCCTGCATGATTGTGTTCATGGCAGTGAGCTGACAGAAACACTGTTATTTTCATCTTCCCTTTGCTGTTTAAAACTGAGGCCTAGGGAAATGAAATATTTAGCTTTAGACCACATACTTTTGGTTGTATAACACATTTTCAAAATATTTGAGCCTCTGCTATGGGTCAGGTAATATTCTGGGCTCAGAGTTAAAGCAGTGAAGAAAATCAGCATTCTTCCTGCTTATGGAACTGACATTCCATGTTACATGTTAAGTGTTAATTTAGCAAGTGGTTAAATAAACAATTGTTTTTGCTTATTAATACTGCTAAAGGAGAACTAAGACCCACATTACCCCAGGTTGAGTTTTCCTGACTGACATGCTTCAAAATATAGTGGTCTTAATCTCTCCCAGGGCCCTGGATCTATAGCATGCTGGTATCATTCAGTAATGTCAAAGCTGGAGGGATTATTAGAGATAATCTAGTTCAACTCTGTCATTAAACAAAAAAGTTCTTTGGAAACACGCTTTGTCCAGTCTCCTGCAACTTAGAATGGTTTTGAAAGAAACTAAAAAATTCTACTTTGCCTTTAAGTCTCAGCTGAACCAAATCCACATACTTTTTTACTGAGTGCCTACTGTGGTTTGTGTAGAGGGAGGAAAACACTCCTTGCTGCAATAGAACTTACATTTGAAAAGTTTAAGTATCACTAGAAGACTTTTATGCTAATCAAGGTCACAGGAGGAAATGGCAAATTGGCTCTGTTGTATTGAATTAAGAGGAGAGAGAATCTGGAGTTAGTGGAGAAGGTAGACTTGAAAGAAGCATGCCTAGGACTGTGGACAGATGGGGAAAAGAAAGAAAATGAAATCTAGTTCACAATTGGGCCAAACAGAATGTTTTTTTCCTTCCTTTTCCATCTCAATTCCCTAGTGGATATACAGAAAGCTTTTGTGTTGTCTCAACAAATTGTTTGATATGCACATAACCCAATATCAAAAGAAAGAAAACGGAAACTTCTTTAGGTGCTCTTCTTGGTCTTCTCTGACTTTGTTTGATAGACTTGTATGTCTTTGGTCCTTCCTCTCTCTGAACATAGACCAAACAAGTCCTACTCAGGAGCATTATGTAGAGAGTGCAAGCTGTAGATAGTCAGAAGAAGTTTTAGAAGTCTGATCTCACCTTCTGTTTCATGGAGAAGGAAACTGAAGCCCAGCAAAGGTGCAGGACTTGCCCCAAATAAGTAGCAAGCACTAAACCAACCTCCTGTACTTTTTTTAAAAACCAGATTAATGATCCTATAAATTATTTGATTGATATTTAGCTTTTAGTTACCTTTCACAGAAAAGGAGGACAGTTTGCTTTTATTCCCTTGTTTCATTGCTAAAGGATCCTGTCCTGAATGCACCTAGGTCAAAATTCAAAACTGCCATTTAGAAGCCAGCAGGAAAGCCCGAGCTGATTGTCAAGGCAGGAATTCTGGTGCTCTCTATAACTCACAGTGATCCTTCTGACAAACAGCAACTGTTGAGGACAAAAACATGCAGAACAAATTCTCAAGACTTATAAAACTGCATTTTTAGAAGCCTGGAAAAGCTAGGAACCTGGCTTATCCCTGACTTGGTGAGGCTCTAGTTCTGCTTTATCAATTGTTTGATGCTTACTGTACTCAAGGTAATCTTTAGGTGGTTTGAGGTAGGCGGGAACCTAGCCCTTACACACCAGTGCTGGGTGGCCTCTGTGGACATCACTGTGAGCCAGGCACTCTACCAGAACTACCTGGAGTTTCCCCCATGGGGTGTGCAGGAGACACATGCCCCAATGCAAGGTCATAAGTGAGTGGTGGGTATCCTAGAAAGCAGAGGAGGGTTCTCTGGCAGTTTAGTTAGAGATTTGGGGAAGCAGAGGAAGGTAATCAGGGAAGGCTTCATTGAGCAGGTGGGATAGGATGACGCCTCAGCAAAGCACACCTCAGAACACATCAGTATCCCTGTTAGTTAATGGGATACAGTAGAACCCTCAACTTGGAGTCAGGGGGTTCTGGTTCCAGTTTCACCCTGTTAGTAAGAACTATCACTATGTGCAGGTACTATTCTAAAGGCTTTATATGGACTCATTCAGACCTCACAATCACTTTTTGAAGCCCATACTATAATTATTTTACAGGTGGGGCACCGAGGTTAATGAAATTGCCCAATGTAAAATAGCTCAGCAAATGATAGAGCTAGGGTTCAAGCCCTGGTATTCTAACTTGAGTCAGCTTCCTTAACCACTGTGCTACTCTGTTGGAACAGGTGGCTTAGAAGTTCTGGGTTCCTGTTTTTCATTGTTGGAAAATGGGCATAGTCATATTTTACTCAGGATAGTTAAAACTCAAGGGGAGTGATGGAGGGGAAGATAGTTCAGAAACTAAACGAACTAAGCAGTGCTTATGGCACTTCAATTTCTGCTGGTGCCTTCCCTTTATCTCAGCTGCCAGTAACTCTGTACCTCTTTTCCAGTCTACTCTTAAACATTTTGGGGGCTATCACAAAGACTTCTCTCTTAGTACTGGCTGACTGCCTTCCTTCTGTGTGCATTGGGAATATTAGGTACCAGCCCCAGGAGATAGAAACAGCTCTTACTTAATTGAGAGCTTTTGTTAATTGGGGTTGCATTGGGTAAGGTTTTTTGTGGTATAAACTCTTGAGGAGAGCTTAGCTTCATTTTCAACTTGAATTCAGCCTTTGATGGGATCCTTAGAGCCAGGAGCCCTTTTTAGTGATTCACAAGTGCTAGATCCCTTACCTATTGCCTACTTATCTTTAGTCTACACAGTTGGCATGCCCTAGTACTAGGACCTTCCTTGTTTCTCTTTTAAGCCTTTCTAGCTCAGGAGCTCTTGATTCATGTCACCCAATTTTTGAGCACCTGCTGTGTGTAAGGTGCACCGAGGGGAACACAGACACCTGGGTCCGCTCCTCTGCCAGTACCTAATGGAGGAGATGGATCTGGTACAACAGGTGTCCCTTCACTGCATCCAGGCAGAGGTGCTCAGTGGGGAACCAGCTGCTAGGAATGTGGCCCAAGATTGGAGGAGGGAAGGATACATTGTAAAAGGGTAAATCGGGAAAGACACTGGGAAAAAGCAAGGGTTACGTACATGGCAAGGCCCACTGTATATGGAGAGAGAGAGACTTAAGCTGGAATTGCATGGATTCCTCCCACTCTGCAAGTAGTTGCAAGTAGTAAGACCTAGCTTATCATAGTATTTTTACATTCATTCTCTCATTTAATCCTCTCCACAGTGACGATGGTGTTTTTTAATAACCTGTTCTTAATAGATGAGAAAATCAAGATCATCAAAGTTAAGTAACTTGTCTAGTACCATACTTAGTGAAGTATGAGGGTCTAGATTTACATCCAGGTGTTCTTTCTGATTTCATGTTCTTGACACGCTGCCTTATGTCTATATTGAACATCTGCCAGTGATGTCCAGATACATTAACATACCTAACACCCTGTAGTTGTCCACTGTGGTGTCCAGGCATGGTGCAGGGTGCTTCATATGTCACAGTTGAACCTTACAACAACCCAGTGATGTAGGTGTTTATTACCAGTTTTTGGCATTGACCCCAAGACCTGTCCTTTCTGCTCTGCCTGTGGATTCATAATTGGCCTCTTGACCTCTATAGTACCCTGTATCTTGTCCTGGCAGCTGCTGTAATAGCTTCATTCCCTTGTGCACAGTTACATTTGACCAAACTCTTGAAGTACTCTGGACCCACCCTGTGGTGTTGACATGGTGCCAAGACTCCTTAGTGACATGACACTGCCCGGGATCACCATCCCTGGGACCAGAGGCTTGGTCTGTATCCTCCCCATCTTTATTTGGAAAGACATGCTAGGTGGGTCTGTGATCTGCTTCTCAGGACTGATCTTCAGCTGAGCCACTTCTTAAATGTTTTGTTGTCCAACTTTTAACTAATCAAACCAGCCATAACTTACTTGAACTTTATTTTTCCGAGTTTCCTTCTAGTCCTTTTTCTCACACATATTGTATTCTGGTTTGTTTTCACTTCACATTAAAACGTGTTCATGACATGTTATGTGACCTCTACTTTTTGGGGCTTTCTATTTAGGTGCATTTTTGCTGCAAGATCTTTTAAAACATTCATCCAGGTGGCAGTACTATAATTAACCGGTCCCCATCTTGGACACTTGTTTCTAATTCTTTGTTTTTACTGTGCTGAATGGAATACTAGTTTTGAGTATTTCTGGTGTTTGGTATGTTTTGCTATTTGTTTTATTTATTATTTATTAATTAATTTATTTAGGTACTCTTCTCTTAGAATAAATTCCTAGAGTGAGATTTTTGTGTCAAATGAATGGAGCATTTTTAAGACCTGTGATACGTATCATTGAATTGCTTTCCAAGAGCTATTCTGTTTATATGCTGTTTTAGTTTCCTAGGCTGCTCAGAGCAGATACTGTGGAGTTGCGCTGGCTTTAAACAATGGGAATTTATTAGCTCACAGTTTGAGGACATGAGGATGTCCAAATCAAGGCATCATCAGATACTTTCTTCCCGAAGACCAGCTGCCAGTGATCATTGTCTCTGCCACGTGGTGAGGCACATAGCAGCATCTGGTCGTCTCTCTCATCTCTTCTGGGTTCTGTGATTTCAGCTTCTTGTCAACATGTTCTCCCTCTGTATTTATTGCCTTTATAAAGGACTCCAGTAAGGATTAAGACCCATCCTGAATGAGGTGGGTCACACCTTAACTGAAATAGCTTCATCAAAAGATCCTCCTTACAGTGGGTCCACACCCACAGGAATAGATTAGCTTTAAGAACATGATTTTCTGGGGTACATGCAGTTTCAAACCACCACATATGCTATCATCGTTTAAGTGAGAATCATTATTTACCCTCTACTGAAAAATGAGACTGTGGTTGGATCATTAACACTGGAGACTTGTTGAACTTTAAACTCCTTGGGGCATACTTACAGGGAGCTTGTGTCAAAGTGGGAAGTAGAACATCCAGGTGTTAAATTCTGCTGCTGGCACTAAGAGGCAGTAATAAGGTGTCCTGGTTAGGATCCAGGCTCTGGAGACTCTGAGTCCTGCCCCTAACTAGCTGTGAGACCACTGGCAAGTCATTTCACCTTCTGGGCCTCAATTTCCTCTACCTGTAAAAGAGGATAATAGTACCTCCCTACCGGCTGAGAGGATTAAGTTACTGAATTAATTCTTGCAAGCACTTAGAAAAGTGCCAGGCACTTTGCAAACACTGTTAAATCCTAAGTGGATTAGAATTTGGAGTAAAGAAGAGATTGTCTGGAGTACACTCTTGAATTTTTTGTTAACCTCACACGTGGCTTGTGATTCTGTTTGATGATTTTAAACCTCCAAGACCATTCTCCCATCCCTTTCTCCCACCTCCTTTGCCAGCATCTCCCTTGCTAGCCTTTATTTCTTTTCTGAGTTTCAGAACCCCCTGATTCCTGTTCACTGGTCTCTTCCATTTCCAACCTCATGTCTCTGGAGGGAACTTGTTTCATCAATTCTAAGACAGGCTCTTTCACATGTTAACAACTCTGAAATCAGAGGTCAACTCAGTCAATGGTATATCATAGTTTTGTTAACAGCCTGTGTGTTTTAAATGGTATGTCTTAATATTGATGTCCTCCTAGATTCAGCAAACAGTATATCTTTCTACAGTATATCAAGAACTTTTAGTACTCCCCATTTCTTAGAGTCCACCAGAGACCTGACTCCATCTTCATCTCTAGCCTCATTTCTACCCATTTCCTACTGCATCTCTTCTGTGATTATCCCAGACAGCTTGTTTGGTGCTTATGTGCTCACTCTCTTCATCCTGGGAGACCCAGCTGAAGGGCTACTCTTGCAGTTATTCTTCACCTGCTTTCTCTTGTCCTAACTTTTCCCCTCTTCCAGGCAGAGCTGTGCAGTTTTCCTTGTTTGTGTTGCTGTGGTGACTGCATTTAATGATCAGAAGCCTTTACAAGGGCAGAGACTGCTTCTTAACTCACCTCTCGTCTCTGGTGTCTGATAAGTAGTGCACAATGTATGCTCAGGAAATGTTTGAATGGAATTGACTAGAACCTGGAAACCTGACTTCTGGAGGAGGCTTGGAAGTAAGCTTATAAATTCCAGGGTATTTTGTGTCCCTTTTCATCAGGAGGTGTCTACCTTTCCAAAGTTCACCCTGTCTTGTCCTTATGCTGAGCCTTCTGACCTCAAGTTTTCTGAGTAAAGTAGGCCACATTTTATTGAGATACTTCAACATTACTTATTTATTTCCATGAATAAGGAAACTCAAGACCCCTGCTTGATTTGTCAGCATTTTCTCTTTCTCCTTGTGAACTGTGGCATAGGATATGTTTGAAATACAGAATTTATTTTGTGCTCATCTGACTATCAGACTTGAGGAAAAAGTAGTAAAACTATCCCAAAGGTGGGCCTGCCTCTCTTTAATCACACCCAGGCCTCGGTGAACTGGGAAATGGTATTATTTGGTGGAAGGGCTTGTTTGGAGGCTCATGTCCTACCCAGCCATGCCTGGCAGTGGTCTTGGACAAGTTAGCCTTTCTCAGCCTTAGTTTCCCAACCTATGAAAAAGACAGTGTCCACTGGAATGAGATGGATCATTTAGTAAGCCTTTAAAATAGAGTCTGGAACCCAGTGGGCCCGTAACGGTTAATTAGTCTCCAATCCTGTCACCTCCACATAACAATCTCACTCTTCTCTCCCCTTCTAGGAAGCTAAATTTTTAACTGTTAGTAATCTAATAGAACTGTCAGAGCATACCAGATGAGGAAATTATAAAATGTAAATAAATCTTGTTTGTTTCTATTGGTTTTAAAAAATTGTAAATTCCATGTGATTCTACTAGGTGCTGAATGTGTCTATTCTAATTATGCATCCCAGCACTGGGGAAATAACCACAGGGTGGATTCAGGGCCCACTGGACCAACTGTGAGGTGGACCTGAGCCAAAACTCCATCAATCACCTGATCTCCGTAACCCCTTACTCTGACTCATGAGCCACAGTAGCATTTTGGGTCTCCAGGAGTTAGTCAGTTCAGAGCGAGTGTCCAGTAAACCCAAAAATATCTGACCATTTTCCCTTTCCCAGTGCAAAGTCACCTTGATAAATGGCCACAGGTCCCTTTGGGGAGGCTGGGAGGAAGACTCATAAGCCATGGGCTGCTCACCAGAATATCCAGTATAATTTAGTAAGAACTAAAATAAAAATTTAAGGCTAGGGCTTTGGCTGGTCAGAAGAGGAAAGTTACCTGGGAAATCAGGAAGGGTAAAGCAGGTGGCATTCATGGGCTTTAAGGTTCACATTCAGTTATATCTGCACAGATGGTGGGGGTGACATGGAGTGGGGGGACTTACCGCAAAGTAAAGAGTCACCTGGCCTGGCTAGAATATGGATTTTAGCTATTGCAGCCTGAGAAATGTGATATCTTAGATGGAATCTTCTGCTTCTCATTTTCCATTCTAAATTTCACTGGCCCTCACATAGGTTTGGGCATTTTTTCAGTTGCATCTATCTTTTGCCTAAGGTGAGTGCTTTATTTTGTGGCGTATAGCTCTGGGATTATTGAAATTGCTGACTTCCTAGGTTGGAGGAATTGGGGGAAATGATGATGTTAGTAATGGTTAGTGGGTAATTCCCCCAAAGTATCTTGCATTCTGCAAAACATATTTCACATCTGTAACTTAATTCATAGTAATCATGTGGAGTAGGTGTCATCTCATTTGATAGATGGGAAGACTGGGGCTTGGAGAGGTTCAGGAACTTGCCTGGGGTTCTAGCCATCTTTCTATCATACTTCCATCTCCCCATGTTTTCCTTTAACTAAGAAACTAATCAGTAAAAGTTGGCAGAGTTGCAGTCTGAACCCAGACTTCTTGCCTTCTGTCTGTGGTCTTCACCCTGGCTTTCTTCTTGACAGAGATGGGCCAAGTGCCTGCTAAGTGCCAGACCCCATCCACATCCCCTCCCTTGGTCTTGCAGTGAGGTCTCTGTCAGGCCCAGGTAGCAGTCTGTCTGGAGCAAAGGACTGGGATTCTAATGTGCTCTTATGTTTTCAAGTGAGCATCTGGGGGGGGGGTGGGTGTCCCTGCATGAAAACACGTGCTCCAGCATCTTCAAAGAATTGATTTAATGAAATAAGCCTAAGGCCCTTGCCTGTGCAAAGGATTTGTCTCTGGGAGGACAAGTAGCTGTATTCCTCCAGTTTTCCATTCTGTCATGCTCACGGATCTGTATCTGATTCTGAGGAATGCTTCTTCCTGTCTGATGTTTTCCCCTCAACAAACAGCCGCCTTCCTTAGCATCTCCTGAGCTTAGCTCACTTCCCCAAAGCAAGCTCCTTGGTCCAGGCATCCCATCTACCCACCCACTTACTAACGGGACAGTTTTTAATCCTTTTATTCTTTCCTTGGAATCTAATAACCTAGACTTACAGTATACAGTCTGTTTTGCAGGCTTGTTTTCTTTTTTCTTAAGTTGCCATAGTTACCAACTTTGTAAGTAAAATATTCACCATTCCCCACCCATTACCCTCCCACCAAAAGTTTCACTGTTTTCTGATGTGGCCTTTGCAGAAGGAATTTGATGGCTCTTTAATCTTTTCCTTTCTGGTTCTACCACCAGTAAATATTTCTTGCTCCTTTTTTCTTTACTCTAGAATCTAGATTGACTGGGGCTTCAGATTGCTGCTTCCTTTTGCAGTGTTTTCAGATAGAGAGTCTTGGCCCATTCTGAGCCGATGACCTAGAAGGAGGATTATGAGAGGGGAAACAACTGATTAAAAAAAAAAAAACAGAAACCCATCTGCCCTAAACTGGTTCTACCTGTATCACTTTACTTGTTAGTAATATAAACAAACAAATTATATAATTACAGGGGAAGTGAGGTCTGTCAGATCATGGTCAGAAACCTGAAGGTTTTGCCTTGTCCATTTAGTTATCTTCTTGGCTTAGCCTAGAACTCCCAAACCACTGGCTTTGATAGGCTGTGTGATTTGGTATTTCAGGGCCATTTGGGTTAGTGGATGTCATTAGGATCACCACTTCTCTTTATGATAGAGTAAATGGCTAATGAAAGGAACTCTCTGGCAGAGTCTACGTGAGGAGATGCAGCCCTTATTTTTGGTAGAATGGAGACACCTTACTGAGGATTAGAAGATTTGTCTTTTGGCCTTGGGTTGATCCATGTGACCAGCTGGGACAAGTCTCTACTCACAGACTGAGACTCATCAGCAAGATAAGGCATCTGCCTACTTAAAATTACCTTATGGCTGGTTGTAATTATTAAATAATTTCTGTGTAAGGGCTCAATGTGATATTCATTGCCTTAGAAAGAATATTGGAATTTGTTTTAAGATGGCAATCACCACTTTTCCTGGAGTTTCTTAGAAAGGTAAATCTGGGGTTTCAAGCCCGTATAACTTGATTCTGCCTTATACATCCTATGTAGGTCTCTGCTGTTCCCACCAGACCTCCTATTTACACCTCTCCAACCCATTTGCCCCCCTGTTCCATTATTCTTTCCATCTCTCAGCCTAGAATGCCCTTCTCACTTCTCTCAGCTCATCTACTTCCTGTCCTGCAAAGAGTGCTGCCCCTTTGGATTCCTTCAGGTCTGGTGACTCCTGCCTACCCTTCACTTTGTAGAAGTTTACCTTCATGCCTGATGTAGCCACTTGATTGCATGTCAGCTTCGTGTTGGTTCCTGTTTTAGATACCTGTTATCTCCTTGAAACTAAGCTTCATAGGGACAGGGATGTGTTATGCTTCTAACTTGACATATGGAGAGTTAGCAGAAAATATTGATGAATTGGAGCATGTATCTGAAATAGGCAAAGAAAGTCTAGTGTCATTCTAGATGCATTAACAAGGATCATTATGTAGGCCAGAAAAGAAGGTTGGGAACGCCATTGGCCTGGCATGGAGTAAGTGGTGATAGTAATAGCCATTTGCGCAGTGCTTCACTGCTGACAATGTTTAAGTGTAGGCCATTTACAGGTGAAGCAGAAATACAAACTTGCAAAGGTGAACTAAGTTACCTCCTGGTTATTCAGCCAGTTAGCAATAAAACCAGAGTTCCCATCCACATACTCTTCATTCCAAACCCCAGGTGCCTGACGCCAGAGTTATATCTTGACCTGTCCTGTGTGAGTGACAGATGGACCTGTGTGTTTAAAGCTGTGTCATTCGCCAGTTGTGCTCTTCTTGGAATGATTGTCACCCCCATCACTCTTCCTTTAATCTGCCGCATTCCTTTGGTTGAAAGGTGATGTGGCTGTGTCCATCTCTCTTAAAGTCTTTCCTGTCTTCCTTTGATTTAGGAGAAAGGATCCTGGGTTATGCTGAGGAGCCCTGCTATCTCTGGTTTGTCATGGAGTTCTGTGAAGGTGGAGACCTGAATCAGTACGTTCTGTCCCGGAGGCCGGACCCAGCCACAAATAAAAGCTTCATGCTACAGCTCACAAGCGCCATTGCCTTCCTGCACAAAAACCACATTGTGCACAGGGACCTAAAGCCAGACAACATCCTCATCACTGAGCGGTCTGGCACCCCCATCCTCAAGGTGGCAGACTTTGGACTAAGCAAGGTCTGTGCTGGTCTGGCTCCCCGAGGCAAAGAAGGCAATCAAGACAACAAAAATGTGAATGTGAATAAGTACTGGCTGTCCTCAGCCTGCGGCTCAGACTTCTACATGGCCCCTGAAGTCTGGGAGGGACACTACACAGCCAAGGCTGACATCTTTGCCCTGGGCATTATCATCTGGGCAATGATAGAAAGAATCACTTTCATTGACTCTGAAACCAAGAAGGAGCTCCTGGGGACCTATATCAAACAGGGGACCGAGATCGTCCCTGTTGGTGAGGCACTGCTAGAAAACCCAAAGATGGAGTTGCACATCCCTCAGAAACGCAGGACTTCCATGTCAGAGGGGATTAAGCAGCTCTTGAAAGATATGTTAGCTGCTAACCCACAGGACCGGCCTGATGCCTTTGAACTTGAAACCAGAATGGACCAGGTCACATGTGCTGCTTAAAATTCAGGGCAAAGCATCTTGGGTGTTTTTAAACTAGGTGAGTACTTGGTTTTTGTTCTGCATGCACACTTACTACTGAAACTGAGTTCTTCATCCTGGGCCCTGGGCTGGGCCTGGGGAGTGGGGAGAAAATGCCTCAGTGCTTGTTATCAAAGACCCTCCAAGTCTTGATGAGATGTGTGGGATTATTTGCCTATTAGTCAGAAAGTCTAGAGAAGTCTTCTGAGAAGGGATTGCTTTTGAGCCAGGTCTTTTAAGTTTTTTAGAAATGCTTTTTCTGATCATCAAGGAATAAATACTGCAGAAAATGTGCAGAAGAGATACAGGCCATTTTTCAGAGAATAAATACTGTCCCTGATCATATCCTGCTCACCACCCAGTTCTGCGTAGTTCTGATTATGCTCTGGTTAGGTGCAGTTTTGTTTCCTGCTTTTTTCATTCAGTGGTAATCTGAGCGCTCACCGCCCCCCCCCCCCCATGTCATTAGACAGATTTTTTGCGGGCTTACAGTTGTCAAATACTATGCTATATTCTGGAGTGACAATGGTGATTTCCCCATCCTGACAAATTCTCCAGCTTATTAGGGAGACAAATGTTAATCAATATTTATAATAGTTGATTTGCAATAAAAGAGAAGAGGTTTTACAGGAGATTCACTTTTCAGGGATGCTGCCTGGAGGCAAGAAGAAGGAATTGGGGGGAGGGAAGAGCATTCCAGGCAGGACTAGCCTCTGCGGAGGACCTGAAGCCAGAGTGAGCCTGGCACATTTGAGAGACTAGACCAATTTGGGGCAGTGAGGGATGTAGACATGTGGAGATTGGGGAGAACAGGAACCTGCCAGGCTGAGGGAACAGTGTGGACAAAGGTTGAGGCGGGAAGTCCAAAGAAGTGTTCTAGAAACAGCAGGGGTAGTCTAGTTGGACCAGAGTGTGAGGTGTGGGAAAGGGAGATATGATAAGAAATTAGGTAGAACATGGAATCCTGGAATTTGACCTTGACCTAGTAGGTACTTGGGAGCCAACTGCGGACCAGAACAGGAACAGTATTAAGAAAGCTGTTGCTCCTTCAGCATGTGCAAGCTGGATTGGACAGATGAAGGACTGGGGACCGGGAAGCCAGTTAGACTAATTGTTTTATTCACACTAGTAAGAGAAGTTGTTGAACTTGAAATTGAGTAGAGGAGTACCTGGATGATCAGGGAAAACTGGTAAGATGGCTGGCTGGATATGGAAATTGAAGGAGTGTAATTAATATTGGGAGACTGATGGCAGTTGACACATGCTGGCTGGTATATTAGATTTGAACCATTATCCTTAACAGGATCCCCAGCCTTGTTATGTGAGAAGGGAAAAGAAAAGAACATTGACCCCCACAAAAGCTAGGTATTTTCACATGTACCATTTTGTTTCATCATTACAACCCTGCAAGGGGTTTAGTAATATACCCAATATCTAGGTCCCCCATTCACCTCTCCCCATCTCCCCACCCGAGCCTTTTTGCTTAATATCAATATAGCAAAGCTGGAAATAGCTTCTTTTACATTCTGCTGAAGACTGAGATGAATAATGGAGGATGGTACTGATCCCAGTAGTCACCTGGGGTAAGGATGGGGAGGGCAGGGTTCTTAGAACTTCCTCCCTTTCCCTTCATCACCCTTAAATTTCTGGGTGGAGTTGAATAATCGGTAGTATTCTCAGTGGACTTACTTATGGAGTGAGTCAGTAGTTTAATTCTTTCATTCTGCAAACATTTATTGAGTACCTTCCATGTGCCAGGCCAGTTTGTCCTACTGCCCAAAAAGTAAGAGAGTATCACTCCCCAAAGCTAGGTTTGGGGTAGTACTGTGTTAGAAACCTAAAAGAGTGGGTTAGATTGTTTTAATTGGTTTTCATATAGTCGCTTTCCATTTCCACCTCATCTTTTCCACTTTCCAAAGACCTTTCAAGCTTACCTTGTGGTAGAAAGAAGATGTTGAAAGAGGGACCTGACTTTGAGTTAGGATTATGGGATTGTCACAACTAATTGAGATCAGGGCTCTCATTTGGACTTCCACACTTGGAATTTGTACTATTTTATCAGGGTGAAGGTTTAGCTAAATAGGACTGGCTCCTTCATCTGGGAGAAAGAGGATAACCTTGAGAAGAGACAAGGAAAGGAACTTGGTTACTGGTGATAATCACAGTACCTGGTCAGTTGGTACCTCTTTAACCATAGCCTATCCCAGCTTGGCATTTAGAATTGTGGGCCTGTACCCAGGTCTGTGTGGCAGGGAGCCAAGCCTGGTGGTGGCAGAGGCTTCAAACCAGTTGTGGTATAAATGAACTGTGTCTGGCTAGTGACAGCGTCAGGCTTGAATTGGGATGGATCATCAAGTCCAGACTCCTTATTCCCATCTCCATCCCTGCTAAAGCTTTATAGATGGAGGAGCTAATTCTGCTAATTCATTCAACAAACTTTTTCTGGGAAACTGTTTGCAGGTACTGTTTTAGGCAGAGAAGATACATTTGTGAGCAAAACAGACAAAAAAATTCTTGCCCTCGTGGAGCTTATATTCTGTTAGGAATACAGCCTGTAAACATTTTGAAATTGTTAGGAAATAAATGCTATGGGGGCAAAAAGGAGAGTAGGGTAAATGAGATCAGAATGCTGGGGAGTTGGGAGATGTCATTGAGACTAACAGTTGGGCAAATGTTAAAAGTTGGGGGAATGAGTCAGGAGGATTTCTGGGGAAAGAGCATCCCAGACAGAGGGAGGAGCCAGTATAAAGGCCTGGAAGCTGAAGTATAAGGAGGAGAGGAAAACTGTAGAGGTAGCTGGAATCAACTAGAGTAGTTCTTGTAGGCTATTGCAAGGATTTTGCTTTTATCTTGACATTCATTCTTGGGTGAAATGGGGAGCTATTGGCATGTTACCGACTCTGTGATATCTTATCTTTTGAAAGGATCACTTTGACTGCTGTGCTAAGAATAAACTCTGGGAAAGCAGGGTAGAAGTGAAGGGATAAGATGGGAGGCTCCTTTACAGAACCCTAGGTGAGCTAATTCTGTATTGAAACAATGGAGCTGGTGGGTGTATTTTAATCAGCTAATGGGATTTCCTACAGGATGGGATGTGAGGTAGGAGAGAAAGGAGTCTTGGGTGACTCCAGGGTTTTGGCCTATGCAGTGGGAAGCATATAGTTGCCATCAGGTGAGATGGAGAAGACATGGGGGGGAATAGGTGTGGCTGAGAGTTTGGAATGCCTGTTTAGAATCCAGGTATCGATGTAGAGTAGGCTGTTGGATGAGTCTGGAGTTCAAAGGAAAGGAAGGGCTTAGAGATAGATTTAGAGATTGCAAGAGACTAGAGTGGGTATAGAGAAGGGGAAAGGTCAAAGGACTGAGTCCTGGAACCTCCAACATTGGGGTTGGGGAGAAAGGGCTGAGTCAGAGAGGTAGGAGAACCTAGATATGGTGCCCTGGAAGCCAGATGAGAAAAAGACATGGCCTGTTTTCTTATCCGTAAAATGGGGTAGATCATATTTATTTTATTGAGGTTGTTGAGAATAGCACAAGAGGTCACAAAAGTGAAAGTGCCTTATATAAACTATAAGTTAAATGTTATACAGTAGAATTTGTTTAGCCTGAGGTGGCAATGTCGCCCTGTCTTCCATGCCCCTCTGCAAACAGGGGTCTTTAATAGTTTTGCTTGAGGGTTACCAGAAACAAAAACTTGACTCAAGGCCACCCTGCCCACTTGTCCCCCCCCAAAAAATCAATTTTTAAAGATTACTTGATAATGTGTGCCCCTCCCCCTTGTTTGCCACTTTCTGAAGGTGTTTAATTTCCAGTGGTTCCTGCCAGCCAACCACAAGCCTTGCCCCAAGTCAGGATGCCAGCCAAACTGGTGATGCAGGTGTCAACACCCACACATTACCAGGGAGGGCGTTGTGAGATGAGGGAATCTGCACTCATGGCCAAGGATGTGGTCTCTGCTAGACAAACTTCCATTACAAGGGTCTTGTGAAGTTAAGGCCCTTGAATGACAAATTGGGATGGGCAGCTAAGGCCTGCTGAAGGAAATCAGATGTTGGTGTGACCTGAGGGTCATGGAGAATATTGTTTGCTCCATAGGAGATCTTGGCAGCTGCCCAACATTAGAGAAAAAAAGAATGGGGTTTTATTTAAAGTAGAGAGATTGTAGAGGAGGGTGTATTTTGGCCATTGATTAGCTCTTTGATCCAGGCAGATCCAGAAGTTCTGAGGCTCTTTTTTCCCCCCACTGAGCTTCTTAAGTCTCTGTAAAATAGGAATAACAACCTTGCCTCACCCTGTCTCACTGACACTTCACAGAGCTGTGCCAGAGCGGAGGGGTTGTGACTAAAGGTTCAAGTGAGTTTGGTTGTCTTTTATTTAGGAAATTGAGGCTTAGCCTTCAACTGAAGATCCTGATGGCCCCAAATACCAGTATACAAAGAGGGGCCTCATCTTTACTGGGGTTTTTCTAAGAAGTCTTCCTCCCCAGAAGGGGAAGGCTGGTTTTTGGTAAGGCCCACACAGTTCCCCAGTGGCCTGCTTCTTGCCTCTGCTATTGCCATCCCCTGACTGCTTCTGCTGCTTCAAGGGGAGGAAGCTGAGCTGCCAGTTATGTAATGGGGCTGGGGGCCCCAGGGATGATCTGTCCCTTGAAGCTCTGCAGTTCATCAAAGCATCCATGAAGGGACAGGCCTGCCCGGGGGCTGTTGACATCAAGGCCCAGTTGCTGCTGGTTTTCTGTTCTTCCCTGACATCCTTGGCTCCACCTAGTCTAGATGTTATCCCTTCAGGCAAATCAAAATGGCTTTTGATATCATCCAGCTGTGAGCAAAGCTGCCTGATGTGTGATGGTTTAGGAGTCCTTCCAGCTCCCATTTCCTCTCACCCCAGGGGCACAAAGACACTCCCACCACCAGTAATAATAGCTACTGCTTATTAAAACTTTTGCAGAGTCCCCTGACTTTTTATCCCCAGCCCTGAGTTAAGCACTTTAATATATTAATCACATCATTGCATAACTGCCTGATTCTTTGCCCTCATTTTGTAGATGAGGAAACTGAGAGCCACCTTGCTCAAGTTTTGAGAGCCAGGATTTGAAACAAGGTGCCTGACTGGAAATTCCATTGTTTCATTCTGTCTCTTACAGCCTCTTCAAAAGCACCTTTGGGTAGGTCTATGTTTTAAGGTAGATGGTGCATTCCCCCTGCAAATAGCACTACACAGGAGCTCCTTAGGCATAAGCGCAAGTGCTGCCCATGAGTGTCCTCCACAATCTGACGACTGAATAAAGCACAGGTGCACCGCAGCAGGGACCCATTATCTTCCTCTTCGTGTGTATTCCTCTCCTGCCACACTGATAGAGGCTCACGTGTTGGCAGGCTAAGCAAGGCTGGATTATAATCAAGGATTGAAACAGGCCAGGCAGAAGCCATGTAAGCAGACAGTTCAAAATTACCAAAAGGTTGAAAAGTGGAAGACCCAAAGCACCCCCTTGCCTAGTAACAGCCAAGAAAGCACCAGGCACTGAGGGGATGCTGACAGTAGCACCAGTTACAACGAAAGGGCTCTGACATGACCCAAAGGCAGTCCAAGTTGTGTCTTTTCCCAGGTACGAAAGCAGAAGCCCATTCCAAGTGAATTAGCCTGGGGTTTGAGGTTGATGAGGACTCAAAGCAACAGGCAGGGTTTGGCTGTGATTCTGACAAATCTTCCAGCTCATTCATTGAATCCTAACGAAAGCAGATTTAGTATTTGTGCCTGCTCTGATTGATGTGGCTGCAAGACAGCCCTTTGTTGGATTCTGGGGCCAAGTCAGTTTGGTGAGCAAGAGCCCTCTTGGCATGTAGCAAGTAGCTGGCCAGTGGTGATGTTGGTAGTTTAGACCCCCAGTGTTGTCCTCTGGGTGCTTATAGTTTGGTAGTGGGGCTAAGACATGGGCACTTAATTGTATTTTGTTGTAGCTCAGGAAAGATAACAGGAAGACTGGAAACAGTGGAGTTCAAAGAGGAAGGGAACAATTGGGGAGAGCTTCAAGGAGGAGGCTGTGTTTGGGTTTTTTTTTAATTGAAATATATTCACATACCCTGTAGTCATCTAAAGTGTAAAGCAGTTGTTCACAGTATCATCATATAGTTGTGCATTCATCACCACAGTCAATTTTTGAACATTTTCATTACTCCAAAAAATAAGAATAAGAATAAAAACAAAAGTAAAAAGAATACCCAAAACATCCCATACCCCTCCTACCCCATATTATTCATTTACTTTCTGTCCCCATTTTTCTACTTGTTTGTCCGTACACTGAGCAAAGGGAGTGTGAGCCATAGGTTTTCGCAATCACACGGTCACATCATATAAGCCGTATAGTTATATGCTCTCCTTTAAGAATCAAGAATACTGGATTGCAGCTCAACAGTTTCAGATATTTCCTTCTAACTGTTCTAATAAACCAAAAACTAAAAAGGGATACCCATATAACACATTAGAATTATCTCCAGAATGTCCTCTCGGCTCCATTTGAAATCTCTCAGCCGCTGAAACTTTATATTGTTTCATTTCTCTTCCCCTTTTTGGTCCAGAAGGCTTTCTCAGTCACACGGTGCAGGGTCTAGGCTCATCCCCAGGAGTCAAATGGGGGCTGATTTTAAAGGTAGCTTTAGAGAGAAATGAGGAGGTTCCATTTCGAGTTTATCAGAAACTCACCTTGGCAGTCTAAGGCTTTGTTGTATACAGGACTGTCAACTGGCAAGGGGAAAGGGTACTGTTCTAATAGTGAATCTCCCAAGTGGAGATCATTTGGGACCTAGGGCCTGGGGAGAATGACTTAGGTTCTGTTTTGATAAACTAGTGCAGCAGCATCCAAGCCCTAGCCCTTCTTTTCTTTCCACTAGTGAGTCCTCAGAGGTATTACAAAATCAGAAGAATTGGAGACCTGCAGCATTTCTAAGATTTGGAGGCATGGCAGGCCTTAAAACTGCCAGCCAAGTTTAAAATAAATCAATACCATAAAACACTGCAATGTATTTCCCAACTTTAAAGGAATTTCACTTTCAGTTAGAGGTGCCAGGGGAAAGCTATAACTCAGCCTCCACTGTACATAGGTCAGATTTTGTGTTTTGCTTTTTGAAAAAGAAAGTGATGTCTGGGGACTTTGGAGGAATGGATTAGAGCCACCCAGGCTCACCATAGGGCATGGTGAGAAAGATGGAAATGCTTCTATTCCCTAGGCTGCAGAAGGGATCTTGATGTGGGGTTTGGGGAGGTAATTTTATGAATGGTAACTTTGGTTTTTCCAAATTCAGAAGCATGATATTGTAGCAGTCATGGGAAGCAGATTGACTTGGGTATATTGTGTACAGGATTTTAGAATTCATCATTTGTTCCAGTGGGAAAGTCACAAAGATGATGTGAGCCAATGGATTTTGACTCATTCTTCATTTACTTCCATCCTCTTGGAAAAGGAAACCCTTAAAAATTCATTTACAGCACCCCTTTGGTTTTTACCTTTTGCTTTTTTCAGATATGTCAAAGACATGTCCTCCCAGAAAGCTTAAGTCTAGGGCAAATCTCAGGCTGCCTGAGTGCTGTCAGATTTGGCAGATTGCATGGGCATTACCAGCCCAGCCCAGCCTTGTACCAGACATAAAGAGAACTGGAAGTTACAAGTAAAGACTTATTTGTTGTTAGTAACCAGATTGCATACTTGGATTTGATGAATGTTTGGAAGAAACCCTTCGTTTGCCTGGGACAGCAGAAATGAGTGAAAATAACCACACCTCAGACAAACACAGGGTTGACTTTACCGTTGAAAAAACCATTTCAGGATTTAGGCCAGCTGCCTAAATTGAAATCCACATGTAGCTGCTGACATGGTCCAGAGGTCCTCCTCCCTGTCCCTTCCTGGAAGTCTTAGGGCATGGACACCAACATGTGTAGTCCTAGTGCCCTAAGAGCTTTTGGAGATAAGGTAGTTCCATACCACTATTTGGAGGTCCTGTTGTAGTGAGACAGCTCTCCTAGAATGTGTTTCCCACCCAGTCTTAGAATTTCATTAAGAGTCAAGCATAGAGTATTAGTGCCATAGGCATACCTCAATGTGATTCTTCAGGATCTGCAGCCTAATTACCTGACCCAGAGGAAAGTGTTACCATGGTTAGAGGGATCACATCAGTTTTATCGGTGGCAGAAACTGAAGGTGTCACAGGTAAGGAGTTTTCTATTGAATAGATCAAGATTTTATCCTTATGATCTTGCAGGTATCTCCAAGCAACCACCACACTCTCCCTGCTCCTCCTCACTACATCCCACCCCACCTCCAACACACACACAATGTCAAAGGGAAACCCTAGCATAGTGGCACTCATGATCTGGGCCTTAAACCAGCAGCTATAGCATCACCTGGGAGCTTCTTAGAAATACTTATTTTCTGGCCCCACCTCAGACCTACTGAATTGGAAACTGGGGGAGGAGTATTTTAATAAGCCCTCCAGGTGATGCTGATTCAGGCTCACATATGAGAGCTCCCCTAGCAGAAGAGGGCAAAGGTATAATTAGCCACCTTAACATCATTTAAACATGCAAACCATCTACTTTGTCTTCTACGCTTTGACCCTCAAAAAGCTTGGATCTAGGCCTAAGAGCCGTAACAACCTACAGAGGGTCTCATCGTGGCTCTGTCTTCTGTAATTGTGACTTTAGGCAAGTCACTTCTGAGCCTTGGTTTCCTCATCCAGAAAAGCAGGGTGTCCAAAGGATCGACACAATCCCCAGCTTGCTCACAGTTCCATAGAGGAACTGATTTTAGGTCCCAGGACTCCCCTGACTCTTGGTTGGTTTGACTCCCTTAGTGCGGTTGTCCTTAGGATAAGGTGAAGCCCTATGGCCTGCTCCGGGGAGAAACGATGTAGCTTCACCAGAGGCTTCCCTGTCCCTGGGAAGAGGACTGCTGAGCCATTTTAATAATCTGTTTTAGGATGACAGCAGTTGAGCACCCCAGGGTGCTACTGGAGTCCCTATGAAGGCTGAGTGACTGAAAGGATGAGACCACCCTTAAGGAAAAGGGGACTTGAGAGTTCAGTGGGGTAGAGAACGGGGAAGCAGTGAGATGCATGGAGAAGACTAGGTCTCTAAATGGAGGTCTTAGACATGGCTTTGAATACTGATTGGAAACGTCATTTATTCCTTCCATAAGCATTACTGAGCACTTGCTGTGTACCAGGTTTGAGCCCTGGAGATGAAGATAGTCCTTGACCTCAGTCCACTTAAACCTCAGGCCATTTTAATCTGAGCCTTGAAACCCTCACTGACACAATGGAAAATTAATGCAAGGGGATGCTAAGGCAGGCAGTGGACACTCTGCAGATGTTGAGTCCTGGGAGACTCCTTTTTCTGAGGCTCGAGTTATTGAGCAGTCAGTGGCATTTTAGAGGTAGTGAACACTGGAGGAGTAGAGCTTTTTTTGAGTGGTGGGTAATACAAAAATGTATCTTGTTTGTAAGGACACAAAACCATCCTCTCAATACTGGATGCTTGTGGTAAATTGTGAGTGAGTTTCTGGTTCTCCTTGGAGGACTGTTGCATCTTGGCTCACAAGCTTCCCTTATTTTTCCAGGATCTGCACATCCTTTGGAGTGGAGTTTGGTGCTGACCCCAGGGCACCTTCACAGGCAGGGAATGATGTCCTTAGACCCTGGGCTGTATTCGTGCCCCTTATTTAATGGCTGGGCCCTGCTGTGTTTTGTCCTTCCCTTTGTAATCAGTTTCTTATTAGGTGACTGATGCGTGTGGCTCTTCTGTGTCTTGATTTGCATATGAACTCGACTGTAATTGTTTCTCAGGAACATAGCATTTTTGTTGTTTTTTTGTCTTTAAGTTTTGTTTTTTAGAGCTGAAAACCTGTGCAGAGTCCTGTCACATGGGCAAGCTAGTTCTGTAAAAGCAGCTTTCTAGCGCTGGCCTTTTGCTCTTTTAGTTTTTAGTAGTTAGATAACATCAGCACCATGATTGCTGGCTATAAAAGTGATTATATGAGACACTTTAATTTGTAAATTGGGAAATACATTCTATTTTGGGTTAAGGAAAGGAGTAGAGGGGAGGGAGGGGAAAGGAGGGAGAAAGTCTCTGGTCTCAGTTGCCTTTAGGTTTCTATGTATAAGTATCAGGAGCTGAGAGGTGGGCCTTCAGCCTTAACTTCCCACTTGGCTGATGGGGCAGGGGCTGGCCCCACCTGGCTCCCCTGCTTGTTCACCAGATCCCCTTCCTTGGAACCCAGGAGACCCTGGTCTTTTTTTGCACTCATTTACCAAAGACTTTCTGGGAATATGTAGAAA
The DNA here is from genome assembly GCF_015220235.1 of Choloepus didactylus. NCBI lineage: Eukaryota > Metazoa > Chordata > Mammalia > Pilosa > Megalonychidae > Choloepus > Choloepus didactylus. The sequence goes on along the minus strand of NC_051325.1, from coordinate 32,968,298 downwards.
GAGTATGTCCTCCATTCACTATATTTGTTTCTGGGTAGGAACAAGCCTGGTGCAGCCTGGAGTCTGTCATCGTAAGGCATAAGGAGGAGAGAGGGTTTTCTTTCTCTCTCACCTGAACTTACTGAGTACATGCTGTTTGTGAGGCGTAGCACTCTCCTCTCTGTGTTTGTTATCTTGTTAAATCCCCTCACATGCCCTGGTTATTGCTGTCCTCTCCACTGCCACTCCACGGCACCGAAGCGCAGCTAACACAGGCTGGAGCTCAGGTGCCCTTGATCTTTTCCATTGAGCTCCAGCAATAGGGCCTAATAGCAGATGCACATGTCACAGTACTGTCTGAATGCCACAGAAGCCAGAGGAAAGGAGTGCTGGCTTGTTGAAAAAGTAGTAGCAACATATAGGACATGTAACTTAAGATGGTCCTTGAAAGGAGGACGGAGTATGCTAAGCAGGGGACACAGCATGAGCAAAGGCAGAACACTATGAATATGTAGAACGAGCATGTCATTGGGCTGTTCACACAGAGACAAAAGTTGGAGTTAAATAGTGCTGAGTTGCACAGAGCCTTGACTGTCAGTCTAAGGAGGATGAACTTCATCTTATAAAACAAGTGAGGAGAGGAGGGGGCCATATAAGGTGTATTTTAGGAAGTTGAGTTGGTACCAGTAGGGAAAACTGTTGCCCCCAGGGGAAGGAGATGAGATGCCGCACCTGACAGTACATGTCTTTAGAAGGTGTGAAACTACACAGGCACCTCCTGGGCATATGAAGGAAAAAAATGGCAGCAGTGAAATAGGGTAAGTAGAAACCCTGTGGTTCTGTGTTTGTGTCAGGACATTACTGGAAGAAGTCCTTGCTTTTGAACCTGATAGACCTATAGACTTAGATTTAAATCACTGCTTGCCACTTACTAGCTGGGTGACTTTGGGCCAAGTCATCTAACTTCTCTGGGACCCCATTTGCTTGTCTGTAAAGTTCAGGTAGTGAAGCTCAATGTGTGCACTATTGTGGAGACTAAATGCTCAAGAAATACGAAGTATCCAGTTTAATTCCTAATATATAGTGAGAGTTCTGTGTATTGTCTATGTTAATTTCATCCTGCCGTTTTGTTTATTTTTACCAAATCCTCATAGGCTAATCATTCATTTTCACTTCACTTCTCACTAACAATTTGTAGTCCCCTTTTCCCCTAAGGTCTCCATCCTACTTAGCAAGTGCCCCCAGTGAGTTCCCCTTGGCATGTTTGGCTTTGGGCCAGTTACCTTAACCAAAAGTACCAGAGGTCCATATGGTCTCCTTTTGTCCACACCACCCTATGGGCAGGACCTTGGTGAAGACTTTCCTTTTATAACCACAAATTTTCCTCTCCATATGGAAGAGTGACTCCTCCCTCTTAGCTAGTGACAACCCCTTAGACATCTTTCTCCTGAGAAAGGACCCTTAAGGATAACCCCCACAGGACCCCAGCCTTTCCCCCAGCCCTTTCTCTGCTAATCACAGCAGCCACAGCTGAACCTCAGACTCTTTGGGGACCAATTGTGGCAGTTGGCAGCTTTTATTTCATTCATACACTTAATAAGTTAAGGAAGGGAATTGGGGTATTCACATAGTTGACTGCCAATTACCAGGAGTGTTTCCCTGAGTTTGCCTTGAGTTCCATCCAGTACCTGTTTACCAGCTCAGGTGTTTAGGAGAAGCTTCCAACCTTGGTGCCCTAATGGCCTCATGACTTTTCAAGGCCAGCAAGACCTGGTTCAAGTGTGTCTGGATCCTCAGACCCAGACAGGATGACTCAGGTGCGAGTCCTCCGTATTGCTGGTCACCACAGAGACCTTAGGTCTTGCCCAGTGATCCTTCGTTTTCTGCATTTGGCAGACTTGAATGCTAGCATTTTTGGCCGCACACTCACAATATTGTGCAATTCAGCAGTGGTGACAACACAATCACTGCTACTGTGTGGCCACGGCTCCGTGTCTGTAAGAGTGTCTACAGTGACCACTGGCTGCAATTTGTGTAGAACCAATCACTGCCCTGACCAACCTTTCTGACATGCTCGAGATGGAGCCGACACCTGCTTGTGTAAACACACCTTCTCTCAGTAAGTTGTGCCCAGCTGTACATAGGGCTTGCCGGTTGTGGCTGGGAGAGTGTGTATTCTCATTGTAGCAAGTGTGCTTGAATTAAGCTTCCCTGACATGGCAGAGAGTCTGCTCCTCTTGACAGCATTCATCTGCTCAGAGAGGGTCTGCAGGGATATGGCCCTCACCATCCCACCCTTCCAAAGGGCTCTGATCTATTGGGTGGAAGTCTGCCTCCCCCAAAACACTCCCTGTTGATCTAATTACCCTCACTCCCTGCCTCACAGGTTGTACTACTCACCTTTGCCATGGGCAAGCCCCCTTTAGCACTCAGGTGCTGCTTTCTAGAGTTTTTGCCTTAATTTATCAGGAGTCCACAAAGGTCCCCTTGGTTCAGGGACCCTTCTCAGAACCTGAATGTTGGAGATAGTCTCCCAGAAAAAAGGCACATGGCCTTATGCTGCGATACTTCATGTACCTTCAAAGGATTTGCAGAACCTGTGAGTCTTTGGGGTTAGAAGGGCCCTTGGTTAAGAACCCTTGGCCTGGTCCCAACCCTCTTATTTGGCACATGAAGAAACAGAGTCCCCAGGGGGGAGTTCTGGAAGTTCTGGGGCAGAGAACTAGATGAGACCACCAGAAGCCGGGACTTCTGTTTCTTTTTGGACCACCAGGCAATCCTTTATCATCATTCCAGCATTTTACTTATATGTCTCTTAATGGGGTGCCACCTGGGAATACATTCCTAGGTTTGTATCGTGCTATTAACAGCCTGGGCAACAGTCTACTATTCAGAGAATTCACGGGGCTGGCTTCTTCTACTCGTGTGGATAGGTGAGCAGGCAGTGGAGGATGGGATGGGGGGAGGGGGGCTTCTCAGGCACAGGATAGACTGCCAGCTGTATGAGGACTACTACTCAGTTCTCAGTAGAGTTGCCCACCATCCCCATCCACCTCCTTCTACAATCCATGTATCTGAATGAGGAATCTGGGTGTCTTCCAGCCAGAATTTGTGGAGCCAAATGGTTAGTTAAGGAGAATTGGGGGGCATTTTGCCATTTTACAGGTGGTTGGACCCAGGAAGTGGTCATGCTGGGTCTTTAAGATCTGGGGAAGTCCACAGAGTTTAGGGTCAAATCCAAGTCTTCCAGTCCTTAATCTGTTCTTCTCATTAACCTCTTACTATGACTAACTTTGACTTAGGGACTTATTCTGAAGCCAGGCCAGCTCCTACTAGCCCCACCCCTGAATCTCAAGGTCTTTCTCCAGATAAAATAGACTGTATTTGCACAGACAATTGGCTCTGTTTTTCTCCTTTGAGGGAGGGCCTCTTGTGGAAAGGTCAGCAGGGGAAGGAGTAGTGGAGAGGGGGGGAATCGAGACCGCAGCTTCCTGATTGGTTCTTTAACCAGTAGGCCATGTAATGTCAGGAAAATCCTTAATCCCTTGTGCCTCATTTCCCCCACCCAGCTCTGAAGGTATGGGAAAGGGAGAGGGGCTGTGTAGCATGGTAGGGAAAAGCACAGGCTTCAGGGTTGGGTAAAGTCCTCGCTCTATCCCTTCCCAGCTATCGGAGCTTGGAGAAAGTGGCCCCAGCTTTCTGAGGTGAGGCTAAGCATCCCTCTCTGTACCTGGGTTTTTGGGTTGTTCATTGGGAACTCGGACAGAGTACTTAGCAGGGAAGTGGGAACTCAACCAAAGGCAGGGATTTTTATAATTATGTTTTTATGTTTAAAATCCTGTCATGTTGAATGAATGATTCTATAAAGTTCATAAATTTTTTTTTATTGGCATGTACTAACTCCCAGTTTCCATCAATCGCCCAATATTTGAACTTCTAAAATCCCAATGCTGTGCTTGGCAGCCTGAGAGGCCTAAGAGAAACACAAGACTGTTCCTTTCCTTATGGAAGCTTGTAGTCTTAGGGTGGTAAGGTGGGAGCACATCGGACGGCCAGTGGGGGTCACTGGAGGACAGAGGAGTCCCTTTAGATCGAGTGCTCTGGGAGTGCTTCCCAAGGGAGGCATGCGGAGGGGGCCTTGGAGGGTGAATGTGTTCTGAGCCCACAGAGCAAGAAGGCAGGTGGGGGTGAAGAAGGCAACCCCGAGCAGCAGGTGCTGAGGCCCAGGGTAGAAAGAACACCATCGCCTCGGGAGACTGACTTGAGGCCGCGTCCTCTTGTCTGGAATTCTTGACTGACTGGCTACTGTGAGGTTTCGGTTTGCTTTGCTTTGGATCTGGATTTCAAGCTGCTGTCATAGCTTATTACATACCTCCCGTGTGCCTCACTGTGCCTTTTCTGCATACCATCACTAATCCTCACCCCCTGTGGGGTGGGCAGCCTCACATCTTACGTTGAAAAAATTAAGGCCAGGAGGGCTAACTTGCTAAAGCTGGGTAAAACATTTTATATCTGCCCCACTCCAGAGCCCATGCTCCTGAAAGAACACTATTTGCCATTTTGTAAAATACACTGAATGATACCACACCCACATTTGGGATCTGTCTTGTTTTGGTCTCTTGGCAAGGGCTCAGAGATCATAAGATGGGGCACCAGTCATCTTCCAGATTGATGTAAACGACTATGAAACTCCTGGTGTATTTCATAATCCCTGGCTCTCATTCACTTTTCCCTAACCGTGCCCCTTCTGTAGACCTGGTGATTGAAAACCCTCATTCTTTTGACCCTACAACAGTATCCGTGTCTGTGCTGTAGGCTGCTCACAGCCCATTCGTCCCTGGTTTTACCCTCTGTTAAGAACCACTGTTGATGGCTAAGACATAGAGTGATGATGCATCCGAAATTTCCTGGCCTCACCTCTTCTGGCTGGTTGGGATAGAGAGTAGTGTCTGGAGCCACTGAACTCCCAAGGGCTGGTATGTTGATATCTGAGTATGAAGAGCCAGATGTTTTGGCGGATTAAACTACAGAAGAATGATTCATTTTGGAGCTAATCCCGTTTAGAAGGAGAATGACTGTCCTTTGCGAGCTTGACGGATTACCTTTCCCTTGTGCTTCCGTGGGGCCTGTGATACCTGGCCTGCCCCACAGGATGATAGCTGGAAATTAACAACCTGAGCCTTGCATGGTGTCCAGCACATCAAAGGTGTCATTAGTTACTGTGAAAATACCACCTTGGAGGACTGCAGGGAGAATTGAGTAAGAATGAGTTTTTGAGCTCCTCACCCAGTAATGCCGCACTTGAAGTTTATACTGTGCCTTAGTCCATGCATACAGCTTTCCTTTTTAAGATAAGAAGCAAGGTGGAATAGAGAACTGTGGGCTTTGGGTTTGAATTCCATTTAACCATTTAGTAGCCATTTAACCTTTTACAGTTTGCTCAGTAACCTCCACGACTGAAATTCCTCATCTCCAGAGAGCAGCCTTTTCCCAGATGAATGTCTGTGTAGAGTAGAGAGAGCACATATGTGAGGGCCTGCACCTGACGTCTTAGAAGCTCAGTAGTCCTGCCTACCTGCAGCAGGTAGGCCTACCTCAGGTGCTCTGAGCCACGCCGAAGCCTGTAGGCTGGCTTGTGAGCCCACCCTCTAACTAGTGCCAGTGGTGTCTGGGGTACTAGCCTACCCTGTAACGGGAGCTGTGATAACTTTTGTACAACACCACAGAAAACAGATCTTAGCAAAAATCCAGATTTCTAGGTCCCTGGGCTCCTTCACTTGGACTTTAAAAATCCATCTTTAGGTGTGAGTAGGTCCAAAGGTGCTGAAGACACTCACTGGCTGTCCCTGGGGCCTTTATAGTAATGGGGTGGCAGAGGCTGAGAGCCTTCAGAGTGGGAATTGGAGAGCTACCCCCCTCCCCCGATCCACCACCACTGCCTTCATTTTTGCTATCTCCATATCAAGAACATAGGACAGACAGTTCCTGAATTAAGCCTTGACTCTAGATAAATTATAGTTAAGAACCACAGTGGCTATTAACCAACAGTGAGATAGCTCTTATGAGCACCCGACCTTGTACAGGTACTGTGATGGGCAGTGTACCTGAATTCTCTGTCACACCTCACGGAAAACCCCAAAAGGGTAAATAGCTCCATCTCTATTTTCTGGTCAGGAAAAGGATTTTCAGATAATGTGAATGGCTACTAAGTGGCAAAGCTCATATTTGAACCCAGGACTGTCTTACCATAGATCCTGTGCTGTTTTCCTGTTAGATAGAGTTTAAAATGTGGTTGTGGTTCCTGGAGATTTTTAAATCCTGGATTTACCAGACTTACACATTTCATAGCCAGTACAATTTAAAACTAGGGAGTAGGGGACCCATATTTTAAACCACTACCATTTACTTTCATCATCATTTCATCAAAGAAATGACATTTTAACACCGACAAAGTAGGAAAGCATAATTTCAGAACATAAGATGATCTTTTGTTCACCTAATGGTCCATCTCTGCAGGTTAGAGAATGGGAGGAAAAGGTGGATATGATCCCATTCAGGCCTTAACCCTATCATCCTGTTGCTTGCTCCCCCCTCACTTCCGTCCCCAGCTTCTGTTCTCCATGCTGCTAATGGGCTTGGTGGGAATAATTTAGTTCCCCAGTCTCCTTGGACAGACCAGACAACTGCTTGGCTGGCAGAGGACTGCCTGCTTGACACCACATCCCGCTTTGTTCCCCGGACACCAGATCTTTGCAGCAGCACCCAAGCCAAGCCTTCCCTGAGCCTTTCTGAGTGGGTCTATTTCTAAATGAAAGGATTGAATGGGTTTTAAGCACTTGTTGTCTCTAGGAGATTTCACATTACAGAGTTACATGCTAAAAGCAGGGGCTTCGGAGTGAGGCAGATCTGAGTCTATAAACCCATTTCTCTACCATTTATTAGTTGTGTGCCTCTTCTCTCTGAGCTTCATCTCTAAAACTGATGTGATAATAAGTCCTACCTCAGAGGTAGGAGGTAAATGAGGCAATAGATGTAAAACACTGGTCCATTTGGGGACACAGTGAATGGAAAGCAGCATAGGAAAGTTGAAAGTTGTCTATAAAATGGCTAACAGCATCTCTGTTGCTAGATTGTTGTTACCTTTAAAGTACTTACATGCCCAGCACATATTGAATGCTCAGTGAGTGGTTGCTGTTAATAACAATGGTGAAACTAAGAGGTCTGATTGACTGAGGGAACTTAGTATAAAGCCGAAACAGGAAAAGAAAGAATTTGCCAACATGTCTTCCCAGATCACTAATACCTTCCCCACCAAGACCATCTCAAATGCAGGCTATTAGAACCACTGGTTGAGGCTGCCCCCTAAATACCCTGATCTTACTCCTAGATAAATCCGGATCATGTTTTGGGAGAACATGTAGAAATACATATGTGAGAAGGCTTTTAAGGCATTTTAGAACAGTTAGTATTAAGGCTCTGAAAACACTAAATGAACATTATCAGTGCAGAGATTTGGACAGTGAAGTTGGAAAAGTGCTGGTTCTACTACTCACTAGCTCTGTAATGTGAGCAAGCTGCTCCATCTCTCTGGGCCTGTTTTCCTCTAACTGGGTGAATATCCATCCTCACAAGATTAGATATCATGGACGTGAAAGATGGTACACACTACAGGTGGCAATTGCAGATTTACCATATCACCACTTTTTATTATGCTTAGTAGGTAGGTGGGTTTGGCTTTGTCCTCTAGGAGGGTTCTGTGGTCAGGTAGGGAAATCAGGAGGACTTCCACTGAAGGGGACCAGGCAAGACCTGGTTGAAGCTGATAACCAGGCAGTCAGACCAGAACGCAGGCAGTGAGGGAGCTGAGATACGGAGTCTGCTGGGATGAAGTACCACAAACCTGAGGCCTCCCAAGGGCCTGCCAGGGCTGGGGTTATGCCATTTGTTGTTCCAACATCTTCCTGGGAGAGTCTGCTGCTGCATTAACCCAGAACTATGTGGTCCAAGCCATTCATGGTTCTAGAAAGGGCTCCACTATCTTCCAGCACAGGTACTGTGCCATTGGTTCCCTGTGGGAGGTATACCTTCTCTGGTGGGAGACCAGAGAGGAACCGTAAAGACAGGGTCCTCCAAGAAAAAAGAATTCTTTCTCTTTTCCTACCTGCCCACAAGGAAGAACCAGGCTCAGACCTGTGATCTGGCCTGAGGCTTACAACTAGGAGGGCCAGAGCCATGCCAAAGCTGGAGGGTGGGGAGCCAATGGGAAATGTCAGTTTCAGTTTCTGTCCAGGGAGCCGGTGATTACAGCAGTCATTACAAGCTGGTGTCTTAGGAGCTATTGCAGAGGGCTGTGCTGTTTGGTTGACCTTCTGCAATCACATTCTCTTCCACTAGTTTATTATGTAAAGAGGGAATTTTGGCTTCAGAATCGTTCTGCCTCCTCACAGACACTGCTTTTCAGCTGCTGTGTGCCATGTTCCTGCTGGTGACCTCCTTTTGCGGAGATGGTTCTTTACTTGGGTCCTATCAGGAAGGGAGGAAAGGGGTGTTGAAAAGGTCATACCTTAAGGTTAACTAAGGTCGTAATTTAAGATTAACTAGTAGATCACAAGTGGGCCTACAACTTCTCAGACCTTGTCATACTTCTCAAGATCTTAGTGTGTTGGATACTGAGGTTGTCCCCCTAACCTCGCCCATCTTCTAGGTGATCGGCTTTGTCTGCGGGACGCACGGGGAAAGAGCAGTAGGCATGTGAAATACAACTGGAATTTGAGATGGCTGAAGCATTAGAAGATATGTATATGAAGGTTATAGTTTTCCAAATAAAAAACTGAGATACAAGACCCACCAGTGGATTTTTATTGAGGAGAAGTAACAGTCAGGGTAACAGAAACAGCAGAGTACAAGACTGGGCCTGAGAACTGGCATTTCCTCTCCAGGTCACAGCCCTCCAGGGTCTTTGTATTCTATCCCCTCCTTACTCTGTACACAGACCCTGGATCACTCCTCACCTGTGCCCTCTTCTTTGACAGGTGTGGGAAATTCTCCTTGTCCACCGAGCTTGTGGAAGAGCCCAGACTAGACCCGGCACCTAGGCTCTTGGACTGCTGCTCCAGAGACCTTTCTGTCTGGGCTGCCAGCTTTTCTTGTTCATTAAAGTACATTATTTTTTCCATTAAAAAGTAAAGCATGACAATGTGATGTATGTTTATTATACAAAGTATACAGAGGAGGAGTAGGGAAGAAGAACCGTCACCCATGACGAGCACACCACCATTTTGATATTTCTTGTAGGATTTTCCTACACGTGGAAGTTTTGTTTTTTTACATAGCTGTGGTCATAACTATATCGCACAACTTTGTAGCCTACTTTTTTCCACTTAACCCAGGAAAGTGTTTCTGCCACAGTGTTCAGAAGGCCACACACCATCTCCTCTCCTCTCCTTTGCAGTATATCATGAATGGATGGTTCCTTCGTTTACCCATCCCTTATTTTTGGACTTGTGGGTGAGCTATTACTGCCTCATAATTCAAATGATACTTCAAATAGCATCTTTATTCATCAAGTCCTTCCCATTTTTAGGGTTACTGGTTAAAATAGATTTCCAAAAGTAGAATTACAGGGTCTTCAGATCTAAACATATTTAAAGCTCTGAAAATGTTTGCCAAATGTCTTTTTGAAGGTTTTATTATACCCCTTCCGTGGTGCATGAGAGTGCCCTTTCATGGCACCCTCACTCAGCTTGAAACCATTTTGATGGCTGAATGGCTGAGGACCATTGACCTGTTTAAATCTAAACATATAACCGTTGGTTGGAGGGTGGCGGGGAGGCTCATCAAGCATATCAGTACATGCTGTGGGCCAAGTACTTTACCTTTTTGAGGTATCATTCCACTCAAACCTCAAAAGAGCCTCAATTCTCAGAGGAGGAAACAAGGCTGACGGGAGGAAGTAAATTGTCCAACATCTCTGTACCCTGCTGCCTCTACCAGCCAGTCCCTCCAGGAGCTGAGGGCAATGAGCCAGTGTTGCCAGGCTACATAGGCAGCAAGTTGGGGTTCAGTGGCATTGGATTACCAGAGCATACCTCTTAGACTGCAGAGAACAGTCTGGGAAGAGAAGCAAGGCAGGTGGGAGTGGGTGGGAGTAGCAGAGTGGTGGGACAGAATGTCTTGAAGTCCTAATGCCACTGTTTATCTGTGTGACTTTATGTCACTTCTACCTTTGGAGACTCAGTTTCCCATGTGTCAAATGAAAACCTTAGACTGGATAAAGTTCTTTTGTCCTTCTGATCCCTAACTTCCTTGAATGCATAGTGCAGTAGGAAAAGAATATGGCTTTGGAGTCAGACCTGGTTCACTCCAGGCAGCTTTAGGACTGAGAGTAATGGCCCTGCACTTCTTCATTTCCTCATCTCTAAAATTGGTTAATACCTCATGCAGTTGTCTGAATTAAATCTATAAACCTTAGAAACTGTGCTGTACAATAGAATGATGGAAATGCTCTCCTCCTGCTGTCCAGTCCAGTAGCCACTGGCCACTTTGTGCCCACTGAGCATTTGAAATGTGGCTATGTGACTGAGGAGCTGGATTATTACTTTTTAATTTTAATACCCACACGTGGCCAGTGGCTACTGAATTAAATAATAAAGTGTAGGTCTGGAACAGTGCCTGATGCACAAAAGGTGTTCTGCATGTTTTGGATTAAGTCTGTGACCACTGTCCACCCAGCTCAGGTCTAGTCGGATGCTGTGTTGGCAGCGAGTCAGCCAGCAGGCTCTTCTGGAATGGACTCATTCAAGATGCACTTGATTCCAGACTCCCCATGAGAATGCCCTCTGCTCTGCCACTTTGCTAAATAGGATGAAAGGTGTGTGTGCATGACTAAAAGGGATCATAGAGTGCAAACTATTGTATAACTTATTTCTACTTCCAAAAGGTGAAGAATGTGTTTTCTTATCACTGCATAATCATCAACATCATTCTAAAGGCTGCATAGGATTCCACAGTGCAGTTGTGCCTTGATAGATCTAGCCAACCCCCACTGAACTTTGAGATAGTGTCCAAGCTTTTCACTTGGACAAACCCTTCAGTGAACAACCCTATTCTAAATCCACATTCTTGCCCTGGGATAAAGCCATAGAAGTGGAATTCCTTTAAATCAGATGTTATTGTGTTGGAAATGAAGGCCCCCAGCAGCAACAAGCTTGCTCAGCACAGCCCTGGTACAGGCATGAGTATAAACTCACCCCTGGGTGCCCCAAGTGCCATCCGCAGACTAGCAGCCTCAGGATCCCCTGAGAGTGTTAGAAATGCTGGATCTTGGCCCCATTCCAGACATGCCTTTCTGGAGCTCCCCAGGTGATCTGTATGCATACTAAAGTCTGAGAAGCACTTCACTTATCCATTTTCTAGAAGAGGTGACTTGTCCAAGACTAGTAGTCCAGCCAGGCCTGATCCTGTCTTCTTGTGACCCCATCTCCCCCTTGTAGGACCTTTTCTTAGACTTCTCTGGAGAGCAGCTCCTTTTCTTGAGCTGCATTAATGGTGGAAGCAGTGAAGTGTAAGGCCAGGATCTCGAGGGTTGGGGAGAGGGATGCTATTTGGATACCAGTGGTCCTTGTGATTCAGGCAATGTTTCCAGGATGATGGGCCTTTCCCATTGAATCCCTTTCCTTAGGTCCCTGGTCCATCTGAGACTGGGGTGATAGTGACAGTAATGGCTTTTAGTAGTTTCTTGCAAAGCATTAACATTAATGGTGGGATTTTAAGCACAAAATAAAAGACTTGGCTGAAACAGTTGTTCTGGGGTGGCACCAGACATTTTAAAACTCAGATGATTCCCCTATGCGGCCAGGATGGAACATTACTATCCTGTATGGCTCATCCTGCCTAGGACAGGGCTGTCCTTAGCTCAGACTAGAAAGCCTAAGTGGGGAAGAGGACTGGCCCAAAGCCAGTCACTGTAGACTCTTGTGTCCTAGGTCTCTTGTTAGAGTAAGTCCCTGAAGGGCAGGCCTCTCGAATCATTCCTGAGAGCCTCGTACCAAGACAATTCTCAAATAATAGCTAATAATAATAGGGCCAGGCACTATTCTAAATTTTATATATGTAGTAGTTTATTGAGTCCAAATAATAGCCTGTAACTAGGTACAGAGAAGAGACCAAGGAACAGAGGACATGAACTTGCCCACCGTCCAATGGCGGTGCCTGTTTGCCACCGATTCTTGCTCCAGAGCTTGCAGTCTTAACCATGGCAGTGGACTGCAGTGCAGCAGAGTGGGACCAAGCAGCCGACCCTGGAAACCTGGCTCTGAGTCCAGCATAGCCCCTGGGTGAATTGGCTCCTCCTGAGACCTTGGCAGGTAGCCTGGTTTAGGTTCTTGGAGGCCCTGATATGACATCTCTGAGGTGCCTCACTTTCTTGTCTCTAAAACAGAATGAATACATCTTGAGAGGGTTGCTGTGAAGTTTGAGTACAGCACAATCAGTCATGGAGGGAGGGGAGGGAAGTATGAGTGGAACCAAGGTTTTGGCAAGGTCTGTGGGGACAGATGACGTCTGTCATCAGGCAGGGTCCAGTGACGTCTTTGTCCTAACAGTGCAGTGTTAGGGATGGGCTTTGTGATTGGATTTGTCATGCCTGGGCTCCCAACCGGGTCTGCCCCTTAGTTGATGTGACCTTGGGCAGGTTAGGCAAGTTAGCCTTGGTTTCCTTATCTGGAAAATGAAGAATAATATGTCTCTGCATCAGAGTGGTTGTAGTGACGCTAGATTTAGCTACATAAACTACTGAGAAAACTCCTTGTTCCAATCCCACCACCCCACCCTCAACACCCACGCAGCTTCCAAGTTCATCTGGGTTGGGTCCTGTGCCCTGTGGTGGAGCTGGAGCTTGGAGGCGCCCAAGCCTGCTGACCCAATGTCCACCCCTCCCTGCCTTCTGTCTTCCAGGTTGATCCTTCGGGACCCACAGGCTCATCATGTCTCGCACAGAGGATGACAAGAGGGTACAAGTGGTGGCTTGGCTGGTTGACATTCTCCCGACAGCTGGATCTCCGGCAATGTGAAGCTTTTGTTTGGGTTTTGTCCTTTTATTTTGCTTGCTTTTTTTTTTTTTTGCCTTTTATTTTTTATCTTTCCATTCCCCCCACCCCCTGTTTTTTGTTTTTGTTTTTGTTTTTGTTTTTGTTTTTAACCAGTTGAGACTTTAGAAAAGCAGGAAGCTATGCTATGGACAGGCACCAGTTTCTTTAAAAAAATTCAACGTGGACAAAGCATATGTATAAATTTTATTTTTAATTTTTATAAGGAATTGGGGGAGCCTTTATTGTTTTGGTCCTTCACTTTCCCTCTGTCTTCTTTCTTTTACACAAATCTCAGTTCTGCTTTTCAAATGTAACACCTCACTTCCCCAGAAAAGCCCTGCCTCTCCAGAGAGAATTGGGGGATTTCTCCCAGAATGGGACGTGAAAACATAAGGAGGCCTCTGGGCTGTCCCCCACCCACCGCAGGAACTGGCAAAATGATCAGAGGTGAAGAACTACCTGGAAGAGGAAGGCCAGGGGCGCTCAAGAGAGAAGGTCTAAACTGTGGGGTTGTTCTCTTTAAGTTGTTAGCAGCTGCAGGCCACAACCAGAACTTGGCAGTGGTGGGACCAGTTCCCTCCTCTGCCCTTGATAACCAGGAACTCAAAGGGGAGGAGGGTGGCGGGGATCATCTCCCACTCCCTTGGCAGTCGCATCACCTCCCCATCCCAGCTCTCCAAATCTACCTTTCTGTTAATGTTCTTCCTTCCCTGAGGAAGTTTCCCAGGAAAAAACTTGTGCCAAACCTCTGCCTGGGACATAGCTGGGTCTTCAGCAGACTTCTGCCACTGCTTTTGAAGTCAGAACCATCATCAACTGCCTCTTGGATTGCCTTCTTTCTAGATGTGCCTGCCCAGGTTGTCACAGAGACTGCCCAGACCCTAAAATGCAGTTACGACTTTTGCCAATTAACAGGGTGTCTTGAACCGGCTGCCACCGCCACCTCCTTGTAGGGGGAAAGGGTGTGCCCTTATGCCTGTGCCCATGGTCTCGGCCTGCAGACATAATGTCAAGCGCCACATCTCTCAGCCACAGACACTTACTGTTAGGTGCCCACTCTTGGTGTGGAGGTGTCTGGTGGGGAAAGAACAGACCTGCCAAGAGCAGGGATGGAGTGGAACGCCTGCAGCTCTTTGCTTCCCATTTCTGGGCTTGCCACCTTCAAACTTCCCCCGACACAACCACTTTGACCCACCACCAGTGTCTGTCTGTGCATATCACGATGCCCTTGCAGCCTCTCTAAGGGAGGCTCCCTCCTCAGAGCTGCTTCTTTCTGCCTGGGTGTCTGCTCCCTGCGCCAGGAGAAGGGGAGCTGTCCCTGTGACATCCTTCTCTGTCTGGACACTACTTTGGCAATTCCAAAGGCTTTTCACCCCATAATGGCCAAATTGGAAAGGGTCTCTGGGGAAGGGGAAAGGAATTGTTCTTTTGGGTTTGTTTTTATTTTTTGTTTTACCTAAACCATCATAGGATTGATAGGGGAGAGAGTGGCAGGCATTTAAGTTGGTTTGTGACCAAGGGGGTCTTTCTCCTGAAAGCAACAGTCCTTTGGCTCTGGGAGTTTGGGGGAGGCCAGCACAGCAGCAGGCCAGACTCAGCACTATGTTTTCTCACGTTCCTTTAGACTTTCTCTCAAACCCTTCAAATACCAAGCTTGCTTTCTCCTCACAAGCAGACGGTTGGTTGTGGTTTGCAGGACACAGCAGGGCTGCAGGTGGTAGCCAGGCCCTTCCCTTCCTTGGCTGAACTCCACCATGCCTGTCTCATCTCTTACTCTCTGACTTCCTGGGCAACCTCCCGAGTGTACTCTGAGAGTCGCAGCTGGGAGAGTTGGAACAGTGGTGTCCCCTAATTGCAGTGCAGGTTCCTCTTCTGCCCCACCACCCTGCCTTCCCTTGGGGGCAGCTGTCTCTGTACATGAGCACATGGGAAAAACAGTCCCCAAACTCAGCACCCCCACTCTCCCTGGCTACAGCCCCATGCTCTAAAATCCCTAACGAGGGCTCAAGCCTAATAAGTTATTTACCTTTTAGCTTACATTTTTCTTATGCCCTCCCCAGGTCTCTTAATCTCTGTCTAAATATTCCCTGTGTGTCACAGAATGTCTGTACCTTTGGGGTGAGGTGGGCAGCCTCATGCGCCTTCACCTCCCAGGACGACCAGCCAGTTCTTGTTTGGTGATGGCACCTCCTTCCCTAGCTCAGATGAGGGCCGACACTTTAGCCCAAGTGCCTGTCTCCCTCTTCTCTTCTCCTTCCCTCCCCTGCTCTCTCTAGCCAGCAGGCAGAAGGTCAGCCCCAGGTAAGTGCTGGCTCTGCCCACAGTCAGTGGATGAGTCTTGAGATTGGCCCCAGGTGGCACCTGTCATTTTTCTCAGCCACTTTCACTTATTCTGGTTGTGGGTCATCGTCATCTTGTTCCCTGCCTCTTCCTGCTTCTTTGGCCTCTCCACTGAGGACTTGGGCCTGTTCTAGTCCTAGGAGTTTCCAAACCATAAAACCACAGTTATTGTCATCTTGGATCTGTGGAAAGGATGGCCTGTTGGAGGGAGGTTCTTGGTGTCAGTGAGAGGAATCAGCAGGATGGATGTTAGTGCCTTAGACCATTGCTCTGCCCTGCCCAGACCTCCCAGCTTAGCTGGAAGTGTGTGGCTTCATTCTCCCTGTCTGTGTCTGTCTGTCACACTCTCACTCTCTCCCACTCACAGATAGCCACTTGGGAAGGATTACTCCCTCACCCACCCACCCCCTACCCCATACCTTCCTGGGGTCCCATCACCAGGGCACTGACTTGCAGCCTTAGCCAAGAACAGAACAACTGTGCTTCCAACAGGTGTGCCCTCTGCCTCTTACGGCCCAGCAGGCCCCCCGCCTCTTACCTCCAGCCTTTTCATTTAAGAGTGGCTCCATCTGACCCCGTGTGCACTGGGGGCCAAGGTCGTAGGTCTTGGCTTCCTTTCATCCCAGAGGCATTAGGATAGGAGAATGGGACTTTTCTCACCCAGACATGGTTTGCCCCTCCATGGCTGCCTTTCTGAGGGAGTGTATTAAATGTTTACTTAAGAAATACCCTGTTTACAGCTGGAGCAGGAATGTGCCCAATGCTGGGTGGAGATGGATATACTGTAAGCTAGAGTTTGACTCTTTGGACAGGGCAGAGCCTCCTTTATGGGGCTGCCAGTGGTGGCACCTGAGCGAGTGAAAGCAGAGATGTGAGGGGCAGGGACACACTTCACTGCCTCTGCTCGCTGACCTGTGGTGCTAAGGACCACTCACCGCCTTCCTCACAGCCTTCTCGCCCCTGGACATTCCTTCCATTCTTGTCATTCCCTTCCTCCAAGATTCTCTTCCCATTAGCATATCAGTTGTCTGCTAGAAAACCAGTGTTTGGAGCAATAAGTTTATTACTTTTGCTTGAGTTTCTTTCTAAGGAAGGAGCTGGCATTGTGGGAATCTTTCTTTTTGTGCTATTGGCTGTTTTACTTTTTTTTTTAGAAAACAGATGTCTGGGTTTTAGCTTTGGGATATCTTTTGGAGGCTGGAAAAGCAGGATTGGGCCTCTACAGTCTAAGGAGGGACCTAACTCTTCCTTCTCCTTGCTCTGCCTGGGCTTCCGGCCCTGCCCACCAAATGCACCTTCCACCATTGTTCCTGCTCACACATCCTCCTCCCCCATCTGGGGACACCAATGGCTCTTACTCTAAGTGGGTCTCCTGGGTTATCACTCCCCTTCCTAGACCTGTCTGGCAGCCCCCAGATAGACACGGCTACTGGGAGTCTCCTAGGAGTTGGCAACCTCAGAGCAGCCATGCTTGCATTGTTCAGCTTTTCAGACCACCGGATTTGGGGAAACTGACTGGTGTTGCCTCTGCCAGTCTCCCATACTGGGCAGCAGCACAGCCTTCAGGACAACACAGATCTGTCCCTGATCCTGCCCCACCAAGACTTTGAGAGCCAGGGTGAAGCAAGGGGGCTCATGTATGCAGAGATGCCTCCAAAGAGTAACCAGCAGGTGTGGCATTAAGGTTGGCCAACTAAAGTGTCCATAGCCGTCATCCAGAGATTAATCCACTGCCATTGGCCCCCCTAGCACCCGCAGAAGCAACCCCTGAGCACTGACATGGCCACAGTCGCCCAAGGCCCCCTAAGATTTCAGGGGGTAACAGAAGGGAGGTCCCCATATCTTTTTCCTTGAGAGGCCACAAGAGGAAGGGAGTTTGATTTAGGGACATTAAAGAAGTCTTTTGTGCCCAATGGCCTCTTTCTGGTAGAGCAACAGAGCTTGTTTCAGTGGCTTAACATCCAGGTGGAACAGAGTTAGGTGTGAAGGATGTTTTAACCCAGGCACAGAGTTTCAAATACTAGTTAAGTTTATTTTCTTTTATTTTCTTTTTTTGCACAGAAGCTGGTAATCTAGGACCTATGTGTGAACAACTTTATATGAATATTTTTTGTACTTGGTTTACTGGGTTGGTATGATACATTATATTTAAGTTCCTTGAACACTGTGGATCCCCTTAATGTGTATGAATGACTGAGGCTTTGTAAATTAAGGGACGTTTGTGTGAATAAAGTTATTTGATGGGGTCAAAGAAGCCATATGTGATTTGAAAACGGGTGTTTTGTGGTTTTGTTGGCATCTGTTTGGGAGGCACAAATAGCCCATGCCACGGTGCTGCAGTCCTTGGGGGGGGCTGGGAAGGGGGGAGGGGAAGGGTGTTCAGCTGCCTCGGCGGCCAGTGCTTGAGGAGACTGCCTTCGGGCCTTCACCTGGCACGCCCATTCCACACCTGAGGAAAGAGGTCGCTGGACGTGAAAAAACCTAGTACTTAGGGGAACAAGAATCCAGACCAGGCCTGGTGTGCTCCTCAGAGGGGCCGGCAGGAGAAGAAGTTTGCAGCCACTCCTCCAGTTAACCTCAAAGGCCCTTTCAACCCCAGCATCATGATTCTGCAAGTTCTGTCCTCTAGGGATTTTTCATAAAAAGAAAAAGGCAGTTCTCAAAACCACAGAAGCAAGGGTGACTCAAAGAGCTGGGCCTCATCAGAGGAGAAGGTTGGAACTGAGCTCTGCCGAGAGCTTAGGAGTCTAGTCAAGCCAGGCCATAGTGGTTGGGTTGGGGGTGGAAAAATGGCATAGTGCCCATCTCCCACTCCACCTGGGCCAACAAAAGTCATGTTCCATGAAGAATGGGGATTGGCATTTATGAGGAAAGGCCTACTTGTGTACATCTTACGTGGTAGGTGTGGTGTGTGCCCCTCTCCTAATGGGAAAACTGAAGCCCAGAGAAATCAAGACCACTAGGTGAATGCTTGGTGCCCTGGGAAGAACAAATTGCTGCTGCTGACCAGCTGGGACAGGTAACTAGTCTCCCAGAACCTCCGTTTCTTGTCAAATGGAAATGATATCTATCTTCAGAGCAGTTGAAGGTTAAATAAAAACCTAATATTGGGCCTGACAGGTAGGGTCTCAACAAATGGTTCTATAGTTTCCTTTTCCCAAAGGGACACAGCTGGGACTGTCGTGGAATCTGCTGAACTCTTAAGCCTGACTTTCCCAGCACTGTGCAGCTTTGACAAAGCTTATAAGTTGAGTAAGAGTGATGTGTTACATGGAACCCCTACCGCCCAGGGGACTTTTCCTGAGGACACCTGGTGAACCCAAGAATAATAAAACTCCTGCAGGAGGATAGAGTCAGGACTTTGAAATGTGGAGTTCAAGGAAAAGATAAGGCAGAAGTCACTGGCTTCCTGCCTAATCTGAGCGAGTACACTGCATTCCAGGCCCAGGGCTTGGTGTTCAGTGGCTGCTGGTGATGAAGCGCCTCCTTACGGAGAAGATACTTCCATGCCCACCCTGAACGATGACCTGAAGCCTGTAGGACAACCCACACTTTTTTTTTTTTTTTTTTTTCTTCCAATTTTATTGAGATAAAATTCATCCTTTTGAAGCATACAATGCAGTTGATATTAGCTATTCAGTTGTGCAACCCTCACCACTAATACCAGAACATTTTTATCACCTCAAAAAGAAATCCAGATCCATTAGGAGTCATTTCCTCCATGCCTTCACCAAGGTAAAAATAATGGCAGATTAAGATGTCAGATGCTTTAGATGCTTCATTCAGTCACTGATTGAACCAGCAAATATTAGTCAGGTGTCTGTATACCTAGTAGAGTTAACAAATTTGCTCTGCCATTTACTAAGTCTTTGGTCTTGAGACAGATCACCTTTCTGACTCCATTTTTCCATGTGCAAAGTAGCAAATACTTCCTAAAATGGTTGGAAAAACTATAAAGAGTTACGCAAAATACATGGTGGCCATTCCTTCAGGGAATGTCCTAGGCACTATAGAGTTGGGGCAGGCATCAGAAATGAAGGGTCTTTGAGGAACTCACAGTGTTCATGTATGGACATGGGTGATGAGGATTACGGGACATCTCACTCACACAAGGGTCTCTTCACTAAGAGAGGTAAGTCACCCAGACTTGACTGCAGTAAGTTACAGTCTGGTTGGAAGGATCTGTTATGTCCAAGCCAGGCCAGTGTTCACTCCAGTAGCAGAAGTTAGTCCTCTGGGCCTTCACTGATCTTCCCCTGCCTACCTGCTCCCACCTGCTGGCAAGAGGCTTCTCGTCCAGACGGAGAAGGATTCCTTAAAAGACAGATACACCATCATAGCCTGCTGTGCTCTTAGAGAAAGAAGTATCAGGAGCTGTGGGCCATAGAGAAAGCCTCATGCAATCCAGAGGGCATAGGGAAGGCCTTCTGGAGGAGATGAGGCCCAAGTGACCAGGCTCCTCCAACCTGCTGCCTGACCTGAGGCCTGTAGATCTCCAGGCCATGGTTTAGGCCCTCAGCCTACAGTCCACCTGATGGGGTCTGCTCACCATCTAATGTTCTGAGTGGGCACACTACCCTCAGCCTTTTCTAGTGCTTCTTCTTGACTTGGAGAGTTGTAGCATCTCCCTGCCTCCCAGGAGGTGTTGGCCTCCTCATATCCCACCCTAAGGCGATGCTTTGGCCTTGAGTCCCACTCCCTCAATCCAGCCTCCACACAACAAGACTTCCTTTTAAATCATGAGAACAGGCTCAAACTCTATTGGCTTTCATTGCACTTAGAATATTATCCAGACCCCTTCCCTTGGCCTATAAGGTCCTTCTCAGTCTTCCTCCTCCTTCTCAGACCCAAGTACACCCCCTGAGGCGCTGCCCTCCAGCCATCTTGGCCTTATTGTTCATCCTTAAGCACAA
Source organism: Choloepus didactylus (assembly GCF_015220235.1). Lineage (NCBI taxonomy): Eukaryota > Metazoa > Chordata > Mammalia > Pilosa > Megalonychidae > Choloepus > Choloepus didactylus. The sequence continues at coordinate 32,947,978 of NC_051325.1, read as the reverse complement.
AGGACTTTTGCATCTCAGGTCTTTGGCACTAGCTGTTCCTCTGCCTGGGATGTGGTAATTCATTGCTTCATCCGGGTCTCCTATTACCCGAGAGAGCATTCCTGGCTTCCTTATTTAAAGAAATACCCCCACCACCACCACCACCACTCCATCTCTCGACATGCCTTATCTTTCTACCTAGTGCTTAGCAACTAGCAGAAAGCTTTGTATGTATTGTACATAATATATATAAACAACATGCATTAGACATTCTTTACATGCTTATTGAGTAAGTAGATGGATGTTTCCAGTGGAAGAAACTTGCTCTGGAGCCTACAGGGCAGAAGATAGGGTGGGCACAGGAATCCAGGGCCCCTGTGCCCTGGCTCACCCTCCTCTGCCTGGCCTGCAACTTCTCTCCATTCCTGAGGCATATTCATAGTCCACGTGTCCACCCCTGAGCTGTAGGAATGAAACAAGCAGCTTGAGAAGGAATCACCAAATGTGGTTAATGATACTATTGGGCTTTGATTTCTTTCATCTAGGACAGGGTCAGCAAGCTTTTTCTGTAAAAGACCAAAAAGTAAATATTTTTGGCTTTGCAGGCCATAGGATTTCTCACAACTACTCAACCTTGCCCTTGTGTCCAAGCAGCCATAGTCACTATAAACAGATGAGGGTGGCTGTGACCCAATAAATGTTCTTTTTATTTTTCTTCAACCATTTAAAGATGTAAAATCCACACACTCAGAGCAGTCGAGCTTGCTTCTGTGAGCTGGGCCTGTGGTGGGCAGCATGCCCCATGACTCTCGGTCCAGCTCAAGGATTAGTCCATGTGCCCGGCCCAGAGCAGTAGTGACAGGTCATCTAGCATGTTGGTGATGGAGCAAGAACCAGGCCTGGAGGTGGTACCGGGCCACAGCTCTGGGTGTGTGGGAGGGGAATACGATTAAGGGAGATGGATATCACCCGCAAACTGACACATGTTCATGAATTTAGAGGCAACAAAGTAGGAAGAAAAGGCAATTGCAACAGAAGCCAAGAAACCTGAATCCAGGTCCAGCATGATCTCCTGCCATTGTGAGCTGAGGCAACTCTCTCCTCTCCTTGGGCCTAATAGACTGGTGGATTCTGAATCAGACAGAAGGGTCCGGATTACTGCTTTACCACGTACAAGCTTGTAACTTTGCCCCCCAGTCTTCTCGCCTATAAAATGGCAGCAATACCAGTATCCAATTCATTGACTTTTTCTGAGAATTGGTGAGACAGTGCATATATGATACATAGCGGAGTACCTGGCATACAGTAAATTATCCATAAATGGTATCTATTGATAAAATTTTTCAAAAGGGGAAAAACATTCTGTGAGATGCTCCTCAAAGAAGGGGTTCCAAATTCAAATAATGTTGAATAAGGGATGCTGTATAGTTATCCCCCTGCCCCCTGGAGTGCCCCAGTGCACTTAAAGGCTCTGTGAAGTCCTGTAATAAGTCGTGTTTCTCAAGCTTCTCAGATCACTGCTTCCACACTGAACACCTACATCTCCTGATACTGGGGTTTTAAGGGAAATGCTTTGGAGCCCACTTTGAAAGATGTTAAACAAGGTCATCTTTGCAATTTGAAGACACTGATTCCCTTCCAGAGAACTTTAGCTGGCCTGTCCTGTTTCTCCTGGAGTTGGAATCACTTCCCCTTGAAAAAGCTTCCAGTAATTGCCTGTGCTTGGTCTACTGGTTCCTTGAGGGCAGACCAGAATATGAGGAATTTAATAACCACGGTCTGAGTCCCCTGCCAAAATGCTGTAGGGCCCAGGCCCAGACAACTTGAATGCAGTGAGAACACAGAGCAGTTCCCCATGCCAGCAGGCCAAGGATGCTGCCAAAAAACACATTCCTGGTTCCCATGTCGGCGGAGCCTGGCCACCTCCAGCTAGTGTTTACCCAGTGCCTGGTATGTGCCATTAGCATTCTGCTGGGAGGCACCTGTAGTTTAGTGGTTCAGCACACAGGGCTCTACAGGGTTTGAATCAATTGTTCCTCACATGTAAAATGGGGATAGTAACTGCATCTGTGTCCGTGAGGATTAGATACTGCTGCACAAACAGGAAACCCCAAATAACAGCAGCTTAAACAAGAAAGATGTTGGTTTCTCCCTCACATAAAAGAAATCTGGAGATGGGCACTCCAGGTCTATTTTGCTGGTGACATGGAGCCATCAAGCCTCCAGCATCTTTAGCAATTGCCTCTCATGGGTGTTGGAGCTCCAGGCATTCGTCTTCATTTCAAGTAGCAGCAAAGAGGAAGGAAGGAAGAGAGCTGGTCTCTCCCCCCACTCCCGGCCCCTTTTAAGGAAACTTCCCTGAAGTCCCACACAAAACTTCCATATCTCATTGGCTAGAATTTAGTCACGTGGCCACATCTGGGCACCTTCAATGGACCCCCCAAGCTGCTCAATCCCTACTTTGCTTTCTTGCTGCCTTCCTTGAGCATCTGTTGAGCACCTCTTCTGCTGGGCACTGATAATTCACACAGGTGAAATCCTTCTAGACCTGTGTTGCCTCACGTGAATGTTTCCTGAGCCCCTACTGTGTGCTAAGTTCTCTGTCACAGATAAAAATACTGGAACAGCCTAGGCAGAATCCATGGGGTGGGTGTGGGATATCTGGAGAACACATCCTAAGAGCTTTCACTTCAGGCAAGATGGAGCTGACGAGCTAAAAGACTAGGAGTCTGGTCCCAGCTCTGCCACCGGGATGCACCTATGGACATTTTTTTTTTTCTGTTTCTTTTGTTGTTGTAGTTGTAGAATATAACAGATATACATAGAAGTGATAACTTTCCAAGTGCAATTTAGCAAGTAGTTAAAGAGCAAATTTCAAAGAATATTATGGGTTACAGTTCCACAGTTTCAATTATTTCCTTATTGTGAAATATAGCATATATACAAAAAATAATATCTTTAAAAGTATGATTTAGAAAGTAGTTATATAGGAAATTTCCAAAGTTGTTATGGGTTACAGTACCATAGTTTCAGTTATTTCCTTATTGTGAAATATAACATATATACAAAAAGGTAATAGCTTTCAAATTACAATTTAACCAGTAGCTATAGAACAAATTCAAAGGATGCTGTGGGTTACTGTTCCACTATTTACCTGTGGACATTTGAGCCCCGTAATTCTGGACAGGCCGCTAGGCCAGGCCTGTGGATGGGGCAAGGAGAGGAGGCTACCCAATTCCAGCACAGAAAAGCTGGACTTTATTTTCCTGGGTCATCAAATAAGCAGTAATCTATGAACAAAAGATGATCAGCGATGGATGGCTGCATCACTGAGCCAGTTGCCCTCACCCCGGAGCCAGCCAATTCTCTGCTCTCAGGGCCCCAACTTGCTTCCCAGGGCTGCCCCTTTGATCTCACTCCTACCACTACCCTGTTCTTGAGACCCTCCTACCCACTCTCCAGCCAACTTCAGAAAGAGTTTCAAATAGTAAGCTCTGCCCATATGTATCAGTTCTTAACTTACTGCCTATCAGCTCTGAATGCTCCTGAAATATGCGCTCTGTGACAAGCAACAGAATTCCTTTAAACATCTCTCCTTTAAAGTGAGCACAAGTGGCCCTGTCTCTCTAGCTAAGCTATCTCGGCAGGTGAAATCACTGCCCTCCCCCCTGCTTGGGATCTGACACCCAGAGGAGTGAATCTCCCTGGCAACGTGGAATATGACTCCTGGGGAGGAATCTATACCTGGCATCGTGGGATGGAGAACATCTTCTTGACCAAAAGGGGGATGTGAAAGGAAATGAAATAAGCTTCAGTGGCAGAGAGATTCCAAAAGGAGCCAAGAAGTCACTCTGGTGGGCACTCTTATGCACAATATAGACAACCCTTTTTAGGTTCTAATGAATTGGAATACCTAGCAGTAAATACCTGAAACAATCAAACTACGACCCAGAACCCATGAATCTTGAAGATGATTGTATAAAAACGTAGCTTATGAGGGGTGACAATGGGATTGGGAAAGCCATATGGGCCACACTCCCCTTTGTTCAGTGTATGGATGAATGAGTAGAAAAATGGGAGCAAAAAGGCACCCAGTGTTCTTTTTTACTTTAATTGTTCTTTTTTCACTTTAATTTTTATTCTTATTATTTTTGTGTGTGTGGTAATGAAAATGTTTAAAAATTAATTTTGGTGATGAATGCACAACTATATAATGTACTGTGAACAACTGAATGTATGCTTTGTATGACTGCATGGTATGTGAATATATCTCAATAAAAATGAATTAAAAAAAAAGTAAAGTGAGCAGAAGTTTAAGCTCTCAGTAAAGGACACTGAAGGGACACTGCAGGAGGAAGAGGCTTCCTGCCATTTCCAGTGCGGGTGAGGGGGTCTCTGGTGGTTGCCTACCCCAGCCCCGGCCCCAGCACGTGATCCCTCAACCTGGCAATAACCTCTCTGCAGCCCCCTTGAAACCAAAGCCCCTGCATGGCCTGCACACAGTTGCTTGTGACCTGGAGGGTCCACCCAGATCTGCCACACTTCCTCTGTTAGCCCATGTGAGGCCCAGGGGCTCTGAAAGCCTCCTGCCCCTGTCGGTGCCCGGGCTCCCACTACATGCCCATGCCACTGATTGCTGGATGCCTGCTCCCCTTCCCAAACGTGGGAGGGGTGCCTGCTCCTCACCCAGCAACTCCAGACCAGCTCCAGCTGGATAAACCCATGGCATTCTCTCTTCTGAACGCATTCCAAGTTTGTCCTTCCTTGGGCATCTATGAAAATAATTATAGCAAATATCATACCTAATGGTGAAAGACTCAATATTTCCTCCCTAACATCAAGCACATGACAGTGATGTCCAATCTCAACATTCAACATTATACTAAAGGTTCTGGTCAGAGCAATCAGGCAAGAAATAGATTAAAAGAAATAGAAGGCCTACATATGAAGAGAAAGACATCAGACTGTCTTTATTCACAGATGACATGACTGTCTCTGTGGAGTCCACAAGAAAAGCTACTAGAATTAATAATTGAGTATAGCAAGGTTGTAGGATATATACAGATCAATATAAAATCAATTATATTTCTGAATACTAGCAATAAACAATTGGAAATTGAATTTGAGAAAATATCATTTACAATATCATCAAAAAATATGAACTACTTAGGAAAAGTCTGACAAAAGATATGAAAGCTTGGTACACTGAAAACTACAAAACATGGCTGAGAGGAATTAAGAAAGACTAAATAAATGGAGAGATACTCTTTGTTCATGAATTAGAAAACATTGTTAAGATGACAGTTCTCCACGAATTGATCTATGCGTTCAGTACATTCACAGTCAAAATCCCAGGAGGACTTTTTGTAGAAATTGACAAGCTGATTCTAAAATTCATACGGAAATAAAACAGACCTGGAATAGTCAAGACAATTCTGAAAAAGAAAAAGCTGTCAAGGATTATTAAAAAGCTACAGTAATCAAAACAGCATGATATTGGCATAAATATAGATAAGTAGATTAATAGAACAGAAAATAGAGATTCCAGAAATAGACCTACACATATTTGGACAACTGATTTTTGACAAAGGTATAAAGGCAATGCTGTGGAGAAAGGATGGCACTTTTTAAAAAATGGTGCTGGAGCAATTGGATATCCATTTAAAAAAAATAACTTCTATTTATACCTCATTGCATATGCAAAAATTAAATCAAAATGAATCATATTATCCAGCTGTAATAAGGAATGAAGTTCTGATACATTCTACAGCATGGATGAAGCTTGAAGATGTCATGTTGAGTGAAATAAACCAGACACAAAAGGACCAATATTGTTTGATTTCGCTTATGTGAAATAACTAGAATTTGCAAATTTATAGAGATAGAAAGTAGAATACAAGTTCCTGGGGCAGGAGGTGTGGGATGAGGAGTCAATACTTAATAGGTACATATAGTTTCTGTTTGGGGTGATGGAAAAGTTTTGGTAATGGATGGAGTAATGGTAACATAATATTGTGAATATAATTAATACCACTGAATGGTATCCTGAAAGTAGCTAAAATGGGGAAAATTATGTTGTATTTATGTTGCTACAATAAAAAAATTTTTTTTAATGGATCATAGACCTACATGTATAATCTAAAACACAAACTTCTAGAAGAAAAGATAGGGGAAAATATTTGTGACCTTGGATTAGGCAAAAATTTCTTAGGTACAACACCAAAAGGATAATCTGTAAAAGAACAAATGGACAAATAGAACTACATCAGATTTACAACTTCTGCTCTTAAGACTCACTCTCTCTCTTTTTTTTTTTTTTTTTTACAGTTTCACTGTTTCAGTTACTTCCTTATTGTGAAATATAACATATCTGCAAAAGGTAATATCATTCAAAGTATTATTTAACCTGTAGTTATATAAGAAATTTCCAAAAGTGTTATGACTTACAGTACCATAGTTTTAGTTATTTCCTTACTGTGAAATATAACATATATACAAAAAGGTGATAACTTTCAAATGACAATTTAACAAGTAGCTATAGAATAAATTTCAAAGGATACTATGGGTTACAGTTCCACCATCTCAGTTCTTTCCTTCTAGCTATTCTAATACCCTAGCAACTAAGAAGAAGAAAATTATATAGAGATTCAGTATTCATAATCCTTCAAATTTCATCTTGTCTGTTGCTACCCCTAGAAGACCACTTAAGCAAATGAAAAGATAAGTCATAGACTGGGAGAAAATCTTTACAAAGCATATATTAAATAAAGGACTTGGATGCAGAATATGTAAAGAACTCTCAAAACTCAACAACAAGAAAATAAACAGCCCAATAAAAAATTGGCAAAAGATTTTAACAGACACATCACCAAAGAAGATAAGCATGTGGCAAATAAGCACATGAAAAGATGCCCAACTCATGGGGCATGCTGCCCACCACAGGCCCAGTTCCCAGAAGTAAGCCCCTGGTGCATTAAGGAAATACAATGAGAACCCCAATGAGATGCCACCATGTACCTATTCGAATGGCTAAAATTAAAAAGACTGACCATACCAAGTGTTGACACATGTGTAGAACCGGGGGTCTTATACACAGCTGATAGGAATGTAAAATGGTATAACCACTTTGGAAACACTTTGGCAGTTCTTAAAAACTAAACATAGACTTGCCCATATGATCCAGCCATTCCACTCCTAGGTATTTACCCAAGAGAAGAGGAAATACATGTCCATGCAAAGACTTGCACAAATGTTCACGGCAGCTTTATTTGTTTACCTGGAAACAATCCAAATGTCCATCAACAGCTGGATGGATAAAAAATTGTGATGTATCTACACAATGGAATGCTATTCAGCAATAAAAAGCAATGAACTATTGATATACATAAAAACATGGACAAATCTCAAAATGATTATGCTGAGTGAAAGGAACCAGACACAAAAGAATACATACTGTATGACTCCATTTATATAAAATTCCAGAAAATGCAAACAAATCTGTAGCAACTGAAAGCAGATTAATGATTGCTTTGGGAAGGGAGAGCAGAGGGAGCTGGGAGACGGAGTTCCAAAGGCACAAGAGGAAATTTGGGGTTCAGTACCTTGATTGTGATGATGATTTCATGATGCACACATATGTCAAAACTTATTAAATATGTGCAGTTTATTGTATATAAATTATGACTCAATAAAACTGCCTCAGAAAAAAAAAAAGAGCCAGGTTGAAAGGGCTCCCACTGGCCAAACTTCAGGCAATTGAAGCACCAAAAGGAACAATGATGATAATGGATTTTTGATACATTGGTAATAATAAATAATCCATGAGTGTCTACAAAAAGGGAAGACAGAAGCAAGGGAAAACTTTTCTTTACAGAAGAATATAGAAAGGATAACAGATTTAGAAAAATCTCCATTTTGCAGCCACCAATGCGACGATTGATTCAGACAAGTTTATCAGTGGCTGCTAAAACCTCTGTGGAGAAACAGGGTATCCGCACAGTCTCAACTATCATCATGCAGATGAGTTATTTACAAAAAGGAAGGTCATCTTTACAAATGAAGAAGATCTATTAGAACCACCATAATCAAGTGATCCTCCTTATGTAATATGATGGGGAGGACGCAACCTCACTGAGGAAGGGTTAGTGCCCAAATGTTTAACCTGAATCTAATCAGGAGGGACAATCCAATTCACTCAACTTGAGGGACATCCTGCAAGACAACTGGACTGGTCACTCAAAAAGGTCTTCCTTCTCTCAGCAGCCACAGCCCTGCCTGCCTGCTGGGTCCTCCCCAGGGTCTCTCCTCTCAGGGCCACCTGAAGTGGGGCCCAGTGGCCAGGGAAGGGAGCAGACGCGGAGAAGTAACACAGTGGGACAGGCAGCAGGTGTCCCACCGGCTCCCTGCAATGGCTGCTGGAGGCATGGCGGTCACCAGCTCCGCTCGCAGAGGAGGAAGTGAAGCTGGAGGACAGAAGCCAATGCCCTCACCTGGCACTGCCCTATGTTTGCAGGACCTGATTTACCCTCAGATCTGCTTTGCTCAAAACCTGCAACGACAGCGTCCATGTCGCTGAGGGTCAACGCTCCAGCCCAACCACAGCATCCAAGGCCCTCCGCGGTCCTTCCCGCCCCCGCCCTGGCTTTCCTCCTCCCTCCCTCACACCGCACCAGCCCCATCCGATTCTGAGTTATTTTGCGGACACCCCGGGCCCACACATGCCTGCCTCAGAGCTTTGATCCCGTCACTCTGCTGAGATGCCCGGCTCTCTCCCTCTCCCCTGTCTTCCTTGCTAGCTTCACTTTTATTTCCTCTTGAGCACACGGCTACATATAATACACCATCTGTGCGTCATGTCGACTATCGCGCTGTCTCTCCCTTGAGACGCTGTCCCCCAAGGGCAGTCCCCTCTGCCCGCCTTGCTCACTGCTGATTCCTAGCACCCGGAGCAGCGCCTGCCGCCCAGTGGGTGATCCATAGAGACTGGTTGAGTGAATGACTCCAAAGCCGGGTTTCTGCTCTCCCTTGGACAGTAGCATGTATGTGTACATGTGCGTGTGCTGCTCAGGCCAGGAGTGGCAAGTCAGCTGGGTCAGTCCCCTGAGATTCATTTCCTGGGGTGCAGGCAGAGTTCTCGCGGGGTTGGATGAATTCCACATGCAGCATCAACACATTACATAACCTGGCACTGGTCAGGGGTGAGAGGGGCAGGCAGGGCTTTATTCTGTGTTCGCCCGGAGAAGCTTCCCCAGGCCACATCACATGCTGCCAACCCTTCAGCTTTGTGCTCCCTAATCGCCCTGACGGGGCCCACCACCCATTCACCCGGCCCACTGGCTCTGAAAGGAGCTGTGTGAATGCTTGGGGCCTGGGAGGAGCTCAGGCCTGTTATAACCTGATGCTTCAGCCCCACCTGGGTATTGGTGACCCTGGGAGGCCAAGCCTCACCTGTCCACCTGCCCACACATGCCCAGGGCTCCAGGGGCTCCCTTGGGGACACTGCCTGTCCACCTGCTGAGCTCTCCTGCACAGGGACTCACGGCCTGAGCTACCTCAATGGGCACAAGGCAGAGCCTCCAACCTTCCCTTACCCGCAGTGACCCAGGGCAGGTCACGTGGCTCCTGCCGGCCTTGGCGGCCTCCTCCATAAACCAGGGGACCTGCCGGTAACTCATCTCACAGAGTCCTGGGGAAGCATGCACGTCAGGGGCCAGACTCCTCAGAGGTCACCGCACAGTCACCGTCATTATTAACACAGTCACCGAAGCCTTCTCTCAGCCAAACCCGTGCCACCTGCTGGGGATTCTGTTCCATCCATTCATTCAGCTTCTGCTTTCTTGGCACTCAGAGCCAGTGCAGGGATTCAAATAAAACTAGGCAAATAAAAGCATATACCAGGCAGTGAGCTCTTTGAAGAAAAAGAGATCAGGGTAATGGGATAAAGAAGGTCTGGGTGGTCAGGGTGGGCTCCCCTGTAGAGGTGACATCTGAGCAGCGATCTGACAGCTGTGTGGATAGCTGGGGAGGAGGGAAGAGCCGGTGCAGATGCCCTGAGTGGGAGGAAGCATGGAGAGGAGATGAGAGAGGAGGCACCAGAATACGCTTTTCCTCGGAGTGAGATGGAGTGCTTTGGAGGGTCTTGAGCAGGGTGACAGCATCTGGCTTCCATTTTTAAAGGGTCCTTTGGTTTCCATGTGGGGAATAGATTGGGTGGGGGCTGGGGTCTTGTAGAAGCAGGCGGGTCAGGGGCCATTGCCAAAACCCTCATAGGGGCGGTGGTGCCTGGGACAGGCCAGTAGAGACGAAGGTGTGAGAAGTGGCCAGAGTCTGAAGGAAGATTGGTGACAGGTTGGATGGGGGAGGGGCATGGGGTCAGGATGACAAGATGCAGTGACGACAACCACTGACCCCTAACACCTCTGGGTGATGTCCTTGCATGCAGGAGATATCTCCGCTCTCCACAACACCCCTGGAAGCAAGCCATCCCTGTCCTCACTTTACATTTGGAGGACCTGGGCTCAATGAGGAGGCGACGTGGTCCATGGACTGTGTTCCGGTTTGCTAATGCTGCCGTTTTGCAAAACACCAGAAATGGATTGGCTTTTATAAAGAGGGTTTATTTGGTTACAAAGTTACAGTCTTAAGGCCATAAAGTGTCCAAGGTAAGACATCAACAATAGGGTACCTTCACTGGAGAAAGCCATTGGCATCCGGAAAACCTCTGTTAGCTGGGAAGGCACGTGACTGTCATCCGCTAGCTCCCAGGTTGTGTTTCAAAATGGCGTTCTCCAAAATATCAGTGTCAGCTTCCAACGGCCTTCAAAATGTCTGTCTCAGCTGCAGCTTCTCTGAAGTCCTTCTGTTTCTGAGCTTTTATAGGGCTCCAGTAATTAAATCAAGACCCAAGCTGAATAGGTGGGGCCACACCTCCATGGAAATAATCCCATCAACAGGTCATACCCTAATCAAATGTGTTACTAGCCACAGATTCATGGAAACAATCAAAAGGTTCCAACCTAATCAACACTAATACGCCTGCCCCCACAAGACTGCATTAAAGAACATGGTGTTTTGAGGGACATAATGCATCCAGACTGGCACAGGCTGTGTGCCTCTGTCTTGGCACGGACTCAGAGTGTCACCACTCACTTCTCAGAGTTGTCCCTTACAGAGGGTAATGGCCACCGCCGGTGCTCCCCTCTACCCCTTCAGCTTCTCAGACTTTTCCTTCTTGGTACATGCAGGACTTTCCTTTGAGAAAAGATGCTTTCTAATACCGTCTCCACCACACTACAAAGTTAGTGACATTCCCTGACTTAGGATGCATCTGTGCCCCTTCATCTAAACATGCCCATATCTCCATTCTGATGTCCCAAGAGCACCTCAAACTCAACAGGTGGAAAACTGAACTCAGCTGCCCTTCCTGCCCCCTCCTCCATGCTCTTCCTCCATCCCCTGATGGCAAGGACACCGCAAGCCACTCTCAGCACTTGGCATGTATTAGCTTACGCTTCACATCCACTCTCTGAGGCTGGCACCAGGGGGAACCGCATTGTACAGATGAGAAAACCAGGCTCCAAGAAGTTAAGGGACTTGCCTAAAGCCACCCAGCAGGTGAGTGGTGGAGCTGGGATTTGAACCCTGGCAGCCCTACTCCCAAGTGTAGCCCCAGGCCCAGCTGCCCACCAGGCAGGTCTGTGGGGAGGCAGAGGCCAGAGGTCCCCAGAAGGCACGCAACAGTGTTAGCTCTCTGACCCCTGCCCTCGCACCAGGTGCGGCTTCCAGGACGGCTCTGTATGACTGTCACTCCCGACTCGGCGACACACCGTCACTCTTCCTGTTTCACAGATGAGCAAACCAAGGCCGAGAGCCATGGAGTAATTGGTCATTTCGCACAATCAGAAAGCGGCCGAACAAGGGCTTGAACTTGGGTCTGACTGCTGCCATGCTCAGCTGCTGCACACCTAGAGGAAGACAGTTTCTTCAATGCCTTTTCTAAGTCGGGGCTGGTGGGCAGCAAACCCCGATGGACAGCAGACCAGGCTTTCGAGGAGGGGTGGAGGAGTCGATTCCAAGGCTTATTCAACACTTTGGGGGTTTCTTCTGGATGAAAAAACAATTCATTATTGAGATGGCCACTGTGTTCTGCCACCTGAAACATCGATAGCCGAGGTAATTGGGGGCCTCTGTCTGGCCACTCTGTCCCTGGAAAGGACTTTCAGGTAGATTTCAGCCGGCTACGCTGCTTTCTACTTAGAATGTAAAATGCATCTGTGAAGTGTTTTTGCTGAAGTGGGAATAGGTAATTGATTTTTTAAAGAAGACGACCTTTCTGGGCTCTGGAAAACGCTTTCAGGTCCCTTTCTTATTTTTCTGTGCATGAAGGCAATCATCAGTTCAGCCCACCACACAGGAAATGGGACTCACTAATTTTGCACAACAAATGTCTCACTGTAGCATTTTCCTCATTGCAAGAGAGATTATTGTATCAGCTTGTTTCACATCAGAGAAAGAGGAAAAACCAGGCCCTGACTTAAACAGGAGACTGGGGCTAGAGGTTCCACAGGGCTTGGGAAATTCCCGCTCTGCCTGTAGATCCCTGTGTGCCGCTGGGCTAAATCCTTTCCCTTTCAGCACTTTAGTTTCCTCATCTGTCCAATAGTGATCATTTCCACCAGTGGTAAGGGGTAAAACCAGCCACAAACAACCCCCTCCCTCCGTCCACGCTCTCTGGGAATCTCTCCCGCCCTGACTCTGGACTTGGCCATGCAACTTGCCTTGGCCAATGGGCCAATAGCAAACGTGATGGCGAGCAGAGGCCAGAAAAGCACGGGTGTGTTAGGACTCATCTTCCTTTGCTTCTCTTGGGAACTGAGACCACCTTGTGAAAGAGCCTCCTGCAGGGTGAGAGGCCACAGAAGATAGACATGATCCTTCCCAGCTGAGGCCCCCAGGCCACCCAGCCTGTCGACTGCCAGAGTGAGGACAACCGAGAACGTCTAGTCCTAGGCAACCAGAAGGCCTTCCCAGGAGACCCATAGAATTGTGAGAAATAATTGCTTATAATTTTCATGCACTGAGTTCTGGGGTGTTTTGTTCCACAGCAGAAGCTGATACCTTACCTCTTGGTCTTGTAGCTGTTAGATTCTTTGGTAGCAAGTATCAGATGCCAAGCCCCGTTCACTTGAGTTAAAGGAGAATTTATTTAGAGATTATTGGGGATCCCGGAATTGAGGTGCAGGCTGGAGAGCCTGGCCTGGAATCAGGCAGAAACCAGAATAGTAGTGACCTGACTGCAGGGCCCGCCTAGGGGACGGGCAATGCCACCAAATCTTCCATCCTCTCATCGTTCCACTCGGTTCAAGTCCCATTTGGCTGACTGAGGTGCAAGCCCGGCCTGTGATTGTATCAGCGTGGTGGGAAACAGGGCCCGAGGAGGAGATGTCCACAGTGCGGTGAGTGCACAGAGCGCCTCTGGAGCCAGCCTACCTCGGTTCAAATCCCAGTCCCACCACTTACCAGGAAGTTGGTCTTTCTCCGAGCCTTTCTTCTGCCCTCCATAAATGGTCTGGAGGAGCATGTCTATCCGGGTTTTCTGGGATGATGAAATGAGGTGAGCTGTGTAAAGTTCTTAGAACAGTGCCTGGCATCCAGAAAGCACTCCAACATTAATAGTGAAATTCTATATAAGGAGGGCAGAACTACAGAATTTAGCTTGGGAGATAAATCATTAAGACTCCATATAATGGACTAAAGGTAGTTCCCCTAGAGGAAATCAGGGCACCACTGGAGAGAGAGAGATGGATAGTGGGTGAGCAGAAGTGACAACTGTCCCTTCTAAGGGTGTGAGGGCTTAGCTCCATCCTTCCTGTAACTGAGCATCTATTGTGTGTCACGCGTTGTGCCCAGTGCAGGGAGGACAGCAGTCAACAAGACAGGCCTGGTCCCTGCTCCCCTGGAGCTGACCTTCTAGTTCAGGGGGCGGCTGATAATTAACACACGAATTAATAAAAAGCATGACGACTTCCGGGAGCACCAAGTGCCAAGATGAATGGAAAAGAAAGGGTCTGGGTGCTACATAGGTAGTGCATTTGGGTTGAAAACCACTCACAGTGCCAGTTTAAAGGGAGTGACTTAGCACTTTGACCAGCTGTTGCTTGGTGTGTGCAAAGTCCCTAACAAGGAGCCGGCCTCCTGTGGGCAGGAGGTAGATACTATTTCACATTCCCCTCCTGGGGCGCAAGGGAGCAGTGAGAGGGTGGGGGCCAGGACCCCTGGCTTCTAGTCCTTGCTGGCACCTTAGACAAGTCCCTGCCCCCTGTGAGCCTCGGGTTGCGCATTGATGTAATTATTGAATGGGTCAGCAATTTTTCAGAGACACTTTAGCAACTTGTGAGACCCAAATAAATTGAATGCAAGTGGGAAGGAGTAGCAGAGTCCCACTTGAGAGCTCAGCTTCTCTTTCCCCTCCCCTCCGAGGCCCCTGAGACACCGCTGCTGAAACCTGAGGCTCCAAGGAATCCCCCCTGCAAACCACAAGGGTAAATGAATGCAAGTGCCATCGTCTTGGAAGAGACAAGCATGGCTGGAATCCTAGCTTTGCCACTTCCTTGCTGTGTGACCTTGGGTCAGTCACTTGACTTCCCTGAACCCCCTGCATCATTCTCCAGTGGGGTGGGAACTAGGAAATAGGTCTGGGTACAAAAGCCCAAGCTCTGCCATTGACTTGCTGTGTGTCTTCTCTGAGCCCCAAACTTGATGACAGATTGGGATCCCCTATTCTGCCCTCTCCTGGGGCTGCCTCTCCAGGGGCATGACAACTTATGGAGTCCCAAAGCACAGGCCTACCCCCTCCTTCATCCCAGGCTCAAGTCGGGGTGAGAAATCCAGGAGGCCACTGGCAACCTCCACAGCACAGAAAGCAGGCCAGCTGGTGGGCGACTGACCTTGGAGCTCGGGCCTGAGCTGAGGCCTGTTGCCTGGCAACAGCCATCATCACATGCCGTGGGTGGTCAAGGGCTCCGGAGGTGGCCACATCCCCAGCCCAGATCAGCCTGGGCACAGGAGGGGGCTGGTGGGGAGTCCTTGAAGCCTTGGACAGGAATACTTCCATCTGTTGGGGTATTTGCATATGGTCCTCCCCACCTCCAGCCTTCTAACCCTTTCTAGAAGAGCCAGGTACTAGGTAGTTTCTACTGCATTAGTTTTGGCAAGAAAGAGCAAATAAGGACCGCATCCTCATTTTATAGGTAAGGAAACTGAGACAGCCTGGGGGAGGGCCTTGCCCAAGATTGGGTAGTGGGTCAGCAGCACAGTCTGTCAACCATGCTGATGACAGGGAAGGGTGGAGGGTCCCGAGGGCCTGGGCAGGTTGCAGAACAGGTTTGGTGGCAAGGCGGGAGGGAAGGAGAAGGTGAAGAGATGGTGCCTGTGGGTCTGATAAGCCCCAAGGCCTGGTGATGGCAGGTCCAGAGTATGCTTGCAGTGGAGCCCTCCGCTCCCCCAACCCAGAGGGGAAGTGGTCAAGGTGTTGAGCTCCTTGGGTCCTGCATGGCATGTGGGTTCAGGCTCTGGGAGGCCATTCCTTGGTGGACACACTCAGGAACATGGACTGAGAAGCTTCGAGCCTCTGGGTACTAACCCGTTTCTTCAGCTACCACCTCATACCTTTCTTGGCCAACCCACCCTGGATCATGAAGCTTCCTTAGTGCTTCAGGCTATTGGGCAAGATCACTGGATCATATATTTCCCATACCTCTCTGCTTGCTGTTTGTCTTCACAGATTAGTCCCCCTTTCTGGATGCTATGTGGATTTCTAACCCTCATAATGGGTATCATTATTCTTTTTCTACAGTTGAGGATAGATACTAAGGCTCAGAGAGGTTAAGCAACTTACCCAAGTTCACACAGCTTGGATGCAAGGTTATCTTACTGGAGTTTGTTATCTATTCTTATCTATTCCATTTATCTATCGCAGCATAACAAACCACCCCATAACACAGTGACTTAAAATTGCAACATGTCTTTTGCTCATGAATATACCATTTGGTGGGGACAGCTTACCTCTGGTCACATTGGCATTAGCTGAAAGCTGAGGGTGGAATCATCTGAAGTCCTTATCCGTAATTTCTTGGGGGGCTGGTGCCAGCCATTGGCTGAGACCTTAGCTGAGCGGGCTCTCCAGGGGGCCCCGGCTTCCTAGCAATGTGGTAGCAAGAGGCCCAAGAGTCCATTTTCTTCTTGCCCCATGTGAATTGGGGGTGAAGAGCTGCTTGGAGCTAACGGTCCCATATAGAGCAGAATGCTCTGTTTCTGAACCCTGCAGGGCCCTGGGTGAGCCTGGAGACTGGCTGATTCCAGAACTTTTCTTCCAAAGGCAGGGGAGGGAGGAGGGACTGGCCTCAGAGGTCTGAGCAGGTCAGACCAGCCAGGGGCCTAGATGGAGAGCCCCAGGCAGAAACAAGCCTTAAAAATGCAAAACGTTCCTGAACAGGACACCATAGCTGCTCCCACTTGGAATTCTAGCCCTGTTTAAGCCAGGAACCCAGGAGCTGCCTTTGCCTCCTCTTCTCACCTCCACTGCCAACCCACCTCCAAAACGTATCTGAGCCATCCCCTTCTCCCCAGCTCCACGTCCGCACCCTGGTACCTGTTACCACCTGCTCCTGCCTTCTCACTATCTACCTTGGCCCAGTTCCAAAACATTTCCCACCCAGCAGCTAGAAAGTTTGTAAATCTATTAATCAAACATCCATCACTCCCCTGTTCAAAAACCTCTGAGGGCTTCCCATAGAATTAAAACTCATTTTTGCTTGGCTGATTCCTTCTGGTCTTCTGGGCTCAGCTCCACTGTTACCTCCTTCAAGAGGCCGTCTCTGACCACCTGGTCTAAATTAGCGTCCATCCCTGTTAGGGATTGAATTGTATCCTCCAAAAAGACATGTTCGATTCTAACCCCTGGTCTCATGAATGTGGTCCTATTTGGAAACGGGATTATTGAAGATATTATTACTTAAAATGAGGCCAAATTGGATTAGGGCGGGCTCTAAGCCCATATGACTGGCGTCCTTATAAGAAGAGGAGATTTAGACACTGTTCCAGTTTGCTAATGCAAACACCAGAAATGGATTGACTTTTATAAAGGGATTTATTTGGTTACAAAGTCACAGTCTGAAGGACATAAAGATAAGGCATCAACAATAGGTTACCTTCAATGGAGGATGGCCAATGCCATCCAGAAAACCTCTGTTAGCTGGGAAGGCACGTGGCTGGTGTCTGCTGATCCTGGGTTGTATTCCAGCTTCTCTCTCAGCTCCTGTGCATTCTTCCAAAATGTTGCTCTTGGGGCGTTTTATCCTCTCATAACTTCTCCAGAGCAAAAGTCTGCTTTCAAAGGCCATCTTCAAAATGTCTCTCTCAGTTGCAGCAGCTAGCTAGCAGCGAGCTCCTTCTGTCTGAGCTTTTATAGGGCTCCAGTGAACTAATCAAGGCCCACACTGAATGAGCAGGGCCACACCTCCATGGAAACTATCTAATCAAAGTTATCACCTAAAGTTGAGTAGGTCACATCTCTGTGGAAACATCCAATCAAAATGTCAACAAATCAAAAAGATTAATCAATCTGCCCCCACAAGATTGCATCAAAGATAATGGCATTTTGGGGGCCATAATACATCCACACCGGCACAGAGAGAGCAGCAGCCATATGATGGGGCAGAGATTGAGTCATGCCGTAGATGGCCTGCAAGCCGCCAAGAACCCTGCAGACTTCAGAGGAAGCGGGGCCCTGCCAACACCTTGATTTGGGACTTACAGCCTCCAGAACTGTGAGATAATACATTTCTGATATTTTAAGCTCTCCAGTTTGTGATATTTAATGACAACAGCCTCAGGAAACCAAGACACCCCCCACCTTAGACCATTGCTATGTCCTATGACAGCACTTCATTTATTTGTCAGCTTGCTTTTTAATCTGTCTCTCTTCTACCCAACTCTGGCGTCACAAGAGCAGGGACCTCATGTGTCTTGCTCACCACTGCCTCCCAAGCATCTGGAACAGGGCTTGGCACAGGGTAGACACTTCATAAACATGTGTGAATGAGTGAGAGAGTTGAAGGAATAACCAGGCCCATAGAAACCTTTCCTGACCCATGTACGCTCCAGCCCATGATCAGACACTCTCCCTCACTTGCAAACACATGGACACACACATGTGCCTGGTTCACACCTTCTGACACTGCTAGATACATCCCGCCCAGAAGCTCTGAGAAGTTCCGCTGCTTATCACCACGGCTGCTGCTGCCCTCTGCTGGATTGGTTGGGGAAGTGCAGCCAGGGTCTTGACAAAACAGCTGTGAAGCTACATCTCAGGCTAACCCCAACCCTCCTTCTTTGAGAGAACCAGGGTGATTCCACGTCCTCTGCCCACTCCTGAGTCTGCGCTCCCCACCCTGGTATCTGGCCCAGGGCCTGGACCTTGGCAAGTGTACAATAAATGTTTTTTAGACACAGGGTTGAAATCAGATGTTAAAGGCTTTGAATGCCAGAAAGACAGGCTTGGAACTGTGCTTTGGAAGTGTTAACCAGAACAAGTCCATCCATCCATCCGTTTGTCCATCCATCCATCCTTCTGACTGATAGTGCTTTAAGCCTCTTTTCAATGCCAGGCTTGGTAGTAGGGCCTGGGAATACAGCAGTGACCAGAAGGAGGTGAGGTCGGCCTTCGTGAAGCTCATGGTCTGGAATAACATGGGTGGGAGGGGGGATTTGGACACAGGGACATCACCCCAGTCCTGGGTAAGGTGTGTCCTGGGGCTCCATCAAATAAGCCCCCAGGCAGAGCAGAGGTAAGTGTCTGCCCAGCCAGTGATGTGAGAGCAGGTGCTGGGGGCAGGGGCAAGCTTGGGGGTCCTCAGCCCCCTTTCCAGGTAATGAGAGGCCAGCTGCCTGACTCAGGAGATGCATCCGTTGATTTTTTTTCCAGTTCACTCAAATAGATGCAAATGGAATGCAAATGTATGCAAGAGGTCCTTAAGCAAGTTACGTTAAATAAATGTATTATGGTATGCCTGCTGCACTTACAGTCAAACTCAGCATTTAGGTTGTGACCAACATGAAATCCTGAACCGATTTTACTATCAGACAACATAATTGCTTTGGAGACAAAGTGAGGCAGAGGCCCAGGGACCCAAACACAGCGTATGGGGAGATGTGAACACAGGCAGGTGTTTGTAGAAGATAACTGCATTCGGTGTGTGCAAAAAGAGGAAGGGGAAGATTGCATTCTCAGCCAGAGCTGGAGCATCAGTCCTTCCTTTGGAGGAACAAGGATGAGAAGTTAGAGGTTCTGGGTACTAGTCCCAGCCTACTTTGGTAACTGTGTTACTCCTCTCTAGTCACCTTCCCAAGCTGTCTACACACCTTGTGTGATGGGTACAACAACAGGGAAGCACGAAGGAGATGATGTGTCTTGGTTTGGCCTTCCCAGAAGTAGACTCCGAGACAAGGATTCCTGTGAAAGTGACTTTCTGTGACGTGTTCCCAGGAGCAGCTGGGATGTGGAAGCAGGACAGGGGATGGAGGGGAGCCAAGCAAGAGTCTGTCACCAAAGTCCCACTTTGCTTCCGTCCTGTGGGGATGCATGGGGGAAAGTGTAGGTCACACCTCAGCGTGTCCCATTTGGGGGGCCAGGGAGCTGGGATATTTATGCTCCTACACTCATCATCCCCCACCCCTGGAGAATTTCCAGACTCTTCCAGCTCTCCATGCAGGCAAAGCAGGATCTACCTGGCTGACAGCAGCCCTCTGACGGAGATGCAGGTGCTGGCTGCTGGGAGGAAAAACAGACTGGGAGACAGCAAGCACAAAATGGGACTCAAGGGGTCATCTGTTACAGGAGGTGACGTGCTTTGTAAATTGTGACATGCTGCCCCAGGGCCTGATCTGGGCTCCCCACCGAGCTCCCTGATCACTCTCGGGCAAATCATTTCACCTCTCCAGGTCTATTTCTTCCTGGGCAAATGAAAGCCACCATACACGGGGATTGTCATGAGGGCACAAAGGGTTGAAAAATAGCAACTATTCCCAGGGGGAGGCTATGGGGAATTAGGCACCTTCACACCCTGCGAGTGGAAGTATAAATTAGCATAACATCTAGGGAGGGCCAGGTGGCAATATCTCCCAAAATTACACACACAGATCCTTCCACCCCACACTTTTATTTATAGATTTTGTCCTACAGATAAGCACATACACACATGAAACACCATATCTGCATGTTTTATCCATTGCAGCACTGTTTGTAATAGCAAATAAATTAAAACAACCTAATTGTTAAATAAATTATGTACATTCTATATAATGGAATACCATGCCAAAAGAATAAATAAATAAAGGAACAAGGAAGCACTCTCTGTACTGTTATGGCATAATATCCAAGTCCTAAATTAAGTTAAAAATTAAAAAGCAATATATATATATATATATATATATATAAGATACTTATTTAGCCAACTCTTATATAGTCAGGAATTGTCATGGGTGCTGTGCAAAAGTGAATTCCCATTGTCCTCCGACCAATCCTATGAGATTGTCATTACTATGCTGTCCATTTTACAGATGAGAAAACCTGAGGCACAGAGAGGCTAAGTATCTTGACCAAGGTCACGCAGCTGGTAAGTGGCAAAGCTGGGATATGAAGGGGGAGGGGCTCCCAAATCTGTGCTTTTTATCCCTGTGCTATATTTCCTCTCTATAGCCGGAGATGACTCTTAACCAAAAGTAGTAAATTTCTTCTCCTGGCTGGTAGTTGGTTTGAGAAGGGACAGGACCCGATTCTGGCCAATGGAATGTGAGGAGATGTCTGCTAGGGGACTTCAAGGAAGTGCTTTCTCATTGATCAAAAGAGATGTGCAGAGGAGACAGTCTCCTGTTTCCTGATGCTGTTGTGAGACAACAAACATCTTTACTGTTTGAGGCAGTACAGACAGTGGTTCTGGAACTTGAGCAGGCATCAGCATCATCTGTTAAAACACTGATTGCCGGGTTACACCCCCAGGATTTCTGATTCAGCAGGCAAAGCCAAGAATTTGCATTTCTAGCAAGTTCCCAGGTGATGCTTATGGTGGTTGGCCTGGGGCCCACACTCGAGAACCACTGGTTTAAGGCATTTGGAGTTAGGGTTTTGGTTCCTTGAAGGCTAAAGCATCCTGATGTATCCTGTGTCCTTGAGCTGCAGGTGCCTCCCAAATCCTTTAGGGAAGGGGAGGCCGAGAGGTGTGGGGGTCAGAGAGGCCACACAGGACAGTGGAAAGAGCAGTGGAATAGGAACCAGGAGTCCAGGATTCTCCCTCCTTCCCTCAGTGACCTTGAGCAATTTATTTCTTCCCTGCAGGGTCCGTTTCCCCATCTGTAAAATGGGAAGGAGGTCAGATGAGACTACCCCAGTGCTCTGGAAACAAACAGACTGCCCTTGGGGATTCTGACAGCTTCAAGTCAGGTCCCCTGCTTCCGTGCCATCATCTGCTCTCACTCCCTCTCTCAGACCCTGGGGAGGCCTCAGGCCCCTGCAGCATCAGGCGCTGGGAGGCAGAGACAGGCTCCACGGTCATTTTTAACATATTAAAGTTCTGAGTAGAAAACTCATTTGGAGCCTTTGTTTGTGCTGTGAGGAAAGGGGCCAGAGCCAAGGCTCTCCCTGCAGTGGTTTTGTCTCCCCTGCTGGAGCTGGGCTGCTTCCCAAGCCAGCATCTGAGAGGGGCGCGGTGCCCAGGCCCGCGGTGGGGGCTCCTCGGGGTTTCTGAGTGTGAAGGTGTTGAGTAAACACAACTCCTCCCTGGATGTTCAGTCACTCACCGGGTACTGGCCTCGTTCGAGTCTGCCAGGTTCTCCCTGTCTCTTGGAGCAGACTCTCTCTGGTCTCTCCGTGTCCAGTCTTGCTCCCTGCGCCCCGCTGCCCTATGTCAACACCTGCTGTGGCCTTTGGATAAAGTGTAAACTCCTCAGCAGGGAAGACCCACAAGGTCCTTTGCAATCTGGCCTCTGCCACCTTCTGTGGCATCCTTGTGCCCTCTACACTCCAGCTGGACCAAAGCTAGTCTCCTGGGTGCTCCAGTGCCCTCGCCGCAGAGCCTTGGCATGAGCTGTGTCCCCTGCCCGGAGCGCACCACTTTCCATCCTCCCTCCCTCCACGCAGTCCCTCCAGGTCTCGGGGTAGAGGTCACTCCAGGCGGAACGGGCTACAGGACTTGTGGGACCCCTTATTTGGATATCCTGAAGAATTTCAAGATGGCAACAGCCACGCATTAAACCAAGCACAGGGCCCTTCTGGGCCCAGGGTCGGCCCCAGCTGTCCCCCACCCCCAGGGCCTCCTCTATGCTCCACAGCCCCCTGCATGTCCTTCTGTCTCCCAACTGATCCCCTGCGCTGGAGAATCTGTTTATTCCTTCTGCTAGACTGGGAGCACTGGGAGGCAGTACCCACCTCCATCTGGTTCCCTGAGGATCCCAGACGCCTGGCACAAGCTTGGCAGAGTAGGCACTCTGCAAATACTTGTTGAATTGTCATTCAATCATAAACAATGATCTGCTCAACAAATATTTTTCCAGAGCTTCTGATGTGCCAGGCCCAATTCTAGGCCCTTGGGCCACATCAGGGAACCAAAGAAAGACCCCGGCCCCTGATGAGCTTACATCTAGCGAGGGAGAAACACAATAAGCCTCCTAGGCTGAGCCCACAGAGGCGGCCAAGGCGAAGCTGTGTGTGTAAGGAGACCACTTGGGAGTGGCAGGAAGCACCAGAAGGGGCGTGGGGAAGTGCAACCAGAAAGGGAAAGAACCATACAAGGATGTGAAACTGAGCAAATTACTGCTGTGAGCAACTGGGGTGCAACACCACAGGGGAGTTCTGGGGGACAGCATCCCTTTGTGGGCACTGGCCTGGCCTCTGCAGGCCCAGCTCACTCCTACAGCCAGCTGGAGTCTCCAGGCAGAGTCGCAGGGGAAACTAGGGGCAGAGAGAAGGACAGGAGGGTACTGAGGGTGTATGGACATGCTACAATATCAGGCATGTGGTGTGTGAGACGGTGGTAAGCAGAGCAGGGTGGGGGGATCAGGGTGTGGGTGGGGGAGGGGTGGCAGAATTCCACCTGCTGGCCTAGAACTGCACCCACCTCTTCAGCCCACACCCGGCCCACCACCCACCTGTCAGGCCCATCGTCCCACGCTCCAGTGTTTTCCTTTAGCCTTCAATTTTGGCAATAAATTACAATTTCACAGGCACCGATAACATGAGAGATGAAGACTAAAATTGCCAGAGACTTTTAATTTGGCTTCTGACACTTCCTCCACTGGCCCAGCTGATTTCCTGGAGAGCCCTGTCTACTTCTCCCTCGGGTCTGGGGCCCCAGAGCCGAGTCTCCCTGCGCCCCCAGGGAGCAGCCTCCAGGAGGCGCGCCCCCACCTTCGCTGCCAGGACCTGGCCCCACATGTTCCTCTGCTCAGCCCGGCAGGTGGCGGAGGGAGGGCCGTTCACCCTGTGACGTCATCGCGGCGGCTGTCAGTGTCCGCAGGGAGCACAGCCCCCGGGACCGTGAAAAGTGGCCGCTCCTGCAAATTCCGCTTGTCTTGATTTTGCGCTGATTCGCAGCCCTGGGCAGAAGCAGGATTTGGAGGTTCATCCCAGCTGCCGCACAAGACCAGGGTTCTCCCTTGCTCCTGAAGCACCGGAAGGGACTGAGTCACCGGTTCCCCTTGAGCCGGCGCCTTGACCCCTCCGCTGCCCCCACGCAGCAGGTGCACAAACCAGCCGTTCACAGCGGAGCGCGTGGAGCCCTGCCACACACAGCGGGGTGTTTTCCAAGCCCCGTCGTGCCCATGATCTCGTTTGCCCCCAAAACAATCCTACAAGTTTGTCAGGAGAAGCATTAATATTCCTCTTTCAGAAATAAGGAAGTGGATGTTCAGGGAGGTTACGGCAAGGTTACCCGGCTAGCAAGGGACTAGCTGGTCTAGAAGCCAAATTTCCTTAGCTTTAATGCAGGCTTTCTGCATCATGTCAAGCTGTGTCTGCCTTCCATGAGCCTTCTAGTGAGGATAAGATCTTGGGAAACCGTTTTTTTAACTTTTTTTTATTGAAGTATAACAGATTTTTTAAAAATACACAAATCCTAAGTTTTCAGCTCAGTGAGTTTCACAGAATGTACACTTATATATTCCAATGTCCAAGTCAAGGAACAGATCATTTCCCCCATAAATTCCAAACCTGTGCCTGTACCCATTCACTATCCATGATCACATCTTTAGCCTCAGAGACTAACCCTCCTAGAGTTTTCATTCTTACAAAACAAACAAAACAACAATAACAACAACAACAAAAGAACAAAACAGACCAACCACAGTTTCCAGGATGCACATAATTTAATGAAAAGAGCACTGGGCTAGGGGTCAGGAGAGTTGGAGTCTGGTTTTGACTTGGTCCCAATCTTGCTGGGTAACTTTGGGCATGTCACCTCTCTTCCCTGGACCCCAATTTCCCCATCTGAAAACCTCTGATTTCCTCAGACCTCTCTGCTTGGAACTGGAGCTGGAATCCCTCTCAGTGGGCTTGCTGTTGTCAGTGTCCTCAGTTTCAGGTTCTCTATGAGACTCGCACCCTGCAGCAGTGGTGGCCTGGCCACCTTCCATGCTGACCCCTGGTAATTGGCCTGGAAGGCCTCTGCAGGGCCCAGGCTCCGCCTACGTGTGCCCCCTGTGGCAGTTGCTAACAGAAGTCCATACTGGGGGTGAGTCATGCTCCAGACGAGAACTGCTAATGCCTTTTAAGGATGAGACAGCGCTCACAATCACCAATGCCTGCTTACTTTTACTGAGTGCTCACTTAATCCTGGGAGCTCTGCATGTCTCATGTATATCTCATTTTGTTTCTCAGCAATCCAATGAGTAGGTATTCCTCTTATCCCAGATATAAGTTAGGGATCCCTTTGGCTGCAAGTAAAATAACTCAATTTAAAAAAAGAAATTTGACTGTATCATACAATGAAGTGAGGAAGGCAGTTCTGTATCTTTGCAGCAGCTGAAGGGTGTCATCTGTGACCATACTTTTTGTCTTTCTGCTCAACCATCCTTGAGCTGTTGTGGTCAGTTGCAAATGATCCCAATTATTTTGCAATTCTTCCTGCCAAGAGACGGAGTCTATTTCTACACCTCTTGAATCTGGGCTGGCCTTGTGACTATCTTTGGTCAACAGAATGCAGTGGAAGTGAGGGTATGAAAATTCCAAGCCTAGGCCTCAAAGGACGTGGAACTTTCTCTCTCATCCTCTTGAAACAAGCCTGAGCTAACCTCCTTAAGGACAAGACACCTTACGGAGCGGGAGGCTCAGCCCTCCCAGCAGAAGCTCCAGACATAAGAATGAGCCCAGGCAACATTATGTGGAATGTGGAGCAGAGATGAGCCATCCCCACAGAGCCCAGCCCAAATTTCAGACTGATGGAATCCCAAGCAAATAAATGAGTGTTGTTTTAAGCCACTAAATTTTGGGATGTTTTGTTAGTTAGCTAAAGCTAACTGATAAGCTGGTTTGCTTTTTGTCCTTAGATTTGTCATCTGTCTCATGGTTGCGCAATAGCTGCTGCTGCAGCATAGAACCAAAGTCAAGGCAGGAAAAAGATCACAAAGGGACCGTTTTCTCACATTGCTCTTCTCTTTCATCAAGGACAAAAATTTTACTCAAGAGCCCTCACACTCAGGTCCTAAGCTCACTCCTCACTGACCATTGGCAAAGGGACACAGCACCGTGGTGGATACCCCCACCATGATTCATCTCAGAGGGGCTCACTGTCCGTGAACATATTGCTGCCTGTCCCAAAGCCAAGCAAGTTTGGGCTCTGCTGGTGAGGAAGAGGGGAGGGACAGAAGAGTGTTGGTGGGTGATCAATAGTGACTGCCACACCCATTTTACAGGTGGAGGAAACTGAGGCTCAGAGAGGTGCCACACAGCTGATGCATGGCAGGGTGAGTTTTGAACTCAGGACTCTCTGCCTTTAGGGCCCAGTTTCTTAATCACCAGCTCACTGAGTTGGAGAATGACAGCTCCAGAAGGATCCTCAGAGAACATCTCTTTCTGAGGGTTTCAAACTCTGCTCCACAGTGCCCTGGATTCTGTGAAGGCACCTCAAGGCCACCATAAGAGGTGCTGCCCTGATCCATTATACATATTGGGGATCCTATGGAAATTTGGTTTGGAGAGGAGATTCCAGGCCTAAAAAGAGATCAAAAAACACCAATCTAGGCCATTCCCTTTATGTGACAGCTGGAAAGATTGAAGGAAAGGTCCAAAGTCACCCAGGTAAGATCAGGTTTCCTTGATGTGCATCTTCAACACAGCTTGCCTGGAAGTCATCAGTTTGTAATGATGTGTTTGTGAGATTATCTGATGAGCATTTATCTCCCCCAGTAGACTCTGAGACCCAAGAGGAAGGACCACCTATCCCTGGCTCACTGTTGTAACCTCAGAGCCTGGTACAGCCCTAGGCTCCTGCAGGCTCTCAATCAGCACTTTTTAGATATCTGCTGAATGAGTTAAAAGCTGAGGCAGGACAAGAACCCGGGTCTTTGGTCTTCTCACTCTTTCCTCTGACGAAGATTTAGGATACGATGGATTCAAGAGGACTGAAGGAATGGGATGTTCTTAAATGTTGGCTACAAAGGGAGGCTGAGCCCGATTTTCTTCATCAACCAGTATTTATGGAGGGTGTGCTGGTTTGAAACAATTATGTACCCCATAAAAGGCCATATTCTTTTTTAATTCTTTCTTGTGGGGGCAGACTTATTGTGGGTGGGACCTTTTAATTAGGTTGTTCCATGGAGATGTAACCCTGCCCATTCAAGGTGGGTCTTAATTAGTTTACTGGCCTCCTCTATGAGAGGATAAAAGGCAGAGACATTTTGGAGAGAGCTGAGAGATGCTTAGAAAGAAAAGGACCAGTGACATTTTGGAGACAGCCATTGAAACTTGAAACAGGAGAGAAGCTAAGAGATGAAATCCCGAGTTTGCCCCTGCGAAGCTAAGAGAGGCTCCACAGACGCTTAAAGAGAGAAAGCCATCAGAATCAGAAGTTGAAAGCAATACAACCTGAGAGCAAAGGACCAGCAGACACCAGCCATGTGCCTTCCCAGCTGACAGAGGTGTTCTGGACGCAAGGTATCCTCTTGTAGATGCCTTAGTTTGGATATTTTCATGGCCTTAGAACTGTAAATTTGTAACCTAATAAACCCCCTTTATAAAAGCCAATCCATTTCTGGTATATTACATTTTGGCAGCTTTAGCAAACTGGAACAGAGGGTTTTATAATAGATAGAGGAAAGTGTGTGCTCCTGGGATGGTTTGGGAAGCATGGATGGAGGAGTGAGCACTGCACAGGGAGTCAGGAGCCCTGAGCACTCCTGAATAGCTGCTGGAGAATTATGTCAAGATAAGGAAGTTCTTTAGCTGCTCTGGGCCTTGGTTTCCCCACCTAACAAATGGAGGTTTGGAGTAGACAGGGTGGTTTCTAAGTCCCTTACAATTCTGATATCATGGAATGATAAAAATAATGGCCTCCATTCCCTGGGCATCACATACCATACTAGGAGCTAGGTACACAGTATCTGCTTTAATCCCCCCAAAAGCACAATTTTAGATGAGGAAATTGAAGGTTTAAGAGGAGACAGGACTCTGTCCTGGTCTCTAGTGTGGCATTAGCAGATCTAGGATTTGAACCCAGGGCTGTCTGACCCAACACCTGTGCTCTTTGCTCTCTGTGTCTTTGTTCCATGAGTCTATGCATCTAGTCAGGGCAGAAGGAGAAAATAGGTATGATAACCTCAATCTCCTTGCCACCCTACTGCATCCAGTTTCTGGGGTGAATACTCCTTATGGGATACCCCAGAACCAAGGACACAATGAGCCATAGGACTCAGGTGGTGAGCTAGAGCCTCATGGGACATATGGTGACGTATAGTTGCAGGTCCTGCCCTGAGAGAGCTCACAGTCTCAGCAAAACAAACTAACCACACAAGGGGGCTTGCAAATGCCAGATGAGAGGCCTAACTGGGCAAGTCTGCCAGAGCTCAGTGGAGTGGGCCTCCCTGAGGGGGATGAGTAATCTAGGAAAGCTTCCTGGAGGAAGCAGCCTCAGAGACTGAGCCTGAAAGATTATGTCTTTGTCAATTTCAGAGAATGGAATCACTCTTGCTAATTTCTAAAGAAAGGAATTTATCCTAGAGTATTAACTGGCTTACAAATTGTTGGAAGAGTTGAAGAAACTGCCTTTTAAACTCACCTTCCAGGAACAACTCCCAAAGCCAAACCACAGAACGAACTGGTTACTGTCCCAACCACAATAAGGAAGTCTGCCAAAGTGAGAAACAGCTGCTCTACTTGCCTCTGCTGCGACCGGCAAGGCAGAGTGAATGCCTTGCATCCTGTCCCTCTCCCAACTTAAATGAGTTCTAATTGCGTCCGGCACAAGTGTGTCCGATTGCTCAAAGGGTAATTGCATCCAAATCCCTAGCTGCAGGGGAGTCTGGAAAATGTGTTTCTAGCTCTCCATTCTCTGCAGTACAGAAAGGCCCACTGGAAGGAGGTTCAACTAGACATTGATAGAACTTACCAGTGAAACCTCTTGGGCCTATAGTATTCTTCGTATAAAGGTTTTTAAAAACAAATTCAATGTCTTCAATAGATATAACACTATTCAGATTCTGTGTTTCAACTTGTGTCAATTTGGAAAATTGTATTTCCCAAAGAATTTGTTAACTCTGTCTAAAATGTTGAATTTGTTAGCTGGTCAAGACTGAAGCCAATCTCCTATGTCTACTATGCGTGAGTAAACTATGTTCTCCTCACTGCTGAGAGATGCTGGGATGGTTTTCACATTTTTGAATCAAACTAGGTCAGCTGCCAAGATGTTGACAAGGTACAAACGGTTAAGGAGACAGGCCAGAGGCCTCTCTGTGGCTTCCCAGACCATTACCAGCTCCCCATATTCATCCATTCACAACTGCAGAAGCTAAAACGTCTGATGGGTTGGAGGGCCTTAGTGTTTCTTGAGTGTGGTGGACACCTTTGGGGACGATTTCCCTAATATTCTCTGGAAACTGCTCAACCACCTAAACCATGGGATAGGACCCAGGTTGTCGTGTTTAAGCAATGTGACCCCATCCCACCCCCCACAGCTGATTGGACCAGGTGTAGGCACCTGATCCTGGCTGAACAATGAAATTCTTTCCTGGGAATATTGGTTTGGGATTAAGAGTTAGTTTGGGCTGTTCTATTAAATAAAAGAGCTATAAAAATCTTTGCAGCTCTTGGTGGCCATGGTAGAGAATTAGAGAAAGCCAATTTGCAGAGAAAGGAGAGGACAGTAGACAGGCAGAGATATATGATGCGTGACATGGAGAGAGGTTCTTGCAAACCTTGTCCTCAGAGCTTCAGGTGAAACATTTCTATCCCTGTAATTCCTTTTTCCCTTAAGCTACTTTGCAAGGGGTCTCTGTTATTTGCAACCAAGAATCCTAACTATTGTAATGAGATACTGTAAGACAGCGGGTTGGAACCAAATGCTTATGGCCCCAAAAACACCTTCACAATCTTCCTTAATTCAGATATTAGAACAAAGTGCAAATGACGTTCATGGCAGAAAGAGAGAGGCCAAGAACTATTTCCTCTGCTGGGCACTTTCACATCTGTTATCTTATTATATCAGAGTTCAAAGTGAAAAATAGATCCACTAGAAATGATACATAACAGGGATTTATCATAGTGAGTTGATCTTACATAATTTTGGGAGTTGGCTTAGTTTCTACATAGTTGTTGCTTTTGTGTCCAGAATTGGGCCTGAAGTGAGCAGGGCAGGCAGTTGGGAAGGAAAGATAATCACAAAGTGGGGAGGAGAACAAGGAAAAACTGGAATGCACAAGGATGAGCTGGAATCCATGTCAGTCTCTCACCATTTCCAAGCCCCGAACTTTAATGATATAGGCAATCCACAGGAGAAGCTGGTCACTTTGCCACAGAGCTGCCCAGGAACATGGCCCCAGATTCAGAGAAATTGAAGGAGGAGATCCAGGAAGAACTACAGGGCTGGCTGCATCCCAAGGAGATCCACTGGAAGTGGACCCAGCTGGTGCCCCATGATGACAGGGCGAGCCGGAAGATCTGCTCACAGTGCATGAGCTGCGGCAGCATCCGAGTTTACACCAACCTCTCGAGCATGAACAGGGCCGTGGCTCCACACCCACCCTTCACGTCTCACACGAACTATGGCCAACCTTAACCCTAGAAGTGGGAAGGAAAGGAAATGCTGGGAAATGAGGCTGACATCATATGGAGCTACCACATTAATCCAAACCTGGTGGTTATGGATTACTCTTCTATTTAGTGGAGGGGAAACTGAGGCCCATAGAGGTGAAATGGCAAAGGCCATATAGTGGGAGGCAGCTGCGTTGAGAAGCAGGTCACCTGTCCCAAAGTGTGAGCGACTGAGGGGTTTTCCTGGAGAAGAGACTCAGACTCAGGCAGATCTGGCTGCAGAGAGCACCTTCTTGCAGCCACCTCTTGGGATTATTGGGCAATCAAGTGAGAGGACAGACGGAAGCTGGTATGAAGTTAAATAGTACATGTGCAAGTTTGGATGTGTTGTGTCCCCCCAGAAGCCATTATCTTTGATGTAATCTTGTGTGGACAGACCTATCACTGTTAATTAGATTGTAATTCTTTGAGTGTTTCCATGGAGATGTGCCCCACCCAACTGTGGGTGATGACCCTGATTGGATAATTTCCATGGAGATGTTGGCCCACCCATTCAGGGTGGGTCTGAATTAAGTTACTGGAGCACTATACAAGATCAGACAGAAGGAGCAAGCTGCTACAGCCAAGAGGGACACTTTGAAGAAAGCACAGGAGCTGCAGATGAGAGACAGTTTGAAGATGGCCATTGAAAGCAGACTCTTGCTCTGGAGAAGCTAAGAGAGGACAAATACCCCAAGTGCAACTAAGAGTGGCATTTTTGAGGAACTGCAGCCTAGAGAGGAACGTACTGGGAGAAAGCCATTTTGAAACCAGAACTCTGGAGCAGACGCCAGCCGCATGCCTTCCCAGCTAACAGAGGTTTTCTGGACACCATTGGCCATCCTCCAGTGAAGGTACCCGATTGCTGATGTGTCACCTTGTACGCTTTATGGCCTTAAGACTGTAACTGTGTAACCAAATAGACTCCCTTTTATGAAAGCCAATCCATCTTTGGTGTTTTGCATTCTGGCAGCATTAGCAAACCAGAACAGTATATATATTATATTTTCAAATTAATGGGCTCATTTATACATGCTCTTTGTGGATAAGTAAAAAGAAGATGAAAATCCTCTGCACTCTCACCCCGAGTAGGTATACATGTAAAGACGGATGTGTCAAAGGGGAGGCAAGCTAAGACTTTACGGTTGGCTGAGCTTTGCCCCAAATATCAATGCAGAGGATCTGGTAAGTGCTGTTGGACCATGGGGAGCTACTTTTCTCTCAGGCCAGTCAGAACTAAATAGCTTCAAACTAATGTCTAATGGTCCATCCTCACCCGGCCCCCAATCAAGTGCCCAATCTCAAGAATTAATCGAGTTAATGAATTCCACCACTCCACAACTAAATGTGCACGTAACAAGGTGAAAACATATTGTATGAATACTTGGCATCAGAATTTTTCCAATGGGGAGTAGAAGTGGGGAGCTCTGTTTCTTGGGAAAAATACCTTGAAAAATCGTTAAAGGTGGAAGATGAGGGCTCCAGAGTTAACAAGAGTCAGAGCACCAAGAAGAGAAAGCCCAATGGCTCTGCCTCAGACATTCACTTGGCTGAGAATTTTGTTTTGCTCCAGGGAGGGAGCAGGAGAGGCAGGAGAAGAAAGCAGAGAAGGGAAGGGAACAAGGGGCCCAGAGATGGTGGGCTTAGACTGGGTGGGACAAAGGGCTTGTAGGTAGCCCCTGGACTGGGAGGCTGGCTGATTTGAAGAACAGGGAGGAGTGATGTAATTTGACATTGCTTGCAGGATGGCAGACAATGCAACTCCTCCCTGCAACTCCCACACTTTAGTTAAGTCTGCCATTTTCACAAAGGCTTTATGCGAATTGAGTTGCTTTTCTTCATCAGGGGGTGGTGGTAGAGAGGACAGAGCAGTCTGGGGGAGGCATAAAGAGAGGAAGAGGCTGCATGTCACATTTGAGACGACTCATGCGTAACAGGGATACCACTTGAGGGAAACAGAAGACCTAAGCCAGAACTGACTTTGAGGGCTCCGGCCATCCCCCTACCCTGCCCTGGAAATTCGCAGACACTGTAGGGAAATCTTTAATAGAGCTTGGAGCCAAGGGTTCTTCTAGTCAATCTTATTTAGGTCTGAGGAAGTAGGGAGGCCCAGCTAACACAGGAGTCGGATAAAAACATGATTCACAACTCCAAGCCCCATCCTCCAAACAAAACAGCTGCAGCATCTGAAGAAGTTTGGGGTAGACATACCCAGGAAGACTACATGCCCAGATCCATGGTGTAGACCCCAGTTTGTCTAAGCCAGTCTCAACAGTTCTGTTCCCCCACTTGCCTGGCTAATGAGGGCCTTGTGACCCAGTTCTGGCTGATGAGCTCTCAGCAAAAGTCTGCTGAGTTGGTATGGAATGGGTGTGGGGGTTCCGAGAGCTTTTGTTTTCTCCTTTCTCCTGTCTTGAACACAAATATGCTGGATGGTGTGGTGGCAGCCATCCTGGTACTATGAGGGTAAAGTCAAAAGAATCACAGTCATGTCTCCTGACATAGTTGAGCCACTGAACCAAAACCAGCAGCTGCCTATCTCTGGTCTTGTTATATTAGAAATATAAACTCCTACTGGTTTATAGCCACTATGGTCAGATTTTCTTTCTTGCACTGAACACATTTCTAACTGGTACACAGGTGGATGAAGGAAACTGCTCCCCAAATGGCTTGGTTTCACTCATGTTTGAGAATTAAAGACAAATTCAGAGAACAATTTAATCAGATGCCTGGAACCAACAGGTTCAGCTCCAGTCCTGGTGGAGAATAGAAAAGAACTGCCAAATCTCATTACCGAAGGCACAGAACAACCCTCTAGTGAAGCATCAAAGTTAATGGTGTGTCTCAATCTCATCCACCAGCAAAGCCAAGGCAGCGAAATGAAGCCAGTGATTGATGCCACCACATCAGCTGTTAGCTTGCTATGGTTTTAGTCCCTTAATCACCAACGGCTTCAGGATCCCACTGGAGAAATGGACGCTCAAACAGGAGACGAGAGCACTGAGAAAGGGTATGCAGCCTCTAGCTTGCAGGCACAGGAGCAGACTTTCCTGGACAAGAAAAATCAACAAGAGCAGGAGACTGTTGTACTTATTTTACATATGAGAAAAGACACAGTATGAGAGTTCGATGGGCTTTGTGCTTAAATTAATTGATTCATCCATCAAACACTTACTAAGTGCTTACTGTGTACCAGGTCCCATGCCAGGTCCCAGTGAGATGCTCTGTCTGGGTCTAGTGGGGACAATAAACCATGGATTCAAATAACTGCAACATAAGCCAAAGGCATTCTGGCAGTCTTGATAGAGGAACAAACTGCACAGCAGTCTGGGGGAGAATGCTAACTTTGACTTTGCACTTCCAGAAGATGGGAGGAAATTATTCAACTCAGTTTGGCAATTACTTTTGGGGCACATATGAAGTGAACATAAACAAAATAAATGGAAAAAGAGGGAGGGGAACTGATTTATTTACAAGAACAGGGACTCTGTTTCTGACAGGTCCCCCAAACCTAGAACATGTCGAATAAATACATTTATTAGGCACCGACAGGGTTTGAGAGGCACCAGGTTGGAGCTGTTTGGCATATGGATAGGGAGGTTATTGCCATTTTTCAGAAGAGGACCGAGACCCAGAGAGGAGAAGCATTGCCCAAGGCTTCATGGGAGTGCTAAATCAGGATTTGAACCCACGTGGGTCTCAATCCCAATCCAGGCTCAATCCACGACGCTACATACTGACTCCTTCTACCAGTCAGGACATGTTCAGGAAAATGGATTGAAACTGGCTTAAGCAGAAAAGAGGATTTACAGGACCTTGTAACCAAAGAGTCACCCAGACCTCTCAGCTGCTCTTGCCTGGAATTTAGCCTCTGCAACATAGAGCTGGGAGTGGAGGATGAAAATGTGCTAGACTGTCTTTCCTGGGAGTTTCTGTGCCCCTACGCTGTGGTCTGTGGGAAGAAGGAGCCCATGTTCCTGGCTGCACCCACCTGGGGCAAAGCTTCATCATGCTGAGCTGGGAAGCGGAGATGAGGGAGCCAAGCCTCCAATGGTCCTCACCTTCTGTGAAATGTTTCTTCATTTGCTGTAAGTCCATAAGACAACCTTCAGAGTCTTGAAATGGTTGGTTTATGAAAAATAATTGTTGCCAGTTATAGCTGTTTCACTGAGGAGAGGGTCTGCAGAACTCATACCCTCCAACATGGAACTTGGATGTTCAAATTAGCCAGTGCTGGAGATTCCCTGCTTATGACTATTCTCCTCCCCCCACCGCTTTCTCCTCCTCCTCCTCCTCCTCCTGAAGCCTTAAAAAAAAGATTTCTGCATTTTTCCCCCTTTCCCCACCTTCCCAACTTCTTTGACTTCTTTTATGTGAGGTTAAAAAAAAATCCTCATTGTTGTATGCTTCTATTACTTGTAGCTTTCCTGAACTTGAGGCCTAAGCCAAGGCTAGCAGAACTTTTTCCATGTACAAAGGTGACAACAGGTAATGCCCAGCTTAAAAGGCAGTCAATCGCAATACCTATAACACTCCAGTGCTTTTTTCCTGTTTAATGGCAAATCTCTCCCACTGGACTGTGATCTCTGTAAGTAAGGATCCATGTCGGATTTCTTTCTGTATTCCCACTGTCCAGCACAGGGCCTGGTGCTTAGCACAGGCATGGAAATTTAGCAAATGAGCGAATGGCTGTTGTCAAGGCAGCTTAAATACTTTAGGACTATACGCCCTTTAGCCTGCCTTCCACAAACTTCCCAGACCCATTTTGGAACTTTGCACAAAAACCGACCTACCCAGCCAATCCTATTTATTTCTGCTGCTGAAATGTCTGATAATGTAGGGGTTAGACAGGGTTTGAATATTTTTTCTACCACTTTGACTAATAACCTTGGGCACAGGGGTAGCTTCTCTGCATTACAGTTTTTTATCTGTGCAATGAGAGCTACCAGTGCATTAAATTTTATAATAATAATAGCTAATATTATTGAGTGCATACTGTGAGTCGGACAGAACCTTTGCATGGGCCATTCCCCTGTCTAGAAGGTTCTCCCTCATCATCTTTCCTCCTCTCCACCTTTTAACTCCTGCTTGTTCTTCACTTCCTTGGGAAAACTCTCCTCATCATCCCAGACTAGATCAGGTCCCTCCATTCGAGGGATTTGGGGCACCAGGTAGCTCTCCTTGCTGCACATTTATATTTTGCTTGTATGATTATTTGGTAGTATTTGGACTTCAAGCTTCAGGATAGATAAGGGGCATTGCTTGTTTTCGCTAATCATTGTCTCCCTAGTTCCCACTTTAGAGCCTGGCACCTAGTAGGGACCCACTTCATATTTTTTTGAATGAATGGATGAGTGATTGGTAAGTGCTTCTGACCTAGATTACAGCCACAGCCATCATCCTTGGCCCAACGACAAGCATCTCTAAGCTGTGTCTACTCAGTGCAGCTGGTTTCTTCAGCCAAATATGTCACGAAGCCCTCATTCATGTGATTAATTTAATAAAGATTTATTTAGTTCCTCCCATGTGGAGGAACAAAACAAAGTGGCGAACAAAACAAAGTCTTTGTTCCCTGGTACTTACATTCAGATTGGTCAGGAGCATGAAATAAATAGATAAATATATTGAATAATGTCTGATGAAAGGAAATTAAAACAGTAAGTGTAGAATTGGGTGGGAGTGGGCAGCCACTTTAGCTAGAGTGGCCAGGGTGGGGGGCCTTCTCTGACGGGGTGGCATTTGGGCAGAGACCTGGATGAAGTGACGGAACAAGTCCTTGCAAAGCCTCGAGTTCAAGCCCTCTGGGCAGAGGAAAGTGCTGCTGCACTGGCCTGAGCAGGGAGTGGGCTCAGCGCCTCCAGAAAAGGGCAGGAGGGGCGAGTGTCTGGAGCAGAGGGCAGGGGGATGTGGAGAAGGTGAGGGCCGCTGACAGCCAGGAGGCTGACAGCTGCACGCCTTTGTCACTGCACATAAATTGGTTTGGAGTCCTTCCCTTTGAGGTCCTGCCAGAAGCCTGCACTGGGAGACAATGGAGCTGGAAATGAGTGTGTTCAAGAGGCCACGTGTGCCCACTCGCCAACACCCTCGGGATGGGTCAAGCAGGCCCACGCCGACACGATCACTTAGGACACACTTCTGTGGAAGCGCTTCTGGCTTCGGAATGATTGTTTTCAAAACAGAAGCACTTTTTGAAGCAGCTCCTCCTTCACTGCCTTATGTCAACCCATTGATTGAGTGCACGGGCTGAACTGGAGAAGTCAACCAGGAGATGAAGAAAATTCCCCAGAAACTTCGAGGCCAAGAGGAGTCTTGCAGTGGAGTTTGCACCAGGGGTTACAGGTAACTACACCTCCCCCAACACCCCCAACCTTGGGTAATCTAGGTCGGTGGTTCTCAAGCCTGAGTCAGCATCAGCATCACCTCGCAGACTTGTTGAAACACAGAATGCTGGGCCCCACCCCCAGAGTGTCTGATTCACAGCAGGTCTGAGATGGGACCTGGGACTCAGCATTTCTTATAAGTGACCAGGTAGTGCCAGTGCCACACTGTGAGAAGCACTGTTCTAGCACAAACATTCACCACCAGCAGGGTCCTCCTGGATCCTTCGCTGGAGCCAGTTTCCTTTCCTGGGCATGCCTCCGCACCTGGACCAGTTTTCTGGAGTTTCTTCCTTTCTCCTTTGGAGCAGAACAATCAGATGAGATCACAGGATCAAATGTTTAGTTCAGGGCCTGGCTCAGTGAACATCAGTTCTCTTTCCCCTGGTCTCATGGGATTTCAGAAAGGGCTGAACTCAGATTCAGCAGTGGGGTGGGCTCCAACGAGCCACTTTTCTCCAAACCTCAGAGTTTTCATGGGAAAAACAAGGGTGGCTGGGCCTGATTTCCCCAAGGCCCTCCTTTCAGAGAATCTGAACTCAGAGCGACCATGGGCGGTTTCACTTTAGCTAGCACACCGCCCAGCAGGGACCTGGGTCCCGACCAGCCAGGCCCCAGCCCTCCTCTCCAGCCCCTCCTGCAGCCACCACCTCTGCACACTCGCACGTGCATCTGCACGCCCCCTCTGTTATCACTATCTGCAAGGCCCTTCTCACCTCCTCCACAGAGATGTGGACACTCATATGTCTTCCCAAAGCTCTCTCTGACCACCTCCTCCTCTCTGTAGCCGGACCCCCAGGTAGCATCTTTCATTCCCTTCAGCACGTTCTGAGAGGCTGCTGAGCGAGATGGGTCAGAGGCCTGGTTCCAGAGGTGCAGAGCCACATTCGGCCCCTCAAAAGCCCTGCGGCATTGGGCAAGTCATGCAGCCTCTCCAGGGCTCAGTTTTCTCCTTTCTAATATGTAGGTAACAATAGCTCCCACCGCGTGGACTGGCTAGGAGGATTCCAGGAGTTAATCTGCCGTCAGAACAGTGCCTGGTACAGAGAAGGCATGGAATCGATCTCGGCTTTGCTTATTGGGGGGCCATTCCGGAGCCTGCTCAGGAGCCTTAAGCCTCCCGCAGCACTGGGCACCCGAGGCAAGGAGGACTTCTGTTCCCCACCCAGACCTCCGGGATCACAGTCTGAGGGTGCGGGCGAGGCTCCAGAAACTCCATTTTCCACCAGCGCCTCTGGGTGATTTAAAAAAAATTTTAGAACAGTTGTAGATTTACAAAAAAATCATGCAGAAAGTACAGTTCCCATATATATGCCCCACCCCCACCCCCAGTTTTCCCCATTATTAACATTTTGCATTAGTGTGGTGCATTTGTTATAATGGATGAACCAATATTATATTAACAGAAGTCTATCGTTTACATTCAGGTAACTCTTTGTGTTGTACAGTTCACTGTTGTTTCCTTTTTTTAAAAAGATTTAATTGTGCTAACATATATACAATACAAAATTTCCTATTTTAGCCACTTCCAAGTATACAGTTCAGCAGTGTGAACGACATTCACCATGTTGTGCTACCATCTCCTCCATCCATCGCCCAGCACTTTTCCATCTCCGGATGATGTTTTAGGCACAGAAAAGCTTGAGAACAAGCACTTTGGGGTCAGGGGAGCCCAGGTGTGAATCTGTCTGAAGCACTCAGTTCCAGCCAAATGTCAAGCAAGGGAGCCTGGGGTGCCGCCCTGATAAAGGGGGTACATAAGCCCTCAGTCCAGTGCCCGTGGCCCCTGACTGCTCAGTGACTGTGGCTGTGCTGTTTCCACGGCCCCTGAAGGCTGAGCCCCCCACTCGGCCGGACTCCAGACACCTCCTCCACACAGTAAGAACCGGCCTTGGATTCACCCAGACTCCAATGGGCTGGCCTGTGGCTCTGTTCTCTCTCTTTCTTCCTTCAGCCCAGGTAATTGAGTGTCCTGCGCATGAGGAGCCGGGATGTGGGCCTAACAGAGGGGGACAGAGCTGACCCTAGTGAAGGAGACAGAATCACACGGATATTTTATACATGTAACCTCCCATTTTAAGAGCCTTCTGAAGAAAAACATTCTTTCTTTCTGTTTGAGCGCAAGGTCTGGATATAAGAGAAATGGCGGAAGTGAATGAGTGAAGCCTTGGACGATGACTGGTGGAGGAGGTGGAAGTGCTGCTAAGGGGTCTGCAGTGATAATTTCTGCCCAGAAGCCCCCCGTGGACCAGTGACAGGGAAATGCTCTCTTCCTCCTGCCTTCACTGACCCGTCGGCCACCTAACCATCCACCAGGCTTAAAGGCCTTTAAAAGATGGGACCTGAAATCTGCCTTTGGTAAGCTCTCTTATTTCCATGTTTTGTTTTTTTTTTTTTTTTGAAATTATTTTTTTTCTTTATCTTCTCAGTTGATGTTCTCTTGGAAAAATTTCAACCCAGTCTCAGGCTACTCTAAGAAGAGGGTTCTTCTCTACATTTTCATGGGATAATAATATTCACTTAGTAGTTAACTTACCTTTGAATTGTGCTTAATGGATTAGAAACCACTTGCATGATCAGCCCCGTATGCACCAGTGTGAGACCCTTTGCTCCCTCAGCTTCCACCCAGTAGAAGGCTCCACTGGCAGTAGGGGCTTGGGCCACGGTGCTGGGTGGACCGTGGTGGGATGGGAGCCTATGACCATGACTGTCATCTTACTTTTATAGTTGGAAACTGAAGACAGAGAGATAAAGTGGTCTGTCCGAGGTTGCCCAGCCAGACCCTGGCATAGTCTAGGCCA
This sequence comes from Choloepus didactylus, assembly GCF_015220235.1. Classification (NCBI taxonomy): domain Eukaryota; kingdom Metazoa; phylum Chordata; class Mammalia; order Pilosa; family Megalonychidae; genus Choloepus; species Choloepus didactylus. The sequence continues at coordinate 32,908,493 of NC_051325.1, read as the reverse complement.
GAAGGCAAACGTGGAAGTCATATCTTTGATGACCCAACCTGGAAAAGAGCATGGGGCAGGGGCCTGGCACTGGGAACGTGAAGAGTGGGGATTCCCGGGAGAATGGGATGGCTTTAGTCAGGGGACTTGCTTTGAATCCAAGCTCTGGGTCCTGGCTAAGTTGTGTGACCTCTGGGCTTCTCATTACCCATCTGTAAAATGAGGGGGGTGGGGGGGTGGATTACAGCTATTGAGCAGGACCATTTGGATTAGAGGAGACCACATGTATAAAGCCCTTGGCCTACAGGAGGAGTTGGTACGTTACTGCCTCCACCCCCCACTCCCATCCAAGGACACTCTCTGTCCTCGCCAACCTCACGTGGGCTTTGGTGGTGCAATGAACATACTCTTCACTCTGTATTGAAGAGAGTGACAGGTATCAAAGAGCATAACACAGTTTCTTTGTTCTCCAAATTTTGAAAGAAAGAGACATCAATTTCTCAGTTGCAGTCTCCCTGGCACACCCTGGCTGTTTTCCTGCAGAATGAATGACAAAGCTGATTGCTACTTGACTGAGAGGAGGTGGAAAAGGAAAAATGGGGTGGAAATTTTGTTAAGGAGCAAGCTCTTTGAATTTTAGTACCAGGATGACTTAGCATCAAAGAGCTGCTGGGTAGGAGGCCTATTGGGAGTCTGCTTCTGGGAGCTTCTGTGCTGTCATTTTGCTCGCTTAAATTCTGCATTTCAGCCCACTCTGCCTCTATTGATCTGCCTCAGTCTGACACTCCTAATCCCAGGAGCTCTAATTGACTCAGATGGATGAGTGCAAGGTAAAAACTCTTCAGGCATGGTTTGGGGACTGTTTATAGTGAAACTGAACGTGAACCAGGGATAGCATAGAAAGAGCACAGTTTTAGAGACAGACAGTATGGTCATTCTCTGCATGACCTTGGGCAATAATGGGACACTCCAGGCCTCAGTTTTCCTGCCTGTAAAATAGGGTTTATGCCTGTGACTTCCTAAGGTCATTGCAGGGATAAACGAGGCCAAGTGTGTGCAGTATCTACAGCAGTGGCTGGCTTTGGAGGCAGAAATTTTTGACAAGAAATCTCTGCATTCTCACAAACATTTTTATCACACCAGAGAAAATGTCTGAGTGCTGAAATGCCAGGTAACGCCCATGGCTCTGGGAGCAACGCAGCACTGGTGACATCTGCTGTCAAATTTCAGATTCACCACTTCCTCCAGGGCATTACAAATCTAGCCTTTGTTCCTGCAGTCTGCGATCTAAATTGAGAAAATAAGTTATGATCATGATGACTGGAAAACGACTTTGTATTAAGGCACTTAGAATGTGGGTTCGATTCTCTGGCTTTAAATGCTGATGTTTCCATCAGTGATAGCAAATAAACATGTGGAGGCAAGAGCTGATCAATCGTTTAATTCCTTTAAAAAGCAACAAGACAAACAGCTTCCCTAAGTCAATGTGGCACAGCATTTAATTTGATGATGTTGTTTAGAGACTCTATGCGTTGTATTGTGATCTAAAACATATCACCCGTTTATGAGAAGAAAACCGAAAGACAAACTACCAGTTCCCAGGAGAGAGGGAGGTGATGGTGGGGGTTGATAATAAACACAAATTCTATTCCCAGCAGAGAAGGGTGCAGAGGCCCTTGTATGATTAGAGAACCCTAAAGAGAAAAGCCTGGTCTGCTCAGGCACTGAGATGGACTCAGAAGCCCTGGATGTCAAGACCTGCTTCTGCCACCCATTTGTTGCACGTCCTGAGGCAGGTCTCCTCACCTGCCAGGGCCCATCTCCTCCTCCCTAACTGAGGAGCAGTCATTCCTTTTGTGCCTGTTTCCCTGGGCTGGGGCGAGGGTCTGCCGAGAGAGGGCCTGCCCGGTGACGGACAACCAGAATGGGCACTTTATACCTCTGATTTCATTTAATCTTTACCAACCCCCAGTGAAGTTTGTGACTAGCCCAAGGTCACAGAGCTAAGGCAAAATGAAGCCAGGATTAGAACTCTAGTCTGCATGCTGTCACCATGAACTGCAAAGGAACAAAATACTATAAATATTGTGGCTGTATGTGGCCGCCATGAGGTTGGAGTGAAAAAGAGAAAAATATTTGGTAATTCACTTGTTAACAAACAGTGATCTAGGCATCAGGGTCACGGTGACATATGAGCATCGTGGAGGACAAGTGCAATAAGCAAGTAAGTAAAACAACTTTAGAGAAGGGTGGTTGCTATGAAGAAAGTAAAACATGAATTTTCAGTGATGGGGGTGAGGGGGAGCAAATTTCAATTGAGGCCAGAGAATACCTGTCTGAGGAAAGGACTTCTGAGCAGAGATTCAAGAACCAAGTGGGAGTCTCTGGGGAGGTCAAGGGACAGCAAGAGCAAAACCTCCAAGAAGGGTCTAAGCCTGGCTCATTAAGGATCAAGAGGAGGCCAGTGTGATTGGACCTCAGCCAGCAGGCGACACGAGACAGGAGCAGAGGAGGAGGCAGGTCGGTGAGGGGCCCTTATAGGGCTAAGCGAGGAAACTAGATTTGTGTTAGGGGAGGGGAGGAGTGAGAGAGGAGGGTTAATGTTTTAGTTCATGTGAATTCTAAAACTTAATTGATTTATTGTTGAACAGATAATATAAATTCAGAAGTACCAAAAGCTAAACAGTCTCTTTCCCACGGTATCCCCCACCTGCCCAGCAATTCTCCCTGGAGGCAATCTAGGTGCCAGTTTCTTTTGTTTTCTTGGGCTATCGCATGCATGCACCATCATACACACACAGGCATGCACACACACAGGCACGCACACACACACTTCCTCCCCCCCCCTCCCCTTTTAAATGGCAGCACAATATTCACCCTATTCTATGCCTTGCTTTTTCTCTATCTTTCCTGAGGATCATTTCCATCTGTACTGGGAGAACATCTCATCATTATCTTTTTTGTATATCTGCATAATATTGCATTGCATGGGTGTTCTGTTTATTTAACCAGTCCCCTATTGATAGTCATTTAGGTTATTTCCCTTGAGGGTTTTAAGAGGAAGTAAAAATCTGACTATTTTAGAAAGCTCTCTCCGGCTACTGGAGGAAAACAAGAGTGAAAGTAGAAGCCAGATAGGAAGTGATTGCCATTGTCCAAGAAAGAAATCTGGTTTGAAGCAGGGTGATGGCACTGAGTGTGTGAGAAGTGAGTGGATGTGGGCTTACTAGCCGATGGGTTGAATATGGGGGGTTAAAATGAGATTGAGGTCAACATCTGGGCTTCAGCTATTGGGGGGATGGTGAGAATCCCTTATTCTTTCAATAGCATTTCATGTCTGACTTCTGCAAACAGAGCAGGTGGTAAAGGCAGGGGAACTAACAGTAAAACATGGATTCTTTGCATGAGACTCTTCCTTTATGTGGCAAAAAAAGAGTACTATATGTACTAAATGTAACATAACACTTATTTGGAGTTTTCTACCCTCCATATTTGAATGGAGTCAGTCCCTCATACTGACTGGGAATTCCCTCTGGTCTGATCTCACCAGCTGCTCAGTGACCATCCTCAGGAATCAGCCCTGGGCCCTTGGTCCTCCCCACCTACATTGTCTCCCTGAGCAGGGGTGGGGTGGGGCGGGGTGTTTTATTCTGCTCTGTGGTTTTTGTTGTTGTTGCTGTTTTAATTTTTTTTTTATTGTAATAACATATCTACAGCATGACATTTCCTATTTAGCCACTTACGAGTATACAGTTCGGTTGTGTTCATTATATTCAGTGTTGTGCTGCCATCACCATGCCCTGTGGTTTTCAATGCATCTATATGCTGAGCCACAGATTCCTGTCTTCAGCTAGACCTCGTCCCTGAGGTCTCCCTGGAGACTTGTATATCCAACTGTCTCCTCGACATCATCACTTGGCTGTTTAATAGACATCTCACACTTAACATGTTCCTCCACTCACAACTCTGTCCTTCCCGGGTCTGCTGTATGTCGATAAATGGCAGCTCCATCCACCATCCACCAGCTGCACAAATCCAAGATAACATATTTGATCTCCCACCTTCTCTTCTACAAATGCTGTGAATTCTCACTAGAAGTATCATCTCAAATCCATCCATCTCTCTTCATCCTCACTATCCATACCTATTCCAAACCTCCATCACCTCTTGCTGGATGAGGCTACTCCAGGAGCCTCTAATCTACTCTCTCTGCCTCCATTCTTGCCTTCCTGCACATATCCGCCAAATAGGTCTTTTCTAAGGTATGTCAGCTCATGCCAGTCCCCTGTTGAAAACATCAATGTTTTCCCATCACAGCTCAAATGACAGTAAAAGTCTACCCAACTACCTCCAACTTCCTCCCCTCTCCTGGGCTCTTTGTGCTCCAGCCACAGGGACCTCCCTTCCATTCCCCAAAAATGTTCCTGAGTCCCTGCCTCAGGGTGTTTGCACTCGCTGTTTCCTCTGCCAGGGAGGCTCTTCTCTTGGCTCCTTGCATGGCTGGCTCCTTCTCAACCTTCAGGGAGTCTCAGCTTGAAATTTGCCCCCTCAACTTGATCTAAAGCTCCCCCTCCGACCCCCTAACTCTCTGTCACATCACTCAAATGTGCCTCCTACACTGGTAGGAGTGGACCACTTTTCAGTTTGCCAACTCTGAGGCAATCAGTCCTGCGTGAAATTCTGAAGCAATTGGCACCATGTTTCCCATTTGTTCCCTTGCTGTTTTAATCCACTTATGGATTAGCACTTTGATCTGACTCTGCTTGGCACACACACAATAAATGTCATGATAAATGTCAGCCAGCTTTATTCTATTTCCTTCACAGAGGGTTTCAGTAAAGATTGTTTGATTGACTCATTAACTTTTTCTAATTCTATGCCATTTATGAGAAAAGTGCCATGAATTTCATTTTGATAAACAAAATAATTTCTCCCAAATGTACACAATCAGTTTGGTGATACGTGATCTTTCTTTCTCCATTTCTACTTCCAGCAGAAGTAGCTAAAAGGCCGAAAAACAATATTTCCATGTATTTTAAGGAGTTAGTTATTAAATTGTTTTATCAAATTCAAGTTTCTAAAAACAGATCCTCTTTGATGTGGAAGAAATACACAGAACCACACAGAACCACACTAAGTGACTTTAAATACCTTGACTTCAAAGACTACCACATATCACACTGCTGAGTAGTCTCAGGGGATACAGTTTCCTTCCAGAACACCATTTCATTTCAGTACCACCACTTCAACTCCTTAATCAACAGCCAGAGATGTCCAGGAGATGCGGTGTCAGTAGGAAGCCGTCTTAGAGATCAACAAAATCCATCTTCCTCCTTTGTCAGATAAGAAACAAACAACTGCAGTGTTGGCACTGTGCCTTCCTTCTCAGAACAGTTATGTTCCCTGAATCATGCATGTTGCATGTTATACATAAAGTTCTATGCTGATTGCATAAGCATGCTGTTCTAATGAATCATCATCTACTCCATTTGTAGAGTGCTCTACCTGTATAGTATACAAATATCAGTGTTCTCTAAAGTAGGGTACATGGGGTATGTAAGATGATCCATTAGGTGGGAGAAGAGAATATTAGGATTTATATTTCTGGTTATGTTCATTTAAAAATAAGACAGACATTAAGTTTTACTAATATTTACTATATGGCTGGACCTGAAGCCACCTTTGGTCTGTCTGTCAGTCATGTGTCATGTACAGTAAATGGAGTGCTCCCTCTCAATCATTTCTCTTTTTTTGCAATTTTACTGAGATATAATAATATAACATACAGTCATTCAAAATGTACAACCAGTTGTTCATGGTATCATCATATAGTTGTGCTTTCATCACCACAAACTTTGAACATTTTCATTACTCCAAAAAATAAAATTACAATTAAAATAAAAAAGAACATCCAAAACATCCCATTCCCCTCCTCCCCACATTGTTCATTTACCTTTTAAAATACAGTTTAATTGACATATATTCACACACCCTATAGTCATCCACAGTGTACAATCAATTATTCACAGCACCATCATACAGTTGTGCATTCATCACCAGAATCAATTTTTGAACCTTTTTCTTACTCCAAAATAAAAATAAAAGCAAGAAAGGACCCCTAACTCTTTCCATCCCCTCCATCCCACCCTATTCTTTAGCTAATTTTTGTCCCCATTTTTCCATTCATCTGTCCATACACTGGATAAAGGGAGTGCAAGCCCCAAGGTTTTCACAGTCACACAGTCACACTATGCAATCTACATAGTTATACAATCATCTTCAAGAATCAAGGTCACTGGGTTGCAGTTTGACAGCTTCAAACACACTTAGCCATTCTAACACACTAAAGACTAAAAGGTGATATCTATGTGGCGCATAAAAATACCCTCCAGAGTGACCTCTCGACTCCATATGAAATCTCTCAGCCACCAGAACCTGATTTTGTTTCATCTCTCTTCCCCCTTTTGGTCAAGAAGACCTCTCAACCCCGCAGTGCTGGGTCCAGACTCATCTCCAGGAGTCATTTCCCAGGTTGCCAGGGGGATTCAGACCCCTGGAAGTCACATCCCACATCCCAGGGCAGTGAGATCACCTGCCGAGTGGGCTTAGTGACCCCTCTCACTCATTTCTTGACCTTCAGCATATTGTCAGGTGTTCCTACAGATCACCAACAGGATTAATTTGATGGAACTTAGATATTTAAATGGTAGAATTTTTTTTACTGTACTTTAAAAGTTGGCTGTATATGGTTCCATATTTTTTCCTAAGCGTCTACTATCAAGTGAGTATATTAAAAATCAAAAATAAGTTTATACTATTTTTTAAACATAACCTTATGGTTTGCATATATTTTCATTCTGGTATATGGAGCTCCACCTCATTTTTCCAACCTGTTCTTTTTAACACCCACATAGAATAGTCTTAAAAGTAATTTGTTCCTAAAAAATTCACAGGGTGAATTTTCATAAATAGAAAAAATATTATTTAAACTGATGGTTCACAACTACTGCAAGAGTTAATAAACAAAACGTATCTATGATTCTCAAAGTTATGAAACAATTTTAAATGGAATAAAGAAAAAAACAGAATAGAGACAAAGGAACATGATTGCAAGAGATTTGCCTGGGATGTCACTGCTATAAACTAGAAACTTAACTACAACCCACACTAACTATACCTCTGTGGAGATGACTGTGTGATGGCTGCCCCCAAGGCTCAAAACTGGTCCTTGTCAACACAATGGAATTCCTTGGAAACCAAAGAGAGGGTATTAAATGCAACTCTTCAAAATGTCAAAATCTTGAACTTGCTTGGGCATATTTTGGGGTAACACTCTTCTCCATAATATGGATGTACCATAATTTATTTCCCAACTGCCCTATTATTTGGGCATTTGGGTGTTTCCGTATTTTTTTGCTAGATTTTTCCTTGCATGCTCCTCCATCCACACCCATCTGATTTCCACTCTCAACACTCCACTGAAGACTTTCCTTCCTCTGAATTCCAACATGATCTTTGCTCCTTGGACAACTGCGATAGTCTCCTTCTAACTGGTTTCCTGGCACTTACAATCCCCCTTCCAATCCATTCTCCATGCAGACACTGTACAGTGTATTCTTAATCTAATCACCTCACTCTTTATCTTGGTATTCTTCCCTGGCTTGTTGCTTTAAAGTTAAGATGCAAACTCCTTAGCATGGTCTGCAAGGCCTTGTAGGACCAGGCATATACCTGCCTCATTCATCTGCCAATATCCTCCCATAACCCACTTCATTCTGGCTGCACTGGCCTGCTTTCATCCCCTCAGAAGAGGCAATGACTTTTCTCATTTCAGGGCATGGGTTGATCCATCTGCCAGAACACCTTTCCTCCTCTAGGCCTGGCAAACTCCAATCCATCCTTTACATCTCAGATTAGAAATCACTCTCTCAAAGAAGCCCTCCTCCATGACCCCCACTTGTCAGGTTGCATTGTCCCAGCAGAAGCCTGAGGTTTTCTTTGCAGTGCCCATCACCCCTGTAGTCATCAGCATGATCATTTCATATGCATCTCTCCCCCTAGACTAAGAGCTCTGAAAAAGCAGAGGCCACATGGAACATGTTTATCCCTTGTACCCCCAATGCCTAGCCCAGTTCCTGGAGTAGAGTTGGCACTCAATAAATATATTACTGAAAGAATAAACACCTTGCATTTGGCTGTTCCCTCCATCTGGAAGGCCTTTTACATTCTCGCCATCTGGCAAATTGAGGCCAGCCAGCTCCCATATCTCCCTGATTAGACTGTGAGTTCCTTAATGGCAGGCCTTGTCTTCCCAGTGCCCAGTAAAGGACACAACGAGGACACACGCACACCACAAGCCTGCCATTTGAAGCAGTACGTTTTTATTTCACTGTGTATCCAGGTTCTGCCCTGCTAATGGTTCTTGAGGATAGAAACAGATAAAAAGTATCACTCTTCTGTCCCATACATAATAACTATTACTAGTAGAAACAAGTAATACAAAATAAAACTGATGATGGTTAAGATGGAACATGCTAAATTTGCTATTTAAAAAAACCCAGAAGTATCACATCTTGAGGGTAACAGAAAACTGCAGAAACTAAGGCTCATCAGATCTGTATGAAATAAACAATACAAACTAAAACAGATTGCCCATGTAAATTTTTTTTCTTTTTTTATTAAACATTTATGGAGGACTGCAACTGGCAAATTTGAGACCTGCAAAATTTTACCAAACAAAATTGAACTTGGTGGTGTCAATGCCCTCCAGTAAAATACTACCAGGAACACAAGTGTAGTTGAACATGTTGGGTTTATTACTCATTGCAGCAAAGTGAGAACAGAAACCATGAGGAACCACAGGTGTTTCAGTAAGAGGGTGTTAGAAAGCACCTTTTCCTATAAGATTTGAACTGTGTTTTGGTGATTTGGGGAGGGTCTATAGAAGCAGGGGTTCACTCTAGTTGGGATGCTGTCAGAAATGGGGACAATTATATGACTGAGTATCTCAATAAACTTAATCTACAGGGTGGACAGACAAGAATGAGGATAAAACTGTAATTGGTAAAGAAATAGCAGTCCCTCATTTTAGTCAAGAGACAGGGATGTGTGGTATTTTGTGGGTGGTACAGTGACCTTGTCTTTGTCTTAGACAAAATTAAGAAATAGCCTTGCTTTGTCTGATTTTATCACGCTCTCAGAGAGAGTCTGTGAAATTATTATGAACAATAGAATAATATGGCCTTGTCTTGAGTGCTAGGCCAGCTTCTGGATGTCAGGGACTGATTTTTTTTTTTTTTTTTTTTCAGTAAAATAATGGTGATCTAAGAAACCTTACAATGACAGAAACCAAAGTAAAATTTGACATAAAAATATTAAATAAGTCAAATCTTTATTATGAAATTTATAAGTAAAGAAAACCACTCAATGAAAATAATTTCCGTAAAATAAAAATGGGACTGGATACTGTTTAACTATACTATACTAAAAAATTGATCAAAGAATTAAACCAGCTTAATGGCATTGGCTCTGGAAAATTCTTTTGCAGCAATTCATCACTGTTGATAGAATCCTAATTAAAATTACTGGATTCCAGTTTGGGTAGAGACACAAATTGCTGGTGTCTTTGGAGAGCAATTTGGGCACATCTATGAAAATTAAAATTGTATTTGGCTTTTAACACAGCAATTTTACTTTAGGGATTTATTCTACAGGGAAAACTGCACACGTACACAGAGGCATATACAAGGATATTAATATTACTACAGTATTGTCTGTAATACCAAAAGATTGGGAACAAAAATAATGTCCTCCAGAAAAGGACTGGTTAAATTGAGTATGGCACATTATGGTACACCCATGGTACCGAAAACTAGGCAGCTATGGAAAGGTCAAAAAAAACGCGCAGCGACCTTCGAACATCCTCACCCCGCAAAGAGGACAGGAGGGTGAAATCAGGAGGGGTCCCAGGAAGAGTGTCCAACGCCGAAAGCAGTCCCCCACCCCTACTGCCCTAAGTTTCCTAGCGCGCTCTGGTGTGATTCCTTCGCTGCAGTCTACCGACTCGTTCCTCGGCCCTCTTCTGCTTTCCGCATCACCATGGCAACCAGGGGCTACCGGGCACTTGTGGAGAGAATATGCGGACAAGAACTGAGTAGCTTCGGCCCTGTACACCCTTGGAACTCGGAGCGCCCGGCGGAACCTGTGCATCCCCGAGGCCCCGCTCCACTTATTGGTCGGTGGCCGCAAAGCGGCGGCGCAGGCCGCAAGGACTTTCTCCCGGATTCTAGGAGACCGGAAGTGCCTTGGCCGGGGTAGAGGGAAGACCCACGCATTCTCCCTTTTCACTCGTTTCCTCGATCCTGGGCGCACGCCTGCAGCTACAGGACCCCCTTCTTTTCCCGCGCTTCTCTCCGCGCCGTATCACCATGGCAACCTGCGGGCTAGCTGCAGGCTTTCCGGACACACCGCGTGCGCCCACAGCCACCGGGCCCCGCCCCTTCCGGCGCTTTCCCCGGGATCCCGGGGGTCCTTCACCATGGCAACCAGGGCGGAAGGGATGTGGAAGGCTGGAGTGTGAGCGGGAAAGTAAGGGCGGAGAGAAGTGTGCCAGAAAGTACAAGGAGACCGACTTCTGTTTTCACTAGTGGTGGGGGTTTGATGGGTGCCCGTTTGTGGTGAGGGGGCAGGGCCTGGCGGCGGAGCGCCCTCCGCTGTGGCAGAGCCCTTCCCTGGAGGGATGGTGCTGGTGGGAGCTCGGGCTTTCTGTCTGGCCGCCAGCAGGGGGCAGTAGCGGCTCGCGGTGCGCGGGGGATCCTGGCGCGGAATCCAGGGATGGGACGCCGAGGTCTGGAGACGCGAAGGGCCTTCCATGCACTCAGATCCAACTTCCAGCGCGACCCTTGGTGCGGACTCTGCCTGACACTCTTTGTGAACATTGCCCAGGTGCTGGCCCACCTCGCGCCCAGGCTGTGTCTGCAAGCTCTGCACCTAGCAGCGTAGCTACTGGTCAAGAGCACGGGCTCTGGTTTCAGACTGCTTGGGTAGGTTACCCCCTCCGAGCTCTATGGGCCTCATCTGAAAATGGCCATAATGATGGCCATTATCTTAGGGTCGCTTTAAGTATTCAACGACGTAATGGGACTTAGTACAGTTTATGGACTAAGTTTCTACACATGATAAATGCTCAATAAATGTTAGCTGCTATTAGGCAACCTTGGGCAAGTTAAAAATCCCAGTGCTTCAATTTCCTCAATAGAAAGTGAGGATAGTCATAACACCCACCTAACACAGTTGTTAGGATTATAAGAATTAATATGTGTAAAGGGCCTAGAAAGTTGCTAGCCACTTTGTATTTTAGTGCTTTCTCTTATGGTCATGATTAAATTATTATCACAATTATCGCCTGTTGCTTGTGAAGTTGGAAAGGATTGCTTTTGTCCTGCTACCAAGGACTTTTAGCCTCCAGCTGGACTGCAGGTGTATTTGCTCACATTATCTTCCTTTCCTTCTCAAAGTTTTTCAGCTTTTCATGTGGTCAAAAGAGGCAGCATGATTAACTTAAAAGAGCGCTGGGCATGGGAAAGACTTTGATCTGGAATATGCTACTAGTTATTTGTGTGACTCTGTAAAGGGCCTAGAATGTTGGTAGCCACTTAGTGTATTAGTGCTTTCTCTTATGGTCATGATTAAATCATTATCACAATTATCACCTGTTGCTTGTGAAGTTGGAAAGGATTGCTTTTGTCCTGCTACCAAGGTCTTTTAGCCTCCAGCTGGACTGCAGGTGCATTTGCTCACATTATCTTCCTTTCCTTCTCAAAGTTTTTCAGCTTTTCATGTGGTCAAAAGCGGCAGCATGATTAACTTAAAAGATCGCTGGGCATGGGGAAGACTTTGATCTGGGATATGCTACTAGTTATTTGTGTAACTTGGGCAAGTCACTCACAGTTTCCTCATCTGTCTCTAGGGCTCTTTCAACAAAGGTTGCCTGGTACTGTTATCTGTTTATTATATATGTTTTTTAATGTGTTCAGTAAAAATTAACTAGCGCTGAGTATGTCAATGAGTCTCTAAAATAGTAAGAGATAGTGACATGCTATGAGGAAGTTATACATGAGATGCTATTAGGATTCTGAGAAGGGAGAGGAAGTTTCTTCATTTACACTTTATATTTGTAATAGGTAGAAATGCCAAGAAGTTTGGGGGTGAAATGAGAATATTTCCAACCCCTACCCTCCTAACAAAAAGTCTAGAAAGATGAATTTTCCTCCTAAGGCTTTTTTATTTCTAGGTAGATAGCATGCACCTAAATGCATTGCTGGCTGCTGCTGTGAATTCCCAGACTTGAACTCCTGGACTGAACTTTTCCACCAGCTGAAGCAGGAGCATCTGGTAATAGTAGTTTTCCTTTTATTTTGTTTCCAGAAACCCACCCCTAACTCACCAGAGGATAAGGTCCCGACTCATCCTGTGTGTTAATCAACTAGGTTCAGGGGGAGCAGGATTTCATGGAGATTACAAGCGTTGGCTTTGAAAGTCAGAGGGGATTTGAGTCTCTGTGTGACCCTGGATAAGTCTCGAAGCCTCAGTTTCCTCATCTTTGAAACGAGGATAGTAACTCAGGGCCTTTGTGAGGATTATATGAGATATTGTGCGTAAAGAGTTCAGCAGCACTTAATGCATAGAAAACGCTCCAAAAGTGTTAGCTGCTCTCTTTGTAATCATAATTGTTATCATATTGTTAACTCACCAAAAGCAGGGTAATCTTTTGTAATTTTTTCTTCTCTGTATTGCCTGACACATCTAGGCACCCAGTATATGTGTGCTGAATGAATGAGTCCACACAGAAAACAGAGCAAAAGTGAATTTCACATTGACCTAACAGAAGATAACATTTCTTGAACACTTGCCATGTGTCAGAAACTGGGTTACATCTCATTACCTTGTTTAATACTCAAGTTTGATGTCCTTGTCTAGACTTTGGATTTAACTTCTAAGCATTGGCGTCACCAATTCACAGTCCAGTAGCCAAGAGTGACATCTGCTGGGGATTTACGTCTTATTTCCATAATGAGGCTGACTGCAGCATGATTTCTGTATCTACGCTAAGATAGGAGTCTGGTGTCATGCTGACGTCAGGCCCTGTGCTCTCATCTCCCTGGGGATGAGCTGGCTTCCTTGATGCAATTTCCTCGTGGCTTTTTAGTGGATTGCTTGACATTACACTCCTGAGACAGCAGGGCTAAATGGGAGTTTAATGCTGCAGCCCCACAGTTTGAAAGGGCCCGTTTATCACAGCGATAATGTCACATTGGATTCTGCCTCTCTGTAGCCAGTTTCAAAGGAGTGCAGCAGCTGTAAGCAAGAGAAAGACCAGGGAAGGTCTTTTTGCTGCTTCTGATCCCTTCACTGTATTTGAGTTTGGGGCTAAAGAAGCCTTTAAGGATCATCTAATCCTTTGTTTTGCATTCTGTTCTATGGGGATTTTAGGATTCAAAGCAAACCCCAGGGGTGCTATTTGGGAGAAGTACCTGAGCAGGCAGAACTTGGAGCATCCTACCTCTGGCTCAACCACAATGCACTCAGGAACATCTTTGGAACGCCAAGAGGCATGTTTCTCTCTATTCTACAGTAGAAACTTTGAAAGCAAGTCAACATGATCTTCAGAAGCTTTGAGCAAGACGTCTGTGCCCTTATTTGTTCACTCATTCAGCACACTCAGCACATTCCCTGACACTGTACTAGGTGCTGGGGATATGACATTGAACAAAATGAAGATCCCATGGAAGCAGCTTACATTCTATTTTGCTGTCATCAGTAAAAATATATACAATGTAGTGCCTCTCTGAGAAGGTGACCTTTGGCAGGGACCTGAAGGAAGTGGGTGATAAACGGTGAAAGAGCTGTCTATGCAGAGGGAATAGTATGTTCAAAGTCCCTGAGGTAGGAAGCCAGAGTAGCTAGAGAGGAGGGAATGATGGAGGCAGTGGAAGGAGAGAAGAGGTGGTGGGAACTAGATTAGTAGGACCTTAAGCACCTGGAAAGGACTTTAGATTTTGTTCTGAATGAGGTGGGAAGACATTGGAGGGGTGTGAGCAGAATGGCATGACCTGACTGATAGAACCATTCTGGCTACTGGGTAGAGAACAGATTTGGGGGGGCAAGAGTGGCAGTAGAGGCCAGTAAGGAGGCTAGTGAAAGAGTCCAGGTGTGAGATGATAGCTTGGACTGGGGTGGTCGAGTAAAAGGAGGAGAGAAACAACTGGATTTGGGGTGAATAGTGCTGATAAGTTTTGCTGCAGAGTTTCATGTTGGGTGGGAGAGAAAGAGAAATCAAGAATGTCTCCACGACATTCATCCAGGCCCGAGCACCTGGATGACAGGTGCTATTTACTGAGGTAGGGAAGATGGGAGGAGCAACTGCAGATATTAGTCAGTTTGCCAGTCTATCTGCTTTTCATGAGAGAGAAGGAATTGAAAACATGGTGATACTGGAGGGTCTGAGACGGGAAGAGTATTATATCTGAAATTTTTCCATAATGGTGATTTGCCCAAGGTCGCACAAGCTAAATCTAGAATCTAGATCAACTGATCCCAGCTGCCATGAACCCCCTAGTGCCTGCTAACTTGAACAAACTTTAATTTCTTTTGGCTCTACTTTAGGTCCAGGCAGCTGTGACAAGAGACACTGGGCTGCCAGTGGTGTTTTTTGATGCCCAGGTGTTTCCAGTGCTGTGACAGAGTTTGTGTCATGCAAATGAACAAGTAGGTCGGCTTTTCCTTTTCTCCCAGTAGCACACTGGAAGCAGAATTAGAAACTGGCATACATTTGGAAGAGGATGTTCAGAATGGCCAGGGAACTGAAAACCATACCCCAAACAGGGACAGCTGATGGAACTGGGAATGTTTACCTGGAAAAGACTCAGGTGAGACTTGAGTGTTGTCCTCTGATGACCGAAGGGCTCTGTGAGACCACCTTCCTGCTGCTGTCTGTCTGCTAGTTCCAATTACGTAGGATTTGTGGTTGTCCTATAATTAAAGTATTATCCTGTGGCTCTTGACGGGTTTGATTGTATTTCCCTTTGGAGGAGGAGGCATCTGATCTGAGATGAGGTCAACATTCCTTGTTACCACAGTTTTACCAGTGTCTGATTGATTTGTTTCCCAAACTGAAACCCGAAGCTTCCTAGGGGGTCTAAAAAGTTTTAAACTGGGTCTTTTGGGACTTGACCTGCAAGGAGATGAGATTGTTCCCACATGGGCACGAAATAATGTGGGGACCTTGCAGGGCCTGGAGAGGAGCCGAGAGGGAAGAGAGCTAGCTAGATGAGGTGCCTGGGAAGCTAATGCCAACCATGGAGGCTCCATGCTGGTAGCTTAGGACAAGATCTGTCCTTTGGATGGTTCTGTCAGTTAGGAACGTGTACAGCCACAAGTAACAGAGTACTACTTCAGGTGCCATTTTATTTTTTTAAATCAGGAGTTTATTTTTCTCACATGACAAAAGTTTTGAATTAGGGCATTGCTGATACTGATTCAGTGACTACACAATGCCATCAGGACCTCAGACCCTTGTATCCCTTCTGTCCCTTCTTCCTTGGCAAGTTCTCATGGCCACTAAGTATCTGCCTCAGTTCCTGCCAAGGAACCTTTGTTCAAGGCAGGAAGAAATGGAAAGGGGGGAATGGGCAGCACCAACTGGGTCTGTCTCTTTTTATCAGGAAAGCAAAAGCATTCATAGAACCCCCACCATCATCCTGATCCCAGCAGCCTTCCACTTGGTCAGAACTGTACCCCATGACCATACCTGACTGCAAGAGAGGCTAGAAGAGTGAGTATTTAGCTTCGCCACCTCTCCAGTGGAGGCAGGCAAGGGAGAAAGGGGTAGGGCAGCCCTGTCCAGTAGAAATGTAATGCGAACCACATTTGTAATTTTACATGTTCTAGTAGCCACATTAAAAAATATGTAGGAAAAAAACTGGTGATATTAATGTTTAAAAATGTATTTTATTTAACCCAATACATCTAAAATCACCAGCATGTTATCAATATAAAGTTGTTAACTTTTTTTTTTCTGGTACAAAGTTGTCAGAATCTGATGTATATTTTATATCTACAGCACATCTAATAGCCACATTTCAAGTGCTCAGTAGCAGCTTATGGCTCAGGGCTACTGAATTAGACAGTCCCGGGTAGACAGCCTTGCTGCAGCTACTTTGTGGCTCTTAGTGTTTTCTGAAATTTCTTTCTTATTCTCCCAGTTGAATTTGGAGAATACCACCTTGTCTCAGCCTACTGAAGAGAAACAAGAAAAGGGAATTTTGATTTGTGTTAGGGCTAGAGTAATAAAGTAGGGGCAGGAACATCTTGGAGCCAGGCAAAGGTGAGAGAGAGTAGAATTCAAACTTTGAGAGCCTCCAGGGGAAGACATCATGGATGGATGGAAGGAAAGGGACAGCAGGAGGTGGGCTGATTGCTGGAGTGATGAACAGGAAAACTCCCAAGGCAAAATCAAAATAAAAACTCTACTTTTTTCTGATTGCAGAAGTAAAATTTTTGTAGAAAATGAGGAAAACCAAAGCACCCAACATAAAAGGTATCCATAATGCCAGAGTTAGCCCGGTTAATAGTAGATTTTTTGTTAATTTTTCCATCCTTACATATATACACACACACATAGACACCTATAAATGTACTTTTGAACCAAATTGAAATAATTCTTTGTGTCATATTTTGTAAACTTTTTTCATCTTAAAATACGTTATGAACTCTTCCCTGTATTGTTAAATATTCTTCTAAAATAGGATTTTTGATAATTGTGATTGTCTAGGGTTGTACAGTTTGGTGTTTATAAACAATGTTACTTTAACATCTGTACATAAATCTTTGTGCACCTTTCTTATTTTCTGGTTCAGGGCATATTGATATTTTAAGGCAATCCATGCATGTCATCATCTAGAGGGTTTGTACTAATTGTGACTACAAACAACAGTGTAGGCCAGTGCTCATTTTAGGAGAAAAACCTTTCTAATGGGTTATCCAGACAAAAAACTGGAGGCAGTGAACTCCGTTGTGAGAACTGTTGGAGCATAGGCTAAGCATTGATCTCAGCTCTTTTCCTTACCAGCACCCAAGCAGCAATTATGATGGCTTATAAAAGAAGTGATTGTCTCTCCCTTGTCCCCTGGCTGGACATCACAGGGCTGGGTTCTTTGGTGGAGGAAACACTGTAGAAAGAGATACTGCACTAGGGCCAGGGCTGGGGTAAATGACCTTTAAGGTTTCTTTCAATTCTAAGGATCTATATATGATACTTTTAATTTTCAGACCAGTTGTCCGTATGAAGTTTCTGTGCTGATTCTGAAATATGGTCTATATTCTGCTTGTGCGTGCTGTCAGGAAAAAGGGGTATGGTGATTTCCTCAAGAGCTTTTCTCAAGATATGAATCCTTTTGAGGTAGAAGAGTTTCTCCCAGAGGATGGAAATTGTGTGCTAAAATCAGCATCATGTTGTTCAGATCTTCTATACCCTTGCTGATTTTCTGTCTATTAGTTCTATTATTTGCTGAGAATAATGTCTGTTTCTTCTTTCAGATCTATCAGTTTTTGCTTCATGTATTATGAGGCTCTGTGGTTTGGCATATACAGATTTAGGTTCATTATATTGTCTTGGTGGATTGATCCTTTTATCATTATGTAATGTCCCTCTGTGTCTCTAGTAATTTTCACTACTCCAAAGTCTAGTTATATCTGATATTAATATAGCCACTCTGGCTTTTTTAAAATTAACGTTTGCATAGTATATCTTTTTACATTTTTTACTTTCAGCTTACTCATGTCAGTGAATTGTAAGCAGACGGTATTTGGAGTGTGATTTCTTTTTTAAGCCCACTCTTCCGATTTTTGTCCTTTGATTTTTGTATTTAGAGCACTTTATATTTAAGGCCATTATGTTAGAGCTTAAGTCTGACATTTTATTATTTGTTTTCTGTTATTTCTGCTGGTTCTCATTCCTCTGTTTTCTCTTTCCTGCCTTCCTATGGGTTACTAGAACTTGTTTAGGCTTCCATTTGATTTTTGTACTGTTTTTGAGAGTATCTCTTTGAATCGTGTTCTTAATGGCTGCTGTAGGTTTTATACTATGCACATGTGACTTTACCACTTCATGTGGTAAAACTTCCTTCCATTTAGGTACATTTCTCTTAATTTACCAAGTTTCTCTCTTTTATAATTTCTTTTCTATTTGAAGAACTTCCTTTTGCCAGTCTTTAAGGGTAGGTCTGCTATTGTCATATTCTCTTAGTTTTCTTTTTATCTGAGAATGGCTTTATTTCCTGTTTATTCATGAAGGATAATTTTGTCAGAAACAGATGTGCTTGACAGTTCTTTTATTTCAGCACTTGAAAAATGGTGTGCCACTTCTTTTTGGCCTCCATGGCTGCAGATGAGAAATCTGCTACCATTCAAATTGGTGTCCCCTATAGGTAATGTGTCGTTCCTCCTTGCCTGCTTTCGAGACTTTTTGTTCATCTTTATATTTCAGAAGTTTAATTATGATATGTCTTAGCATGGATTTCTTTGAGTTTATCTTGTTTGGGGTTCGCTCAGCTTCTTTAATCTGTGCATTTGTGTCTTTCACCAAATTTGGGGACTTTTCAGCCATTATTTCTTTGAATACTCTTTCGGCCCCATTCTCTCCTCTCCTACCAAGACTCTGATGCTATGATTATTGGACATTTTTTTGTAATTTTCCCATAAGTCCCGGAGGCTCAGTTCATTTTTTTTTTCAGTCTAATTTCTCTCTTTGTTAAATTTATTAAATTTTTTTGATCTGTTTTCAGGTTCACTGGCTCTATCCTGACATTCTAATATTGAGCCCATCCAGCAAGTTTTCATTTCTGTTACCTTTCAGCTCTATATTTTCCATTGTTTATTTTTAAAACAACTTCTATTTATTTGCTGAGATTTTTCTAATTTTCAAAATTTGTTTGAAGAGAATTTTTGTAACTGATTGTTAGGCTGTTTTGAATCTTTTATTTACCCCATAAAAGACTGTGTTCTTTAATCTAATCTTGTGGGCACAGGCCTATTGTGGGTGGGAACTTTTGGTTAGATTATTTCCATGGAGATATGACCCCTCCCATTTAAGGTGGGTCTTAATGAGTTTACTTACATCCTCTATGAAAGGATAAAAGGCAGAGATATTTTGAAGAGAGTTCAGAGACACTTAGAGAGAAAACACCCAGAGACATTTTGGAGACAGTTATTGAAACCAGAAACAGGAGAGAAGCTAAGAGATGAAATCCAGAGTTTGCCCCAGAGAAGCTAAGAGAGGACTCCCAGATGCTTAGAGAGAAACGCCCTGGGAGAAACAAGCAAGGACGCTCAGGAGCTGAGAAAGAGAAACTCAGACAGAAGCCAGGAGACATTTTAGAGAAAGCAACAGAAATGAGAAGCTAACTCCAGGAGAGGCCCAGCAGACTCCAGCCATGTGCCTTCCCATGTGACAGAGGAACCCCAGAAGCATTGGCCTTTCTTCAGAGAAGGTATCATTCTATTGGTGCCTTAATTGGGATATTTTCATGGTTGGAACTGTAAATTTGTGATCTAATAAACCCCCATTGTAAAAGACAATCCATTTCTGGTATTTTACATTCTGACAGCTTAGCAAACTGGAACAATTTTTGAAACATTTTTTAACAACTACTTTTAAATTATAATGTCAGATATTTCCAATATCTAATTTATCTTGGTGTTGGTATCAGCTGGCTGTCCTTTATCATTCAAGTTGTGATTTTCTTAGTTCTTGGTATGATGAATGATTTTTTTATTGCATTCTGGACATTTTGTCTATTATGTTAGGAGACTCGGGATCCTATCTAAATCTTTTCTTTTAGCAGGCATTCACCATGCTTAGGTTTAGCACACAGACCTTGTCCTTTTTTGTAGGTGGCAGTTTCAATAACCCTCTAATTTCCAGAATTTTGTATTGTTTTTTTGGTCTGTTAGGTTTATCTGATGCTGCTGGGGCTACACCTGTCTCTGCTGGTTCTTCTCGAGGGAGTCTCAGGACTGTGGGGACAAAGAGGCTTCCTGGGCCAGATAGTTTGTTATGTCAGGGTCCTGGGTTACCTTCTGTCATGAAGACATGAACTGTCTTCAGTTAACTTTTTTTTAAATGCAATTTTATTGAGATATATTCACAGACCTACAAACCATCCAAAGTACACAGTCAGTGGCTCCCAGTATCATCACATAGTTGTGCATATATCACCCTGATCAATTTTAGAACATTTTCATGAAAAGAAATAAAAATAAAAAAAGAAAACCCAAAACATCCCATATTCTTTATCCCCCCATTTTATTGACCCATAGTATTGGTGTGGCATAGTTTTACCATTGATTAAAGAATATTAAAATAATACTGTTGAGTCAGCTCACGTGCTCACCACAGCAAGGAAGTGTCTTGGGCTGTCCTCCCCTCCGCCAAGGGTGCCAGGCTGCCTGCCTGAGCTGGTACCACTCCGCACTCTTCACCGCCTCCACCTCTGGGGCCATAGCTCACCTCGCAGTCCTCATACACACCATGACTAAGAAGGGCAAGAAGTCCTTAAATGAGAGCCTGGCTGAGTGAAGCTCTTCGACTACAGCCCAACCACCGGAGAGTTCCTGGGGTGCACTAACAAGAACTGGGTCCATGAAGTGCAATTTTCTAAGAATCACCTGCTCCTATTCTGGGTCATGCCTCAGCAAATGCTCTGCTTGGAAGACCCCACTCCATCCCACTTCATCCCAGGGGAGAAGGTTTGATCTTGCTCTTCTACCTAGTCTTCTCTGGATTCCTGGCTGCACTCTTCACATTCACAATGTGGTTCATGCTTCAGACTTTGAATGATGAGGCTCCAAAATGTTGTGACCAGATTCCTAGTACAGGACTTACGGTTTTTCCAAAACCGTTTACTGCATTGGAATATACAGTCAGTTTGTCTGATTCAGGTTCCTATAAAGCATACATTGAATGCTTTACTAATTTTCTAAAGCCACATGATTTAGAAGAACAGAAGAATTTCACAATCTGTCCTGATGGAGTACTTTTTGAACAGAAGGGCCCAGATTATCATGCATGTCAGTTTCCTGTTCACTTACTTGAAGAATGCAGTGGTATGAGAAATCCTGATTTTGGCTATTCCAAAGGAAAGCCTTGTGTTCTTGTGAAAATGAACTGAATAATTGGATTAAAGCCTGAAGGAGAACCAAGGATAATGTGTGTTCCTAAGGACAGAAGCACGGCAGTTTTATCAACTTATCCTCACAATGGAATTGTAGACTTAAAATATTTTCCATATTATAGGAGAAAACTGCATGTGGAATATTTACAGCAGTAGTTGCTGTCTAGCAAGACTTTAGCTCTAACAGTACCAAGAAAGAGATGACAGTTGAGTGCAAGATTAATGGGTCACCCAACCTAAAAAGCCAGGATGATTGCGTTGAGTTGTGTTCAAAATCACAGTGAATGCATAGTATTAGTAGGATATTTCCACAGAGTAAATTTCATGTTGCCTTGTCTTCATTTTGTATCAGTTGGACCTGCCATTCTAGAATTATGATACCACCTTGGAGAAAGGTGGGTTGGTACATGACACTGGGGTAATATCATAATGTACTTCTAGATCATAATGTTCAGTGTCCTCTGAAGTAACTGCTTGTTGCCTCTGCTGCCCTGTGGACCAGTGTAAAGACGCCGTGTTAGGGACTGGTAAATGCCTGATTCAGTACATGTATGATGGGGGTCTTGTCCTGTTTTTATGTGGTTTAATTGCCAGGTGTCTAAAGCTTAATGTGCTGTGCCCTGTAAATATTTTATGGATTTAACACTGGTTAACTGTTATATTTTGATGCCAATAAATTTTAGGGATAAAATGATAAAAGAATAAAAAGTACCTGAGCTACATCAAGTGGCTTTATAGCTGCAATAAATGTGGTTGTGTGGAGACTCCTGAGGTTCTGTATGTTAAGGAAGATAAAAGAAAATAAAAATCATTTGAAAGTGTTTTCTTGGAAAGAAAATATTACTGTTAACTATAGCCCATGGTTGCAATAGGTACATCTTCCCCCATATACTCCTCTATTATTAACTCCTTGTAATAGTGTCATGCATTGGTTCTAGTACATGAAAGAACTTTTTAATGTTTGTTAGTCACAGTCATCATCCACCACAAGATTCAATGTGTTATACATTCCTATGTTTTAACCTCCAACTTTCCTTCTGGTGACATACATGACTCTAAACTTCCCCTTTCCACCACATTTACCCACAGTTCAGTACTGTTAATTATTCTCACAATAACGTGCTACCATCACCTCTATCCGTTTCCAAACATTTAAGTTCAACCTAGTTAAACATTCTGCACATTTAAGCAACTGCTCCCCATTCTTTAGCCTCATTTTATATCCTGGTAACCTGTATTCTATATTTTATGTCTGTGAGTTTACATATTATAATTAGTTCATATTAGTGAGATCATACAATATTGTCCTTTTGTGTCTGACTTATTTCACTTAACATAATGTCCTCAAGGTTCATCCATGTCTTCAGTTGCTTTTTGTAAGGCCACCCAGTCCTCCTCCGCCTTCCCTTTCTTTGCTGCTGGTGCAGTAATTGCTTGCTGAGTGGCCCTCACAGTTAACTCATTGTTGTGTCTGGCTCTTTACCTATCCGTTATGTACTGTAAAATGCATCTTCTTATAATGGGTTGGAGAGCTAAGCCCCATTACTCTTTTCAGAGCTCATGACTGATTGTTGTGCTGTGTTCAGTCAAAAGTCTGTATTTGACAGTGTGCCAGTTTGAATGTATTATATCCCCCCAAACACCATTATCTTTGATGTAATCTTGTGTGGGTGGACCTATCAGTGTTAATTAGATTGTAATTCTTTGAGTGTTTCCATGGAGATGTGCCCCACCCAACTGTGGGTGGTAACTCTGATTGGATAATTTCCATGGAGGTGCTGGCCCGCCCATTGGGTAAGTCTGGATTAAATTACTAGAGCATTATATAAGATCAGACAGAAGGAGCAAGCTGCTACAGCCAAGAGAGACACTTTGAAGAAAGCACAGGAGCTGCAGATGAGAGACATTTTGAAGACAGCTGTTAAAAGCAGACTCGCTCCAGAGAAGCTAAGAGAGGACAAATACCCCAAGTGCAACTAAGAGTGGCATTTTTGAGGAACTGCAGCCTAGAGAGGAAAGTCCTGGGAGAAAGCCATTTTGAAACCAGAACTTTGGAGTAGACGCCAGCCACTTGCCTTCCCAGCTAACAGAGGTTTTCTGGACACCATTGGCCATCCTCCAGTGAAGGTACCCGATTGCTGATGTGTTACCTTGGACACTTTATGGGCTTAAGACTGTAACTGTGTAACCAAATAAAACCCCTTTTATAAAAGCCAATCCATCTCTGGTGTTTTGCATTCCAGCAGCATTAGCAAACTAGAACAGATAGCTAGGCAGTTCGCATTTGAAAGCATACCAAGAAAGCAGAAAAAATGCAATTGAAAGCTTCTTCTCTATCATCCCATAGTTCCACAAAAGTTCTGGGCAGCACACTGAGTGGGATCCCTTTTCCTCCTTATTGTGAACATTTCTTAAGAATATTCTGAGTTCTTATGGAAACAAATAGGGGTATGTCACACAACATCTTGACAGATTCCTGCCATGATTTTTGACATATTTTTATTTCAAATATAAGGTCTAGTTGTCTATTATTTTCCTTTTGTATCAACACAGAGATTCTTTCCTGTAAAATACTTACTTTTACAACCCATGTGTCCATTAATGGATGAATGAATAAAGAAAATGTGGTATATTCATAAAATGGAATATTATTCAGCTGTAAAAAGGTGTAAAGTGCTGTACATGCTACAGCATGGAGGAACCTTGAATATATCATGATGAGTGAAATAAGCCAGCCACAAAAGGACAAATATTGTATTATTTTGCTTATATGAAATTCTTAGAATACGTAAATTCATAGAGACAGAAAGCAGAAAAGTGGCTACCAGGGATGCGGGGAGGGGAGAATGGAGAGTTATTGCTAAATGACTATGAGTTCTGGTTTGGAATTGAAATAGTCTGGAAACAGATGGTGGTAAAAGTTACACAGTATTATTGATGTCCTTAATGTCAAAGAATTGTTCACTTAAAGTGATTTTTATGTTATACATATTTACTACAATTAAAAGTAAATTAATTATTTTTAAAAAAATTTACTTTTAAGGAGACGCTTTTGGGTTTGGTTTTGTTAAGGGCCTGTGGCAGAGCAGGCGTCCCCTGCCCAGCATGGCCTGTCTCCTCTGAATTCTCCCCGTCCTTTGGGTTCAGCTTGCATGTGACTGCTCCTGTAAAGCCTTCCCTAACTGCTCCTGCCCAGTGTTCTCTCTTTTCTCCAAAGTCCTAACCATAATATCTGAATCATGCAATTATATACTGCTTTAGTGTCTCTCTTGCAAGGGCGTTTATTTAATTCTTGCTTAGTGTTTTATTTAACTCTATTTTAACTCCATTTAGAATAAAATCCAAAATGTTTATCATGCTGTACAAGGCCCTATACAACCCTGCTACCCTCCTACCTCCCCTCCTCTGCCTTGGACACATTGCCCTTCCCTGCCCCTGAGATGCCAAAGCACACACACTGATGGAACTCCAGGGCCTGGAACAGCGCCTGGCATAATAGGCACTCAATGGATATTTGTTGAATTAATTAATAAATGAATCTAAATAAAGTCTGTTATCTTGCCATCAACATGTATTTTGTGTTTATTTTAGAACTTTGGGAAACAAAGTAAAATAAAAAAGGCCCCACATAATTCCATATTTGAGAGACAAAACATAATTTATACTTTTTTGTTATTTTTTGGATTTCCTTTTATTATTTATGGTATTCTGGTTGTTTTGTTTTATATGGTTAGGTTCACAATATGTTTTGTGTAGAATTTGATCTTTTTATGTGCATATGCCTTGCTTTTCCTGTTATATTTATTTATTTACGCTGCTCCTTATTCCAAAAAGGATCTGAAGCTCCATGAGATATCTGTTTACAATATTTCTTTTGCCTGCAGCATGCTTACTCCCACTAAGTGGTTATGGAGTGAACGAGCAAGGCTGGGGAAGCTGGGTTTCTAGTGGCGGGCAGATGGCTGTGTGACTATGTCCCATTCTAGGAAGCAGCTAGTAACTCCCAGCTGTGTCAGTGGCATAGTGCCTTTCAAACTGAGTTATGTCTCTGGTGGTTTGTTTGCAACCATCTGTCTTTGCCTCTCCTTTCTGGAAGGGAACACGTTTGAAGGCCTGGTCACAAGGAGTGGCTTCTCTCTAGACCAATTGAGACTCATTCCATACTGCAGATGTGTACTGGCCAAAGAAGCTCTTTGCCTGAGAAGAATGTTAAATCCCAGCCCAGCAACTGGGATGTATCTTTTCCTCCCTCCCTCCCAAGCGCTAGAGGCATGCACTCCTCACTTGGCCAAAACTGTCATAACCCTCCGCCCTACCAAGCTCCTGAATCCTCTGGCTAGGAGGTTGCAAAAAGGATGACACGTGTGGGCTTCTCTGAAGCCAGGGCCCTAAAATGATGCTTGGAGTTACTGGCATAAGTGATTACACTACACTCCCTAGTCACAGAGTCCTTACCCAAGCTATTCCCTTCTCAGATACATTTGTCTTTGTCTGTCTAGCACACACACCCCCTTGCCTCAACCTGCTGTCCCATCAGATCTCAACTCAAATGTTACTGTTTCAGGGAAGCCTTTCCCATACCCTGGAATTCATTATGTTACCTATTAAATGTTTTCATAGCAAAGCACTGTATCCTTTCTTCCTTGCACTCACTACAGTTTAATAGAGTTACACATTTTTGGCTGCTTTTACTCTCCATTAGACTGTGAGCTCAAGGAGGGCAGAGACCATGTCTATTTTTTCTCACTGTGTTTCTGGTGCTTGGCACAGTGCCTTGAACGTGGTAGTGTTCAATAAATATCTTTTGGATGAATGAGTGAATAATGGACATTTGGGTTGATGTAGTGAGGAGTACTGGTTAAGAGGGTAAACTTTGGAGTCAGACATCCAGAGTTTGAACCGAGCTCTGTGACTTTTGGATAGCAACATTATCTCTCTGTGTCTCCATTTCCCTCTCCATAAAATGAAAAAGATAATACTTCCTATCTCGTAGTGCTGTTATGAAAATCAAATGAGGAACCTGTGTAAAGAGCTTCAAGCAAAGCCAGACTCATAATGAATCCTCAACATACATTAGCTATTATCATGACTTACATTTTCTGCTTTTGGGGGAGGGGTCATAGAAATACTGCTGTAATGAATATTTTACAAATATCTCGATGCACTTTTGTGAGCATTTTGGTAAGTGGGGTTCCTAAAAGTTGAATTGTTGCATCAGAAGGTTAATCTATTTGTAACTAATTTTTGTGTATAGTGTGAGGGAGACATCTAATTTTGTGCTTTTCCAAATGAAGAGTTACGGGAGGCTGACACCCTGTTGGTTTCAGGATCTGCAGCAGTTAAACACTTAGGCATGTATTCAGTGGTGGCAAGCATTCATTTAAGGCCATTAGAGGATACCTTGATGGAAAGTTGTCTCAGCTCCCTATGGTGCACTTTATCCCTCCTGAGGCTCACTCTGAGTTGCAGGGATTAGGGGTTCAGACTGGATTAGAGGGATCTGTATCTCCCCATGCTTGAGCTTTTATTACCAATCATGTGGGGAGTCAGGTCATTAATACAATAGCTCCCATCTCTGCTTTACACAGTTTGCTCTGTAAATGCCTTATAGCCTAGGTTTGATGTCTGGGTTCTTGTTATCAGGATTTTAGCTATGCCAGAGGCTTGCCATGCAATGGAGAAGCTTTCCAGTCTAGGGCCTCCCCAGCAACAAGCTCAGCCATGGCCTCTCACACTAGCCAGTTGTCCCAAAACCATTTACTGATTTCTTATAAATTTGGGGCAATTTCTGGACCCTATTCGGTTCCTGTAGGTCTGTAATAAATGGTCCCTCATTCCACCCGTCATTTCTGTTGTTCAAGAAAATTTGGGCTATAGTCTCATCCCAGAAAACCTGAGAATCAACCTGTCCAAACTGTGCCCCCGACCCCTGCCAAACATGCTTATCTACATGCATGTGCACCATCCCCACACAGGCATGCACACACACACACTCTCACATACACACACTTCCCCTTGGATTTTATTGGAATTATATTGAATCTATGGTATACTTTGGAGAGGATTGGTTTCTTTCCAATGCTGAGTCTTCCCATCCTAGAACATGGAACATCATTCCTTTTATTCAGGTCTTTTCTTCTATGTTCTTTTTTTAAATACATTTTTTATTGTGAAATTTAACATATATACAGAACAGTGATAACATTCAAAGTACGATTTAACAAGTAGTTAGCAAATTTCAAAGACTGTTATGGGTTATAGTTCCACAATTTCAGTTATTTCCTTATTGTGATGTATAACATATATACACAAAGGTGATAACTTTCAAAATATGATTTAACAAATGGCCACATAGGCAATCTCAAAGAATGTTATGGGTTGCAGTTCCACAGTTTCAGTTATTTCCTTCTTGTGAAATATAAGATCTAAACAAAAAGGCGATAACTTTCAAAGTACAATTTAATGAGAAGCTAGTGAGCAAATTTCAAAGACTGTTATGGGTTACAGTTCCACCATTTCAGTTATTTTCTTCTAGCTATTCTAACACCCTAGCATCTAAATATATATATTATTTTTATCAGTAAAGTTTTATAGTTCCTGTATATAGGTCTCAACACATTTTGTATTCCTTGTTGCCATCGTCAATAGTGTCCTGTTTTTTCCCCAGGTACTCAGATCCACCAATTTTAATGTTTTGCCACATTTGATGAATCATTCTGTCTGTCCATCTATCTGTCCATCATCTGCTTGTCTATCAATTTATCTTTCTATTTTCTAAACATTTGAGAGTAGGTTGTATACATCATGTTTCTTGAACACATAATACTTCCATGTATATTTCCTAAGGATATTCACTTATGTAATCACCTTAAGTACATTTATCATGTTCAAGAATATTGTAATATAATATAATAATATAATATAATATAATATAACAATATATATATAAAGCCTATAGTTTATATTCTAGTTTTTTCATATGTCTCAGTAATGTCCTTTTGGGTCTTTTCTCCTCCGTTATTAGATCCCATCCAGTATTATGTATTGCATTTACTTTCGCTGTCTCTTTAGTTACTCTCTCTTTTTTTAAAATTGTGAAAACATATATACAACATAAACTTTTCCATTTCAACAACTCCCAAGCATACCATTCAGTGGGATTAATAATATTCCCAAGGTTGTGCTATCTTCACTGCTGTTATCAGAACTTTCCCATAACCCCATTCAGAAACTCTACATCTGTTTATTATTAACTACCCATTTCTCCTCTTCCCCATCCCTGGTAACTTATAGTAACTATGAATTTACATATTCTAGCTATTTCATATAAGTGGAATCATATATCTATCTCTTTGTGTCTGACTTATATCACTAAACATGATGTCTTCAAGGTTCACTCATGTAGTAGCATTTATCAGAACTCCTGTCCTTTTTATGGCGGAATAATATTCCATCAGATGGATATACCATATTTTATTTATCCATTCATCCATTCATAGACGCTTGGGTTGCTTCTACCTTTTGGCTATTGTGAATAATGCTGCTATGAACATTGGTATACAAACATGTATCTGAATCCTTGTTTTCCATTCTTTTGGATATAAACCTAGACGGTGATATGGTAGTTCTATGTCTAACTTTTTGAGGAACTGCCAAACTGTTTTTGACAGAGACTGCACCATTTTACATTATGACCAACAATATATAAAGGTTCCTATCTCTCTACATCCTTGTCAGCACTTGTTATTTTCTGTTTTTAAAATAATAGTTATCTTAGTGGGTGTAAGGTGGTATCTCATTGGTTTTATATTTGCATTTCCCCAGTGGCTAAAGATGTTGAGCATCCCTTCATGTGCATATTGGCTATTTTTATATTTTCTTTGGAGAAATGTCTATACAAATTATTTGCCCATTTTTAAATTGCGTTGTTAGTCTTTTTGTCACTGAGTTGTAGGCATTCTTTATTCTGGATATTAAATCCTTATCAGATATATGATTTTCAAGTATTTTCTCCCATTCTTGATAATGTCATTTGATGCAGAAAAGTTTTTAATTTTGATAAAGTCCGATTTATCTATTTTTCTTTAGTTACTCATGCTTTAAGTGTAGACTCTGAGAATTCATTGCTTAATACAAGGGCCTGCAGATATTTCCTTATGCTTTCTTCTAAGAGTTTTATAGTTTTAGCTTTTATATTTCTGTTGTTGATCAGTTGGTTATTGCTGTATATAGGAACACCATCTTTTGCTCTTGCTACTCATGATACGAGGTGAAGTGAGAATGTCTAAGATGGATGGCTAAGCTGATTTTAGTTGCCATGTTACAAGCAGAGTGCTAAATAAGATACTGTAAACAAGCACTAATCAGGGATCAGAATGACCTCGGGGTTGTTCACAGGGTGTGGAGTACATAACTTGTCAATAACATCTTTACTTGGTTTGGTTGCTATAAAACATTGGATACAGGTTTATCTTTTACTTCACGAACATTATTCCTGAACAATGCAGGTTGGCTTACACAGTCATTTAAAATCACATAAGGAAGGTGGTACTGAAGTATCTTTTTAGATAATCCATTTTTATCTCTCTTTTTTTTAATGTTCAATTTCCTTAGAATGCTTTTCTTAAAGCATGCATTACCAGTTTTACCTAGGGATTTGCAATCACTCAAACTATCTTTTGACCTTTGGTCTCTATTATCAAGATAATATCCTGTAATGCTTCTGTTCATTCATTTATTATTTTTAATATAATAGCTTTATTAAGATATAATTCACATTCCATACAATTCACCCACTTAAGCTGTACAATTCAGTAGTTTTAAGTATATTCACAATATTATGCAGCCATCACTATAATCAATTTTAGAACTTGTTCATCACCCCCAAAATAAACCCCACACCCATTAGAGGTCCCTCCTCATTTACTCCCCAAATTACCTCCACCAGCCCTAGGCAACCATTAATTTACTTTCTTTTTATATAATTTGTCTTTTTTGGACATTTCATGTAAATGCAATCATAGAATATGTGACCTTTTGTGACTGCTTTTGCTTAGGATAATGGTTTTAGGGTTTATCCATTTTGGAGCCTGTATCAGAATTTCATTTATTTTCATTGATGAATAATATTCCACTGTATGGATACAAAATATTTTGTTTATCCATTCATCAGTTGATAGAAGTTTGGGTTGTTTCCACTTTTTGTCTATTATGGATAATGCTGCTGTGAACATTCGTGTGCACATTTTTGTGTGAACATATACTTTTAGTTCTCTTGGGTATATACCTGGGTTTATATGTGTGGTAACTCTATGTTTACATTTTGAGGATATGCACAACTGTTTTCCAAAGCAGCTGCACAATTTTACATTTCCATCAGCAGTGTATGAGGGCTCTAGTTTCTCCACATCCTTCCTAATACTTATCATCTCCTTTTTGATTATAGCCATCCTAGTCATCCTAGTGAAGAGGTATCTAATTTGTGGTTTTGATTTGCATTTCCCTGATGTCTATACCTGTACTACTTCTTTTTTTTTTTTTTTTTTAAATCATCATTTTATTGAGATATATTCACATACCACGCAGTCATACAAAACAAATTGTACTTTCGATTGTTTACAGTACCATTACATAGTTGTACATTCATCACCTAAATCAATCCCTGACACCTTCATTAGCACACACACAAAAATAACAAGAATAATAATTAGAGTGAAAAAGAGCAATTGAAGTAAAAAAGAACACTAGGTACCTTTGTCTGTTTGTTTGCTTCCCCTACTTTTCTACACATCGATCCATAAACTAGACAAAGTGGAGTTTGGTCCTTATGGCATTCCCAATCCCACTGTCACCCCTCATAAGCTACATTTTTATACAACTGTCTTCGAGATTCATGGGTTCTGGGTTGTAGTTTAATAGTTTCAGGTATCCACCACCAGCTACCCCAATTCTTTAGAACCTAAAAAAGGTTGTCTAAAGTGTGCGTAAGAGTGCCCACCAGAGTGATCTCTCGGCTCGTTTTGGAATCTCTCTGCCACTGAAGCTTATTTCATTTCCTTTCACATCCCCCTTTTGGTCAAGAAGATGTTCTCCATCCCACGATGCCGGGTCTACATTCCTCCCCGGGAGTCATATTCCACGTTGCCAGGGAGATTCACTTCCCTGGGTGTCTGATCCCACGTAGGGGGGAGGGCAGTGATTTCACCTTTCAAGTTGGCTTAGCCAGAGAGAGAGGGCCACATCTGAGCAACAAAGAGGCATTCAGGAGGAGACTCTTAGGCACAAATACAGGGAGGCCTAGCCTCTCCTTTGCAGCAACCGTCTTCCCAAGGGTAAAACTTATGGTAGAGGGCTCAACCCATCAAACCACCAGTCCCCTATGTCTGTGGTCATGTTAGCAACCATGGAGGTGGGGTAGGCGAATACCCCTGCATTCTCCACAGGCTCCTCAAGGGGGCACTACATCGTTTTTTTTTTTGTTTTTTTTTTTTTTCCTTGTTTGTCTTTTTCTTTTTTTTTTTTTTTTAACTTTCCCTTCTTTTTTCAAATCAACTGTATGAAAAAAAAAAGTTAAAAAGAAAACAAAAAAAAACAAACATACAATAAAAGAACATTTCAGAGAGACCATAGCAAGGGAGTAAGAAAAAGACAACTAACCTAAGATAACTGCTTAACTTCCAACATGTTCCTACTTTACCCCAAGAAAGTTACATACTATAGCAACATTTCAGTGAACTTGTTCCTACTACATCCATCAGAAATTAACAGACCATAGTCATTTCTGGGCATCCCCAGAACGTTAAATAGCTTATCTGTTCTTCTTGGATTATTGTTCCCCCTTCCTTAATTGCTCTCTACTGCTAGTTCCCCTACATTCTACATTATAAACCATTTGTTTTACATTTTTCAAAGTTCACATTAGTGGTAGCATATAATATTTCTCTTTTTGTGCCTGGCTTATTTCGCTCAGCATTATGTCTTCAAGGTTCATCCATGTTGTCATATGTTTCACCAGATCGTTCCTTCTTACTGCCGCGTAGTATTCCATCGTGTGTATATACCACATTTTATTTATCCACTCATCTGTTGATGGACATTTGGGTTGTTTCCATCTCTTGGCAATTGTGAATAATGCTGCTATGAACATTGGCGTGCAGATATCTGTTCGTGTCACTGCTTTCCGATCTTCCGGGTATATCCCGAGAAGTGCAATCGCTGGATCGAATGGTAGCTCTATCTCTAGTTTTCTAAGGAACTGCCAGACTGACTTCCAGAGTGGCTGAACCATTATACAGTCCCACCAACAATGAATAAGAGTTCCAATTTCTCCACATCCCCTCCAGCATTTGTAGTTTCCTGTTTGTTTAATGGCAGCCATTCTAACCGGTGTTAGATGGTATCTCATTGTGGTCTTAATTTGCATCTCTCTAATAGCTAGTGAAGCTGAACATTTTTTCATGTGTTTCTTGGCCATTTGTATTTCCTCTTCAGAGAACTGTCTTTTCATATCTTTTGCCCATTTTATAATTGGGCTGACTGTACTATTGTCATTGAGTTGTAGGATTTCTTTGTATATGCAAGATATCAGTCTTTTGTCAGATACATGGTTTCCAAAAATTTTTTCCCATTGAGTTGGCTGCCTCTTTACCTTTTTTTTTTTTTTTTTTTTTTTTTTTAATTTATTTATTTATTTTTTTTTTTTAATCATCATTTTATTGAGATATATTCACATACCACGCAGTCATACAAAACAAATCGTACTTTCGATTGTTTACAGTACCATTACATAGTTGTACATTCATCACCTAAATCAATCCCTGACACCTTCATTAGCACACACACAAAAATAACAAGAATAATAATTAGAGTGAAAAAGAGCAATTGAAGTAAAAAAGAACACTAGGTACCTTTGTCTGTTTGTTTGCTTCCCCTACTTTTCTACACATCGATCCATAAACTAGACAAAGTGGAGTTTGGTCCTTATGGCATTCCCAATCCCACTGTCACCCCTCATAAGCTACATTTTTATACAACTGTCTTCGAGATTCATGGGTTCTGGGTTGTAGTTTAATAGTTTCAGGTATCCACCACCAGCTACCCCAATTCTTTAGAACCTAAAAAAGGTTGTCTAAAGTGTGCGTAAGAGTGCCCACCAGAGTGATCTCTCGGCTCGTTTTGGAATCTCTCTGCCACTGAAGCTTATTTCATTTCCTTTCACATCCCCCTTTTGGTCAAGAAGATGTTCTCCATCCCACGATGCCGGGTCTACATTCCTCCCCGGGAGTCATATTCCACGTTGCCAGGGAGATTCACTTCCCTGGGTGTCTGATCCCACGTAGGGGGGAGGGCAGTGATTTCACCTTTCAAGTTGGCTTAGCCAGAGAGAGAGGGCGACATCTGAGCAACAAAGAGGCATTCAGGAGGAGACTCTTAGGCACAAATACAGGGAGGCCTAGCCTCTCCTTTGCCGCAACCGTCTTCCCAAGGGTAAAACTTATGGTAGAGGGCTCAACCCATCAAACCACCAGTCCCCTATGTCTGTGGTCATGTTAGCAACCATGGAGGTGGGGTAGGCGAATACCCCTGCATTCTCCACAGGCTCCTCAAGGGGGCACTACATCGTTTTTTTTTTTTTTTTTTTTCCTTGTTTGTCTTTTTTTCTTTTTTTTTTTTTTTTTAACTTTCCCTTCTTTTTTCAAATCAACTGTATGAAAAAAAAAGTTAAAAAGAAAACAAACATACAATAAAAGAACATTTCAAAGAGACCATAGCAAGGGAGTAAGAAAAAGACAACTAACCTAAGATAACTGCTTAACTTCCAACATGTTCCTACTTTACCCCAAGAAAGTTACATACTATAGCAACATTTCAGTGAACTTGTTCCTACTACATCCATCAGAAATTAACAGACCATAGTCATTTCTGGGCATCCCCAGAACGTTAAATAGCTTATCTGTTCTTCTTGGATTATTGTTCCCCCTTCCTTAATTGCTCTCTACTGCTAGTTCCCCTACATTCTACATTATAAACCATTTGTTTTACATTTTTCAAAGTTCACATTAGTGGTAGCATATAATATTTCTCTTTTTGTGCCTGGCTTATTTCGCTCAGCATTATGTCTTCAAGGTTCATCCATGTTGTCATATGTTTCACCAGATCGTTCCTTCTTACTGCCGCGTAGTATTCCATCGTGTGTATATACCACATTTTATTTATCCACTCATCTGTTGATGGACATTTGGGTTGTTTCCATCTCTTGGCAATTGTGAATAATGCTGCTATGAACATTGGCGTGCAG
Source organism: Choloepus didactylus (assembly GCF_015220235.1). Taxonomy (NCBI): domain Eukaryota; kingdom Metazoa; phylum Chordata; class Mammalia; order Pilosa; family Megalonychidae; genus Choloepus; species Choloepus didactylus. The sequence goes on along the minus strand of NC_051325.1, from coordinate 32,873,987 downwards.
ATATCTGTTCGTGTCACTGCTTTCCGATCTTCCGGGTATATACCGAGAAGTGCAATCGCTGGATCGAATGGTAGCTCTATCTCTAGTTTTCTAAGGAACTGCCAGACTGACTTCCAGAGTGGCTGAACCATTATACAGTCCCACCAACAATGAATAAGAGTTCCAATTTCTCCACATCCCCTCCAGCATTTGTAGTTTCCTGTTTGTTTAATGGCAGCCATTCTAACCGGTGTTAGATGGTATCTCATTGTGGTCTTAATTTGCATCTCTCTAATAGCTAGTGAAGCTGAACATTTTTTCATGTGTTTCTTGGCCATTTGTATTTCCTCTTCAGAGAACTGTCTTTTCATATCTTTTGCCCATTTTATAATTGGGCTGTCTGTACTATTGTCATTGAGTTGTAGGATTTCTTTATATATGCAAGATATCAGTCTTTTGTCAGATACATGGTTTCCAAAAATTTTTTCCCATTGAGTTGGCTGCCTCTTTACCTTTTTGAGAAATTCCTTTGAGGTGCAGAAACTTCTAAGCTTGAGGAGTTCCCATTTATCTATTTTCTCTTTTGTTGCTTGTGCTTTGGGTGTAAGTCTAGGAAGTGGCCTCCTAATACAAGGTCTTGAAGATGTTTTCCTACATTATCTTCTAGGAGTTTAATGGTACTTTCTTTTATATTGAGATCTTTGGTCCATTTTGAGTTAATTTTTGTGTAGGGGGTGAGGTAGGGGTCCTCTTTCATTCTTTTGGATATGGATATCCAACTCTCCCAGCCCCATTTGTTGAAAAGACCATTATGGCTCAGTTCGGTGACTTTGGGGGCCTTATCAAAGATCAGTCGGCCATAGATCTGAGGGTCTATCTCTGAATTCTCAATTCGATTCCATTGATCTATATGTCTATCTTTGTGCCAGTACCATGCTGTTTTGACAACTGTGGCTTTATAATAAGCTTCAAAGTCAGGGAGTGTAAGTCCTCCCACTTCGTTTTTCTTTTTTAAAGTGTCTTTAGCAATTCGAGGCATCTTCCCTTTCCAAATAAATTTGATAACTAGCTTTTCCAAGTCTGCAAAGTAGGTTGTTGGAATTTTGATTGGGATTGCATTGAATCTGTAGATGAGTTTGGGTAGAATTGACATCTTAATGACATTTAGCCTTCCTATCCATGAACATGGAATATTTTTCCATCTTTTAAGGTCCCCTTCTATTTCTTTTAGTAGAGTTATGTAGTTTTCTTTGTATAGGTCTTTTACATCTTTGGTTAAGTTTATTCCTAGGTACTTGATTTTTTTAGTTGCTATTGAAAATGGTATCTTTTTCTTGAGTGTCTCTTCAGTTTGTTCATTTCTAGCATATAGAAACATTACTGACTTATGTGCATTAATCTTGTATCCCGCTACTTTGCTAAATTTGTTTATTAGCTCTAGTAGGTGTATCGTTGATTTCTCAGGGTTTTCTAGATATAAGATCATATCATCTGCAAACAATGACAGTTTTACTTCTTCTTTTCCAATTTGGATGCCTTTTATTTCTTTGTCTTGCCGGATTGCCCTGGCTAGCACTTCCAGCACAATGTTGAATAACAGTGGTGACAGCGGGCATCCTTGTCTTGTTCCTGATCTTAGAGGGAAGGCTTTCAGTCTCTCACCATTGAGTACTATGCTGGCTGTGGGTTTTTCATATATGCTCTTTATCATGTTGAGGAAGTTTCCTTCAATTCCTACCTTTTGAAGTGTTTTATCAAAAACGGATGTTGGATTTTGTCAAATGCTTTTTCAGCATCTATTGAGATGATCAATTGATTTTTCCCTTTCGAGTTTTTAATGTGTTGTAATACATTGATTGTTTTTCTTATGTTGAACCATCCTTGCATGCCTGGAATGAACCCCACTTGGTCATGGTGTATGATTTTTTTAATGTGTCTTTGGATTCGATTTGCAAGTATTTTGTTGAGGATTTTTGCATCTATATTCATTAGGGAGATTGGCCGGTAGTTTTCCTTTTTTGTAGCATCTTTGCCTGGTTTTGGTATTAGATTGATGTTAGCTTCATAAAATGAATTAGGTAGTGTTCCATTTTTTTCAATGTTTTGAAAGAGTTTGAGTAAGATTGGTGTCAGTTCTTTCTGGAAAGTTTGGTAGAATTCCCCTGTGAAGCCATCTGGCCCTGGGCATTTATTTGTGGGAAGATTTTTGATGACTGATTGGATCTCTTTGCTTGTGATGGGTTGGTTGAGGTCTTCTATTTCTTCTCTGGTCAGTCTAGGTTGTTCATATGTTTCCAGGAAATTGTCCATTTCTTCTACATTATCCAGTTTGTTGCCATACAGTTGTTCATAATATCCTCTTATAATTTTTTTAATTTCTTCAGGATCTGCAGTTATGTCACCTTTTTCATTCATTATTTTGTTTATATGGGTCTTCTCTCTTTTTGATTTTGTCAGTCTAGCTAGGGGCTTGTCAATCTTGTTGATCTTCTCAAAGAACCAACTTTTGGTGATATTTATCCTTTCTATTGTTTTTTTGTTCTCTATGTCATTTATTTCTGCTTTAATCCTTGTTATTTCTTTTCTTGTACTTGGTTTAGGATTGGTTTGCTGTTCATTTTCTAGCTTCTTCAGTTGATCCATTAGTTCTTTGATTTTGGCTCTTTCTTCCTTTTTAATATATGCGTTTAGTGCTATAAATTTCCCCCTTAGCACTGCTTTTGCTGCATCCCATAGGTTTTGGTATGTTGTGTTCTCATTTTCATTCGTCTCTATATATTTAGCAATTTCTCTTGCTATTTCTTCTTTAACCCACTGATTGTTTAGGAGTGTGTTGTTTAACCTCCAGGTATTTGTGAATTTTCTAAGTCTCTGATGGTTATTGACTTCTAATTGTATTCCATTGTGGTCAGAGAATGTGCTTTGAATAATTTCAATCTTTTTAAATTTATTGAGGCTTGTTTTATGTCCCAGCATATGATCTATTCTGGAGAAAGTTCCGTGAGCACTAGAAAAGTATGTGTATCCTGTTGATTTGGGATGTAATGTCCTGTAGATGTCTGTTAAATCTAATTCATTTATCAGATTGTTTAGGTTTTCAATTTCCTTATTGGTCTTCTGTCTGGTTGATCTATCTATAGGAGAGAGTGTTGTGTTGAAGTCTCCCACAATTATTGTGGAAACATCAATTGCTTCCTTTAGTTTTGCCAATGTTTCTCTCATGTATTTTGTGGCACCTTGATTGGGTGCATAGACATTTACGATTGTTATTTCTTCTTGCTGAATTGCCCCTTTTATTAGTATGTAGTGGCCTTCTTTGTCTCTCAAAACATCCCTGCATTTGAAGTCTATTTTATCTGAGATTAATATTGCTACACCTGCTTTCTTTTGGCTGTAGCTTGCATGAAATATTTTTTTCCATCCTTTCACTTTCAGTTTCTTTGTGTCCCTGTGTCTAAGATGAGTCTCTTCTATGCAACATATTGATGGTTCATTTTTTTTGATCCATTCTGCGAATCTATATCTTTTAATTGGGGAGTTTAATCCATTTACATTCAACGTTAAAACCGTGAAGGCATTTCTTGAGTCGGCCATCTTATCCTTTGGATTATGTTTGCCATATTTTCCCTCTCTCTATTAATATCCTTTATTGTACCCATACCGAATCTCTTTAGTACTGAACCTTTCTCCAAGTCTCTCTGTCCTGTCTTTGTTTCTCTGTCTGTAGGGCTCCCTTTAGTATCTCCAGTAGGGCAGGTCTCTTGTTAGCAAATTCTCTCAGCATTTCTTTGTCTGTGAAAAATTTAAGCTCTCCCTCAAATTTGAAGGAGAGCTTTGCTGGATAAAGTATTCTTGGCTGGAAATTCCTCTCACTCAGAATTTTAAATATATCGTGCCACTGCCTTCTCGCCTCCATGGTGGCTGCTGAGTAGTCACTACTTAGTCTTATGCTGTTTCCTTTGTATGTGGTGAATTGCTTTTCTCTTGCTGCTTTCAGAACTTGCTCCTTCTCTTCTATGTTTGACAGTGTGATCAGTATATGTCTCGGAGTGGGTTTTTTTTGGATTTATTCTATTTGGAGTTCGCTGAGCATTTATGATTTGTGTATTTATGTTGTTTAGAAGATTTGGGAAGTTTTCCCCAACAATTTCTTTGAATACTCTTCCTAGACCTTTACCCTTTTCTTCCCCTTCTGGGACACCAATGAGTCTTATATTCGGACGTTTCATATTATCTATCATATCCCTGAGGTCCATTTCGAGTTTTTCAATTTTTTTCCCCATTCTTTCTTTTATGTTTTCATTTTCCATTCTGTCATCTTCCAGGTCACTGATTCGTTGTTCAACTTCCTCTAGTCTTGTACTATGAGTGTCCAGAATCTTTTAATTTGGTCAACAGTTTCTTTAATTTCCATAAGATCATCCATTTTTTTATTTAGTCTTGCAATGTCTTCTTTATGCTCTTCTAGGGTCTTCTTGATTTCCTTCATATCCCGTACTAGGGTCTCATTGTTCATCTTTAGTTCTTTGAGTAGCTGCTCTAGGTGTGTCTCTTCTGGTCTTTTGATTTGGGTGCTTGGGCTTGGGTTATCCATATCGTCTGGTTTTTTCATATGCTTTATAATTTTCTGTTGTTTTTGGCCTCGTGGCATTTGCTGACCTTGATAGGGTTCTTTTAGGGTTTGTAGACCAGTTGAAGTCCTTATCTCTAATTTATCAGATCTACAGCTTCGTGGAGTACACTTTCTCTAACTAACCAGCAGGTGGCGTCCACGAGCCACCTGTTCTCCACAAGCCAGATCTCCCCTGCTTAGCCTTTTTGGTGAGTGGGGGAGTGAGTCTTGTGGGGCCCAATTGGTGTCCCAAGCTTGCGTGTGTAGTTGGTGTTGCCTGCCCTGTATGTGGGGCGTGTTTCTGGGCAGTCGGGGAGGGGGGGTGGCCCTAACAATCAAATCTCCCTGATGATCCTAGAGTTTTAAAGCTACTGCAATAGTCTAATCCTTCTGTTCAGTCCTGCCACAGTTTGTCTCTGCCACTGACCCACAAGTCTTTGGTATTGGCGTATGGCTCCTGAGACTTGCAAGTGGGCCCCTCTTCCAGGCTGTGCACCCCGGGTCCTCTGTTGAGGGATGACTGTGCTATGTCGCAGGTGAGTGCCGTCCCCCCCAGGGCAGTTCTGGGCTGCTGGGCTGTGTTGGGAGGCTCCCAGTCTGCTCAAATGATGGCTGAATGGGGCTCTGTTAATTCACACTGCTCCCCCTTCCCAGCTCTGGGACATTCAGCTGAGGTTGCAGGGAAGGCTAATGTCCACGCCCAGTTTTGTGGTGTGTGCCTGTTATTTGAAGCACTTCCGTCACACTGGGTTGTCTGGGGCAGCTCTGGGCTATGGGGCTGGCGATGGGCAGGAGTGTTTCCTGTCCACCAGGATGGTGGCTGTGAGCGGACACCCCCCTTTTCTTGGGAAGTTGTGTTGTTTAGTGAATTTTCTCAGCCACTGGATTATTGCCTTTTGTCTCAGAGCTCTCTTAGTTCTGCTCTTGACTTGACGTGCCCAAATTTCAATTCTTTGAAGCTTTCTGTATTGAGCTTCTTAGAGTAATTGTTTTAGAAAAAGCAAAAAGGATTTAAAAAAAAAAAAAAAAAAAAAAAACGGCCCTCCTCAGAGATCTAATGGGTTATTGAAATGCTAATAGACAAAGCAACCAGGGCCATTAAGGAAAAGTGCCCAGGGCAGAGAGATCAGCCTTGCTTCGGGATTTGCATATGCCCTTCCCCTTTCTGTGTTCACCAGAACTCCAAAAATCCTCTGCTTTTATTTTGGAGTTTTTTCGTGTTGTTTTTTTTTTCTATGCCTGTCTCCTCTCTGCTGGGCTGGCTGCTCTCAGAGTCTCTGGTGTCTGGCCTCAGTCTATCTATGGTTGGAGTTTGAATCAGTAGAATGAGTTTCCGGTAAGAGCAGCCACTGCAATTCTCCCTTCTCCTTCCTGGAGCTGACAGCCCCTCCTCCCCCGGGACTGAGCCTGGCAGGGAGGGGCGCGGGTCCCCTGGCCGCAAAAACTTACAGATTTCGCTGATCTCAGCAGTTCCACGTTTTCATGAGTGTTGTATGAAGTATGCCCAAAGACAGATTGCTCTGTGGTGTCCAGTCCACTCAGTTCCTGGCTTTTTACCTACTTTCCTGGAGGAGTAACTAAAACATACAGCTCACCAGTCTACCATCTTGCCCCGCCTCTGTACTACTTCTTGAATCTAACATTTAAGTGCCCTCTTTTGCCTCTCCTTGGAGCTACCTGCGCTGGAATTGTGATAGGGGTCTCATACTTAATTTTTCTCTGCAGATTTCAGAAGTCCACACAACTAGGCAATTTGACATATGATTGTTGTTATTCTGGCAGAAGGGGGTAGGACCCAAACAGAACCTCAGGATGAATGAAGCGTCATATCCAAAAAAGATAATTGGTTATTTAGATATCTTAACTAACAATATACCCCCTTTAGAGTTATTTAAAAACTCAGCACTAAAACAAGAAATGAGCTATTTTTCTGGAAGCCCTCATTAACCATTAATTCCTAGTATCATAAGAAGAAAATTTTTTGTGTCCTATCTGACATGAAAATTCTGCTTGTAGACTGTAAAATTTTCCATGTACATGTACTAGTTGACTAAAATGGAAGTGTTAAAAGTAGATGGGTGAGGAGGAATTATGGAGAGTATACCTAGGATCAAAGTTGCTAAACCAAGGATACAGTGGCCTATAGGACTCAGATGTCTTAGAGAACAATCTCTAAGAGGAAAAGAAAAGGGAAAATGAGTGGCAAGTTAATAAAAGATAAGAAGGAAATGGGAGAAAAAGTCACAACTACTGTTGGTGGGGAACCTCTAAGACTTAAGCTTGGAGATTAAGGAGAATTAGAGGGTCAGAAAGCCTTAGCTGTGGTGAGAAACAATAATAATAATAATAATAATAGTAATGGCTGCCTTTATTCAATGCTTGTTATGTGAAAGGCACAGACTAAGTGTGTCATGTGAATTATTATATTTACTTCTCATAGCCCTCCTATTTTACAGGCCAGGAAATTGAAGCTCAGAGAGACTGGGTAACCTATTCAAAGTGCATCAGTGGCATTTGAAGCCAAGTCTTTCTGGCTTGAGAGTCCCGCTCTTAACCATCCAGGAAACCATCATTGTTTCCTCAGGGTAGTGAAAGGTAGAGGGAATATTCTAGTTTGGGTAGAAATAGAATTTAGGTAGAACTAAGATTTCCTGGTTATTTCTTAGTGAACTCTCAAGAGAAGGGCCTAGACAAGGCTAGATTCAGATAACTGAATCAAATAATTAAGACTAAGGATTGTCTATTGTATTTTTTGCTGTGTAACTCAACTTCTTACTTCACACAGGTGCTAAAATGCAAATGCATAAAAAGTACTGATAGATCTATGTTTCTAGATATATGAGGTACACTGTACAAAGATATAAGTGGTAAAAAGGATAAAAATGGTGGAGGGACAGAGGGGCATAGGAAAAGTATATGAATATGCCATCAAAGTTGGTATCAAACCAAATATGATTATTATATATTTAGGATGTTAAAATTTAACCCTATATTAACCACAAAGAAACTAAATGAAGAATATATCCAGATAGAAATGAAAAGGCACTCAATACGATGCAACACACGAAAAAGCTAATAAATACAAAAATAGGCATTAACAGAAATGAGGTACAAAAATGGCATAAGACTTACAAGGCTAAATAGCAAAATGGCAGAAGAAAGTCCTGTATTATCAATAGTGGCTTTAAATATAAATGGATTAAACTGTCCAGTCAAAAGGCAGAGATTGGCGGAATGGATAAAAAGGTATGACCCAACTATATGCTGTCTGCAAGAAACTCATCTTAAATTCAAAGATACAAGTAGGTTGAGGGTGAAAGGATGGAAAAAATATACACTATGCAAGTAGTAACCAAAAGAGAGCTGGGTTGGCTATATTAATATTGGATAAAATAGACTTTAATTCAAAAAGTTACAAGGGATGTGATGGTTAGGTTCATGTGTCAACTTGGCCAGGTGATGGTGCCCAGTTGTCTGGTCAAGAAAGCACTGGCCTAACCATTACTGCAAGGACATTTCATAGCTGTTTAATAAACCAGAAGGCTGGTTTATTAAATCATCAGTCAGTTGGTTGCATCTGTGGCTGATTACATCTACAATCAATTAAGGGAGTGTCTTCTTTTGCAATGAGAGAATACAATCAGTTGGATTTAACCCAGTCAGTTGAAGAATTTTAAGGGAGAAGAGAGAACTTTCACTTCTCCTTCAGCCAGCCAGCCTCTCCTGAGGAGTTCATTGAAGACCTTCATTAGAGTTGCCAGTTTACAGCCTGCCTTATGGAATTTAGACTGGTGCATCCTGCCCTACAGAATTTGGACTTATGCATCACCACAGTTGCATGAGACATTTTTATAAAATCTCATATTTACAGATATCTCCTGTTGGTTCTGTTTCCCTAGAGAACCCTGACTAATACAAGGGACAAAGACGGTCATTATATACTGAAAGGGGACAATTCAACCAGAAGATGTAACAATTATAAATATAAATGCACCTAACAGCAGAGCCCCAAAATAGATGAAGCAAATGCAGATATGAAGAGAGAAATTGATGGTTCTACATTAATAGTGGAAGACTTTAACATACCACTCTCAATAATGGATAGAACATCTAGTCGAAGATCAATAAGTAAGTACAGGACTTGAATGATACACTGAATCAAATAGACATATATAGAACACTGCACCCAACAAAAACAATACACATTCTTCTCGAGTGCACAAGGATTATTCGCTAGGATAGATTATATTTTGGGTCACAAAATAAGTCTCAATAAATTAAAAAATACTGAAATCATACAATGTATATTTTCCAACTACAACAGAAGGAAGCTAGAAATCAATAACAGGGAGAAGTGGAAAATTCACAAATATGTGGAAATTAAACAACATACTCTTAAACAGTCAGTGAGTTAAAGAAGAAATCAGAAGTGAAATTAGGAAATCTCTTGAGGCAGAAGAAATGAAATGAAAATACAACATACTAAAACTTATGGGATGCAGTGAAGGCAGTGCTGAGAGGGAAATTTATAACTCTAAATGCTTAAAAAAGAAGAAAGACTTCAAAACAGAGATGTAACCTCAAAACTGGAAGAATTAGAAAAAGAAGAGCAAACTAAACCCAAAGCAAGCAGAAGGAAGGAAATAGAGATTAGAGATAAATGAAATAGAAAACAAAGCAAAAGAAAAAACAATAGAGAGAATTAAAAAAAAGTTTGTTCTTTGAAAAGATCAATAAAGTTGACAAACCTTTAGCTAGACTGACAGAAAAAAAAGAGGATAAAATAACAAAAATCAGAAACGAAAAAAAGGGACATTACTGTGGACCCTGCTGAAATAAAAAGGACTATAAGAGGATACTATGAACAGCTATATGCCAATAAATTAGACAACCTAGATGAAATGGACAAATTCTTAAAAGCAAACTACCTACATTGATTCAAGAAGAAATAGGAGATCTCAACAAACCAATTACTAGTAAAGACATTGAATCAGTAATAAAAAACCTCTTAACAAAGAAAAGCCCAAGACCAGATGGCTTCACAGGGGAATTCTACCAAACATTCCAAGAAGACTTAACTCCAATTCTTGTGCAAACTCTTACAATAAATTGAAGAGGGGTGATGAGATGGTTTGAAGAAAAGATCATATTCTTAAAGCTAATCCATTCCTGTGGGTGTGGACCCATTGTATGTAGGATCTTTTGGTGAGTAGGATTTTAACTTGAGATGTGACCCACCTCATTCAGGGTGGATCTTAATCCTCTTGCTGGAGTCCTTTTATAAGAAGATAAAAGAGAAAAGCTCAGAAAGAAAGTCACAGATGGGGCAGCAGAAGCTGAAAGCAATGAAACCCAGGAGAGAAGGACTATTAGACGTCTCCATGTGCCTTGCTATCTGACAAAGGAATCCCAGATTGCCAGCAGCCTGTATTCAAGGGTTATCTAAAAAAGACTACAGTTTACAAAGACTTAGATGGTCTTTATAATTGTATATAGGAAAATCAATTACCTACTTTTACATACATGTTTGAAATTGTGCGTGAGTAGCACTCTTGCTATGCACTTTGTATCCCAATAAGCTCGCATATCTGTAGCTGAGTAGAGTTATTACTTTCAAGATTGGTGATGTTGTATTTTCCTGGAAGGAGTGACGAGTATTCTGGAAAAAGTAAAAAGAAAAGACTATGTAGCCAATGTTAAAGCTCTAGCAAGGAACTCAGTCTCTTAGATGATGAGGCATCGACAGTGAAGGGCTTGCTAGGTTTTGTCTTTTACCCCAGCTCATGATGATGTCTTACAAGGAAGGTACAGAAGCAACAAAAACTATGACTTATAACACAGAAAGGCCATCAAAACCCCACATTTCTTAAAGAAGCATTGGGACTTTGGCAGTTTTCAGAGCAGATCCAGCCCAAGGAACCATTGCTAGTCTGAACAGCTCCTCCCAGAGACACACCTTTATGACTGAGAATCTCTGGAACCAAGGCCTGGCTGGGAGAGTGGGCAGATTCCTGAACTGGACAGCTGGGGGATAATAAAGATCAAAAGTCCGTATGCGTCACTCTTTACTTTGAGGCCACTTTAGATTCTTGAATCACCCTGCACTTCCTTCTACAGGCTTGGTGACTTTCAGCCTTTGTTTCGTCTGTTGCGATTTGTCTCGGGAGAATCCCAAGCCATTCTAATATAGAACAAATCACAGAGTCACAGACTGTCAGAATTACTAGGCATTCCAGGTCATCCAGTCATCACCAAGCATTTTGTTAAAGCTCTCATAGATGAGTAGCTTGGTTTTAGGCACGCTACAGAGCTAGTAAGGACGTAGTCACGAGACAGGTGTAGCTTTAGGGTCACACCTCATTTGTTCCACACCTTTTTACTAAGAACCTCCAGGCTTTTTAAAAAATTAACTTTTAGAGTTATCTCTTCCTTCTGAACTGTGGCAGAGAGAGATTGAGGATGGTGAGGAGTACAGAAAGGTCATGTTGATTTAGATTTTGAGTGTATCTTCCAGGTTGCCCCCACATGAGGGAAGATGTTTCAGGGGTCCCCAAGACCCACCTCCAGTTTCAATGATATTTTAGAAGGACTCACAAAATTCAGAATATACTTGTACTCATGGCTAAGATTTATTACAGCAAAAGGGTATAAAGCAAAGTCCGCAAAGCAAAAAGGCACATGGGGGTAAAGTTTTGAGGAAACATGCCCAAAGTTCCAAGCATCCTCTCCCAGAAGAGTTGCTGAATTCCTCCAGCAATGCATTGTGACAATATGTGTGGAGCACTGTCTACTGGGGAAGCCCATGACAGACTTGCACCCAGGGTTTTTACTGAGGGCTGCTTATGCCAGCACCCTCTGCCTACCACATACCAGAATTTGAAGGAAATTCCTAGAAGGAAAGCATGTGTTCATCATAAACCATTTTGTTTCCACAAACATTCTAGGCAGAGTGAGCCACTCTTATCATTTAGGGAAATTTTCATATCAATGTAGGGAACTGTTTATCAGAGTTCCAGATGCCAGCCAAGGGCTGACCTTGAAAGGAGGCCTTTCTAATGATAGCAATCTCAGCTTGCTATGTGAACTTTTCTGAACAGCAGAGTAAAACGTTTCATTATTTATTCTGTTACAACTTATTAGGTTGCCGGCAGTAAGGTAAATGTGATGGTTTATCATCATCACTGTAAGTCCTGGACTCATATTTCTAATAGGTCATTCATCACTACCTGAATGCCCTAAAATACCTCAAACCCAGTATGTCCAAAACTGAATTCATTCTCTCTCCCCATGTTCTAGCTCCTTCTTTTGTGTACACTTCACTAGTGAATAGCCCCTCCATCTCTCTTATCAATGACGTTATTCTTAACTTCCACCTTGTTATAACTTCCATAACTAATCAGTTGCCAGGTCCTGTAGATTCCACTGCTTAATTATCTCACAAAGTTCTTCTTTATTCCTTAGTTCAACTTTTGTCATTTCACTCTAGGATGGTAACTTTTTAATAGGTCTTTCTCTATAATCACTCACTTTTATTCCAGTCCTCTTCCATAAAGTCCTGCCACCAGAGTTCTTTTCATTTTTTCTTTTAAAAAAAATAATATTTTTAACTTCTTATTTTGAAACAACTTGAGACTCACTAAACTATTTTCTTTATTAGAAAAAGCAATATGTATACTTTGTCAAAATTCAAATAGTACCAAAGGGTATGCAATGAAAAACAAGTTCTCTCTTTCCATATTCTCTGTCTCTTCCCCAGAGGTACTCATTGTTGATTGTTTGTCATCTACCTTCCAAAATTTTTCTCTGCCTGTACAAGCATGTGTATGTAGATATATTCTTAAAGCACACACACTCTCTATACCTCATACAAAGTGGAAGTATACTGTACACACTGGTTCACACCTTGCTTTTTTTCACTTAATTTGTTACCTTAAAGATCTGTTCCTGCTGATCTTTCTCATATTTTAAGGAAGGTACCATAGCATTCTATTATATAAATATGATTCTAATTTAGTCAGTTCCCTCTTGATGGCTATTTAAGTTATCTCTAGGATCTTGCTATTCTAAAGAGTTATTTTTGAAAAACATGGATTTGATCATGTCCTTCCCTAGCTCAGACATCTTAAATGATTTCTCATTGTTTGCAGCCATTCCTGCAGCTGGGAACCAGGGGTGCAAGCAGGTTGCCAGGGGTGATACCTGAGGCCACAGGAGGAACAACGGCTTATCTTCTTGGCACTCCTTTTACAAAAATGGTCATTGAGCTGGTAAGTTATTAAAAACTCTATTATAGTGTAGAATATGGAATTATCATGAATTTTTCTGATGACAGCAGGATACTTCCAAGAAATTCATGGAGGATTCTTCCAGCTATACTCCTAGATTCTCCTAAAAGCTCATGTTTTCCTTTCTTGCCTAGAGGACCCTAGTGGAAAGTTTGAGGAGCTGAGTCTACAGGATACAGTCAGAACTTCCTAGCATAGGTTTGAGACTCCTCACAATGTTTTACTTTGGTCCCATACTATCTTTTGGTCCCATCCTTACCTGATGTTGCTCCCCATGTGCTGTTTCATGCACATAGAACTACTTGCTGTTCCCTGATTCCCTTTGCCTAGAAGGCTTCTACTCTAGTCTTCTATCCATAAAGTCCTGCCACCAGAGTTCTTTTCATTTTTTCTTTTAAAAATAATATTTTTAACTTCTTATTTTGAAACAACTTAAGACTTGCCAAACTATTTCCTTTATTAGAAAAAGCAATATGCTCATCCCTGACAGGCAGTACAGCCTAGAGCTGAAAACCACGGACTCTGGAGCCAGGCTACCTGGGTTTGAATCCTTCTGTGCCATGTTTCTAGCTGTGTGATCTTGAGCAAGTTACTGAGCATCTCTGAGCCTCAGTGACCTTGTTTGTAAAAAACAGGTACTACAGGTACCTGGTAAGCTTATCATGAGATTTAAGTGGGTCAATCCAGGTAATGTACTTAGAGCACTGTCTGGCACATAGTAAGTACTATATAAAGGTATTGTTAATACTATATCATTTTTATTATTTGAGGTTCCGTTTCTATAATTCTCCCTGGTACCTTCTTCTGCCTTCCCATAACACCTGCTTATAGTACTTAGCACATTATTTTGCAGTGACTTTCTTTGTCCCTTTAGGCAGTTCTCTTCCGTAGAGAGGAGACCTTGTCTTATTTATCTTTATATCCCCAGAATTTAATAGTAGATATCAGTTGATGTTGAGCAAATGTTAACTGAATGAGGTAATAATTATGATAATAATGGTCTGAATTCTTACATCTGTTCTTATTTCCGTGTCTTGTCCATTGGTTTGGGCAATAACTGGTGATTTTTGTCCTAGAGGGGCTTTTAACAGCCTCAGCAGGGTTTGTAAGTGAAAACATTACTGCAGAAATAATTTACATTAAACTGTGTTTCTCCAAAAACAGTAGGTAGTCTCCAAAAACAAGTTCCATGGATAAATAAATTTGAGAAATTCTGGGTTATGCAAAATTAAACAGAAGTCTTTAACATAGGACTTACTAAAAAACCTTTACTGACATTTTTGGGGGAGATGGGCGGAGTGTAGGGTACCGTTAACAAATTTTTTAAACTTTTTTGACCAGAAGACCTTTTTCTCACAGAACATTTATCAACATCTAGTGGAACTAGTTCTATGGAATGTAACTGATGAGAAAGGACACTAACTTGGCCTTATTCACTCTGTAGCTGACTAGCCTGGGGCATGGGAGTGCCGCAACTGTGGCGCCATGTGATTGCCAGAGTCCCAGGCCTGTAGAGCCTCTCTAATTCCCTTCTAAAACACTTGTCGAGGAATGGATGTGGCCATTAACATGCTCAGGGATGACATAATGAGTTTCTGTCATGTATACTGACCAAGAAAACAAGATTCTTGCCCTCAAGGAACTAACTAGGGACTCAGAACACATAGCAGCACACAAAGCCTGGTGTGTTTGTTATAGAGAATGTGGGGCCCTCTGCTGGCTGCAGGGAGCTGGGAGTCAGAACATTCTCAAGGAGAAAGGGACTTTAGTCTGGTACAGAACTCTCAAGGTCTAAGTGGAGAGATAGCAGTCCAAGCAGTGATAATTATTATTATTATTATTATTTAGATCAAACAGTTAATGACAGACTGGGAGCAGTATTTTCCATTACTTTTCACTACCTCTGAAGCTCAGGTCTCTGAATCAGAAAATGTATATGCACAGAAAAGTGAAACTAGGGAAGAATTTATTTCATGTAGCTGCCTGAGGTTCCTGGATTTGTTCAGAGCATCATGGTTTGGATATTTTTTCTGTTCCCATTTTCCAATCAATGGCCCCAGACATGTTTCTCTCTCAATCTCTCTCTCTCTCTTGCTCTTGCTCTCTTTCTTTTTGTTTTTTTTTTTTTAAATCTATCTTCTTATAGCTTCTGTCTTTGACCAGTCTTGACAAAGATGTTTGTGTCTTGAAACATGCTGCTGTTTCAAAGCATAGCACATCTTTAGAAGCCAGAGGGCCAGATTCACTTACCTGTGGTTTACCAGCCAAGTAATTGCTGCTGGGAGGAAAGTGACATGGTGAGAAAGTGCCTTCAGAATGAGAGTTTGCAGTCCTGTGGTTCCTGGTGTTCCATGTAAACACTAAGCAAACAGGAATGTAATAAATGTGCAGCAGATTAGAATGAAATAGGCCACCCACTCTTGCTCCAGGCTCCTCTCAAGCCACCCAGCCTGCTCATCCGGAGCATAAGGCACACTGGTGCTGAGTGCCAAGGAACTAACATCAACTCCCCAAGAACAGTGCTGCCCACCTCGCTCTCCAGCTTGACACCCCTCAACAATTCCTCTCTGCTTTCTGAATACTCTGAACCCTGCTGATGTTCTATCATGGATTCCAGCCTGCCTTAGTCAACTTATCTTCTGACCTCTCTATGCTCACCCCTACTCTGCTAAGACCATGCACCATGCTTTCCCCATCTTGGAGTGTGTGCTACACCTTTCTTGGTCTTCTGCCTTTGCTTGTGGAAATCCTATGACTTTTCCAAGACTCGTGAATCATTCAGGCTTGGGTTCAGCTGCATGTAAGAGAAGTTCCTCTATATTGGCTGAACCAATAGGGATTAATTTGTCTCATGGAACAAGAAGTTCAGAGGCAGGCAGTCCAGGGCAGATATGGCTGCTCAGGTACTCCATCATACTTCCTACTCCATCATACTTTCTATTCCACCTTCCTTCGTGGAGTAAGAAAAGCTTTATACAAGGAAGAAATAAGAATTGGAAGAAGCAGCCCTAGAAGAAACTTGCATATATCTCATTGACCAGAAAGAAGTTATCTAGCCACCCCAAGCTGCAAGGGAGTCTAGGAAAGTTTTTAGCTTTCCAGCCCTACTAAAAGCCAACTAGAAGGGAGTTGGAAAGAGTGTCAGATGATCTAATATGTTTTAAATGCTACCTCCTCCCTGAAGCCTTTTCCAAACATTTTAAAACTTTCTTTGCTTTAGTCTAACATGAGTCTAACATGTAAACCCTTTTCAGACACTTATACTTTGCCTTGTGTTATCTACTTGTATTCTCTTTTCTTTAGGATTTTAAGTTTCTCAAGGGTGATTATTGCATCTTTCACATGCTTATTTCCCTTGCAGATTCTTTTAGATTGACCCATGATTTTTGCTTCTTTTTTGTGTGTCCTTCCTCCTCTTCTTCCTTTCCTAAAATGCACATAGTATATACATCCCATAAGCATGTGTTAATTTAAACTGAGTTGAACTAAATAGGGAATGATGGCATGATTATTGGAATGGGCACTGGGTTTAGAATTGAATTCTGAGTTTATTGTGTGACTTTGTGTGAATCACATGACCTTGGATCTCAATTTCGTCATCTGTAAAATTAAGGGATTAGATTAGATTGTCTCAGAACTTTCTTCCAGCTTTAAGAACCCAGGGACTTTTATGAATGGAATTGATTAGCCATTCTAGGAGGTAGGTACTCTAAGGAGATGGAGCCCATTCAAGCTCATTGAGAATGGAGGAGGTGGAGTGTGTCTCACCTGTCTTGGCAGTTTATGAGCACAGGCCAAGTCCAGAGGGACAGAAGGTAAGTGGCACTGAGGAGACTGGCCCAGAACAGCATGGATCAGGGGGCTGAGAGTAAGAGGCCTGTGCCATTATAAGTAGGGAAGAGCAATCTTAGAAGGTCATGTTTCAGGAAGAGGAGACCTCAGATCACCAATCTTGAAGCCCTCTGAACCTTACTTCCTAAT
This sequence comes from Choloepus didactylus, assembly GCF_015220235.1. Classification (NCBI taxonomy): domain Eukaryota; kingdom Metazoa; phylum Chordata; class Mammalia; order Pilosa; family Megalonychidae; genus Choloepus; species Choloepus didactylus. The sequence goes on along the minus strand of NC_051325.1, from coordinate 32,857,130 downwards.
AACAAGAGGTGGGATCTCACTATACTTCAAGCAATGTATGTAAAGCGGAATGGGATTGCCAGTGTGTCTCATATTCCTACATGGAACAGGGAAGCAAGACTTACGGGTTGACTGTACTCTGCCTGTGAACGGGGATTTAGATTCCAATCTATAAAAGATAGGCATTGGCATATATCACTGGAGTTTTTGTTGTTTGTTAAGTATAAAAATGTTCAAAAATTTGTTGTGGTGATAAATGCACAATTATGTGATGAAACTGGGAGCCAACACTGGTTTTTAAATCTTTAGCACTAGGACAAAAATAGTTTAAGAGCTTGAATGGTTTCCTCAAGCAGTAAGCCTGATCTTGGTGAGAAAGACTTGATGATTCATGGAGCTCCTGAAGCATCTGTATCTCTGAATACTCCTGTAGCCACAGTATGAACATCACTAGACTAGGGCACCTCTAAGTGCCCTCCCTGCTGTCTGACCCCAGGCCTTTTGGGGCTATTGTTACATTTTCCCCCAAGTTTTCCAAGTATTGGCATTTTTTTAGAATGAAATTGAATTAATAAGGTATCATCAGGACCTGTGATCTCAGACTGACATGTTTCATTCACCTCTGTACATTGCTTGTTTCAGATCATTCCTTATTCTCTTAATTGAAGTTTTATTTGCTCTTCCCCACCCCAATACAGGCTTTGTTCTTCTTTTGTGGCCTTATACACACACTCATTCACGAGACGCTATGACAAATACAGCCACTTCTATCCCTTGTCTCCCAGTTTTGTGAGTCACAGGTGGTCAGTGAAGCTGCTGCTGAAAAGAAATCTCACACCTGGACTCTACTCAATGCCTTGCCTCAGAGGTGGAAGTTTGCTGACTTAAATACTTTGTTTTTGTGGTCTCCTGGGGGAAAGACCTTTCTTTGTTGGTTTCACGAGTGACCTGCCAGGCCAGTTTCACAGGGGTTCACCAGGTAGTAAAATGGCCATAACCTGTGGTTCTTCCTCCTACTCTTTCAACTTAGTAATAACAACAACAGCAGGAACGACAACTATGATTACGACGACACTCCATATTTAGAGAGTGGCTCGTTTGTAGCAGGAATTGAGCTAGATGCACCACATATATTACCTTTAATCTTTATAACTTTAAAAGGGAGATATTATGGCCCCCATTTTGCAGATGAAGAAAGCTCATGGAAATTAAGTCCCTGTCCGAAGTGGCCCAGCTAGGACAAAGTAGAGCCTGGATTCAAACCTAAGTCTGTCCAATTCCAGCACTCATTTTTTTCTAACTCTCCATAAAGAGACAGTATGCCTTTTGGGGGTGTTGAGTGTCTGTTTGATAAATAAAAGGAAGAAAGCAGAGAAAAAGCAATTGATAACTTTGAAACTATTAAAACTTTACTTGGAAATTAGGTGAGACCAATTTTAAAGTCAAATCTTATTTCTAAGGAGAAAACACAGGTTGACATAGGTACAAATGCATCCATGTGACCTTGTATAAGTCTTTGTAACTGTCTGAGCCTCAGGTTCCTTATCTATAACACGGAAGAAGCAAGGCCTGTGTAAAGCTGCTGTAAGCAATGGATCATCAGCTCCCCTGGAAAACCCAGTCATTTTCTCAGAGATTTTCTCAAATGAATATTAAGTCAAGGACAGATAATTATAATAGCTAATTTAGAGCTACAAAGTGCTTTGCAGTTTACGAAGTTCATTTCTATCCATTAGCTCATTTAATCCTCCAGACAGCCCCATGAGGCAGGTGTTGTCATAACTGGAACCTTTAGCTAACAACAGATCAATGAATGTTGATTGAACACCCACTGTTTTGCCCGATTATTCTTGGATCTGAGTGGGATACAGATATACAGAGATGACTAAAATGTGGATTGCATGTGATTTTTATTTTGTTTTATTTTCATTATCTTCCCACAATGAACTAATCATTAGAAAAGATTACTCCCCACCAAAAGAAATACAAGGTAAGAAAAAAAAAAGAGTCCCCCTAAAGAAGGAAATTAAAGTCTAGTGGAAGAGACAGATATGCACAGTGAACCAAAATAGATGACAGATCATGGTAAGTTTTATCAAAGAAGTACAGACAAATGGGGCAATTAATTTTGACTCTAGGAGCAGGGGGCTTTTAAATGCTCTGTGAATAATAATCCTAGTCCAGTCTACCTCACAGAGTGGTTATAAAAGTTCAGCAAAATGGAAAAAAGCTCTGAAGTCCTGTATATCTGTAGCCAATTATTATTATTTCTGCTCATGTTTTCCAGTTGAGTTGGGAATGTTAGTTATTCTGTGCCCCTGGGGTAGCTGTGCTGTGCCAGGGGATGTTTGAGGATTATCCACCGAGCAATTCTTTGGACCCTTGAACTCATTTTGGGCATGGCACCCCAGTAGCTACTAAGTTTAGTCCTACTACTTTGACTCTTAACCCCATTTCCTTTCTTTGTCTCCAGCTTTTTGCATCTTCTCTCTTCCTTTTCCTTCTTTTAAACTTCTTTAATCCTTCTCTTCCTTTTTCCATAATGTTTTTGGGGTCCCCAAGACCACCTCCAGGTTCAGTGATTCAGGAGGAGGTCTCACGAGGCGCAGCATATGGTTGTACTCACAGCAATGATTTATTACAACAAAAGGATACAAAGCAAAATCATCAAAGGGAAAAGGTACATGGGGGTGAAGTCTGGAGGAAACCAGACACAAGCTTCCAAGAGTCGTCTCCCAGTGGAGTCACATAGGATGTACTTAATTCCTCCAGCAAAAATTGTGATAACACATGTGAAATGTTATTGACCAGCCAAGGGCCAACCTGGCCAACAGGTATTTCTAGGGAGAGCCGTCTCAGACCTGCTATGTTAGCGCCTTTCTGCACAGTCTATCCCCTTGACCCTTGGTCAAAATATCTTTATATCAAAATCATTATACTTGGACCCTTTGCTAATTTCCTAGAGCTGCCATAATAACTTACCACAAATGTGGTGGCTTAAGACAACCCAAACTTATTCTCTCCCAGTTCTGGAGGTTAGAAGTCCGAAATCAAGGTGTCAGTAGGGTGCCCTCTGAAGGCTCTAGGGAAGATTCCTTCCTTACCTCTTCCAATTTCTGGTGGCCCCAGGGTTTCCTTGGCTTGTGGCAACATAATTCCACTCTCTGCCTCCATCTTTGCATGGCCCTCTTCTTTCTGGGTGTCTTTGTCCTTTCCTCATCTTATAAGGACAACAATAATTGGATTTAGGGCCCACACAATCCAGTACAATAACACCTCAAGCTCCTTAATTATATCTGCAAACATCTTATTTCCAAATAAGGTCCCATTACAGATACTGGGGGTCACGACTTGGGCATATCTTTTTTGGGTAAACTATTCAACCTACTATAGACCATTCAGCAGCGTGCCCTTTAGGGATCCTGGTTAGTTAAAATAAGTCCCATTAACCTTAAAGGTCTATGTTAGAAAGCCTAGTGGCTTTCTTCTTAAGTTTCTGTATGAGTCTTTTTACCCAGCCCCAGGCATCAATTCAGGCACACACAACTCTGGCCAGTAAGTTGAAGTTGACCTAAAAGCCTTCCAGGGCTAAGGCAGTATCACGACAGTTAGGGCACATATATAAGAAGTTCCAGATGGCACACACAGTATGCAAATTGTTGCAAAATACAGTATGCAAATTGTAAACAAAGAGTTTATGATTGTTAGAGCACCCCAAGCAGGGCATACATTGGTCAGGGAGTACAGGTTAGCAGGGCCTCCAGTGTGGCCTTGACATTCACCCTAGACTTTCCACCCTAGACTTTTCCAATTCATTCTGCCCGGTTCTTAGTTTCAGAGGTTCTGCCTGGTCTACCATTTTTAAATTCCATGGGTAACTTTTGCCTCTCACAACAGACAGTAAAATCAGCTGCTGTTTCATATCATGCATGACTCCATAGCCACCAGGCTCACATGTTCATAATCTGCCACCCCTTCAGCTGTCCCTTCCCAAACATGTGTTCACCATATCTCAGAGTCAGGGTCATTCTAGCAAATTCCACTGCTGACACCCTGTGGTGGGGGTCCCCTAGACTACCCCCAAGTTCAGTGATTCACTAGGAGGACCCACAGGATTCAACATGTAGACATACCCACAGCTATGATTTATTACAGCTAAAGGATACAAAGCAAAATAAGCAAGGGAAAAGAAAGTGCAAAAGACGAAGCCTGGAGGAAACCAGGTGCACACTTCCTAGAGTCCTCTACTGCAGGACATGCTCAATTCCTCTAGCAAAGACTGTGACAACATGTGTAAAAGGTCGTTTACCAGGTGTGCTGGTTTGAATGTATTATGTCCCCCAAAACGCCATTATCTTTGATGTAATCTTGTGTGGGCAGATGTATCAGTGTTGATTAGATTGTAATTCTCTGTGTGTTTCCATGGAGATGTGCCCCACCCAACTGTGGGTGATGACTCTGATTGGATAATTTCCATGGAGGTGTTACCCCACCCATTCAGGGTGGGTCTAAATTAAATCACTGGAGCCATATAAATGAGCTGACAAATGGAACTCAGTGCAGCTGTGAGTGACATTTTGAAAAGCAACCGAGAGTAACATTTTGAAGAGGGGCTACAGCCAAGAGGGACACTTTGAAGAATGCACAGAAGCTGAGAGAGTAGCTGCAGATGAGAGACAGTTTGAAGACAGACATTGAAAGCAGACTCTTGCTCTGGAGAAGCTAAGAGAGGACAAACACCCCAGGAGCAACTAAGAGTGACATTTTTGAGGAATTGCAGCCTAGAGAGGAACGTCCTGGGAGAAAGCCATTTTGAAACCAGAACTTTGGAGCAGATGCCAGCCATGTGCCTTCCCAGCTAACAGAGGTTTTCCGGACACCATTGGCCATCCTCCAGTGAAGGTACCCGATTGTTGATGACTTACCTTGGACACTTTATGGCCTGAAGACTATAACTGTGTAACCAAATAAAACCCCTCTTATAAAAGCCAATCCGTCTCTGGTGTTTTCCATTCTGGCAGCATTAGCAAACTAGAACACCAGGGGAGTTCACCTGAACCTAGGAGGGCAAGGTTTTGATCTGGAGTTGGTCACGTAGACACCCTCTGCCCAGTACGTATCCAGACTCCAGACCCCCAGAAGGAATGCAGGTGTGCAGCATAAACCACATTGTTTGCAGTTTAGCTCAGGGAGCCACTCTTATGATATAGGCAGTGGTGGGAACCCTGCTTTAAGGTAAGTTCCCAGATGCCAGTCAGGGTCCAGTCTTGCAAGCAGGCCTGCTACATTAGCTCTTTTCTGCACACACACTTAAGAAAGAAGGAAAGCAAAATAGAACACATTTATCTGGAGTCCCAGCTTGTTTTGTTATTGTTGTTATTTTCAGTAAATTCTATTATATGCCCTGGAAGAAAATGGATTCAAGCCAACATTTTCTAGCAGTGTCTCTAGAATAAGTCCACTTATTCTCAAAACACATATACACAAAGCCCCACAAATGGTCTGGCTTTTGGAAAATTCTCCAAAGTGTGCCATGCTGTTGCACTTCATCATGGATAATAGCATAAGCAGCCCATTCTCCTTCTAGCCTTTACTACTCTGGCCAGCATTTCATCTCTTCTACTCTTATGGGAGTTTGTGCTTTTCCTCCATTATAACCTTCTAGGCTGGTTTGGACCGAGGTTGTGCTCACATGTATTTCTCTTTGAAGGCAAGAACTGCAGCTCGTTCATGTTGTATCTGGTGCAGTGCTTAGCTGAGCAGCTTGGGAGCCCAGGTAATGCCCACTGGGTTATACTGAACTGGCTGGGGTTCTCCAAGTCCACTGTGCTCATTGGAGAAAGGAGGTCAGAGTCTTAAAGAGTGCTGAGAAGTTGTCTTAAAAATCATCTCTTCCACTTCCTCCTAAATTCACAGGCTGGAAATGTTTCAGAAAATTGATGAGGAAAAAATTATAGCTCATTGATTTCTAATTATAAGTGTTTCATGCATTTTTGTTATTTTTCAAAAAGCTTCTCTAGTTTGAGTTTTATCCCCTCCTAGTAGCAGAAGATACTAGTCTTGCTGCAATGGATCTGTTTTGACAAATGTAGTTTTTTGCTTTATCTTAATGTTAAAAGTATCTGTGATTTGTTTTAGAGCCCAGTTGAGTATAATGATATATTAGATTTGGAATGGACATTAGAAGCTATTGAGTCCAGTTTCCTGCCTCAGTCCCCTCTCTGACACCTTGATGGTTAGCCATATTGCCTTTCTGTTTGTCCATCTGGACAAGTCTCTGTTTGGGTTCAGGACATTGCAGCTTTGGGAGAAATGTTATTTCTATTAAGCTGCAGACTGCCTCCCCTGCCACTGCCCCCTAGATCTTGTCTCTGTCCTCTGGGGCTACGCAGAGTACACCTCATCTCTCAGGCAACCCTTCCTTGGCTTTAAGCTGTGCGGCTTTCAACCAGCCAATTTTGTTTTAACATATAACAATCATGAAGAGTCCATGCATTTTGCCAGCATAGATTGAGTGGTGTTGGCGGAAAAATGCAGTGTAACACATTTGGTTCAATCTAATTGTAACCTACTACACGTTGTCATGGTTGAAGAAAATCATTTTAAAGAAAACATCCTCTGTCTCCATTTATGTGAAATTCTAGAAAAAGCAAAACTATGGTGAAAGAAAGCAGACTGGTGGTGGCCAGGAGTGAGGGGAGGGTATTGGCTGTAGAGAATAAGGGAACTTTTTGGGGTGATGGATATATTCTGTATCATCACTGTGGTGGTGGGTATACTACTATACACATTTGTCAAAACTCATCAAATTATACACTTAAAATGGGTGAATTTTATTCTATGTAAATTGTAGCTCATTAAATAATATGACATCTCTAAAGAGAGAGAGAGCAAGTACACCCCTTTCTCTTCCCTCTGCCATAAATTGTTTTTGTATTGATGGAAATGAAGATATGGAACCAAAACAAGTTCTGATCTGCCTTTTTTAAAAAAAAAAATGTAAAATGTATTGAAGTATAACATGCATCCAGAAAAGTGCCTAATCACTAATGTACAGCTCAAAGAATTTTCACAAAGTGAACACATCTGTGCAACTACCACCTAGATCAAGAAAAAATATTACCAGAACCCCCAAATCTCCCCCTTGTTTTCTCTCCCAGTCATTAATCCACTTCTCTAAGGGTAACCATTCTTCTGATCTCTAACACCATTATTTGTTCTGCCTGTTCTTGAACTTCATATTAATGGAATTGTGTAGCATATTCTCTTTTGCGCCTGGCTTCTTTGTTCATCATTATGTATGTTCATCATTATGTATGTATCCATGATGTTGTGCATAGTTGTAGTTTCTTCATTCTCATTGCTGTGTAGTATTCTAGCTGTGTGAATAAACATCTAAAGTTGATGGAAATTTGAGATCTTTGGTTTCTTGATCATTCTTGTACATGTCTTTGGGTGAACATATGTATGCAGTTCTGTTGTGTATACCTAGAAATGGAACTTTTGAGTCATAGGGTAGGCATGCATTTATTACATGCTGCTAAACACTTTTCCTAACTTCCATTTTACACACCCACAGCAATGTGTGAAAGCTTTAATTGCCTCACATCCTTACTAACACTTGGAATTTTCTATCTGAAAATTGTAGCCATTCTGGTGGGTGTGCATGGTATAACACTGTAATTTTATTTGTATGTCCTGATGACTAATGAAGTTGAGTGTCTTTTTAGATGCTTCTTTGCTGTTTAGTTATTCTCTTTAGGAAGGGTTTGTTTAAATCTTTTTCCCATTTTATGTTGGGTTGTCTGCTTTTACTGATGTGCTTTTTAAAATAGCAATTTTCCCCTAAATGGTAATATGGTAGTGATTTTTATAAAAAGTCTTTTCGGGCACAAATCCACAGCTTCTTTATTTCTTTTTTTTTTCCCCAGAAAAATATAGTGGAGTCCTAGAAAATGATGAAATATCAATCTTAGAAGGAACTTTGGAGAGCTGCTAACACTCCAATTATAAATTCCATCTAGAAGACTTTTGTGGGATACCTACCAATCTTGTGTTAGGTTCTTGCCTCTAATTAGGAAAAAAGATAGGAAACGAGGAGCCAGGCACACAGCTAAGTTAGATAATAATAAACCAAGAGGAGGAAACTGAGACGTGGAGAGAGAAGGTGGTTTATTTAAGGTCACACAACCACAGCAGATCCTTTTACTAAAGCATCCAAAACAACCGTAGAGACTAGGAACACATTTTGCTGGAACCCGAAGAGGTTTTTCCAAGTCAAGCTGACCCAGACTTTCTCAACAGAGCCAGTGAGAAAGCCTTTGCTCATTAAAATTCCACTCTTCCTCAGGGTCTAGCTCAGATGTAGTATCTCTTGTGAAGCTTTTCTGATGTTTCCATCAGGAATCAGTCTTTTCCCATTATCTCTGTTCTGGGTTGGGTTGTAGCATTTACTTAACTCTGTCTTGGACTATTTGTATATATGTCTTATTTCCTGTTCTAGGTGGTAAGCTCCTGGGAAGGTAGGCTTGGCTTGTTTCTTTTTGTAGGAGAGGAATGGGGTTGGAAGGAAGCTAGCATAAATCACTTGCACAGTAAAAGTTTGAATTGAATTGCATTGCCTCCAAGAAGAGAGGGCCTCAGGAACTGTGTATTTTGTGAAGCAGCTGACAGACATGTTCATATTGAATTGATAGATGTCTTTATTTTGGAATAGCTACTCTTGTGTTTTTGAGGATGGAATCACGGGCCCCAGAGTCTCAGTAATCAGAGGAAGAAAGAAGCCCTAGGGTGGACTTTCCTTGGTAGAAAGGGCTATGAGAGCTGCTTGGGAGGCCCTGCCATGCTGAGAGCTGGCAGCTAACCTCTTTCATGCTCCTACACCTGCTGTGGTCTAGTGTAGACTCAAGAGGCTGCATCTGGGGCAAGACTGGAGAAGACTGCCTTGGAATTCCTAAGTATGCTGACACAGGCCAGTGAGGATTAACTGGGAGAGTAAGAAGAGCATAGTGAGGGGAGACTGAGCCCCTCTCCTGCCTCCTTCCTTCCTGCACCTTGCTCTAGGGCCCCAGGTCCCCAGTTGGCAGCCAAGAACTGCCAGGGTGTGTGCAGTCATCTTTCTTCAGCTTCCCTTGTGGTCTTTCCTGCTCTGCCCACTGCTCCACCCCCAACCCTCCCAGCACTCAGGGTGACTGTATGTGGTGAGGCACAGGGTGTGGGGGAAACTTGCCCTGTCATCACTCAGGCAGGGCTTAGCCTTGGAACAAAGAAGTACTTGGAGTCCCCGGGACTGTCATGTGCCAAGATTCCCATTAAGGAAACAGGCCTGACCTCAGAAGGAATTTCTTTGGACTTGGGAGTATGGGTAGACTAAAACCTTTTCTAACAGCCTGATAAATCCCTGCAACAGACTTAGAAGGCCTGGGGAGGAGCTGTGGCCTGCGTCCTTCTACCTGACTCCTGGTTCTTAGAGGGAAAGCTGCTGAGTAGGGAAGGGATAAGGGGAAGAGGAAGGAGAGAATGAGGGCTCACAGAATCCTAGGTTTCTTTTTTTAGCTGATTAATTCCTTATGGTCAAAGTAATTGAAAAGAAACAGAAAACCAGAGAAGTCAAATAACTGACTAGTGACAAAAGTTGGGCTAGAACCCAGAACATGAGATATGAAAATTGGTAGGGAGCCAGGGATGGAGAAAAGCAGATTATTGATAATGACCACATGTCAGGCACTGTTAGGATTTTGCATGCATCACCTCATGTACCCTGCAACCATCCTGTTAAATCAACTTCACATCATTGTACAGATTGAATCACATAAAAAAAAAAAAATAAGCACCTACCATATTGCCTGGCAGTGTCCTCAGCACTGGGAATATAATGAGGATTAAATAGTTGTGGTCCCTGCCCAGAGAGCTTAGTGTGGAGGCTAGAGTTACCTTGAGAGGCAATTATAATGCATTATCTGGTTACAAGAGGAGTAGAGTACAGTGGGAGCACTTGGATGGATCCTAACTTAGACTTTGAGGAAGTTAGGGAGGGTTTCTTGAAAGAACTGGAAGAACCTGGAGTAACTGGAGAGTGGTATGTCAGAATGGAGGTGGGTGGGGAGGGAAGATGAAAAATGAGGCCAGAGTAGGAACAGGCACCCTAGAGGACCTCATAAGAAGTTTGGATTTATCCTAATATCAGTGGAGGCCAGTATTGAAAAGTTCTAAGTGATGAGATGACAGGATTGGATGTCCCTGTTCTCAAGATGACTCTGGCTTTGGTGTGGAGAGAGGACTGGAGGGGACAGGACCAGAAGTAGGGAGATAAGACAGGGACTACGGGAGCCATCCACAGTAGCAAGAATAGTAGCCTAATCTAGGAGAGTGTCAGAGTGGATGGAGAGAAATGGATTAAGTCAGGAAATACATTTAGGAGACAGAATTGACAGGACTCAATGATTGATGGCCAACGGGTTGGGAACTAGAAGAATCCAGGGTGACTCCCAGGTTCTATCTTGGCAGCATTGTCAAAATGGTGCCACCATCTACCCGACCACCCAGATGAGAGAAACGGAGCTACAGATGTTAAGTAACTTATCCAGAGTCAATCAGCTCATAAATGGTAGAGCTCAAATTCCTACTCTGTCCCTGATTGACACCTTCCTAATTCCACTGATTTCAGAATTTTCCTATTCATAGTTGCTGAGCCAACAGCCATGAACTGTGAATGGGGGGTACTTTCTGGAGCTGTGGGATCCTGAAATGGTTAGTATAGGTTGTTTCAAGCCTCAGTCATTCATTTGAAAGAACAGTTTGGATCCTCCCCACCTAATTCCCTGGTGTGGGGAGCTATGCACTATTCCAAAAGTCAGCTTGGGTTAATGGAAGAAGCACTAACCTGGGTTAGGAGACCTGGATTCAAGACCTGTCACAACATATTCCTTCTCTGGTTCTCAGGTCTTCACCCAATCATAGGATGATGAGGAGGTTGGGCCAGATAACTCTAATAGCCATTTTAGCATTAACTACTAAGATTCTACATGTCTGGGGAGCAGGGAATATGCTTACACATGTAGGGTTACAGGCTTGAGGCATTTTGGAGCCCATTTAGTTCAACTTTCTAAATGATATGTTTTTCTCCTCTCAAATGGTCCCACCTGTGATCTCTGTAGGTTCAGGCATGCACAAACCCCTAGCAGATTGGGGTGTGGCTGGAGATAAGCATTTGCAAAATCTTTATAGGGATCCCAGTGTGCAGTGAGGATAGAGAACCAATGTCTAAGAGGATGCTGGGAAATCACTGAGGTGTGTATTACCCACAGGAAGCCAAGGAGCTACAGTTCTCAGAGAAAAGGTCTGGGGGCCTCCACGAAATTGAAATCAAGTCCTGAGAAGAGTCAGGCATACCAGAGCAAGGAAGGAAGTGAATGCGTAGCTGCGAGTTAATCCCAACTCAGTCCTAGTGCCACAGAAAAAGACAGGTAAGGAGTTTTAACTTTTTCCCCCTCAGTAGCTCCTCTTCTTAAATTCCCTTAAAGCACCTTCTCATTTCTTGGCTCCTCATGGCCTCAGGGTTGGTATTGTTGCTCACCGCTGAAGGTGAAGTGATTCCTACAAATCCTGTGAGAGAAGAAGACATAAAATACTCTAGGTTGTTCAGAGTAAGGTGAGATTATGTCCAGTCAAGAGATCAGGGAAGACTTTGTGAAAGCAGGATTTTATGAGTGATCCCTCTGCTCTTAATAATGACTTCAACTTCATCAGTGAGAATCTGTCAACAAACATTTACTGCACGCCCACTGTTCTAGTTTGCTAATGCTGCTGGAATGCAAAACACCAGAGATGGATTGGCTTTTATAAAAGGGGGTTTATTTGGTTACACAGTTACAGTCTTAAGGCCATAAAGTCTCCAAGGTAACACATCAGCAATCGGGTACCTTCACTGGAGGATGGCCAATGGTGTCAGGAACACCTCTGTTAGCTGGAAAGGCACGTGGCTGGCATCTGCTCCAAAGTTCTGGTTTCAAAATGGCTTTCTCCCAGGATGTTCCTCTCTAGGCTGCAGTTCCTCAAAAATGTCACTTAGCTGCACTTGGGGTATTTGTCCTCTCTTAGCTTCTCCAGAGCAAGAGTCTGCTTTCAATGGCCGTCTTCAAACTGTCTCTCATCTGCAGCTTCTGTGCTTTCTTCAAAGTATCCCTCTTGGCTGTAGCAAGCTCGCTCCTTCTATCTGAGCTTATATAGTGCTCCAGTAATCAAGGCCCACGCTGAATGGGTGGGGCCACACCTCCATGGAAATTATCTCATCAGAGTTACCACCTACAGTTGGGTGGGGCACATCTCCATGGAAACACTCAAAGAATTCCAATCTAATCAGCACTAAAATCTGCCCCACAAGATTGCATCAAAGAATATGGCTTTTTCTGGGGGACATAATACATTCAAACCGGCATACCCACTCTGTGCCAGGCACTATATCTCCTATGAGATGCAAGCAGGAAAGATACAGACTGTATCAGTAGGGTTCTCCAGAGAAACAAAACCTTCACGATAGACAGACAGATAGCTAGCTAGACAGGTAGGTAGTAGGTAGGTAGGTAGATAGATAGATGGATAGATAGATAAAGAATTGGCTCACGCAACTGTGGGAGCTGGCAGTTCTGAGCTCCATAGGCAGGCCACAAGCTGGAAACTCCAATAAAGGTGATGCTGAAGTTGAGCCCTGATTCCCCAGAGGAAGCTAACAGACTGAAATTGAGGCAGAAATTCTTCTTTTTGATCTCTGAAATCCTCAGTTCTGGTTTTTGATTGGATGAGTCATCTCCGCATAGCTGAGAGCAATCTCTTTTGTTGATTGTAGATGCAGTCAACTGATTAGAGATGCAAATCAGTAACAATCAGGACAGTGATTGCCTGACCAAACAAGGCAACACCATAGTCTAGCCAAGTGGCATGCAAAATTAACCATGATACAGACTTTGCCCTTCAGCCTCCAAATTAGAGGAGGCAGCAGACAAGCAGATATGCAAGCACTGTGCAGAAGCTCTGGGAACCCAAAAAACAGCCACTGAAGCTCCAGTCACATAGTCTGTGAAGGCTTTCCTGGAGGAGATGGCACTTGAACTGTGTTTTGTGAATTATGCACGTGGAAAGTTGTGTGTGTGTGTGTGTGTGTGAGTGTACGGAGGGTAATAATGATACCATTACCTTCCAGATGGTCATATCCACCCATTATTTCATTTGGTATTAAAATGGTGGTTGTTGGGGAGCTCACATATTGGTGTTTTGTTTTGGTCCTCCTGACCCTTTTATCTTGGAGGGCCTAGTATGGAAGGCTGTCCTCATCATTACAGAAGGAGAGTCAGAGGATTCCGATTGACAATCTCAGTGTTTATTGAAGGAATCTTTTGTATGGAGGGCATCTCCATCCATTATCGTACTCAGTGTATCCAGTAACCTGGGAAATAGATGGGATTTCCTCCATTTTATAGAAGAGGAAGCCCAAGGCATGGGCAGATTGACTTCTCCATCAATACTGATCTACTTAATGGCAAAGTAAGGGCTCATCATCATTAAGTGGTTTCTGAATTAAAGTGAAGACTAGATTAATAAATTATCCTCCCAAATTAGGCTTTCTTTTACCATATCTGCTGTTATATACAGACTTAAGGGATTATATTATTTCTTTCAGTATTATCATTATGTACCTCACCCACTCTCTGCTTAGTCCCAAATGTTTGGCCATCACATGGGTAATGACACTTAGATTGCTTTAGTTGGTTTGTGGATAATTATAATCATGTCATCTTAGCAAGCTTCTCTTACAACCACTTAATTCCAACTTAGAAGATGTCACAGCAGAGCCAGTGCTGTCCAGAGTTTGTACATAAGGTCAACTTGACTCATAAATAGGAAATACAGGAATTTCAGAGCTGCAGAAGCTTCTTTTCAGTTGGATTTCAAGCAGTGGCTCAGAGAAGTGGGCACTTAACTTTGTCAGAGCTCCCTAAGTTTTCTAGCAGTGTTAATAGATTTTAACAGGTATAGGGGTATGTGTGTTCAAGGTAGTTTGCTCCCAGTGAATTTGAGTAGAATGTAGAAATTTGTGAAAGATATATCCTAGTTCAAAATACTCTACTGTGAACCAGCTTTCAGAAAAATTGGATAATTTTAGATGTTTCTTTGTAATAACAATAGAGGTTGCTCTGCTATAGGGAGAAAAATCATGGCTGCAAATTTTAGATGAAAGGGAAAGCCACCATTAGATTATTGAAGTCACCAGGATTTCCTAAGAAAATATTTCTTTTCTCTTTGCAGACCTTGTCTTTTATTTCCAAATATATCCTGTAAATTTGGTTCTTAGCAAATGTTCATGAAGTTCCCTCAACCATAAGTAAATACACATGATCCTGTTGGCCAGTATGCCCTCTTCTGGCACTGATCCTGTGCTCAGCAGACATTTGAAGTGCCCACTCTATCTCAGAGACTATGTAGAACCTGGAAATAGCAAGACCAGGCCCTCACCCTGGAGAAGCTCAGCCTAGGGGTGAACTATGTACAAGATGATAAGTGCTGTGATGTAAAGAGAACACCAAAGAGACAGCAGAAAAAGTCACTATGGAAGTTCAGGAAACCTCTCATGGGAGGTGATCTTTGAGCTGGGGTTTGAAGTTTATCAAACAGAGGAGCTGGAGTATGTTCTTTAACTATAATGCAATAAAATTGGAATTGGAAAAAATTAGTTAAAAACTTAACCATAGAACCATAGTTAACATCCTCAACAGTGAAAGATTGAAAGCTTTTCCCCTAAGATCAGGAACAAGACAAGGATGTCCACTTTCACCACTGCTACTCAGTTGGCTATAGAACTGGAAGTTCTAGCCAGAGCAATTAAGCAAGAAAAATAAATAAAAGGCATACAGTTGGAAAGGAAGAAGTAAAACTTTCACTATTTGCAGATGACATGATCCCATGTATACACAAAATCCTGAAGAAGCTACAAGAAAGATACTAGAGCTAATAAATGAAATCAGCAAAGTGATGGGATATATGATCAACATGCAAAAATCAGTGGTGCTTCTATAAACCAGCAATGAATAATCTGGCAAATAATAATCTGAAAAGGAAATCAAGAAAACAATTCCATTTCCAATAGCAACTAAGAGAATCAAATATCTAGGAATAAATTTAACCAAAGAGGTAAAGGACTTGTACACAGAAAACAAGAAAACATTGCTGAAAGAAATTAAACAAGACCTAAATAAATGGAAAGACATCCGGTGTTCATGGACTGGAAGACTAAATATTGTTAAAATATCAAAATGACCCAAAGCAATTTAGAGGTTCAATGCAACCCTAATCCAAATTTCAAGAGTCTTCTTCACAGAAATGGAAAGGGCAGTCATCAAATTCATGAGGAAGGGCAAAGGGCCCTGAATAGCTAAAAAAAAATCTTGAAAAAGAAGAATTAAGTTGGAGGACTCACACTTCCCAATTTTAAAACTTATTACAAATCTACAGTAATCAAAATAGCATGATTCTGGCACAAGGACACACATATAGACCAATGGAATTGAATTGAGAGTTCAGAAATAAACTCTTATAACTATGGCCAATCGATTTTTAACAAGGGTGTCAAGTTCACTCAATGGGGAAAGGATAGTCTCTTCAATAAATGATGCTGGGAAAACTGGATATCCACATGCAAAAGAAAGAAAGTGGACTTCTCCCTGATACCATATACAAAAATTAATTCAAAATGGATCAAAGATCTAAATATAAGGCTACAACTATAAAACGCCTAGAAGAACACATAGGGGAATATCTTCAGAACCTTGTGGTAGATAGTGGATTATTAGACTACACTGAAAGCACAAACAATAAAAGAAAAAATAAGTTGGACTTCATCAAAATTAAAAACTTTTGTGCATCAAAGACATTATCAAGAAAGTGAAAAGACAGCCTACAGAATGGGAGAAAATATTTGGATACCATATATCTGATAAGGGTTTAATATTCAGAATGTATAAAGAACTCCTACAACTCAACAACAAAAGACAAATGACCCAATTAAAAAATAGGGCAAGGACTTGAATAGACATTTCTCCAAAGAAGATATACAGATAGCCAATGAGCACATGAAAATATGCTCAACATCATTAGCCATTAGGGAAATGTAAATCAAAACCACAGTGAGATACTACTTCCCATCCATTAGAAAGGCCATTATAAAAAAAAAAAAAGGGGAAAATAACGAGTGTTGATAAGGATGCAGAGAAAAAGGAGCCCTTATGCATTGTTGATGGGAGCGTAAAATGGTGCAGCCACTGTGGATAACAGTTTGGCAGTTCCTCAGAAAGTTAAATATAGAACTACCATAGAACCTAGCAATCCTACTTCCAGATATATACCCCCAAAATTGAAAGTAGAGACTCAAACAGGTATTTGTACCCCAATGTTCATAGCAGCATGCTGCACAATAGCCAAAAGGTGGAAGCAATCTAAGTGTCCATCAAAGGATGAATGGGTAAACAAAATGCATGTATGAAAAGGAATGGAGTTCTGATTCATGCTACAACATGCATGAACCTTAAAGACATTGTAGTGAGTAAATGAACAGACACAAAAGGATAAATATTATATGAATCCACTGGTATGAAATAACCAGAATGTGCAAATAATAGAGATGCAAAATATATAACAAGTTACCAGGGCTGGAGGTGGAGTGGAGAGTTGGGAGTTGATGCTTAATAGGTACAGAGTTTCTGTTTGGGGTGATGGAGAGGTTTTGATAATGACTGGTGGTGATGGTGGCACATCATTGCAGATGTAATTACCATGCTGAATTGTATACTTTAAAGTGTATAATGGGAACTGTTATGTTGTATACATGTTACACCACAATGAAATTTAAAAAAAAATTTGCCGTAGAAAATATCTTCAAGATACTAAGTTTGCAAAAGAGGTGCGGAACCATAATTACAATACGTTACCATTTGTTTCTAAAAAATGATGAAAATGTATAAAATATCCCTGGAATAATTTAGAAACTGGTGACAGATATCTGGGGTACCAGAGAGAGGAGAAATACTTTTTTAAAAACTTGATTTCTAAAATTAAGGTTTATTTTACGTTTAGTGGAATATTCACCCCTTTTCATATAAATTTCTTCAAGTTTTGACAAATGCATATAACCATGCAACCACCACCAATGAAGATACATGCATACATACATACATATGTTCACATGTAAAGAGATTTATTATGAGCAATTGGCTCACTCAACCATGGGGACTAATTAAGTCTAAATTCTGTAGGGCAGGCTGCAAGCTGGGAACTCTGATAAAGGTGATGCTGAAGTTGAGCCCTGATTCCCCAGGGAAGCTGGCAGATGAAATTGAGGCAGAAATTCTTTGAAATCCTCAGATCTGGTTTTTAAGACTTTCAACTGATTGGACAAGGAGACCCTCCACATTGCTGAGGGCAATCTCTTTTGTGGTTGTAGAGGCAATCAACTAATAAGAGCTACAAGGCCATTTGTGAAATACTCTCACAGTGACAATCAGGCCAGTCCTTGCTTGACCAAACAACTGTACACCATAACCTAACAAGTTGACACATGAAATTAACCATCAGAAGTTGCTGGAGAGAAGAGGGAGGGATGTTTATTGTTGTGAAGAAAATTATTTGTTACATTACCTTTGCTCCCTAGGTTCTTGGCTAGATATCTTCAAAAACTTCTATGGAACAGATCACACTAGTGTTCAATAGAAATATAATGCAATAATACAATTATAAAAATGTTCTTTCATGAATTGTCACCAAGGTACCACACTAATGCAAGATATTAATAATAAGGTGGTAAATGGGAACTCTGTATTTTATGAATCACTTTTCTGTAGGCCTACAACTTCTCTAATTAAAAAATGAATAAAGAAAAGAAATATAATGTAAGCCATAAACGTAATTTTAAATTTTCTAGTAGCTACACTGAAAAAGTAAAATGAAATAGGTGCAATTAATTTTAATCAAATATTTTATTTAAGCCAGTATATCTAAACTGTTTTCATTTCAACATGTAGTCAAAATAAAAAATTACTAACAAGATATCTTACAATATTTTCTTTCTCACTAAGCCTTTAACATTCAAAATACACTTGCAGTCCATTTTTTGGAACAGCCAGATTTCAAGTGCCAGTAGCCACATGTGGCTCATGGCCATCATATTGGACAGTGCAGGACTAGAACTTAGTTAGGCTTGAGAACAGGCACTTCATTTCTGAAGAGTAAAACAGCTAAAAAATTGCAGAAATCTAAATTGCTTCTTGCAGAGTATAGTGAGGGAGAAAAGTGAACATCAGAATTGGATTCATTCAGCCATTCATTCAGCAAATATTTATTGAGCACATACTCTGTGACATGTGTTTTGGTGTATCCTCTGCAGCCAACACCTTAGTGACTTTGGGCAAGTCATTTCTTTTCTCTATCTTGGAGAAAATTAAGATACTCATACGGGAAGAAATGTTTGCACCAGCTGGAGGAAAATACAATTATTGGCTTATTGTTGGAGTTTTGAAAGACCATCAGTGCCAGTCACTTTCATTGATTCAGTTGATGAAGCTCTTACAATCCCTTTATTATTAATATAAAAAAACAACCAACCCTGTAGGATTTTACTGGGAGGAATAAATCACATGAGTCTTACCCATGGAAATGATGATTTGTCATACTGATGGTGTCACCCAGGACTCCGATTTCTTCATCAGTGTCTTATTGACCATCCTTTTAGGGAGGTTATAAAGGAGAAATTATAAACCAAGTCATAAATCCCTTTGTGACTCTAGGTGCTTTGTAAATGCTAAGTAATCATTACTGTCCATCAAAAGATGTCTACGCTGTATTGCAAGGAGTGGTTCTGGGACTGTCTCTGTACTGTCATTAAGGCTTGGAAATGTCACACTCATTAATTTGTAGGTGGTTATGATTTATCAATGACTGCAGCTTAAACAGGAAAAAAAAGGAAGTTGAGTTACACTTCCTGGGAATAGGATGACATTAGCAATATAGACAGGCTATTAGGTGATATAAATTTACAACTTCTGTATCAGGAGAGTGACTTTACACAGGTATTTAGAAAAGAGAGTGAATGACACTTGGAAGACAGAAGTGTTGGAAACTTATTAAGTAGATAATGATCAGAAAATCAGATACTATCACTTGTGGTTGCTGTCCAAACTAGCATTAGTAATTGGGATGTATGGGACAGGTAAAGACTCGGCAATTGCTAACCCATGTTCAGGTGATAAGCACCAAAAAACAATCCCTGATGTTGGTACCTGGTCTTTTAGCTTTAGAAAATGCTTTCACAAACATTGTCTCTTCTGAGCTTCACAACAGCTTTGCATGTTAAGTAGACTGTGGCTCATCAGTTAAGTAATATGGTGAAGGTTATG
The DNA here is from genome assembly GCF_015220235.1 of Choloepus didactylus. NCBI lineage: Eukaryota > Metazoa > Chordata > Mammalia > Pilosa > Megalonychidae > Choloepus > Choloepus didactylus. Next base: position 32,837,715 of record NC_051325.1, on the reverse strand, counting down.
GGACTAGTGAATGGCAAAGATGAGCAGAGTTTTTGTTTTTGTTTTGTTTTGTGTTTGTTTTTTCTTCGCCACACCTATCTGCCTTCCTAAACTGCCCCAGAACAGAAAAGTGGCCCTGATGCCTTATATAACTTAGGGCATGTGTGGTGCTTCTTAGAAGAGTGTATAGAAGTCCTAGCAGTAAAGCATACTTTCATCAGGTTGAATAGAATTGAAGCATTTAAGGAGATTAGCCTCCACTCTCCCACAAATGCATAGACTTCAAGTTGGACCATTTTCCTGTAAAAGTTCTCCCTTGAGATCTTGTTTCTGGACATTCACCATTTAATATTACTGGGGGAAATAATCACACTTTCCTTGTATGGGTTCTCATGAAGTGGGGATTTGGGGGGTATCTCATGTCTCTCCAATCTTTCCAAATCACTTACATTTCTGGAAATCAATTTGTTATTCACTCTCCAGAAGAGCTGGAAAAACTCCAGATTGGCATTTTGCTTCCTAAACAGCCCAAGGCAGAATGAAGACAGAAGTGAACAGTAGCCAAATTTCTAATCATCTACTCAAGGAACCAACTCAAAAGGATTAGTCTGTGGGCCTCCAATCACATGTCTAACATAATGCCAGCTTGGCAAAGAAAATGGGAAAAGTATATGCACTGAAAAACCCTAAAGGAACACCTGATATTGAAATCACAATCTATGGGCCAGATGTCTCAACAGAGAAGAGAGCGCTTATTTATTCTCAAGGGATTCCAAGACTGAAGAGAGAAATCTGTATCTTAAGAAATGGCTCCACAGAAGTTTAGAACTCCAGGTGTTTATTTCTAAAGACCAAAAGGAGGAATGACAGAGCCAGTGGTGAAGGACAGGATGTACTTTCTGTGAATTCAAAGGTGTCTGGAGAAAATGTATAGATCATTTTCCTTCAGTTAGGATTCAGGCACTGCCGGTTAACCTCTGCCGAGAAGGGCAAACATCTTATCAGGCATTTTTCAGAGTACAGATTTCCAAATTGAAAGAGACCTTAAGTGACCATCTAGTATAACACTCCTGAACCAGGCCAACTCTCTCCAAAATATTTCTGTCACTGTCATCATGCTTCCATTTGTGGTGGGGAACTCACCATCCTTTGAAGCACTGTCTCCCTTTATCTGAGTTCTGGAAAGTGTTGCCATTATGTTGAGCCCATACTTGCCATTCAGGTATGGGAGCCCTTTCCAAACAAAGCTAATCCCTTTTTAATATGGCAGTCCATCAACTACTGAAGACTGCAAAAGTGATGCTTCTGACCCATGCAGCTAAATATCTTTAAGCTAAATATCTCCATCACAGAGTAGTCCTTAAAACATTCCAGAGAGGATTGGGTTTCTAGACCTGAACCTCCTGGCTTAGTTCCAGGAGTGAAAGCAGGACTTCAGAGATGGTCTGAATGGCAGAGGACCCTTCCTCTAAGGGTGGTTACTTAACACGACCTCTGAGCTCAGAAAAATGACCTCTGGGTGGGAGGGAGGGCAGAGTGGAATGATGTTCTCTGACCTCAAGGACAGAAGCTTGAGAACTGGGAGGGCCCGCAGCCCACAGAAGCTGGTCCAATGCTGAGTTGCCAATGCAATTGGCAGCACCGTTTCAGTCAGGGCCAGGGCCTAGCTCCTCACTTGCAGCTGTGGGCCTAGTAAAGGGTGAGGGGCTGCCTTCTCCAGAGGATCCCTCAGGGGCAGACAGCCTCTCCCTCCCTGCATGTCAGGCAGCAGCCCTATCAGGCTCACTCCTGCCCCAGCAAGTTAGCTGTAGTTTACACTCTGCCAGCAGCAAGGCCCGCCCATCCTGGGCTTCAAGTCTCTTGAACACAGGTTTTATAACTTCAAGAGAGAAAATGTGCCTGTAAATCACCAGGGACTAAAAGGGGCAGGGGCATTGAGGGGTAGTCCCAGAGTTGGCAGTGCTTTGACCTTTGACTCCGAGCTCCCTTCCATAGAGCATCCACAAAACTTTAGAACTAAAAGAAGCATCACATACCTCCTTTTTTGTAGGATGTGATGTAGAGGCAGAGGCTAGAAGGGAACCTGGGACTCACATCGTAGAATCTGGAGCAGGCAGTCTTGTTTTTTCTAGTATCTACTGTGAAGGCTCCATAGCGAGAGGGCATTTGGTAAGGGTGCGTCCCCAGTACAAATAGCTTAAGAATCACATTGAACACTAGCTCGGGGTTAATAGTTAGAGCATGCCCACCATGTTAACCCATGTTAACCCATGTAACATGGGTTAACTTGCCACTGAGATCTCTTTCAGCTCAGACATTCTGTGATCTAGGGAACTGCTGATGGTCAGGCACCCTGGGAATTTATTTAGCCTATGTTACAGAGGGACTTTAACCAGGATTAGCAGAATTAAAAAGGCATCTAAAAAAAAAGGCATCTAGGTGCCAATTGCTTCTTTGACTATCACAAGAGAAAGAAGAGTTTTGAGGATGGGACTGGAGGCAGAGTCATCCCCCCCACCCCATGGCTCTGCTGTTGACAATGGACGTGTGGGTAAGGGGGCAGATGCCAAGCTTCTCATGACGCGTGCTGTGTGTAGCAGGAGCAAGGGACCTTGGAGCTGTTCTCCATCCAAACCGGGTTCAGGTATTGTCCCCCGCCCCAGCTGCCTCAATCTCATTAAGCCACACCCCCTGCAGTGTGGTTTTCTCTCCACTGTGTCCTGTTACTGTGTCTTGTTTACCCTGGTGCTTGGAACATGGTAAATATTCACTTCCTTCTTAACCACTGATGAAATGGGCAGAGCTACAGGTTTGGAGGTTGCAATGTGTTTTGAAATAACCCTGCTTCAGCTTGTTGTATTAATTGGGTAAGTGTCTGGCCTCCCTTTTTATGCTTAAAATAAAGGAGCCAGATTACATGAGTATTTTCCAAACTGTTCTATAGACACTGATTTCTTTGGTATTTTGCTGGAACACAAACAAAAAAACCAGTCTCCTTGGGTAATATGGGTGATGTGGCATGCTACAGCTCCCTCTTGGAGAGTCACATGCACCTTAGAATATTAAAGTCTCTGAGAAGTCCTACAATAAAGACATTCCTTCTCCAGACCTTTTACCTACAAAGGGGGGAGTCAGATTAGATAGTCTGTGAAGTTCCTTCTAGTACCAGTTTCCCCACTATTCTGACTTCTCTGAGTGAAGCCCTTGGTTGACCAAATATGTAACTCAGACATGAAGTAGATAGGGGAGAAGGAAATGGCTTTTCCAGCTGATGTTTTAAAAAAGAGACAGTGAGTGAGAGACTGAGCAAGCTGAGGTATCTCTACATATCATCAGTTGATAAATTTCAGAGTCAGCAGGGCCAAGCCTTTCAGATATTTAAAAAAAAAAAAACAAATTTATTCCTTGGGTGTCTGGTTAATGCTGGCCTCATGGAATAAGTTGGGAAATGTTCTCTCTTATTTTTTGGAAGACTGTGAGGGATTGGTGTTAATTCTTCCTTAAATATTTGGTGGAATTCAACAGTGAAGCTAGTGGAGCCTGAACTTTTCTTCAAGGAAAGTTTTAAATTACTAATTAAATTTCTAAACTTATTATTACCCTATTCAGATATTTTATTTTTCTCTTGAGGCAGTTTTGGTAGTTTATATCTTTCTAGAAATTTGTCCATTTCATCTAAGTTATCCAATTTTTTTGGCATACAGCTGTTTATCATATTCCTTTATAATACTGATTATTTCTGTAGAATCAGTAGTGATGTCCCCTTTTTATTCTTGATTTTAGTAATCTGAGTTTTCTCTCATTTTCTCTAGGTCATTGTTGATCAGTCTAGCTAATGCTTATCAATTTTGTCAATCTTTTTTCTTTAATTCATTTTTATTGAGATATATTCACACACCATGCAGTCATACAAAACAAAGCATACATTCAGTTGTTTACAGTGCCATTATATAGTTGTGCATTCATCACCAAAATCAATCTTTGACATTTTCACCACCACACACACAAAAATAATAAGAATAAAAATTATAGTGAAAAAGAACAATTAAAGTAAAAAAGAACACTGGGTGTTATTTTTTTTTTCTTCCCCCATTTTTCTATTCATCCATCCATAAACGGGACAAAGGGGAGTGTGGTCCATATGGCTTTCCCAATTACAATTGTCACCCCTCATAAGCTACATTTTTATACAGTCGTCTACAAGATTCATGGGTTCTGGGTTGTAGTTTGATAGTTTCAGGTATTTACTGCTAGCTATTCCAATTCATTAGAACCTAAAAAGGGTTGTCTATATATATATTTTTTTTAATCTTCATTTTATTGAGATATATTCACATACCACGCAGTCATACAAAACAAATCGTACTTTCGATTGTTTACAGTACCATTACATAGTGGTACATTCATCACCTAAATCAATCCCTGACACCTTCATTAGCATACACACACAAATAACAAGAATAATAATTAGAGTGAAAAAGAGCAATTGAAGTAAAAAAGAACACTGGGTACCTTTGTCTGTTTGTTTCCTTCCCCTATTTTTCTACTCATCCATCCATAAACTAGACAAAGTGTGGTCCTTATGGCTTTCCCAATCCCATTGTCACCCCTCATAAGCTACATTTTTATACAACTGTCTTCGAGATTCATGGGTTCTGGGTTGTAGTTTGATAGTTTCAGGTATCCACCACCAGCTACCCCAATTCTTTAGAACCTAAAAAGGGTTGTCTATATTGTTTGTAAGAATGCCCACCAGGGTGACCTCTCAGTTCCTTTTAGAATCTGTCTGCCACCGAAGCTTATTTCATTTCCTTTCACATCTCTCTTTTGGTCAAGAAGATGTTCACCATCCCACGATGCTGGGTCTAGATTCCTCCCCGAAAGTCATATTCCACGTTGCCAGGGAGATTCACTCCCCTGGGTGTCAGGTCCCACGTGGGGGAAAGGGCAGCAATTTCACCTGCCAAGTTGGCTTAGCTAGAGAGAGAGGGCCACATCTGAGCAACAAAGAGGCACTCGGGAGGAGGCTCTTAGGCACAATTATAGGGAGGCCTAGCCTCTTCTTTGCAGCCACAGTCCTGCCAAGGGCAAGTCCTGTGGTAGGGGGCTCAGTCCATTAAACCATCAGTCCCCTATGTCTGTGAGCACATCAGCAACCATTGAGGTGGGGAAGCCCAACATCCCTGCATTCTCCACCAGCTCCTTAAAATATTTTAACACTCTAATCATAGAACTAACTATAAAGGATAAACTGGAATACATTCAAGTTAAGTTATAATTACAAAAATTCTGTTAAGAAACTGAAAAGCAATATTAGTTTGGGAAACAACATCTGCAACACATATAATTCATTTAAAAAAAACTTATATACAGAAATATAAAAATAAGTCTTTCATATCAATAATAGGAAGACACAAAACCTAATAGAAAAATGGGCCCTTCGTAAAGCAAGATATTCAGATTGCTCACAAATATATAAAAAGGTGCTCAACCTTGTTGTTTTAAGGGAATCTCCATTTCTGTGAACTTGTTCCTACCATACCCATCAGAAATTAACAAACCATAGTCATTCCTGGGCATTCCCAGAATGTTAAAATTACCCACAATAGCTTATCTGTTCTTATTGGGTTATCGTTCCCCCTTCATTAATTGCTCTCTATTGCTAGTTCCCCTGCATTCTACATTATAAACCATTTATTTTAGGAGTGTGTCGTTTAACCTCCAGGTGTTTGTGAATTTTCTAAGTCTCTGATGGTTATTGACTTCTAATTGTATTCCATTGTGGTCCGAGAATGTGCCTTGAATAATTTCAATTTTTTAAAATTTATTGAGGCTTGTTTTATGTCCCAGCATATGGTCTATTCGGGAGAAAGTTCCGTGATCACTAGAGAAGAATGTGTATCCTGGTGATTTGGAATGTAATGTTCTATATATGTCTGTTAAATCAAAATTCATTTATTAGATTGTTTAGGTTTTCAATTTCCTTATTGGTCTTCTGTCTGATTGATCTATCATAAGAGAGAGTGATGCATTGAAGTCTCCCATAATTATTGTGGAAACATCCGTTGCTTCCTTTTAGTTTTGCCAGAGTTTGTCTCATGTATTTTGTGGCACCATGACTGGGTGCATAAACATTTATGATTGTTATTTCTTCTTGTTGAATTGCCCCTTTTATTAGTATGTAGTGGCCGCCTTTGTCTCTCATAACATCCTTGCATTTGAAGTCTATTTTATCTGAGATTAATATTGCTACTCCTGCTTTCTTTTGGGTGTAGCTTGCATGAAATATTTTTTCCCATCCTTTCACTTTCAATTTCTTTGTGTCCTTGTGTCTAAGATGAGTCTTTTGTATACAACATAATTGATGGTTCATATTTTTGTATCCATTCTGCCAATTTGTATCTTTTAATTGGGGAGTTTAATCCATTTACATTCAACATTATTACTGTGAAGGCATTTCTTGAATCAGCCTTCCTAACCTTTGGTTTATGTTTATCAGATATATTTTTCCCTCTCTCTCTTATTGTCCTTTAATGAACCAATATTGAATCTCTTTAGTACTGAACCTTTCTCCTTATCTCTCTCTCCTTTCTTTGTTTCTCTGTCAGTAGGACTCCCTTTAGGATCTGAAGTAGGGCAGGTCTTTTATTAGCAAATTCACTCAGCATTTGTTTGTCTGTGAAAAATTTAAGCTCTCCCTCAAATTTGAAAGAGAGCTTTGTTGGATAAAGTATTCTTGGTTGGAAATTTTTCTCTCTCAGAATTTTAAATATGTCATGCCACTGCCTTCTCGCCTCCATGGCGAGTCTTAGTCTTACATTGTTTCCTTTGTTTGTGTTGAATTGCTTTTCTCTTGCTGCTTTTGGAACTCGCTCCTTCTCTTCAGTATTTGACGGTTTGATCAGAATATGTCTTGGATTGGGATTATTTGGATTTATTCTATTTGGAGTTCACTGGGCATTTATGCTTTTTGTATTTGTATTGTGTAGAAGGTTTAGGAAGTTTTCCCCAACATTTCTTTGAATACTCTTTCTAGACCTTTACCCTTCTCTTCCCCTTCTGGGACACCAATGAGTCTTATATTTGGATGTTTTGTTTTATCTGTCATATCCCTGAGGTCCATTTCTATTTTTTCTATTTTTTCCCCATTCATTCTTTTGTTCTTTCATTTTCCGTTCTGTGAAAATGAAAGAATGAAAGACTGATTCATTGTTCAGCTTTCTCTAGTCTTGTTCTATGGGTATCCAGAATCTTTTTAATTTTGTCAACAGTTTCTTTTATTTCCATAAGATCATCTATTTTTTTTTTTATTTACTCTTGCAATTTCTTCTTTATGCTCTTCTAGGGTCTTCTTCATGTCCTTTATATCCTGTGCCATGCTCTTGTTGTTTGTCTTTAGTTCTTTGTTTAATTGCTCCAAGTACTGTGTTTCCTCTGATCTTTTGATTTGGGTGTTTGAGTTTGGTTTTTCCATATCATTTGGTTTTTTCATATGCTTTAAAATTTTCTGTTGTTTTTGGCCTCTTGGCATTTGCTTTACTTGATAGGGTTCTTTTAGGATATGTAGGATTATTCAAAGACTAATCTTTAATTTGTCAGATCTACAGCTTGCAGCGTACAGTTTCTCTAACCAGCAGATGACGTTCGCGAGTCACCTATTTCTCTCAAGTCAGTTACCCCCAACTTTGTCTTTGTGGAGTGTGGGGGTTTGATTCTTGTGGGGTCCAACTGGTGCACCAAGTTTGGGTGTGTTGTTGGTACTGTCCGCCCTGAATGTGGGGCGTGTGTCTGAGTGGTTAGGGAAGCAGGGCAGCTTTAACAATCAAACCTCCTGGAGATTTAAGGCTGTTGCAAGAATCTAAACCTTCGTTTCCATCTTGCCACAGATTGTCCCTGCCGCTGACCCACAAGTCCTTGGTATTGGCGTACGGTCCCTGGGATTTCCGAGTGGGTCTCTCTTCCAAGCCGTGCCCTTCTAGGGCCTCTGCTGAGGGAAGGTTGTGCTATGTTATAAATGCACACCATCCCTCACGGGAAGTTCTGGGCCACCAGGGCATGTAGGTGCGTTCCCAGACTGCTGTAAGGATGGCTGTATGGGGCATGTTAATTTCCCACCTTTTCGCACAACTCCGCCTTCCCAGCTCCAGGACAATTAGCTGTGGATGCGTGAAAAGCTATTGTCCACGCCCAATATTGTGGCACGTGTGTGTTGCTGGAGACACTTCCTGTCACACTGGGTTTTTTGGCACGGCTCTGTGCTGTGGCACTGGCACTGGGCAGGAGCGTTCCCAGCCCACCAGGAAGATGGCTGCAAGGGGCGTGGTTATTTTCCCCTTTCGGCTCTCCACTGCCTTCCTCGCTCCAAGACAATTAGTAGTGGGTACACGAAAGGCTATCTTCCATGCCAGATATTGAGGCATTTGCACAGCCCATTCCTGCCACACTTCACTGTGCACTTCTCGCTGCCATATCTGCAGCCACTTTTGGGTTTTTTAAAAAAGAACTAGTCCACCTCCAAACACCAACCCACGGTTTTCCCATACCACAGCATGGCTGCCGGATATTCAGCAGGCTTACTCACTCGTTTCAGAATGCAGACTCCTGGTTTCACCAAATGCACAGTCCCTGTGGATTTAGCAGACCTTGTCCAGCTGGTGCATCACTGGAACTGGTATTCTAGGTCACTTTCTAGCTTTTATCTAGTATTTTTCACGGAGGTGTTTTATTGCCCTCTCTCTCCTAGCCACCATCTTAGGTTCTTCTCTGTTAATCTTTTCAAGTAACTTTTGGATTCATTTCTTTCTTTATATTGTTTTCTATCCTCAATTTTTTTTATCTATGCTCTAATCTTTGTTATTTTCTTTCTTCTGCTTGCTTTGGGTTTATTTTGCTCTTTGTCTAGCTTTTTAACATGGAAGGTTAGATTATTGATTTGAGATCTTTCTTTTTTAATATAGACCTTTACAGCTATAGCTGTTTTCACTGTATCACATAAGTTAGGGCATGTTGTGTTTCATCTAAAGTGGTTTCTCTTTTCTCTTGTGATATCTTCTTTCACCTATTATCTATTAAGGAGTGTGCTGTTTAATTTACACATACTTGTGATTTTCCCAGATTTCCTTCTGTTATTGATTTCTAGTTGATTCCATGTGATCAGAGAATATATTTTGTATAATTTCAGTTCTTTTAAATTTATTGAGACTTGTTTTATTGCATATGTGTTGTAACCTGGAAAACGTTCCATATGCACTTGAGAAGAGTGTATATTCTGTTGTTTTTGAGTGGAATGTGCTATGTATGTTTGATAGGTCTAATTGTTTTATAGTTTTGTGTTGTCTTCTGCATTCTTGTTGATCTTCTGTCTAGGTGTTCTTTCCATTATTGAAAGTAGGATATTGAACTCTCCAACTACTATTGCTGAATTATCTATTTCTCTCTTTAATTCTGTCTGCTTTTCCTTCATGTATTTTGTGGTTCTGTTATTAGATACATATATATTTATTTATTATGGTTATATGTTCATGACAGATTGATTATTTCTAGTAATATTTTTTGTTTTAAAGTCTATTTTGTCTGGTGTTGGTATATCCTTTCAAGATCTCTTATGATTGCTTTCAATCTGTTTGTATCTTTGAATCTAAAATGAGTCTACTGTGGAAAGTGTATGATTGGTTTGTGTGTGTTATCTAGTCTAACAATTTCTGCCTTTTGTATTTGGATTAATGGGCTTAATCTAATTACATTTAATGTTGTTATTCATGTGGATTACATCTGCCATTTTGCTGTTTGTGTTCTTTATGTTTATGTCTTTTTTTGTGCCTCCTTTACTGCCTTCTTTTTTATTAAGTGGATATTTTCTAATGTAACATTTCAATTCTTTTAATGATTTTTAAACCATTTTTAAAAATTCATATTCTTAATTGTTGTTTTGGGACTTACAATATACACTGTAACTTACGAGAATCTACTTCAAATTTATACTAACTTAATTCCAGTGAGATGTAGAAACTTTGCTCATATATAGTTCTATTCCTTCCCCTCCCCTCTTTTTTGCTATTATTGTTATATTACATACTGTGTCTGTGTATGTTGCAAATCCAAGAATACACTGTTATATTTATTACTTTATATACTTTTGTCTTTTAAGGAAAGTGAGAGAAGATATGAGAGCAGGCATATATTTATAGAGTTTTTTTTCAAATAATCTTATTTACCATTTCTTTTTATTTTCATTTCTTACTGTGAAATTGAGTTACTCTTTATTGTCATGTTATTACTTCAATACAGCTTTGTTCCCCCCTACCTCCTTTGTGCCATTATTGTCAAACATATTACATTTCTATATGTTATAGGTGCAAAAATACAATTATATGATATTGTTTTATGCAATTGCTTTTAAAATCAGGCAAGAGTAAAAAAGGAGTAGAACTATGTGATTATACTGTATTTTATATTTACCTACATAATTACATTTATCAGTGCTCCTTGTTTTATTTTTGTGGATTCAAATTACTGTCTGGTATTACTTGTTTACAGCCTGAAGAACTTCTTTTAGTACTTCTCTGAAGTCTGATCTGCTGCCAACAAATCCTCTCAGGTTTTGTTTATCTGGAAATGTTTTTAGTGCCATTCAGTGCCCAGAGACTCCTTCTCTATAGAGGCTTTAGTAACCTTCTTCAAGGCTCCTGGAGTGTGTGAACCCATCTTGAATGGCTTTTAGTTGTCAGTGTACTTCCAGTGCGAGAAACTGCTCTTCTCAGCTCCATGCTATTGCCATTAGAGTGGAAATTGCTGGCTACATACTGGGATTTACAGGAAATAGAGGCTTTCCCAGGCCCTGAGGCCATCACCCTCTGTACCCAGCTACCTTAGGTCATGAAAGCAGTACCCCACAAGCTTGGCACAACCACCAAAGCCTTCTTGTTAAAACAGAAATGGTACCTACAGGACAGAACCAAACCTAGTGTTTGGGCAAATCCCACCCGCAAGAGGGTCTGGCTCCCCCAGTCCTCAGGCCCTTGCCTGAGGTACTAGAGGAAGTCACCACTCTCCAGAATCCCTTGACTACCTGGGGAGTGTCTTGGGATCAACTGAGTGAACAGCAAAGGGAGTTCTTATACTTTACAGACAGTATATATGCAATACAAGGCTCTTGAACGAGGCATTCAATAGCACTTTTACCTTCCTTACCAGCCTCAGGCTACAGGTCTCACAGCACACTCTCACAGAGTGCACTTAAACATGTTCAAATCCAATTAAATAAAACATGGGACATATCAGTCATCAGTCATACATCAAAGAAAAAATGTAATGAAAAGTCTGATTTCTTTTCTATTATTTGACTACTGACAGCTCCCAACTCCCAACCCTCCTTCTTCCCCTCGTTCCCCACATTTGGGCTAACGTAAAGAAGGCCTGCATATCCTTTCTTTTGGGGCTGGTGGGAAGTTCAAACCACACAAGCCCTAGCCACCTGTGGGACCTTTTACTCCAACCCCATCTCCTAACCCCGTAAAATTCTGTCAGTCATCCTTTCTTGCTCTCTCTAACCATTTTTGGACCTACCTAGGACCATGCCCTGCTCTCCCCAGAGAGTCTCATTATGTGAGTAATAAATCTCTTCATACCTTCCTGGAGTGTGTGTGGCATCATTAGTCTCCATATATAAACCAGTTTGGAGGGGGTGTGGTCATTCCTGCCTTCAATGGGTTGACGATGATGGTAACAAATTAAATATGGACTATTAACACCCACAGGATCTGGATATCCTGTATATTATGTAGCATATTATGAACTCTCTGGTTTATGGACTTCCCCTTGACTGGGAAATCTGTTCCTCATCTCTTACCATCAGTCCTGTGCAGTCACGGAGAATGAAAGCTGCATCTGGGTTATTACGAGGGAATCTGATGAAAATGGTGATGTTTTATATATGCTGTGTTTCCTGTCCTTTATTCTTTCACAAAGCTGAAAACATAGTTCTTGGTTCAGTTTATTATGTCCTAATGAGTTTATCTGATAATATCTTTATTTTGCCTTCAAACAGTTTTGCTACATAAAAGATTCTTGGTTGACAGTTTTCTTTCAGCACTTTGAATATATCCCCCCCACCATCTCCTGTACTCCACTGTTTCTGATGAAAAGTTAGCTGTTAAGTTTATTGGGGTTCCTTTATACTTGACAAATCTTTTTCTCTGGTTGCTTTTAATATTTTCTCTTTGTCTTTGTCTTTCAACATTTTGAGTATGATGTGTCTGGGTGTGGATCTCTTTGTGTTTATCCTGGATGTGTGAGTAAATATTTTTCATCAAATTTTGGAAAATTTTGGCTATTATTTCTTTAAATATTTTTCTCTTTCTCCTATCCCTCTGGTACTTCCATTACATAAATCTTTTGTGCTTAATGGCTACACCCACATTTTTCTTAGGCTCTGTTCATTTTCCTTCATTCTTTTCTCTCTATTTTTTCAGGTCACATAATCACTATCAGTGTATCCAAGTTCCATAATTCTTTCTTCTGTCGGCTCAAATCTACTGTTGAGCTCAACTAGTGAATTTTTCATTTAGATTATTATAACTTCTCAACACTAGAATTCCATTTTGTTTTTTTTTATAATTTTTATCTCTTTACTGGATATACTTTATTCAATGAGACAGTATCATCATGCCTGCCTTTAATTCTTTAAAGCACGATTTTCTTTGAAGTCTTTGCTAAACTCCAACATCTGGGCCTCTGAAAGGCAATTTCTGTTACCTGTTTTCCCCCATGTATGTGTCACATCTTCCTGTTTCTTTCCAAATATTTCTTTTTTTAAAAAAAATTGGACATTTTAGATAAAATATCATAGCACTCTGGATATGGAATCCCCTGGGCTTGTTGTTTGCTTATTTATTTGTTTAGTGACTTGACTAGACTAGTGAAGTCTATTTTCCCCCACGCAATGCAAGCCATCTGATGTGGCTCCTTAGAGGCTTAACTTTGGGCCTATGCACATCACCCTCTCCCACCCTCAGTAATGACAGTGATTTTAGCCAGATTCTCTATTTCTGTCTCTTTCTCTGAGCTGCCTTTTAAGTTTCTCTCATGTCTGCCTCTGTTGTTATCACTCCTAGACCTTAGCCTCCTCTAATTGCTATTTGATTGCTCTTTTGTCTTTTGACAATGCACTGGGCATATATTGCTCCACAATCTGATCCATTTAAAGGTAGGTCCCTTTGCAGGAGCAGGATGTTTCCAGACTTGAGGCTTGCTCTGGCCCCAAAGGGCTCTTCTTAGCTGTCTCTTTCCCTGGTTCTCTCTGTTAAACTCCTAGCTGGTCCACTGCTCACTCCTCTTAATTGCTCACCATCAAAATCTCTACTGTTTTTGACAATACTGTAGGCATGAACTTCCCCATTCTCATTTCCAAATAAATCTCTTCTTAGGGAGAGCTGCAGAGCTCTCTGTTCTCATAGCCTGCATCTCCTCTTGGACAGAACCTCTGTGCCACTGCATCAGAACAAGAGGTAGGAGCAGTGACCCACTTCTCCCAGAGTGATACACCTGCTCTACAAGTAAGATGCTGGTCAGAGATGAGAGCATCTGGCCTTCTCAGCTTGCTTCTCCTGGCATGGAACCTCTGCCTTATGAGGAAGCTGGGGCAAGGACAGTCAGGACCCAGTGTCTTGCCTGCTGTACCTGGCATAGAGCTTTCATCCTACAAGTGGGGGGGTGACTAGGGGAAGAGAGCCCAGCCTCTTTAGCTGTGCCTGCCCAGAATAGAGCTTCTGCAACTTAAACTTGGGAGTGGGGGGATGAGAGAAACTGGTGGCCTACCTTTCCCAGGATGAAACCAGAGACCCTAGTCTGGGAGTTGGGGGAAGGGAGCCCCATTTTCTTGGGTGCTGACATAGAGCTTTCATCACACTGAGCTGGGGTGTGGGTTGGGAGAGGGACATGACTCTTGCTGTTCTTACTGGAATTTAGTAGATTTTCATTTAGCAAGAAGAATAAAATCCCTTGTTTGTTTAAGTCACTGTTCCTCAGGTCTCTGTTACATGTAGCCAAATGAAATTCCCAACATAATATGTATTCAGTTTAAAAAAAAAATCAATGGATGTAGAGAGAAAAGTCAGTCTCTTTATTTCCTTATCCATCAGGCTCAAAAGTCCCCTCCCCAGAGAAATACCACTGTCAGCAACTTTCTAGATATTGTCTAAGCATATACAAGTATAATTGTGTATATGTCTATTTTTTTCAAGGTTTCATTGGTGATAATTTAAATCTAGAATCCTAAAATTTAAGAGTTGGAGGAAAAGTGTATTAAGATAATCTTCAGAGATTCTCAGTGAAGATCATAGAATAGGTGGAGGTGGCTACACTGGTTGACAATCACTGGGTGTAATGAGAGGTGGTTTTGATGAGAGTTTGTAGAACATGTGATGGTATGGAGGCTGTCTAAACCCCTCATTTCACAGAGGTAATGTTCCCAAAGTCTCCAAGTTAAGTTAGTGACAGCACCAGGACTAGACTCCAATTTTCTAGGTATCTAATTTAGTTCTCCATTTTCACCCAAATGTAATTTTTGAGGACAGAAGCTCTGAACCAAAGGAAGTCCTGCTAATTGCCTTGCTGCAGGGCAGATGACCAAGATAAGGCTAAGCATTTGGGGCTTGTTGGAAGCAGACAGTGACCAGGAAATTCCTGAGTTGCGTTGACGCAACTAAATAATTCCATTTTCTACCCCCTTCCCTGTGCATGAGTCCTGTGAATATTGCCACATCACAAAGAGCCAGTCTTGTTTGGACTTTCCAGACCTTAACGTTCCAGAGAGGTGAACAGAGCCATTTCCCAGAACTTCCCTCCCTTCTTCTCTTCCGGACTCTCTTCTAGTAGGGAGGGTTCTAGCATCATTTGCAAGTCACTCTTCCAGTTTAAAGCTATTAACTTCCTTGCTATAAAGGCCTTTGTTGTGCCAAGACAAGCCCTGGCCCTCTGCAATTTATAGCTTTCTTTATAGATGCATGAAACTAAGATCTAAATCTGCAGTATAGGGAATTCGTATCTTGGCCTTAAGAATTAAAGAAACTTTAGTATTGGATAAATTTGGTCAAGAACAAAATTTCTAATCAAATCTATTCAATAGCCAAAACCCAGACTATAAAATAATACGTTGATAAGTCCTCTAGTACTGAGTCCATTTTTAATAACCTCATTCGGTATGTAATAAGATCAATTCAGAATGGAAAATGCACCCTTTGCACTCTTCCGTAGCTACTTTATTTGAAAAGATTGAAGAATAGATGACTAAGCATGATGGTTAGATAAGTATGGCAGGCTGGGCTAATAGGAAATTGTTGATCATTTGTGATCAAGCCCCTTCCAATGTGCTGCTCCCTGAAAACACTCACTCTTTGCTGTTTCCTTTTTCTGCCGAGAATGCCCTTTCTCCCAATCATTGTTTGTTCATACTTATCTTTTAAGGCATGACTCAAATGTTGACTCTTCCATGAATTTTTTCTTGAGGTTTCCTCCCATTTTCTTTGCCTCTTACAATATTTATACCTTATTTCGTATTATAGTCAAGTGCTTTCTACTCTCATCTCTGTTAGATTGTCAACTCTTTAAAGGCAGGGACTCTATTTTTTAATACTTTTTAAAATAAAATAAAATAAAATGTTTTTCTTTCTTGTTAGATAATTTATGCATTCTCATTATAGAGACTAGAAAATACAGGCAAAACAAAATTAGAATATACAAACTATTTGTATTTTTGTTTGTTTTAATTCTTTTTCCTTAGAGCAGTTGTATGTTTATGGAAAAATCATGCAAAAAATAGAGTTCCCATATATAACCCCCACCATTCTAGTCTTTAAAAATTCCTATATTTGCTATAAAGATATAACTTCTACCAAAATTGGATCATACTATACATAAAGTTTGTTTGGTTTTTTTTTTTTTAAGCCTATAGCACCCAGTATTCCCAGGCCGTCTCCCATCCAAGTACTAAACCAGGCCCAACCCTGCTTAGCTTACAAAATCAGGTGCATTCAGGGTAGTATGACCACTGACTACATGAAGTTTTCACATCTACTTTTTATATTGCAATATATCATTAACATCTTTGCTAATATATGTTGTTTTTTGTTTATATAAATATATGCTCATTGTAAAAGATTGAGGAACTATAGATTTACATAAAGATTCAAGTAAAAAATCCTTTAATTGCACCACCCAGACCATTTTTAACATGCTAGTATATAGTCTTCCAGATTTTTTTCTATGAGAGCAAGTGTGATCACATTCACATATATTTTTAATTAAAATATGTTCCTTCCTACACACCATTTTGTTTTTTACTTAATGTATCATGAACACCTTTTAATGTCAAATAATTAAGCTAGCTATAGCATCCTTTTACAATCCTGCATAAATAATGTGTGGATCTACCACAATTTAATAAATGTCCTATTATTGAACATTTAT
This sequence comes from Choloepus didactylus, assembly GCF_015220235.1. NCBI lineage: Eukaryota > Metazoa > Chordata > Mammalia > Pilosa > Megalonychidae > Choloepus > Choloepus didactylus. Next base: position 32,821,272 of record NC_051325.1, on the reverse strand, counting down.
ATTTTTTTCCAAAATACTTCTTTGTATTAACAAATTGTATGGATCCTCCTGGTACATGCATTTGTATATGTACACTTTTATGGATTTTGATGCAAACTGCCCTCCATACAATGTTTATTTTTTAATTTCCAAAAATGTCTAAAGAGAGCCTTGCACATGGTGGGCATGATAAATATTGGATTGATGGATAAATGGATGAATGGAATCTGGACAGAAAATTCCTCCCCCACCTAGTCTTTCTTCTGTTCCTTCAGGACATTGGGGGAAAGTCCGTTTAGTCTTCAGGCACAGTGGGAGGGGCACGGATTAGAGGCAGGATATGTAGAAACGAATCCCCCCAACTCTCTGGTCACATTAAAGCTGAGAGGGGTTTGAAGATGCTGGGTGAGGAAACAGGCCATGAGAGGGAGCACCTTGTCCAGAGGCTGCCTGTTGGTGGGCGGCAGGGCCGGGGCCAGGGGGGGTCCTGTGAGTTGTCGGACTCCAGACCAGTCAGTACCCTTCCCCACTGACCACACTCCCCTGGAAAGCCCATCAAGCCTGTCCAAACTGGTGGGTTTCTCAGTAAATCACATTTATACTCAAGAGGCTTATACTTTGTCAGAGGGAAGAAATAAAGCAAAGCACTGCATCTACAAGTTATGATAAAGCATGCAGCACACGTGATTTTGAACTTTTTTTCCTGAAACCCACTTGTTATTAGAGCTTAAAATGAGGTGGAGAAGAAGGAGCTTGAGATTTAGAATCCAAAGTTTTAGATCTGAGTCTGACCTCTGCTAAGATGCACAACCTATCTGGGCATTCAGTTTCCTCCCCCTGTAAAAATGGCAGTTGTACTGGCATCTACTTCATAGAAGCCTTGTAAGGACCAGGTGAAATGGTAAATATAAAAGCCAGTCTTGTCAATATATTATACATGTTCCACCATGTTAATAATATTTGCTGCTATTGATAACATCAAAAACTATTTCCTTAATCTTGCATGCCCAAGCCCATCAGCCTTTCTAAACTGAGATGGTGTTTCTCAACCAAGAGAGGTGACTAAAATGGCAGAGCAGAAAAAGCAGGGTTCGGGGAGTTGGAAAGCCTACATTCTAGTTCCAGGGGCTTTGAGCCTCAGTGTTTTCATCTGTAAAAGGAGGAAGTTGGACGAAATGCTCTCTGCACTCTCTTCTGGCTGTGGAATTCAGGTCAGTTAGTCTGTGACCTTAGGCAAAACCGTTTCCCTCTCAGGCCTCAGTTTCCTCATCTTTAAAGCGAAGGGGTTGGGCTGGATGACCTTTCTGGTCCATTTCTTTTCTGAGAAGTTATAAAATCACCGTGACCTGCCCTTTGTCATCCCCATTCTTTAGTGCACAACCCTTGCTGGTTGTCATAGCATGTTCCCATGTGCAGGTGGTGGGCTGTGGTTTCTTTTCTTCTCTCTGTTTGGTTTTTCAGCTGCATGCTCAAAAGTGGCCGAATGACCGCATGGCAAAGAAAATTAATACTTCCTTCAAGAGGCCGCAGGCGATTTGCCTTTCCCATGCTGGAGGATTAATGGTCCCCATCTGTGTATGGGTGGAGCCAGGCCTGTCCAGCCTTTGCCCCCACTGTCCCCAGGCGCCCTCTGCAAATGATCTGATCCACAGTCTTCCTGAGGTGAACTGCTCTATTCCCCATGTTTTCCTCCTGCCTGGAATGCCTCTCTCCAGGATCTTTGCCTTCAGGGTTTATCTGCATTACCTCCTCCTCAATAAATAGCCCTTCCTTATCTCCATGACAAGAATCAAACACTCTTTTTGAACTCTTTTGACACTCTTTTTAGTTCTTATTTGTTTCTGTCTCTTTTTTGTTGTTGTTAAAGTTCCCTTGCTCCCTGTCTTCCCCAGAAAAGGGTAAGCTTCTGAGGCTGGGGTCCCCTGGCGCTCGCAGTGGGCCTTACGCAGTGCAAGCAGGCATGCAGTGAAGGTGTGCCAGCGGGGAGTCTCAGGGATTTACAGACGTCTCCTCTTCCTTCAGGGTTTCCTTTTGTTTGCTGGTTTTGGGGAGAGTGGAAGATTTGGGCCTAACCAGATTAAAGTCAAGCCTTCGATATTAGTCCCCGAGGGGTGCTGCCTTCCTGTTCAGCCTGAATTACTAATAGCGTCACAACCAGGGTCACTAACAACAGTCTCCTGAACAAAGGACCCAGTTGCGAGCTTCGCGGAGGCTGAGATTTCCTGAACCTGAGGGTTCATCAGAGCATAGTAGTTCCAAGTGGGGACTCTGCAGGATAACAGATCTGGATTCAACCACTAGTTTTACCACCTCTTTGTTGAGTTATCTTGTCAAGTTACCTTCCCTAAACCTCTGGCTTCTAATCTGTAAAATGGAAATAGTGATACCTATCTGTTAGGGTTGCTATGAGGCTTAAAAGTTAACTGATGTAACACTCTTAGCTCCGGGCCTGGCATCTCCACAGTGAGCCGTCAGGAAAAGGACTAGCCACATGGATGAGCACACTCCCCTCCTGAAGGGCCCGGCACTCACAGATTGAGCTGCTTGCACTGTCAGGTGCCTGATGCACGGCACAGTGGGAAAGTCGAGGCACTGCGTCATCTGCAGGGGGCTTGTACATATGCCATCTCATGATTCCTCACCATACCCTGGTGGGTGGCAGTGTAGGTAGCATTAAACTCATTTTTCAGAGGAGAAACCTGGCGTTCAGAGAGGCTAAGTGATTTGCCCAAGGTGGTTCAGACAGTTAAAATGTGTCCCTGAGACTTTCTCCTAGTTTTCCGTGTTTCCTTATGAATCCTCTTTCCACCTTACACTGGAATGATCAGGAGGGGAGGCTTGCTTTGGCCTTGATGGTGATGGGACCTGGACACATAAGGAATAGGGAAGGTGTTCCAGGCAGGGGCACTTTATGAGCAGGTGTAGAGGGAGGGGCAATCATGTGGGGCTCTAGGAAAAAATATTAGACATATTCTTCTGAATAAAAGAGTCCATGTAAGAGGAGTAAAAAATAATGGAATCAAGGTTCAAAATGTTCTGGAGGGCCTTGAATGCCGGACTAAGCATTTGGGGCTGAAATGGCCCATGAGGAGCCATTAAGGATTTCAGAGGAGGGTAGTAGCCTGATCCACTGGGACACAAACATAGTGAGAAGCCTCCAAATTGTGACTTGTCAGGAATGGGTGAATAAGCTGATGTTTAACCTAGAAAACAGAAGACTCGTTGGGAGGGAGGAGGGTGTTTGCAAGACTTGGGGGAGAAGATGGTCATTGTGGGGTGAAGGAAGAAACAGAAGGGGTTGGGAGGCAGTGAGGGTCAGGGCATAGGAAGCTCTAGCAAGACAAATTCCAATTAAAATGAGGAAGTTTCTGGTGCTTTCAATGCACTCTAACCCAAGTTTATTGAGAGTCAGTTTGAGAATGGAGTAGCGATCGGTGTGGAGGAGGCCTCTGCCCTCATGGAGCTCATATGAAACAGGGAACGATATACCTTAAACAGAATCACCCCCAAAACTAATGTTATAGCCAAAGCTGTCTGCTTCAAGAGATGAAAATTCCCTATCTTTGGAGTTTTTGAGAGAAATGTATCAGGAAAGGGTATTCTTGTGTTGGGGACTTCTCAAGTTCCTCCAAGTCTAAGATCCTGTGCCACTACATTTGTTGTGAAATCCTTAGCAATCCTAAATCCCTTCTTTGGAGGGAGAAAAAAGGCAAGTGATCCATTAGCTTCTCCTTTGAACATTTGCATGTTCCATCTTAACTAGAGTCTGAGGCACAGAGTATAGCCAAACAAGAATTTCATCCTGCAAGCAGCTCGGTGACTCCACCCAAGAACTGAAAATCATTTAGCCGAAATTGTGACATCGGGTGCAAATTATAGTCCGCCTGCAGGTTAGGGCTGTGACTGCAGCTGTGGTGCAAGCCACGAGCAGCTAACATTAAGTTGACTCAGGGCAGGCTCAATGGAGGCAGTTCCTGCTGAGTGTGAGTTAACAGATGCAGGCCAGGCTGGCTGGAGCAGCAGTGGCGGGAAGGAGAGAAGCTGGCCCTTGTGTTTGTTCAATGCTTCCCTGTCTACAGAGGGGCTTCATAGCAACAACTGCGTCCAACTGCCTCATTACAGTCCTGTGAGGTGAATGCGTGGGATGGATAAGGAAACTGAATCTCAAAGAGGTTGAAAGGATTCGGCCAGGGTCACATGGTGGGCAAGCCACAGAGCCTGGCTTTGAACCCAGGTCTTCTGATTTCAACTCAGGACATCTTTCTATGACACCACAGTGGGCCCAAGACTGAGCAGCTACAGACCCCTCCAAGGGAAGACCAAGTGGCCTTGCAACCCTGTTCAGACTTGTGGGTCGCATTTCAAAATCTGCAACACTTGGGGCTGTCTGTACGTTACAGATAATATAGGTACTATCAATATGAACGTGTAACACTGAGCTGGGCCAGATGCTGTGTAAGCACTATACATTCGTTATCGCCTTTAATTCTTACAGCAATTCTATCCCAATTTTACAGATGAGGACACAGAAGCTGTAGAGGTGAGGTGACTTGGCAAAGCCGTAATTTGGGCCCAAGTCTACATGACCCCAGGGTTCCTTTCCAAAGGCTGCACTGTCTCCTGGCACCTCTGCAGGTTGCTTTGCCCAGTTCACTGAAAGGAATGCCCAAGGTCCAATTCTTTGCGACTCCCAGGTCAGTAATAATGAAAAGCAAAACCCTTCTTTTCATTTACACTACAGAGCACGTGCACATCTGTTCATCACATTTGATCCACACGGCAGTGGTCCAGGCTTTCCAGCATGCCTGACTCAGCATAATGAGGGTCTCGCCCAAAGTCACAGCTAGTGCTGCCACAGGGGCCAGGACCCACACTCGCACCTCCTGATGGTGGCCAGCACCCTGCACCATAGTGTCTTCTTGGCTATCTACCAGAACCAACCTGGCTTGCATTCTGCCTTGCACAAGTGCAGCCTCTGTCTTATTGCCACCAGAGGCCCGGGGAAAGCTGCATGCACACCACACGTGGAAGCAGCAGGCCTTAGAGAAGAAGTGAACAGGCTCTGGAGTCACTTACAGATGGGCATGAATCTCAAGTCTTTCTCTGGTTGCATAGACTTGGATAGGTTAACCTGTTGCTCCTCACTGTAAGAAAGGAATAAAAATAGTACCTGAGTTGTAGTGTTGATATGAAGATGAAAAACGGTAATATGTATGTAAAGTGGTTAGCCAGTACCTGCCCACAGTGAGCACTAAAGTAATCTTTCCATCTTTACCCTGACTGATTGATTTGCTTATCCAAAAATATGTGTGTTCCTGCCAAGTGCCAAGTCCTGTGCTAGGATCTGGACGAAGATATGGATCATATGTAGCTCATGCCTTCAGGGAGCTCACAATCTAGGAATGGGGACAGATATAAACAGATAGCTACAGCACAGCATGATACAAGGAGTAATAGAGATTCTAAAAAGTGCCAGGTGCTGTGGGAGTCCAGAGGAAGAAAAGTTAATTCCTTTTTTCTAATCCACCTTTCTGTTCCATCTCACCTTTCTCAAGATCCAGCATTCCCACCTTCTCCCTAAAGACCCAACCTTGTCATTATGGTGCTAAGTCTTCATTGCCCACCCTTGAGAACTTTCTGGTTTGCCATGAATCCTTGAAGCATGACTTTAAAACAAAACAAACAAAAATATCAAGATCTCTCTTGCTAATCACAGGAAACCTTGATATTTATAAATATCCACAATGGGATCTTTTGAAAAATATATTTCTTTAAATCTAACAAAAAAACAAACAAACAAGCTAAAAGTGTAGAATATCAGAGCCTGCTGATACCAACATTTTTTTTTTTTGAGGGGAGAAATGGAATTTTATTACTGAAAGTATGTCCTTCCGCTTGTATAATACACACTTACCCCCTACCAAGGCTTCTAAAGTCACATCCCATTACAGCATCAGCTGAAGTCCAGAATCTTGTCATTTAAACCAGGTTTAGGTGCATATGAGTCCCTCAAGTATAATCCCTCGATTATAGTTCAAGTACCTTTCCTCTTCATCTGATAACTTTGAACTAAACATACTCCCCATTTTTTTTTAACCAAGAGGTTCAATGAGTTACCCTCCAGTGGCAGACAGAGTATGTGACAGACCTGGGATGAAACCATGTAACAACTACCAGTTTAGCTCCAGTTCCTGCTGCCTCATTAGAAAGAACTGATATCACACACACACACACACACACACACACACAGCCCCCTCAAAACTGGACTCAAACTGACCTTTGATCCCAGATGATATCTGGATTTAACCCATTGTGGCACACTTACAAGCACTCTCCATTTGCATCATCTCACTTGATTATTCCCCCAACTTGGTGAGTTGAGAAGGGTAGGCATGATTATCCCCAGTCACAGCCAAGGCTGCCGTGGCTTCCAGATTTCGTGATGGCCAAGCGCCCAGCCAGCATGGGAACCAAGGGTTTCTCATTCCAAATCGCACATACTTTCTGCTGTGCTGCCACCCTGAACAGTAAACTGTGATGAGCAACTCCGTGTCCCTTCTGCATGTGGCAAATGCTAAAATGTGTGTATGGTGAGGAAGGACTTCACAATGTTCTGCTTCTGGGCTCTGCTGAGACATTTCTTTGACCCAGACAGGACTTCTCAGCTTCAGCTAGGGACGAGACACATAGAGAAAAGCATGGCATTATATCCTAAACCCTGAGTTCTGGGAAGTCATAAAAATGAATTATTTGAGTATCTCACCAGCCCTCAAGTCCCCGAGCTGGTCTTGCATAAGCAGGATGACCTTCCATTGGGTGACAAGTATGTCGTAAGTGAAACGTTGACAGGTGCTACAGGAATGACTTGGTGCCTCGCCCACCTCATTAGAATTCTAATTGGGGTGTGTAGGAGAGGCCTCTATAAATGGTAAGGCGCTCCCAACAACCTGTCTCCCCTGTCTGTGCCATTCTCAGACAAGCCCAGAGAAGAGGCAGAGGAAGGTGCAACATGGCTGGTGAGTGCAATGAATGGCATCTTCTCTGCAGGATCCCAGCCTGGAGCCCATGCTTCCCCTGGGCCAGCCCAGAGGGAAGTGTCCAGCCCAGGACGGCTTCCCTGGGGGGCTCCAAAGGCTAGATTCTGGTATCTGAGGGTTCTGTTTGGAGGTGGTTCTTTCTCAGTGGTTTCCTAGTCCCTCTAGCACATTCCCAGTGGGAGGGAAGAGGCTCTGTTGTTCGCAGAGTGGACAATGTTTAGACCACAGTCCTGAGTGATGGACAGGATGTTAAACGCAGCTGGAAGTTGTGTTCCCTTGGATAGACAGACAAGTTTGCCCTGTTGGTTTTTGTGTTTTTTAAACACACTGTTCACCACCCATAAAGTGAAGCCAGCTGGCACTTGCTTCCTGTGATTCTCAGTGCACCTTTGCCCAGCTGTCAGTAACATAGGCAAAGAAAAGCACATCTCAGAGCTATAATAAAGGAAGGGAGTGAGAGTGACAGCCTGCAAGTGGAATTAAAAGAAACCACTGGCATCACCGGAATGCTCCTTGAGTAAACTGCACATCCGGAAGCCCCAGCAGGCTCATTTGAAAGCAACTTGATGAGCTGAAACCACCCAGTAGCAGAAGGAACAGGTGTGCCACAAGATTGTCACGGTCCTTAACAAGCAGTACCAGGGAAGGAGGATGAAAAAGAACAAGAAATGCAGGTTCTATAGCTCTGCGGTTACTGCTGAGGATCTGGGCTCTTGTTAGATAGCACCCTTGCGGAGAAGCGTGCTAATTAGTGCCTGTCACGGGTGCTTAGCCCTGATGGGATGATAGTGCCGCCGAACCCAAACAAGGCATGAGCCAAACAGGTGAAATATTGTGAATGGCAGTGAGGACCTCTGGAAAGCTTGCCAGAGGAATCTCTGAGCAAGATGCAAAAGGTGAGCAATGGCCACTTTAGAAATCACAAAGACCAGGACAGGCTGGCTGCCAAAGTGGATGCCCTGCCCTTGCTCCACATTTCTTGCTGTGAAAACACAGCATTGCTGGGTTCCTAAGAAGAGGAGCTCTGGATCCTGTAGACTTTAGCAAGAGGGGATGGATGGTAGCTGTCATCCAGGCCATCCTTCCTTCTGTACCCTCCGCAGGACAAGGAGGCTAAGGCCCAGGAAGGGGTAGAGACTACCACAGTCACACAGCAAGCTGGTAGCAGAGCTCAGACTAGGTCCCAGGAGTGCCTTTCCACTGTGTCCTGTCACCAGAGCTGAGTTCCAGTTGAGTCCATGTCACATCTAGGCCAAAGGAAAGTGGTGTTGAAGCTGGTTTCTCTTTTGAGCTCTGTTATCAACTGCTTTGTGTTTTCCAAAACAAGTCCTTTCCACTCCCCAAGGCTCAGGTTCCCATTTGCAAGATGAAGGGCTTGAAATAGATGAACTTTCAGGCTCCCTCCAGGACTAGCTTCTCTCTTTCCATGAAAAGCAACCAAGTACAGAGAGTGGGTGGGCCAGCATGTACTCCCTGCTGGTGGTGAGCAGTGGGAGGTGCTGTGCACCCCCATCACTCTACAGGTCCCACATGACCAGCCCACCTATTGTGGGGCCTGCTGTACATTACTTAGGGGTCCACAGTGTGTCAGGTGCCTGGGATTCATGGAGACGTTGAGTTCTCATATCTCAGCCAACCAATGATATTCTAAGATGACAACAGACTGTGGACAAAGGTGGGGAAAGACAGGTGAATGCATCTGTTACCTTAAATTTGTCACTTCTGCAGTTCCTAGCTTAGCTCCTTGTCTGTCAGCCAGTAAGGGCTCAATAAATGTTTCTTGAATGAACGAATTTACTTATCAGGGACCCAAGTGAAAGGGCTATTCTAGGTGCAGTGGGGAACATGGAAATAAATGAGATGTGGTCTCTGCCTGCAGCAAGCTTACATTCTGATGGTGCTTGATAATGCCAGTTCCTAGGTAAGTAGCCTACAAGGTGGACTGTGATTGGGCTGCATTAGAAATATCAACCAAATGCTATGGAAGTAGAGAGGAGGAGGGGAGCAATCTTGGTTGGGGTTTGGGATAGGGAAGACCTGAGGAGTAGATGGCATAGGGTCATGGGAGAAGAGCTGGACTTGGTCAGGAGTAGTTTTGTGGGGTGAAGTGTGATCTAGGCAAAGGGTACAGGAAAATGAATGTGGGGAAGTAGGCAGGTGTGATCCGGGGAATTATCAGGGATATATGTGTGCTGGCTGAGCACAATAAAAGTTTGGAACTGATTTGAGAGGACTCTGTTCCAGCTCCTCATGTAAGGTTCTTGTTGGAATCAGCTGGGGTTCAGTTAGTCCACCTCTTGGTGGAGCAGCAGCCTGGGCTGAGGCTGGGAATGGTGGTGGTGGAGGAAGGCCTGGCAGTGTCCCGCACAAAGTGGCATGGCTTCCACTGCCTGCTGCCCATCAAGGCTGGAGCCCCAGGGGACACAGGGGAAGGGGATACATATTGGGCCCAATGTGGAGAGGAAGTGTAGCTTCCCATCCTCAAAACCACTTGGAGGCCCTGGATTAGGAGACAAGGGTGTAGGCAAACACCTCTGCCTGGGGGAGACCAGAGCCCCTGTTTTGTGGACTAGCATCTCTGTCCAGCTGAGTGGTGAGTTTCTTTTCTGGGCAGGGTGCTGTCCTAGGCTTCAGGCTTCAGGGCCTTACCTTCTACAGGCCTCATTTCCGCCGTCTCTAGAGGACAGGTAACATTCTGGGCAGGTGGGTCTGTCACAAAACATGTTTCACAGGAGCTGGGACATCAGTGGCTCTTTCTACTGAGAAAGCAGTCAGGAATTCCTCCTGGCTTCCCATCTCCTTCCCTTCTGTAAACCTTCTAGCAGCTTTCTGGGCTTTCCTCAAGCTTGGTAGCAGCCTTTTGTTTCTGCCACCTGGACCAGAGCAATATCTGGGCCTTTCTGGAAAGCAGATCACCCCTCTGGGGTCAGAGGCTTGTGGCTGCAGCTGCTGAGTGACTGAAATGAGGAGGAGCTTCCTTCCGCTCCTCTCCAGCTCCAGCCACATTCTTTCACTGGCAGCAGAAGCTGCTCCCTGTTTATATAGAGAGATCTGCCAGCAGCTTCATCCCGCTTGGAATAAGCGCTGCCCATATTTCAGTTTCTTGTGCTGTTGAATGATATACAGGTATGGGGTGGCAGAAGAGTGACGAGTGCAAGTCCAGAGGCAAACTCTTGGATTGCATCTCAGCTCTACCCCTTACTAGCTCAGTGACCTTGGGCAGCTGACTAAACCTGTGGCTTAGCCTCCTCATCTCTAACTTGGGGTTGGTTGTGGTAGCCACCTCAGAGGTGCTTGGTCGGCATAGCATTTTATTACCTGGGAACTTTCATGAGCCTGTTTTCTGCTTACTTTTGGGGTCTTAGGAAAATCCCTATCAGATTAAGTCCATCTTCTAACCAAGGACCATTCCAGTGTTGCTAAGAGTCTCCCTAGCCCTCCAGCCCCACACATACATTTCCAGGCCCCCAGTTCTTGTACCTGTGTGCTCCACTTGTTAATCTCAGGTGACTTCTCGGCTCTGCCTCCATCCTACTGGGCTGGGCTCTGCAGATGGGGCAATCGTCTCCTCCCGAGGGCCCTCATGCCAGGCTGCGGTGTGCAGTGGAGTTAGGAAAGTATTTCCACTGTTAGATTTGGAGGGAACAAGACCCTGGAGTCTCTGGTAGGGGCTGAGGGATGAATTCAGGAGTCTGTGTTCCCTTCTTAGCCTCAGTTTCCTCGTTTGTTAAAAAGGAACAGTGATTCCTCCCCAGCCTCCCTTCCAGAGCTGCAGTAGAGCACGAGTGAGACCATCAGGGTGAAAGGACTTGGACGGGTGTAAAATGAGATCTGGGCCTAGTCAGTCCTGGCTGCAACTGTTTTTAAAAAGTTTTCTCAAAAGAATAGAAAACAGGTATTCAAACAAATACTTGCACACCAATATTCATATCAGCATTATTACAATAGCCAGAAGGCAGAAACAACCCAAATGTCCATCAACTGGTGAATGGATTAAAAAAATGCAGTATATCCATACAATGAAATATTCAGCATAAAAAGGAATAAAGTACTGATTCATTCTACAACATGGATGAAACCTTAAACACATTATGCTAAGTGAAATAATCCGGACACAAAAGGCCACATATTGTGTGATTCTGTTTATATAAAATGTCCAGTATAGGAAAATCCAGAGACACAAAGTAGATCAGTGGTTGCCAGGGGCCAGGGGGAGGAGGAAATGGAGAGTGACTGATAATGGGTGTGGGGTTTCTTTTGGGAATGATGAAAATGTTTTGGAACTAAATTGTGGTAATGGATGCACAATTGTGAATGTACTAAATGCCATTGATTGTTCACTTTAAAACGGTTAAATCTATGTTATGAGAATTCTGCCTTAAAAAAAAAAAAGGGCAGTTTCCTGGAAGTTAATATATACAGCCTCAGCCTGCAGTTCCTGGCCAGAACTTAGTCACATGACCATCGAGCTGCAGAGGGCCTGGGAAATGCAGTACCTGTTAATATCAGGGGGATGGAGTGGGATGGGGTGGGTATTACCAAGGAAGAAGGAGCACATGGAGCTGGGGATAGGCACTCAGCAGTCTCTGGCACACCAGGTTGCTGGTGGCACTAATATCCTAGAGCAACAAATCTGAGAAATTGCCCCAGGCCTGGCACCAAAGATGAAACAGTAATGGACAGGGAATTGCAAGAACACTGAAGCACGAGTCCAGCCATGTCTCCCTGTAGGTGACTCATGTAACTCTTAGGGCCTCCCTGTCCTCTCATCCAGAATGAAGGTTAGGAGTGTGTGCTCTGTCTCTCAGGTTCTTTTTCACTCTGATGTTTTTTGAAATGTGTAAGTTGGTGAATCAGTTGTAGGGACGATGCAACTCCCCCTTCATCCCTCCCCATCACCCAGGCTGGTGCAGAAACGGCCTCAAGGCTCATAAATATACACAAAGCCTGAAGACTCCAGAAGAACCTTAGATGGCTATCTGCCTTTTCCCTTCTAGAACACCTCTGGCAGAGTGACTGTAATTAGTACTTTATCAAGGGGTAGAGGGGCAAAGGGCCCTGGGCAAGCCACAGGCAGGATCCTTGGATCCTAGATCTATGGGCTGGCAGAGCCAAACTTTGGTCAGGGTGGAACAATGACTGAGGGAGGCAGCCAGGGGAAGATGAAAGGTTTAGGAAACCTCACCGGAGGCTTTATAGGCATGCATTCAACCACTCCTGCATCAAAAGCAGGTCGTCCGCCTTTATTCCCCATTCCTGCAGTTGCTCTTTTGAGACACATTTCCCCCTTCCAGGTGCGCTCTCTCTCCTATTTGTCAGGATGCAAATGCCAGGGCAAGGGCAACACATAGTGAGAGCCCCTCCCCACCTAGAGTACCATCAGGACTAAAGGTCCTAAGTGGGACCCCCTTCCAGAAGGAGCACTGGGGACAATGGTGACAGGATAGGGCAGGAGATTTGGAGTCTGTAAGATCTGGATTCAGAATCCTGGCTCTGCCAAGTACTAGGTTTATGACCTCAGACAGGAGGCCTCTTTGAGCCTCAGTTTCCAGTTTTTGTAAGGAATTCATCAATGAATTCATTGAAGGAAATTGTGCACTGTGTACTCTTAATGGTAGTTGACATACAAAACACTGATGACAAGTGTGAATTCCCCTTCTCTCCTTTCTGGCTCAGAGAAGCTTTACATATCCCATCACATCCTAATGGGAGCAAGGCTCCTTCATGCCAGGGCTTGGGTCTGGTGGTAAAAGAAGCAGAGACACTGAGGGAGGACTCTGGGAGCCAGATTCTCATGAATGCACATCTGGATTCCTCCATGTAGGGTCTGTGTGACTTTGACCAAGGCACTTGGCTTTTCTATATCCTGTTTTTCTCCTCTATAAAAAAGAATAGAATATTAAAAGTGCCCACTCCCAGGATTGTAGTAAGGATTTAATGAGCTGATACATGTAAAACACTTTGAATAATGATTGGCACCTATTAGATGCTCAGCAAACATTAGCTGATATTGCAGTCATCACCCTCTCAGTCTCCCCAGGGCCTGACCTTGGCAGGGGCATAAAACGTGCCTGCATCTCCTTTTTGCAGGCCAAGCCCTACTGGGAGGGAAGGTGCCTCTGTGGCCAGGGCATGTCACAGCTCAGTCTTTTCCTTGTCGTTCTACCTAAGGACCAGCCATTGGTCTCTGGGATGGAAGGGAGAGGCCTCTACTAGTGACACACTCCCAGCAAATAGTGCAAAGGATGTGAGCCTGTTGGAGAGAGTGCAGGTGCTGGCTGTAGGTGTGACATCCTCCTGCCCCTCTTTCCTCACCCTGGCCTTGGCAGCGGGATGTCTGGAGACATAACGTGTGCTCTTAAAGAGCTCGTGGTCTTAAAGAGCTTCACCTGGGGGAGAGGGGTGTGCATCCTTTTAGGTGGGGGTGAGGGCGCAGTATCCCTGGGGAGGTTCATGGGGTCTCATATTCCATAGAGCCCTTCATTGTTCTAAAACAAATGGCAGAGAGTAAAGCTCTACCAAGCCTCCACTGGCAGGGATGCCCAGAAGGGAGTGAGCAAGGTTGGTAGGAGGCAGTGTTGGAAACTGCTTGGAACCATTGCCCTAGAGAGCCCTAGCATCTAGCAAGCGAGCTCTGCACACGTTGTTATTGAGTGCGATGTTTACCAGAGTGCCTAAGATCTGGGCTGTCCCCATCTGGTGTTTGTGAGCTTACACAAGAACGTTCATCTTCTTTCCTCCCTCCTTCTGTCCCTCCTTTCCTCCCTTTGCCTTTCCCTTAATTCAGTAGATACTTGTTGAATGTATGACTGTTGGGTTTCCCTGAGTTTGTGCTGAAATTTATTAATTTATTCCTTCAATAACTAGTTGAATGGATGGATGGATGGATGGATGGATGATGGATGGATGGATGGATGATGGATGAATGGATGGATGTTTAGTACTCTGATGTGGTGGCGGAGTCACCTGCTGAGCCCCTCTCTCCAGTGCTTGGCTTATCACACCAGGGAGCCTGTACTTCACCTGACAGAGTCTGTCTGACAACCCTCTGCCTGGTCTCCAAAGCTACTTGGGTAGGAGTCCCCACCCCAGCCCTGCCCTGCTGCCACACTCTCTCTCACTTCCCTTTCTCTATTCTCCTGTACAGAGCTTCTCCTCTAGCCAAATAGTTTACCCCCCTTTCCCAAGCCTTTGGGGCCTCTCTTTCTACTATCTGGAATGCAGGCTGCTCCATTTGCACCTGTCACAATTCTTTCTTCCTTCAGGGACCATCTTGGCATTTTTAATGAAGCTTTACCTGATCCCTGTGCCTGACTGTGATTCTTCCTGCCTGGGTCTCTCTTATACCTTTTATTGGGGGAGATCGGGTTTACCCAGTTCCAGCATTCATTAGTGTTCTATGCTCATCTTACCCGCTGCTGAAGTTCTTTGATAGTGAAAACTACATTCATACATTTTTACACCCCCAACATTGTACCTAGCATAGTATCCTACAAGTAACAGGTACACTAGGTGCGCTTACTGAGTGAATGCCCCACACTCATCTTTCCTTATGGACTGAATCTTGAGTTGTAGCCTTGAAGGCCATTGTGTGACAATTTTTTAAAAAAACTTTTTAAGGTAGTAACATATGCAGTTCAAAATTTCCCATTTTAACTACTTTAACTGTACATTGTAGTTGTATTAATTATATTCACAATATTGTGCTACCATCACTCTGCACCTATTAAGTAATAACCACCTACCCCCTACCCACACCCTCCTACCCCTCAGCCCCTGGTAACCTATTATCATCTCTAGAAACTTGCTTCTTCTAGGTATTTTGTATCAACGAGATCATACAGTATTTGTCCCTTTGTGTCTGGTTCATTTCACTCAATATAATGTCTTCAAGTTTTCTCCATGTTGTTGCATGCATTAGAACTTCATTCATTTTTACAGTTGAATGATATTGCATTATATATATATATATACACCACATTTTGTTTATCCATTCATCTGTTGACAGACCTTTTGGCTATTGTAAATAATGCTCCTAGAAACATTGGCATACAAAGTGACATGAGCTTTGTGTTTGTTTTGGCCATTCCTTTGTTCTTCCATTCATTTATTCATCTAGGCCCCTACTGCCATCAAGCAATGTGCTAGATATCAGAATATAAAGATCAAGAAGGCACAATCTGATGGGAGTGACACACCTGTATAGAGGAGATTGAGTCTTGCACTTGGACATCTCACCACTCTCCCCTCAGTAGTTGGGGCCTCATTGCAAAGACAAAAACCAGTTTGGTTGGCAAAGGAGTGTGTGATGTGACATCACAAACATAACTCTATAAGGACAAAAATTTCTCAAAAGGTTTATGTAGACTAAACTCCTCATACACCATAGCATCTCTCAGAGTCCTGTCTCACTTCCAAAATCATGTGCGTCTCCTAACAAGCTGAGAAGGAAGGGGCAGGAAGGTCTTTGTCCTTGGGGTCTCATGGGCCTTTGATCTCCTGTATACATCTTTCACCAGTGAGCATTTGAAAGTCTTCTCTGGGCCAGGGATTTCCCAGTCTCTAGGTCTTGAAATGCTGCTCAGAATCATGACTGTCCTTCCCAGCAAGAGACGTCAAGGCCAACATCAAGGTATTGCTAATACAGAGCAGGTAAAGGATACATGGACAAACATTTGCTGTGTGTCAAAGTGATAAAAGATACAGGGTGGAAAGAATGCAAGCCGCCAGTGCAGTGTATTTGAAAGAAGTACCCTCCTTTCCAGTTTTGTTCAAGTCCCCCTCCACAAAAGTAAAGAGCAGTGCTCAAAGTGCACAGAGCTTGGGTTCTGTGGTCACAGAGATGGGGTGACCAGTCCTCCTGGTGGGTTGAATGAAGTCTCAGTGAGCATTGGGCTATTTGCTGAGGGCTAAGTGTCAGTTGACTGGGTAAAGGGGGAGAAAACCTTCTCAGCAGTGGGAAGAGTATGTGCACAGGTTTGGCTGTCCAAAAGGGCAGGGCATTTTCTGTGAGCTTAGGTTATGTCAGCTGGGGGATCTGAGCCTGGAAAGGTTGAATGGGAACAGGTTGTGAAGTTCTTGCTATGCGGGTGCAAGTCTTTGGTTTTTAATGTCATAATTCCAAGTTTGGCTCTGCCCCAACTACCCCCTCCTCAAAAGCTGTCCCTTTGGCAACTTATACCTTTCCACATGCCACTGTTCCTCACCCCCTCAGGACTTCAGGTCCTTCTTTCTGTCTCACTGCTTTAGAAATCACGGGTGTTGACTGGCAGACGAACTCCAACCGGCAGGCGCATCACACCAACAAGTTCTATGGCCAGGAGCTGATCTTACGGAGAAGCCAAGAATTCACTATCACATTGAATACTCAAAGCCCTATCTCTGAAGAAAGTCTGAAGTTCACAGTTTCCACAGGTACCTACTTACCCACCTGAAACTTGAGTAGCCCTTGGGGCTGTGCATCTACTTGGTGGTGGTGGTGATACTGGGGTCACTGGGCCTTGGGCTACAGGCCAACTCTGCCATCGACTCAGAGTGACCTTGAGCACATTGCTGCCCATCTCTCAGCCTCAGAGACATCATCTTCAAGTCAAGAGGGTTTTGGCCTATGTGGTCTGTCAAGTTGCTTCCAGTGCTACCGCATGCTGCTTCATTGGATGACATCTCTCATAGAGCCCCTGAGGTTGTATTGGAACTGACCTCTCACAGCCTGGCCAGCACTCCCTGGTTCCCATTGTCCTCTGTCTTCTTAACAGGGCCTTCCCCCTCAGAGTCTGCCAGGACAAAGGCCATGTTTCCACTCTCCAATGGGAATAGTGATGGAAGCTGGAATGCAGCACTTAAGGCCAGAGAAGAAAGCTCCCTGACCATTACCATCTCCACTCCTGCCAGTGCGCCCATAGGACAGTATCTGCTGGAAGTTCAGACCTCCTCCCGGGGCAAGGTCTACTCTACGAAGCTTGGGACATTCATACTGCTCTTTAATCCCTGGGTGCAAGGTAGGCATTTAACCACCACACTTACTATCAACCAAGCAGAGCCCATGGAAAGGAGAGGAGGGCAATGACTTGCACAGGTTCAGGTTTGATTAGAGAATGTTTGTGGGCTGTGGAAAGAGCACAGAAGCTAGAAGTCAGAAGCCGTGGGTTTGAGTTCCAGCTCTACTGCTGAGGAGCTATTTCACTCTGGGCAGTTACTCTGAGTGTCAGATTCCTCACCAATAAATGGACATATCCTCTAGAGCTATTATGAGGTGCTCTTGGGCTTTATCAAACTTCTTAGTATGTTGTAATTATAAGGGACAATTACCCAGTAGAGTTCTCCCATATGGAGAGAGCTTCCTGCTTGAAGGAGCAGTAAGCAAATGTCTCATCCCTGGGGCCTTGTTTCCAGATACTCAGGTCATCCCAGCTTCTCTTTCCAGCTCATAGTTCCCATATTCTGAGTTAGAGCTCTTACAACCCAATACCCCATTTCTAGGTAAAGGTTGGGGGGAAGGCTGAAGGTGGTGCTTGCCCCCAAGTCAGTCCTCAGGAGTGGGAAGAGGACTGATGTCTCTAGTCCTTTGTAGAAATCTCGTCTGATATTTTTTCTATGTTAAACAGCTGACAGTGTCTTTATGAATAATGAAGCTGAGAGACAGGAGTACATTCAGCAAGATTCTGGCGTCATCTTTGTAGGAAGCACAAATCGAATTAACATGGTTGGCTGGAACTTTGGACAGGTAAAACGGTGATAATGAGGCTGGGGGTCCTGTCCCTATTTCCCAAGGAGCTCAGCAGCAGGCCCCACCAATAAGCAGAAGATCCCATTATCTGTCCATCTGCCTACCCTTCTATTCATTTCTTCCTTCATTCAGAAGACAGTTATTGACCACCTACTATGCATCAGACCCCAAGCTCACACTGAGAATACAAGAGACGAATGAGGAGTTAAAGAACTCACAATCTGGTGGGCAAGGCAGACATAGAATTAAATCAGTGCAATGAAGTAGTATTGGTGCCATGACACAAATAAGTATTATGGCCAGTGGAAGCACTGGAGACAGACAAGAGTAGATTTGGTGTCTGTTATCCATTCCATGTAAAACTGTGGTGAAACTTCCTTGATTGGGCGCTCAGCCTATCAAAGTCATACTTTCTTGGTCTATACCTTGAGGTCTGTACCTTGGCTCCCATCTCAATCCACAAGATCCCAGGTTTGCTTAGCCTAGAAAACTTACAGAGATTCCCTCCACCTTTTCTTCTTCCTAGCAGATGAATAAAGTCACTAGAGTGAGGTACCTTGGGCAGGTGCCATGGATAACCAAAAGGGGGTGGGCAGGTGGGCGCTCTACATATTTTCAGACCCCATTCTCTAGTCAACCCGAGAAATTCTGCATTCATCATTTCTATGTTGGGTTTCTGTGTCAAATTTCTTTGGAAGGAAGAAGAAAAAGTAGTAGAATAAAGGCGTATAGTACACCTAGAGATGAAAGGGGTGCTATTTTTTATAGCATGGTCAGCGAAGGCCTCTCTTAGGAGGGGTCATTTGAGCAAAGACCTGAAGGAGGTGAGGGGGAGCCATGTAGATATCTTGGGGAAGAGCATTCCAGGCAGAAGAAACAGCAAATACAAAGGCCCTAAGGCAAGTTGAGAAGCATTGACTCAAAAGTCTTATTTTGTGAAAATAGCTTCAAATACCCCTTAAAGTGAACTAGATCTTTATAATTGGTGCCCAAGGAATCTAAATAATGTGCTCAAGATCATAGACTATCAGAGCCAGAAGGAAACTTTAAGATCAGCTTGGCCGGATCCCTCATTTTAGAGATAGAGGCACAAAGTCCAGATAGGCTAAGCCCCTTGCACTGGAGTCTGCGTCAGCAAGAGGGGCTTGGCTGTGCCAGGCTCCCTCTGCTCTCTCTGGGAAGTCAGAACAGCGCATAGGGAGAGCTCTGTTGGCAGGCTCCTCCTCAGCAGCCGCCACTCAGTTTGGAAGGCCACGAGATGGAGGGACCCAGGCTGTTCCTGCCATTCCCGTACCTTTCATTAGCCTAGACTACTTGTCATTTCCTTCTTCCCAACAACTGGTCCCATTTTTGAACAGTTTGAAGACGACATTCTGAACATTTGCTTCTCGATCCTGGATAATAGTCTGGATTTCCGCCGTGACCCTTCTACAGACGTGGCCCGCAGAAGTGACCCCAAATATGTTGGCCGGGTGCTGTCTGCAATGGTGAGTAGTAGGAAAACGATAATAACTAGTTGTTACCAGTGATCAAGCACCAACTATGGAGTAGGCACCTGCTCTCCTTAATGTGTCATCTCATTGAAGTTTCACAAAATCCAGGTAGCAGCTCCAGGCATCCCACTTGGCAGGCAAACATGGAGCATGAGGCTCCTCTAAGTTCAAGGCCTTGTCTGAGACATGTGGTAAGTGGCAGAGACAGAGCTGGATCCAGACCCACCCCTCCAAGCCCAGGCCCTTTCCAGTCTGTCATGTGGCCTTTCTCAGGAAGTGCTGGGCATCCGGGAAGGGGGCCGTAAGGGAAACTTGCAGCATTAACCTCCTTTGCTCTGCTCCACCAGCGTTTCCGGTCGTAGGATCAACCTGTCACAAAGTTATAGGTTAAAAAAACTAAAAACCAAAGAGAGTTCTTTAACTTTTTCCCTTTAAAACTAAATAATTACACAGAAGTGTCTAACTTTTTCTTTCTTTTAAAATACAATAACTGGCCAATGAACTAAACATTTCTTGGTCTCTTTACTTTCAAGTTACATAATTTGCAAGCTAACAAACTAGCTCCCTGGTTAGAAATTTGAACCACTCTTAGACTGCATGATAAATATCTGGAGGTAATTAGAGAGAGCTTCTGGTAAGAGCTGAATCTTAAACTGGGCCTTGAAGGAAACGACTAGGGTTGGAGTAGGTCGGTCCATAGAAGCTGGAGGCACTGGGCTGACCAGTGAGGATCAGAGCAGCCAGGGAAGTGCAGGGAGAGAAAGTGGAGCTTGAACTGAACCTTCAAAACCAAGTGGCTGGACAACCATGTGGCCTGGGAGAAGCACGATTAAAACCAAGGCAAAGACAAGTGAAGCTGGGCGACTTCTGAAGCTGTGCCACCCCAGCCCAGGAGAGAGTGGGTGAGGCAGCTGGCTCCTGCAGCTGCTGACTCATCCTACCCTCAGGACAAACCACTTCATCTGGGTGCCAGTTTCCTCAGTTGCACCTCCCTGATGCTCTCTCCAGACCTCCCGCTTGGGCTGGGCCCTGAGCTAATGATGACATGTGCAGGGCTTTGAAATGCTCAGCTTTCAGCCAGAGATGACCCTGCTGATTACCACTTTGGTGCTAGAGCACTGGTGACTCAGGAGCTGGGGATGGGCTGCTCCATCTTCCACCTCAGGGAGGCGGCATCTTGCCTGATTCTGTGATTACAGCCCAGGCCCTGCTGAAAGGGGGCACAGAGTTCACCCCCAGACTGGGGAGCCTGTCCAGTCTCTCTATGCTCACAGACTTTGCCACTTTTAGAGTCTCCCAAAGACAAGGAGTAAGCATCACAGACTCTCAGGCTGGGGAGACTTGGATAGCGTCACCCAGCCTCTTGTTATACAATTGGGATAAATGGCCACCAAAGTTTCTTAGACTCTGAAAACTTGACGACTGGGAGACACCTTGGAGGTCATTTGTTTCTAAACTTCCCTGTACTGGAAGATGAAGAAACAAGGCCCAGAGAGATGACTTGACTTGCCCACGATCCTAAGCTGACAAGTGGTGAGGCTGGGCTGGTAACATAGACTTCTTCTTTCTTTCTCTTTTAACATTTTGTCATGGAAAAGTTTGGACATACACAAAAATGGACAGAAAAATATAAAGAACTCCTATGTATCCATCACCCAGCTTCAGCAATAACCAACTCAAGGCCTGTCTTGTTTCATGTCTGACCCCTCCCCCCACAGATTATTTAATAAATCCCAGGCATTACATCATTTTACCTGTAAATATTTCAATATGGATCTCTAAAAAATAATGGAACTTAGACTTCTTCATTCCCAGTCCAACATTCTTTTCACACTGCATCATGGTTGTGTTAATTATGCTAAAACTGTGCCCCAAATTGAATGAATGGATGAATGCATGCGTGCCTGAATGCATGAAAGAAAAGCAATGTTCCATCTTTATTCTTTCCAAGAAGTTAGTTGCTAAAGTTCTAAAGTGATCTTTTTAGAAGACCAGTATACCAAAAGAGAGTTCCAAACTATGGACAACCAAGTTGGACATCTGTGATGGCACAGGAGCTCTGGGGAGAAGTCCTCTGCCAGCTGGATTTCCAGCCCTGCTCTGCCACTGCTAAGCATGTGAGCTTCCTGCAGGTGATTGACACATAGATCAAGGGCATTCAAACATGACCCATTAGTCAAAGCATTTTTAAATTCAGAAACATTCGATACAATTAAGGGATTATTATTATAATTATTATCCCCAAATCATCTAGAAAGACACAGAAAAGTCCATCTGATGGCTCCCTGGCTTTGTTCCTCATCTCCCCACCTTGTCCCCTGAACTCTGCGTATCACTTTCTGTAGGAAAGGTATGGTGCTGACTCATTTGGGGTTTTATCCTGCCCAGATCAATGGCAATGATGACAATGGTGTGGTTTCTGGGAACTGGAGTGGTGATTACACAGGTGGCCGGGACCCAAGGAACTGGAATGGCAGTGTGGAGATCCTCAAGGAATGGAAAAAATCTGGCTTCAGGCCTGTCCGATTTGGGCAGTGCTGGGTCTTTGCTGGGACCCTCAATACAGGTACCTGGGGTGTGATATCTCTGTTGGGTCAGGGGGAAGCAATATGGCCAACCAAGGGACCCCCTCTACCACAGTCCAAGTCCTCAGACTGGCCCTTGATTTGCAGCGCTGCGGTCTTTTGGGATTCCCTCCCGGGTGGTCACCAACTTCAACTCAGCTCATGATACAGACAGAAACCTCAGCGTGGATGTGTACTATGACGCCATGGGAAACCCCCTGGACAGAGGCAGTGACAGTGTGTGGTAAGTATCTGACACTTTCCCTGAACCTAGGACAGCAAGTCTGAGCAGCATCTTGCTCTCACTCACCATTCCCCAGGGACCCAGCTCCAAACGAGAGTTGGGAAGCAAGTAACATGTCAATTCATAGTTTAGAATGGAAATGCCGAAAATGCCAATTACACATTGAGCAAGACCAAAAACACTTCTCAGTGTTTTGCAATGTCTGATGGTCTGTTCTATCTTGCTGTTGGTTAAGGGGTCTAGTACCAGTGAAGGATACAGTTCATGGGCTCTGCAAAATTGTCCTGAATTTATGGAATCCATTAGGCCCTAAATACTTTGGAAGATAAAAGTTAAAACTTGATTTTCCAGTAAGAAATATAAATTTGTCTCATTCCAGGCCTTGCATATGATTTATAGACTTTCTTAAAGAGTAAGAAAAGCAACACATTTTCTATTATGCATATATCCTTATTATGTACCTTGGTTGATAGAATGATAAGATAGAAGTTAATACTGGGATCTAGCTGAAAGTAGAAAACTTCATATGTAATTGGGTATATATATTGCTAACCATAAATATGCCACATGCATGTGTGTTTATACTAATGCATGCACATATATAATTTATAACTGATGCCAACCGGAAGTAGGTTATGTAAAACCTGTAGACATATATCTTAAACTGAATATAGCAGTATATGCACACAAAAATATATGTCATTTCAGCTATTTAAGGTTATACCAAATATGAAGCTATTACAGATGACATCTGAAAATAATTTTACCTATGTATACACATAGATATCTTTTGTGCCCATATATATGAAGCACCGCAAGCTTATGTCAATAATCCATTGTTTTAATCCATTTCAAAGGATATACACAGTCACATAATCATTCCCACACATATATATGGCTAAATAACATTATAGCAGGCATCACCTTATTTCCAGATGTTCAACTTTGAGATAGCTTATATAAAATATTCTTTGTTACTTATTCCCAGAGTAAGTAGATCTAGCTTTTCTGAAATGTGCTTAGTATAACTAATAGAATAAGATAAAAGGAAAATAAAAATCAAGAGAAAAAGCTGTTAAAAACTATGCCAACAAGTGAACTGAATTCTATAAGCATCCCCCTTCTCGGAAAGGGAACAAAAATTATATAATTCACCCAAGGTCACACGGATTCCAGGGCTTAATGAGGAAGAAAAGGCTTATGTTAGGATTTCCTTTCTTGATCTGTACATACACAACTTTCTCCCTAATGACATTCCTCCTTGTGGCAAGGTTTTGTTTTCCAGCTTCTCATAAATGAGTGTCTTTTCTTCTCCCTGTTTGTTTTTTTGTTGTTGTTGTGCCTGAAATCCCATCACAGCCTGTTCTGATTGTTGGGGCAGGGCCATTCCTGGCCTTAGTCTCCTCCACAAAAGAAGGGGATTGGTCAAATGAGACGACTGATCTTTGGGGTGCCTTTTGGTGTCATCCTTCTGTGATTATCCTGTGCACTAGGGACTGTGGGTGGCAGGAAAGCTGAAGATTCAGTTTCTCCACTTAAAGAATATATGGTGCTATGAGGTGGGGGCAAGGCGGCACCTTAGTAGAGGCTAATTTGCGACACAGGCTGGTGTGCCATGCACCAGGTGAGTGATTCAGACAGTCAGCGCCTTGGGCAGTCAGGGAGGCAGGTGTCAAGGAAGACTTCCTAGAATCAGAGAGGTAGGGCCTTTAAGCAGAATTAGACCCTAGTCTCTTGGTTGCCAGTTCAGGCTACCACACCCACATCAGCATAATAATTCACTCTAAATATAACAACCTCTGGGGCAAGTATGGGCTGATGGGGACATTCCAGGGTGGTTCCACTGCCACTTCTGTTGGCCTCATGGGAGAATGCCAGGCCCAGAAGTTCTGGTTGTTCCTGAGGGTCCCTGTCACCCATCACTCTCTCACTACCACCCCCTGCCAGACTTTTGTGAACCCTTCTCATAAAGTAGTAAGAATTGATGGCCCCTCCCTGCTCCAACCCCTACAAGCTGTGGGGGTTTAAGGGGGACTGGGGAAAGGACCAGCACTGGAGGGTATGAAGACAGGGAGCCCTGAGCCCCATTTCCAGTTCCACTGCCATCTTGCTGTGGGGCTTGTGCAAGCCACTCCAATTTTCTGGTCTCAAGTTTCTCCATCAGTGTAAATCTAACAGTTGGCCTAGACTAGATGATCATTTTAGTCTCTTGCCAGCTTGAATTTTTTGACTCTCTGCAGCCTTCAGCCCACCCCATTTTTTGTCTGAGAGCTACCACCCCCCTAAGGGAGCCATGCCGACTCTTCTACCTAAATCCCATCCATGGAGAACCTAAGAGTCATTTTCTGCTTTGAGTGAAAGAAGTCATCTGTTATTATAAGGACACTTGAGCATAGTACTATCTGGGTTTGAATAGGAAACCTTAGTCTGAAACTCTGTATGTTGCAAATGTCGATAGAACACTGTCCAGATTTGCCTAAAGTAACAGCGTGTGAGGATCAAGTATGGTAAAGCACCTAAAAGTGCTGAATAGTAATAATAATAACAGCAACTAATAATTCTATTTCTCGATTGATGTGTGCCAGATACTATTCCAAGTGCTTATATCTACTCCTCAAAAATGATGAAGTAGGCACCATTATTTTCATTGCATTTTATAGATGAGGAAACCAAGACACAAAAAAATTGAGTAATTTACCTGAGGTCATGTAACTAGAAGGTGGAGCTGAGATTTGAACCCAGGTGGCTCTGTACATTATAAAGCATCATAGAGAAAACAAAAAATGTTATTAATACTGGCTGATGTTTGAGAAATCTGACAGCTCTGACCTTGAGATGTCCCAGAG
Source organism: Choloepus didactylus (assembly GCF_015220235.1). NCBI lineage: Eukaryota > Metazoa > Chordata > Mammalia > Pilosa > Megalonychidae > Choloepus > Choloepus didactylus. Next base: position 32,796,383 of record NC_051325.1, on the reverse strand, counting down.
GAGGTTGGCTGGACTCTATCCAAGGTTCTGCCCTTTCAGGGGCTGAATGAAAGGATCCCTTGGAAGCCAACTCAAGTGGAGAACCTGGGTTCTTTGGTTCACACTTAGGCAGCAAATACCACTTCTTTTTAAGTATAAACACTGTCAGGAGGTCAGTGGAGAGAAATGACTCCGGCACAATGTGAATGACTTTCCAATAGAGGTGGAGCACAGGTCTCCTTCCACAGGTCTCCTTCATACTTGGGAAGGGCCTGGAAGGGACCTTGGAGAGGGACCTGCTTATTTTATAGATGAGAAAGCAGAGGTCCAGAGAGAAGTAACTAGTCTGAGGGCAACCAGCCAGAGACACATAGGCACTCTAAGTGTTATGTCATCACATAAGTGCTTAACTTCTCTGCACCTGTTTCCATCTGTAAAGTGGAGGGCTAGATCAGGGGACCTCAGCAATTTCTTGCAGGTCTTTCTTTTAATCACATTTGCAGCATCTACTGGGGTAAATTTTCTTCTAAACAGCTTTGCTCATGGCAGTGGTTTGACTTAAGAGGCTCTTCTTCAGAGTCAGGAATCTTTTGGAGGAGCTTAGTTTGGGGTACTTCTACTCAATTCCCTTCTGGACTTCTATGAAGAGGTCTCCAGGGCCTGTTCATTCACTAAGCAGCAACCTAATGATTTGGAAAAAATTGGCCAAGGTTATCTTTATCTTGACACTTCTGGCTTATTTTCTTAATTCATGTGGCTTGATCCCCAAATTTCTAGAATCACAAACCTAATTATTTACTTCCAGGTTTTATAGGGCTCTGAAGTAGAAGGCATGTGGGGACTGCCCAGCCGTGTGGACAGTGTATCCCCAATACGGCCTGAGCCCCTGGCTCCTAATTTAATCTCACCACAGTCTCTGCCTCTAAATCCCAGCCTCCCTTAATACTTAGCCAGCCTCCAATGTACTAGAGCAGACCCGTAGTGAGGAAACTGAGGCACCACGTGTGCCTAGGCTGCCGAATAGTTCAGTCCAAAACATGATTAAGCACATACCATGTGCCGACCCCTGCACTGGGCCCTGGGCAGCAAGAGGAGGAACCATGCTGGAGAAGCTCATAGCTCACAGCTGCATAACAGATGATGGTTATGGGAGGGAAGAAGAGAAATAGTAGAATTATAAACGAGACTCCGAGGTAGCACCAACGTATGATTGGCACTCTCTGGGCATGTCAGGAGAGATTTGGAGGTTGCAGGGACATAGTATCTGAACTGCATTTGGAAGGACAAATAGGAGTTCACTAGTGGAAGGGGTGAGGGGTTGGAGTCACCTTCTAGGCAGGGTCTTCTGACTTTCAAGTCCATGACTTCAAGGGTAAGCTTAACCCAGTCACTGTCTTTAGGGCAGCTTCAGAAATTATATTAGAGTTAATTTGGGTGGGGGGAGCTAGGAGAGGCAGCAATCTGTATCTTTTAATAAAAGCCTCGGGTAGTTCTGATGCCTACAGCCTACGCTTTGTCTGAGCTCCTACTCCTGAAACCCTCTAGACAAGAACAGAGCCCAAGGTGGGGGCAGGGGCTGAGGTGAAGGAGATGGAACCAACCAGGCACTTAAACTAGAATTTCCATAGTGGTACCCTTGGGCACTTGAAAGGCACACGCCCCAAATACTGTGTGAGAAAACCAGCTGACTTCCAAATGAGGGAGGAATCAGGATGTATTTGTTATCCTCTTAAATTCCCACCTTGCGAATAAATATGAACGTATAGCTATTTAATAGTATTTTCCCAACCCACTCTTCTCCCAGGGTTTACTTCCAGGAACAAAATGGATGTAAAATTTGTTGTTCTTACCACTTTGTCCTCTCTTCTATGCTGCTTTCTCCCACCTAGGATCATCTAAAGCCACCTGTAATCCCATCATTCACCTATTTTAACAGTGGATAGTTTGCTATCTGATTTTTTCTCTATTAGTGGTTATTGTTTATAAAATTGGGATTATCCATTTTACAAGGTATAAGTACAAGACAAAGCATATGATAGATTCATCCTACTTTTTCCCACACCTGGAAACCAGCCACTTCATATATTTTGAATCAGGCGTTGATGACTAAATATTATCGTATGAGCGTTTTCCCCACGTCATTAAACAATCTTCAGAAACATGATGTTAGATGCATCATGCTCCATTGTATGGTTGAACCATGATCTCTTTCCCTGCTGTTACCAATTTTATCTGTTTTCCTTTTTTTTCTATTATAAATAACACAGTAATGATCATTCTTATATGTAAATCTTGGGCACATCTGTGATGAGTCCCATAAGAAAAATTCCTACAAAATGCATATCCTGGGTCAAAGGGAATAAAACTGTTAAGGTTCATAACATTGCTAGCTGTTGCTTTCCAGAAGGGTTGTAGTGATCTGTTTTCCTCTAGCAGTGAACAAGAGCTCTCTTTCTTCCCATTTGTGTCATTAGCTGGTACTATTTTTAATATTTGTTTGTTCACCTCTTATGACCTCACCACTTTCTTCTTTTTTTTCAAGCTGTCTCTTTATATCTCCCCTTGTTCCCTAAAGGGTGTAGCAGGGTCACATGGAACATGATGAGGACTTGAGGGGTGCTTCTAACTTCTGACACCCACACAGCATAGAGCCCTCTCGTATACACACACCTTATCTGGGCCCTACAGGAAGCCTCTTACAAAATACAAAATTAAAATAACTTTTTATTGATTATAGAAGTATACACTCATTTTATAGCACTTAAATCAGAAAATAAAGAAGAAGAATCATTTGTAATCTGGCTACCCAAAGGGAAACACTACTAATGTGCTGGAATAGATCCTTTCAATTTATCTGTGTGATTTTTAATTATCCAAATGAGATCAAATTATACAATCTATTTTATAATGTTTTAGATCCTTCTATTTCAGTAAATAAAAATTTAGACAGACAGTACAATTTGGTAGTTAAAAAAATGTGAACTCTGGAGCCCTTCTGCCTGGGTTTAAATTCCACTCTGCCTGTTTACTCCCTGGGAGACCTTGGAGAAGTCACTTAACTTCTCTGTGCCTCAGTTTCCAGATTTGTCAAGTGGGCATAGTGATTATTCCTATTTTATGGGGGTGTTGCCAGGATTAAATGACTTAATATATATGGCAGTGAAGACACTTAATAACATAGAAACGCTGTGTTAGTGGTTATTATTTACATAATATACATATTTTAATATATTCATTTATTTTCTAATCATAGAATTATAGAACTATTGAGTATAGCTCATTATAGAAAGTGGGAACATTACAGAAATAAATAATGTAAAATGTTAGTCTATATGCACCAAAATCTGTCCATATACACAATATCTACACCAAATAGTTAATAGTGGCTAAGACAACACAGTTATTGGAGACCAACTTTCTATGGCTTTTTGTGTATAGTATTTTAAATCCAAATGTGTTCATTATATATATATATGTATACACACATACACACTACTTTGCAATTTGCTTTTCTTACTTCATGATATATTTTAGATATTTTTCCATCTAAGTACTAGATTTCCTCATTTTTTTGACAGCTGCGTATTTCATTCCATGACTGTGCCACAATCTATCTATTTCCTCATTGATGAGCTTTTCCCCCAATATTTTTGCTATTACAAACAATGCTGCAGAGAACATCTTCACATGTATATCTGTATGAAGTATGAGCTTTTCCATAGGAGAAATTTCTAGAAATGGAGTTTCTGGCTCAGTGGGTATGTAGATTTTTAAAGGGTTTTCATACTCATTGCCAAAATGCCCTCCGGAAAGGTCATACCAATTCAAACTCCCACCAGTGGTGTATGCTAGTGCTTGTTTCCCCACATGGTTTCAACAATGAGTATCATCGTATGTATGCTTTAATCTTTTTCAGTCTAAGTGTAAATGGTATCTCTTTGTCATTTTTAATTTCCTTTTAGTACTCATGAGGTAAAACCTATTTTCGTATGTTCATCGATCTTAGAAATTCCCTGCTCAGTGTTCTTTACTGGAATAATTTCTACTGTTATCAGTTTACTGACTGTCATCAAGTTTATTGACTCTTTCCTCTATCATCTCAATTCTGCTATTAAGCTTATCTATTGAATTTTTTATTTCAGATATTGTTTTTTTTCCGGTTAAACATTTCCATTTGGTTCTTTTAAAAAATATTCTCTATTTCTCTGCTGAAAGTTGCTCTCTTTCATTTGTTTCAAACATGTTTTCCTTGACTTCAATGAGTACAGTTATAATAGTTGCTTTAAAGTCTCTGTTAATTTCAACATCTGCATTATTTAAGGACTGTCTCTGTTGATTGTCTTTTCCCTTGAGGATGTCATGTTTTTCTGGTTATGTTGTATGTTGAGTAATTTGGCTTCTCTCCTGGACACTGGGCAAGTCTGGATTCTGTTCTTTTGTTTTAGCAGTCTAACTTGGGTAGCCGCGGACTGCAAACTCATCTCACCTGTGGTGGACAGCCGCTCACCTCTCCGTTCAGGTCTTTTATCTTTAATGGGCTGTCAGTAGTCTGCCACAGACACACGGGATTCAGGGGTCTGCCAGAGGTTTGGACAGAGTTTATATATGAATTTGGGGTTCCCTTTCTCTAGCTCTTTCCTTTCCAGGACTCACCTCTCATTCTCTAGTGACCCTGGTTGGCCCAAGCTCTGTTCCCAGGCTCCTCAGGTGAGAAAGATGTGGGCTCTCTGTTGGAGTTTTACAGCCCTGCACTTTACCACACCTGTGGCCTATCCTTAGGGCCAAGTCACGAAAAGCACGACTCACTCAAAGCTAGCCACTTCCTTCAAGTTTTGACTCCCCTCCAAAATCTTCCTGCTTTGTTGACTGTCCAGAGCCCTCGGATTCTGTTGTTGTTGTTTTGTGTGTGTGTGTGTGTTTTTTTTTTCAGAGTGCGGTGTTGTTATCTAGAGAGGGTACATCTGTTAAAGAGCTTGCTTCTCCATATCAGAAATTTTTTATGTATTAATTTTTGGGATGTATGTAGGTTTAGTATTTCTACCTAGTCAGCTTTATCAGTCTTTTCCATTATAGCTTCTGAAGTTAGTATTCTGCCTAGATCTGTTTTCTCCACCTCATAAGGATAAGGACTTTTTTTTTTTAAGTTGGATAGAACTCAGGTTTATGTTGGACTTGTAGTTTCTTCAAGTTGAACTGAAAACTGCCAAAGCCAGTGCTGATGATTGACAGTGGGCGTGGAGAGGAGGAGAGAGGAGGGCCGAATCGAGGGATGGAATGACTAAGACTTTGGCTAATTGGCCCTGGTGAGGGAGGGGAGGAGTGACAGTGACTTCCAGTTTGGGAGACAAGGTGAACAGTGATGAAGGACATTTTAGGCCTGGTATTTATAATTCTTCACTTGAGATTCCAGTCCAGAGTCCTGGTGGCTCTGAGCCAGACCTGTCATTCCTGCTGCCACCTCATTCATAGTTAGTTCACACCAAATGCGGAGGTGTCTCCCCACAGGATACTGAAGGGAAAGCCGTGTATGTTTGCCCCCTGAGTAGCTGGCTCAAACCTAGATTAATTCTGCTCCTCAGAAAGGCCGTCAAGTATGATGGCCAAGGTCCTAAGCTTTGGAGTTAAGTATCTCTGGGTTCAAAGTTTGGCTGTGCCACTGTTAGCTGCTTCACCTCTCTGACCCTCAGTTTCCTCTTCCTAAGGCTGTGAGGATGTGAGGTGATGCTCACAAAGGTTTAGCACAATAGCTGGCATGGAGTAAACTTACCTGATGAGTATTGGGTGCTGAACTATCAGGTCAGAGACACGGTGCTTTGCCACTCACTTGCTGTGGGGCCTTGGGCAAGCTCTGCATTCTGTGGTTCTGTCTTCAGGAATTTCCATGTCTGGAATGAAGGCTGGTTTGTCCGGACTGACCTGGGCCCCTCGTACAATGGATGGCAGGTGTTGGACGCGACTCCCCAGGAGAGGAGCCAAGGTAACCCCTCTGCCGGCCTGCTGACTCCTGACCCTTCTCTGGCCTTGTCCCTAAGTCGTGGGCCTCTCTTAATTATTTCCAGCCATGGACAGCAGCTCAGGGAAGTAATCCAAAGTCCTCTCTATCTCTGGAATGCACAAGGATTAAAACAAAAATATTTTTAAAATAGATTTTCCACCTAAATTGGTTTGGCTTGGGCTGCTATTTAAATGCCTTCCCTGCACCCACACTGGCATCTCTGGTGATTGGTGCCGTGTAGGAGGCCCTGGCACCTGCCAGGCAACAAGGGAAAGGAGCCTTTGTCTGCCAACAATGATACTCCTGAGCTGCCACCAGTAACCTCTCCTGCACAGACCTGATTCTCCATTGCCCTGGGGATTTAGTCCCAATTCCCCGGCTCAGCTCAAGGCCTTCCATGCCAGTGTCCCACACTGCCTCTCTCATCTCCATGTCTGTTCCTCTGCCAAGCTGAGCTCTCCTGCAGACAGGCTGCCTCACCCCACCCCAGGCTGTGTGCCCAGGATTTCTGCTCTCACCCCTGCCCTCTCCCCCTCCTCTTCCACCAGGACTTGGATCCCAGGCTCTCTGAGAGCTTTTCCTCTTCCCTCTTCTGACCTCTGGAGCATGTATTGTCTGTTATGCTCACTTTGAGTTGTTTCTTTCAAACTTAAAAAAAAAAAAAAAGAAAGAAAATTAATAATACAAGAAATATGTGCACAATGTTGAAAAAATTCAAGCAGTTCTAAAAGGACATACAATGAAAATCATGAATCTCTCCCGTCCTCAACACCTAGTCCCTCTATTTCAAGCCATGCATGTTACTAGATTTTGAGGTAGGTGGGATAACCTTCCAGATATTTTCTAAGCCACTGTTTTTCAAACTTTTAATTGCAACCCATTAGTGAATGATAGTGGGTTGTGACCATCTTTTTTTTTTTTTAATGAAAGAATGGAATAGAAATGAAAATTAAAGAAAAAATAAAATAGCAGGATACCTTGTACATAGTAAGAACAAATATTATTCCATGAAACTTTTGTTGCAGGGTAATATATGTGTCATGACGTAAATTGTATTTCTTTCTGGGATTGATGGTACAAAAGATGTTGAAAGTCATTGTTCCAAGCATATAAAAATGTGTGTGTTTGCATCTTTTTTATTGTTTTGTAAACAGGTATGGGATCATACTCTTCTTTCTATTTTGTATCTTGCTTTTTTTTTTCAGCTGGATACTTCATGAATGTTTATATATATATGTATGTATATGTATGTGTATTATACACACACACATATCTGAGCATATAGATTATGTGCTAGAGGAGGGAAAGTGATGCCCAGTGCTTGGGGAGCTCAGAGGAGTAAAAGACCCCTGTAGGTTGGGTTTTCAGGGAAGTCTTCCAGGAGTAGGAGGGCAATGAGTAAGAAGGTAGAATGATTTACAGAGGCAGAAAAGAGGCAACAGCCCTGAGCAAAAGGCAGCAAGATTTTCCTCTTTAGGAAACAGACGGAAGTCAATCAGTCAGTGCGGATTGCACACCCATGGAATGCGGGATGGACGGTCCTCTGTGCAGGTGGAGTTTGGCCAGGGTGCTCTTGCAGGGAGACAGCAATAGCCCAGGAGCATCCGTGCTGGGTGCCAAACAAGTGGGGCAGACAGGCAGCACCGAAGGAGCCTGGGCCGTGTATTCATTTCCTGGGCTGCTGTAGTAAGGACCACCAACTGGGTGACTTAGAACAATAGCAATTGATTGTCCCAAGTTCTGGAGGCTGGAAGTCCAAAATCAAGGTATCTGCAGGGCCATGCTCCATCTGAAATGTGTAGGGGGAGAATCTTTCCCTGCCTCTTCCTAGCTTCCGGCAGTGCCTGGCCATCCTTGGCGTTCCTTGGCTGGCAGCTGCAGCACTTCACTCTCTGCCTCTGTCTTCCCCTGGCCTTCTCCCTCTGTATCTGTGTCTCTGTGTCCACATTTCCCTCATCTTATAAAGACACCAGTCATTGGATTTAGGGCCCACCTAATTATACCTAAATTGATTACATCTGCAAAGATCCTAGTTCCAAACAGAATCACAGTCACAGGTAGTGAGAGTCAGGACTTGAACAGATCTTTTTTGGGGGCCACAATTCAATCCACAACAGGGAGGTCAGAGGCAAGTGGGGTTGGGGGTGTTGTGGAAGGCTTTCTGGAGGAGCAGGCCCTGGGTGGGCTGTTGTGGATGGGCAGATGGGCCTGGCCTGGGCATGCCCCCAACCTCTGCATCCTGGCCACCAGGGGTGTTCCAGTGTGGCCCCGCTTCGGTCTTCGCTATCCGAGAGGGCGATGTGAACCTTCCATTCGACATGCCTTTCACCTTCGCGGAGGTCAATGCCGACCGCACCACCTGGATTTACGATAAGGCCACCGGCAGCCAGAAGTGGAATTCTTCCGACACTCAGTCCGTGGGCAAGTACATCAGCACCAAGGCCGTGGGCAGCTACTCTCGCGTGGACATCACGGAGAAGTACAAGTACCCAGAAGGTAAGAGGGTCACCTGTCCCAGCCAGGCCTTAAAGGTGGGGAGGAGAAAAGGCCTCATCCTCCTCCTGCATTCTCAGCCAGTTCTGCCTGAATGGTAGGATTACTTTCTGGCATCTCACAGCCAACTCTCCAGACTGTTTCCAGTGGGGTCAAAGGCGTCATGGCAGATGTGGTACAGTCAGCCTGGCTGTGTCCCTTTCCACACTGGATGTCTGGTGTGACAGCATCACGGGGGGAAATATTGGCCCCCACAGGAGGCCCCAAGAAGAGTCAGTCCACTGTCCCGGCCACGGAGAAACAGGCAGGAAACCCCATCTGAACAAAGAAATAGGCCAAGAACCCCAAATACGGGGACTGTGCCCTCTAAGAACTCAGATATGGGGTGACCTCGCTGTAAAGTGATTGCCTGAGTCCCTGAAATCTTCAGCACCCATGTGTGTGCTAGTTCCCCTAAGGTCACCTTAGAAGACTGGTTGCTATGGGGCTGCCTTTACTCAAATTGCATCTGTTGCTCTATTTCAGAAGTTGTTTTCAGAGCCAGCAGCTTACCTCTTTGAAGAGTCCCATTGGTGACAAACGGTCTCTGCATTTGAGTGCAAAGCTCATTTTTAGAAATGGCCTACAGTAATTTAGAGCTGACTCAACCAGGCCACAGTCATTAACAGGGTCAGCATTTTATGCCTAATGAAATGCTTTGTCGATTCAGTTAATCCTCACTGTTGGTTCTGAGGGGTCAGGAAAAGTGTTCCCATAAAGAACCCTAAAGCACCGTGCAACTGCCAGCTGTTGGCAATAGCCATGTTTTACAGAATAGGGAAACTGGGCACAGGAGATGGGGTCTGACTCCACAACCAGGTAGGTGGTTCCTCTGGGTAGTGCATTCGTGGACATTTTGAAGACCATCTCCAGGTTAATGAGACTGGGGGCCTCAATATGGCCCCCAATCTGGCCCTGCAGGCGATTCCCAGGGTTTGCAGTCTAACAGACCTTCTCTCAGTTAATAAACATGTACTGAGGTCCTACTGAATGCCCGGCTCCATGCTGGGCCATGGGGATGCAGCAGAGAGCACTGCAGAGGGGAGCCTTTGCCCTCAGGGAGCTTACAGATCCAGGAGGAGGTGGAGGAGGCAGATGTATCAAGTATTTCAACAAGTGAGGTGCTGTGGGAGCAAGTATAGCGTTCCAGAGAACGAATCACCTGGGGCAGACAGTGAACTCCAGGCAGGTTTCTTTTTTTCTCTGATTCCTAGTTTCCCCACTGAAATGAGAATAGCAATGTCTGTCTTCAGTAGGGTTGAAATAAGCTAATATACATACAGTGCCAAGTCCAGTGCCTGGCGCATAGTAAGACTTAATAAATAGTAGTGGTGAATTTTATCAGTTTGAACATCTGCAGCCTCCTTGGAATAATGACCTCCCAAGATGACTGTTTTGCTGTGCACTGCTTATGTGGATATATGATTCTGTAAAGTTCCTTATCTTACCTGACCTTCCTGCTTTTGGGGGGCTCTTGCTGTTCCAGCTAAAGTCCCTAAGCAATGGAGAGAGGCCAGGTTGGGTCAAGTGTGAGGGTGGGGGGCAGTCCCTGCAGGATCCTGGCAATGGTACAGCCCCTGCATGACAACAGTGCTGATCACTCTGCCTCTTGTTGTCCACTTCTTACCCAAGGACACCAACTTGTGTCTCAAGGCCCCTGGGGAAGGGTGGTGTGGGAGAAGCTCATAAAACAGGTTGCTAAGCATTTGCAGAACAGCAACACCAAAGAGAGAAAACAGGAGCAGGAAACTTAGTCTTGAGTAAGCCCAGCAGGTGACCTACTAAGCTCTGAGCCTCATTCTGCAAACACACCTGCTTTGAGGTCCTGGACAAGAAAGACTCTGATCCCTGCACAGTCCTCAGTTCTGGGTGTGGACTCACAACTCAACCAGGAATGGGAAGGAAGGCACCAAAAGGAGCCCAGCCCATCGAGGGAGCTATCTGCTTGGGTAATCTGGTTGCCTGCTTCCTTCAAAGTAGAATATTGTGGAAGAAACCTTAGGCCAGGGCTCCGGACACCTGGGGATACTTCTCCCCTAAGGGCCTTAACTCTAACAATGGACTTGGGTGAGTTGGGCTCTAAGGTCTCTGCCAGTTGTAACACGTAACTTATGGGAAAAGGCTCACTAAGTTGTAAAGTGCTTATAATAGGTCAGCTGGCACCCTAACAATTTTACAGGTTTGTTGGGGAAAAGTTGGAGTGGGGGGCATTGCCATAAGTGTGGTCTGAAGATATCAACACAGTCGTCCTCTGTGTACTTCTGTCTGTGTTTCCGGAAGATCAACACCTTTCCCTTCTTAGTAGGCCACAGCAGGGGCCGTACATGAACTGGGAGATCAGCTCTGGCTCCAACGCTTGGATATGGTCACTCAGCTCTCAGCTCCAAGGAGCAGTGGCCTTTCACCTCACGCACGGTCATTTGCCGCCACTTTCAGCAGCAACCGTGACCCTAGTTAGACTCAGCAAACCTGTGCTTCCCTTCAACCCAGATATTTTTGAAACCTGAAGTTTCTTAATCATTTAAACTAATCATGACTTGAGAGCCATCCCAACCATGTGAAGTTTTCTCTCTCATAGACTGATGGACAAAAGTCGCTACTCCCTCAAAGTGACATAAGTCGGAATAGCATGCTGAAGCGGTTTTAAAGATTTTTTTTAAATGAAATCAAATCCTAAACTGTAAACTCTTTTTTTCCCCCATAAACTCATTTCAGCCTTTTCAGCTCTAGGTTTTGTCATTTATTTTTAAATGATCTTTGTGTTCTTTAAGTCTTACAAAACACTTTTGTCAAAAAAAAAAAAAATGTAATTAACCTACTTATAAAAATAAGCAAATCTAACATGACCACAGACATAGGGGACTGGTGGTTTGATGGGTTGAGCCCTCTACCATAAGTTTTACCCTTGGGAAGACGGTTGCTGCAAAGGAGAGGCTAGGCCTCCCTATGGTTGTGCCTAAGAGCCTCCTCCCGAATGCCTCTTTGTTGTTCAGATGTGGCCCTGTCTCTCTAGCTAAGCCAACTTGAAAGGTGAAATCACTGCCCTCCCCCCTACGTGGGATCAGACACCCAGGGGAGTGAATCTCCCTGGCAACGTGGAATATGACTCCCGGGGAGGAATGTAGACCTGGCATCGTGGGACGGAGAACATCTTCTTGACCAAAAGGGGGATGTGAAAGGAAATGAAATAAGCTTCAGTGGCAGAGAGAATCCAAAAGGAGCCGAGAGGTCACTCTGGTGGGCACTCTTACGCACACTTTAGACAACCCTTTTTAGGTTCTAAAGAATTGGGGTAGCTGGTGGTGGATACCTGAAACTATCAAACTACAACCCAGAACCCATGAATCTCGAAGACAGCTGTATAAAAATGTAGCTTATGAGGGGTGACAATGGGATTGGGAAAGCCATAAGGACCACACTCCACTTTGTCTAGTTTATGGATGGATGAGTAGAAAAATAGGGGAAGGAAACAAACAGACAAAGGTACCCAGTGTTCTTTTTTACTTCAATTGCTCTTTTTCACTCTAATGATTATTCTTGTTATTTTTGTGTGTGTGCTAATGAAGGTGTCAGGGATTGATTTAGGTGATGAATGTACAACTATGTAATGGTACTGTGAACAATCGAAAGTACGATTTGTTTTGTATGACTGCGTGGTATGTGAATATATCTCAATAAAATGAAGATAAAAAAAATAAGCAAATCATCAAGCCATACAATAATTTTATGTAGGTTCTGATAAAGCTTTGCCTATAGCTTCTTCGTAATTTATAGCTGATGGGAAAGGCACCAGCTGATCTGTGCACCTCATGTTAAAGAAGGTGACATGGAGACCCCAAGAGTCTGGACACTTGCTAACAGAGTTGTTGGTACAGCAGCAGAGCCAGTAGCCACCCCAGACTGCCCTTCTAGGTGAGGCTCTGTTCTCTATATCAGTTGCTCCCACCTCCCTAAGATGGAATCTCCTTTCCCTGCACACAGGTTCCAGACAGGAAAGACAAGTGTTCCAGAAGGCTTTGGGGAATCTTAAACCCAGCCGAGAGTTTGGCCCAACATCTGCAGGGGCCTTGGGAGCAGCGGACCGGAATCCCAGCATCTCTGGGAGGTTCAAGGTCGTTGGCATTCTGGAAGTGGGCAAGGAAGTCAACCTGGCCTTGATCCTCAAAAACCTGACCAGTGACTTGAAAATGGTGACAGTGCACATGACAGCCTGGACCATCGTCTACAATGGCACACTTGTCCACGAGGTGTGGAAGGATTCCGCCAAGATAGCCTTGGACCCAGAAGAAGGTAACTCATCCTAGATTTGTTGGGGCACTGTGCATCCAGGCCTCTAGATGTTCACTTGCACCGGATCGTTCCTGTGGGCTCAGTGCTAGTCAGCTGTCCAAGGACAGAGCAGCGAACGACTTCTGTGTTATGCCTCGGGTTGTGATGCTTTGAAGTGGCTGTCCCTATGAACAATGCAATTCAGGGTGGTGCCGACCAAAATCTTTTTACTCCCTGGGGGAGGAAGGAGGGAGGTGTCTGCGGTTAATGGCCACAGCAGCAGTGCACCTTAAAGGCATATACCAGTTCACACAGTTTGCTCTTCATTTGACCTTCTAAATAAGGCAGATTTCAGTATCCCCATTTTAGAGGCAGAAACTGAGGCTTAGAGAAATTAAATGACTTGTCTAAGAGGTTAAGTGTCACAGGTAGTGAGTGGCAATGCTGGGCATTTGGTCCTAGTTTTCCTGATACGAGCGCCAGTGCCACCCCCTTCTTTTCCATGTTGTCTTGCTGCCACCCCTCCATAGGCCACCCTCCCTCAACCCCCATCTCACTCTCTGCAACCAATCATTTTTCAGGTTTGACCCTGGAACGAACCACAGGGTCTTGAATCCTTGGCCCACCTCCCTCCAAAGCTGCCAGTGGTGGGTGGAGTTTCTTGATTCCTGATGACAGTGACAACTTTTCTCGGAAGTCTGAGCATTTGGGAGGAACAGTGACTCCTTGCCCCTGGGTGGCACGGGTGGGAAGGGATCAGGGTGGAGCAGAAAAAGATTGGTGCTGGGGAAGGATTAGAATGCAGGTGTGCACACAATAGCAAAATCCTCCAAGCGGTTATGAAAAGTTGGGAGACTTACAAAGCAGATTAACAAGGGTGGGTGGTTATTTGCATCCCATAACAAACTAATAAAAAGTTGATTAATTATACAGCCCATCTTGAAAGAATTCTTTCTGCAGAGAAACTGAGCTGTGTGACATCTGTCAGAAGGCAGCATCCCCTCGCAATCTGTCTTCTGGCAGACTCTTAGGAGAAATCTTCTCAGTATCAGAAGTAACTGCCTGCTGCTATTTACCTTCAGAGCTCAAAGGAGGAGCTATTTTCATAAGCCAAAAATAATTCTCATGAGGGAAATGGTTAAGAACATAAACGTATGCAAGAGGTAGCAGAGGGAGAGGGGAAGGGGCAAGGAGGCAGGGGAGCGGGGTGCGTGGTCCTGACGCTGCCCCCAGCCGCAGCGTGACCCTGGGTAGGTCCCCTTCCCCTTCTGAACCCCAGCATTCTCTGGCCAAGAGGGTGGGACCAGCTCCCCAAAGAGCCCGTTGATGCCAACTTTCTGGCAGGCTTGGCAAATTCCTCCTGTGCAAAAAGCAGAGGCAGCGTCCTCCTCGCAATCTTACCTCAGCGTACGTGACACTAAGTGCCAGGGCACCCCAGGCCACCCCACAGACGCGTGACCGTGTCGGGCAGAGGCGGCGATGACACACATGAGGAAAACTGTTGAAAGGCAGCCTTGTCCTCGATATGAGTGGGGGGGGGGGATCCCCGTGGGCTGCGTTGCCAGAAGAGGGGCCTTGAAGCTTGGGGAGGAGCCAGGTGAGTGGAGAGAAGCTGAGGGGGGTGTCTGCATCGGAGGGAACCGTGTGAGTTCAAGCATGGAGGTGAGAAACTTGCCTGTTTCGTTGAAGAAACTGGGAGACAAGCTGAAGGTTCTTTGAAGGGAGCAGAGGGTTGGGATGAGGTGAGGCAGGCTCAGGTAGAGGGGTCTGAAGTCTATTCTGAAGACAGTGGGGAGCCACAGAAGATTTTTGAGCAGAGAGTCATGATTTAGAAGGAAAAAAAAAAGTCTTAGAAAGCCTTGTGGGACTGGAAGCAGTGGAGACTAGAGTTGGGGAGGTAGTTTGGAGCTCTGCTGCAATAGAATCCGAGGTTATTAGATGGCCTGGTAGGAGCCTAAGCATTTATTTAGCCAATACCCTGGCTTCTCTTCGTAGTTATTACTGTTGTTGTCAGTGTTATGATGATGATGATGATGATGATAATGATGGAGCAATCAGTTAACATTTGTATACTTCCCTTGGCCCTTTGAAGGAAATTTGCCCTTTAACACTTGTTAGAATGGGAAGGAAGCAGCAGAAGCTTCCTGGGAATCTGCCCATCCAGACTGAGTCCTGTCTCTCTCTGGTCCTGCTCTGGGGCCCACATGGAGCAAGGGGGTGTTTCCTACAGGGCCTGGCCTGTGGGGGGCTCAGCCATGCCCTGGCTTACAGATACCCTTGATCAGCTCACATGACATGACTCAGCAGCAGCTTTTGAAGACTTTAGAAGCCAATCCCCCTCTCTCTGATCTCTGCTGCCTTGGCTTCTCTTCCCAGAAACACAGTACCGTGTGAAGATCCCATATGCTCAGTACGAGAAGTACCTGAAGGCAGACAACATGATCCGAGCCACGGCCATATGCAAGGTCTCTGATGAGAGTGAGGTGCTGGTGGAGCGGGACGTCATCCTGGACAACCCCACCCTGACCCTGGAGGTAAAGGCCCACCAACGTGGGCAGGGATACAGGGAGCCTCCCATAGCCAGTCAGCCCCCATGAACCCCACCAGCCTTCTGTGAGCTGCAGGCCCCACCACCACCACCACCCCGTCCTCACACACACAGACACACAGACACACACACAGCACAAATGCAGGTCCTTTCTTGCTGAGAGAAGCCAAGAACCAGCTCAACTCAGGTCCAAATGATCAGCCAAGCACTCCCACTCGGGCCAGTATTCTTGCTCCCTGTCCAGTGAGACAGGTGAGCACATATGTCTGGCAGCTTCTTGGTTCTGGTTCCAGGCACACTGGGGAGATCGCATGAGGAGGGGCTGGGGGACACACTTCAGGTCACTCCCTCACACACTCACTCAAATACTGAGCACCTGCTGTGTTCTGGGCGTGCCAGGCTGTGGAATCACAGAGAGGCACAAGCCATGGGTGCTGCCCTTGGGGAGCTGATGTGTCCTTTGACAGCCCAGAGCCCAGCCCTGGAGGCGTTTGTGTCACAGACGGGAAACGGACATGGCTCTACCCTGTAGACCCCAGAGTTACCGAATCTCAGATTCTTAGGAGCCCAGTCTCCTGCTCCCTTGCCCTGCCATTTCATACCTGGGTAAACTGAGACCCAGAGAGGAGAAGCCAGTTACTGCCAGAGCCAGCGCTGGGCCTCAGGTCCTAGGACCACAAGTCATCATAGCACATCAGTAGGCAGCAAGTGCATCTTCAAAATGCATCAGAGCTCCGGTTGAGAATGAGGACTCCCTCTTTCTCTGCTTTTGAAGGACTTTCTTTTGTCTGCGGCCTCCCTCCCAGGAGCCCAGGCATATAGGGGCTTGCAGGACTATGGGAAGCCCTGGGCGCCACTCATCCCTTCCTTAGCACTGGGCTGGGAGCATCTGTGCTGACTCCAAGCCTGTAACTCCCTTCCAGCCCCTGGGCCCTTCCCCTCAGTTCAGGGTGGAGGACGCCACAGGGAGGCAGCACAAAGCTGAGGGACAAGAGGCTCGGCAGGGACAGGCGGGGACAGGCAGGGACAGGCAGGGACAGGCGGGGACAGGAAGAGCTTGTGGATCAGGCCCCTCCCTCTTCTGCTGAATCTACCACCTGCCCCAGCTGTCCAGGGAGTGATTGCATTTTCCTGTCCAGTCACAAGTGGCTCCAGCTTCCTAAGCCCCAGACTTTTAGAGGAGCCAGATAATTGTAGCTGCCCTACCCTGCCCCACCCATCCCTAAGCTGCACCCCAGCTGCTGGGGTTCTTGACCTCAGAGTGAGGACAAGGGAACCAAGGATCCTCGCCAGGCTCTCGGCCCCAGGGCGCTTCCTCTGATGTAGGGTGCTGGTTTTCCCACGCAGCGCACCTCCACTTGTGCCTTGCACCATCCTTGTTGGTCTGGATAGTGCTTCAGAATGGGGGTGGTCCCCTACTTCAGAAGCTAGGGAGTCCATCTGGGGGAAGCAGAGGAGGACAGTAGTTCAGACTGGTTGGTGTAACCCAGCAGACCTGGCCTTGTATCCATGCCACCATTTACCAGCAGTGACATTGTGGGGGTCCCTTAGTCTCTGAGTCCCAATTGTTCCAACTCTGTCATAGAGGTAATAAAAGACTTCCCTGCAGGGTGATTGGATTGACAGACTCCAGAGCGTTGGCGCAGGACTGGGCAAATAGTGCTAAACCCTCAGTAGATCTTTTGACAAGGCTGAGGATTATGCTCAAGGCCATTCTGGGAGTTTTAGGGAGTTTAAAACAAAATATCCACTTGGAGGTAGGACTTCTTAATTCCCTTCTGAGTAAGAAATTCCGTACTGCCTCTTGTGTGTGTGTGTGTGTGTGTGTGTGTGTGTGTGTGTGTGTGTGTGTAGCTGCTTTTTACAAGGTACACTCAACAATTCAATGAACAAAAAATGTTTTGGTGGCCATTACTGTGAGATCCCCTGTTTGTGCTAAAGTGTGAGAAGGACAACATTGAAAGTATGTATAGCCCAGAGATAGACCAGGAAAGAGAGGACTTGTCTCTTTCTGGAGGTTGGGAAAGAATTGCAGAAGGAGGACATCAAAGCTAGGCTTTGTAGGATAAATAGGAGTTTCATAACAAGACCGTTTATAGTTAGGCAAGAACTTGTGCTTGCACAATTTTAAAGCAATTACCTTGGGAGGCACTAAACAAAGCTTAACTTTTACAAACGCTTTTCTTTTTGGGAACTATCCACAGGTATAGACTTATACTTCACCCTCCAAATCACGGCATACGCTTATAATGAGTTCCATGGGAGAAATTACGGATCGTGTTCTCCTAAATGCTTCAACTATTCACAAATAATTGGTATTGCAGGGCCTAGTGAAAAGAACAGACTTTGGAACCAGCTGTTTACTAGTGTGCGAACTTGGCCAAGTTACTGAATTAGTCTGCACTGCAATGTATGACTATAAAATGGCTGCTGTGAGGATTCATGACAAAAATAAAAACCAAACCAACAAAACAAGCAACCTCCAGTGATCCTCAAAAGAAGAAAAGAAATCCACCAGACATACAATTGGAATTTATTTCCAAAATGCTTTCTTCCCCATCCACAATCCCCTTTGGTCCCCTGCAGTCCAGGGAGGAAGGAAGGGTAGAGAGGATTGGTGCCCTTCATCAGATGAGGAATTTGAGCCCAGAGAGATGGCATGTCCTCCCAGGGTCACGGCTAGTTCCCAGCAGAGCACAGCAGCTTGCATCATTTAGAGTGAATAGTCCAGGTTGTTTTTCTGACCTGAAACCCAGGCTTCCCCTTCTCTGACCCCTGACCCCTGACCCCTGAGCCAGGACGATGCTGTGTTGCAGCCCTGCCCAGAGCACACTTAGCATGCTGGGACCCTCTGGGCTCCAGAAGTTTAGAAGGCCGTTCATAGACTGGAGTGCAAGCAGAGAAGAGTAGCCCAAATCGAGCCCGTACCGCATCCAGTGAAGAAGAGTAGAAGGCACTAAGGCTGCCAAGCCGGGTTGCGCAGGCTCAGAGGCCTGTGGTCACCATCTTCAACGCCTGTAGGACCTCCCAGGGAGGCAAAGTCAAGGCTTTAAGGGAATAGACAGGACCAATGTGTGGGAAGTTCAAAGAAAGTAATGTTATTAAAGTCATTATAATTTCTTAATACTCAGCAGTGGCCTGCAGTGGAACTGGGCCGTCCTTGGAAGCAGGAGCTCCTCCTCCCCTCGCTGGATGAACTGGAGGAGGGGTCTGGGCTCCGCTCCTAGCTCCTGGCCCCTGCCCCACGTGCTTCTCTCTGAGTGCCTAGGAGAGGACAGTCATTTCCTGGTGCCACCTCGCCTGCATGTTGGGAAGCCTCTGCCACCACACATGCCTGGCACTTAGTGAGGACAAATAAACAGCCCTCCCTTCCTTCGTCCTCAGGGACATTTTCCCCATCACTAGCCTCCCGGGCCAGCCCCTTCAGTTCCCACCGAGTGGCAGGCAGGGGACAAGAAGCCAGTGTCCTGACCCGGCTGCCCTCTTCTCCACAGGTGCTGCAAGAGGCACGAGTGCGGCAGCCTGTGAACGTGCAGATGCTCTTCTCCAACCCCCTTGAGGAGCCAGTGAGGAACTGTGTGCTGATGGTGGAGGGCAGCGGCCTGCTGCGGGGCAGCCTCAAGATAGAGTGAGTCCCAGGCCTGAGTGGCCAGGGCAGTGATAGTGGGAGGGGCTGCAGGGCCCACCCAGCCGCCCCTAGCCTGGGGTTCACATCCCTCGGAGGGCCTGGGAACTGGAGAATCCGGTGAGAGCAGAAAATGCAAATATGCACACGCACACGCATTTGCATTTGTTTCAGGGTTCACTAAATTTGAACTGGGGAGGGCTGGGGGCTGGTCCTCAAGGCTTGACTCATTTTGGAGATAATAAGACCCCAACTTCTGCTGCTGAGATGTCCACAGGGCTGGAGGGGCACAGTGACCCAGGGAAGCAGCTGGAGGGAGGAAGGAGTGACCTTGACCAGTGCCCCACCCCCCAGAGTAGGACATGAGGCCCCCTGCAGCCCGAGGTCTACATACCTAACCACAAATGCTGACTCATGCCCTTCCCCATCAGTGTGCCAGCGCTGCGCCCCAAGGAGCGGTCCCGGATCCGTTTTGAGATCCTGCCCACTCGGAGTGGCACCAGGCAGCTGCTTGCCGACTTCTCCTGCAACAAGTTCCCTGCAATCAAGGCCATGCTGTCCATCGACGTGGCCGAGTGAAGGGCCCCGGTGGCCCCCCACACAAACTCGGGTAACAAAGAGCAGGGAGGGCTCACCTGTGGCATGAGTCCCCTGCCCATGCGGTCTAGCCTGGGAGGCCCACTCCACCCCCCAGGGCTGCCTGGACAGGGACCTCCAGTCTCCAACCCCCACAGCACCCCCTGCACCCTCCCAGGCTGGGGCTGGCCCCCCTACCACACAACTTGATCACGTTTGCACATTCTCCAGCCACTTGACCCAGGGTCTCTCTGAATGGAGACGGGGGAGAGAAGACTGTCTGGACTGTTTGCTGCCCCAGCCTGCAGTTAGGACACACCCGCTCCCCCGTCAGGCCGCTGCGGAGACGGGAATGGCCAGTCACCCGCCATGGCACTCACCTCCTTACCCTCAAAATAATAAATGTTAAAAAGTGAGAGATCGCACAGCCCGGATTCCCACTGACTGTTCTTTCACCTGAGGTGGTGGAGAAGGAGGGAGAGGGGCTGGGGCCCTGTCCTTCTGGAGAAGGAATGAACGTGCAGAGGCCTTGTTCTGCCAGTTCCAATAGCCAAAGGAGTGGGCTTGTTCTATGTGGCCCAAGTGCAAAATAGGGAGACAGGTTTCAAGTCAATTTAGAAAAATTCTCTAATGTGCTATCCCAAAATAGGTCAGGCTGGTTGGGAGGGAGCACCCTGCCATGACGGGGTTCAAGCACTGGCTGGGGGGTCGGGCAGGCTCCCTGAGGCCCTCCCACAGACATCAGCTTCAGGGTTTTTGCTGGAACCTTTTCAGAGCAGGCTGTCCGCTGGTGGCCTGGCCTCAGCTCACCCGGGCTCGTCCTCCCCATGCTGCTCTCCTCGGCCTCTGCCTCCCACAGCCCAGGGCAGGGGACGTGCTGCCTCAGCCAGCCCACAGCTTGTTAACTCAACTGGAACCTTCTCTGCCTTCAAACATGCTCTGCTGGTTTCTCATTCTTTGTTCCTTAAAATAACCCCAAGCAGATACCATAGTTTTCCTGTCGCTTGTACTAATTCCATTTTGGCAATTCTAACTCACTCCCTGCACTTAAGAGACCAGGCAGCTAAAGGAAAACCTCGACCGCACATCCAGCTCATCGTTCCTCCCCTGCACGCAGCTCAGGCCCACCCCGTGCTCGCAGAAGGAGGCACAGCCTATTTCTTGTCTTCCCTCTCTCTCCTCCCCTCCTGTTGTTCCATCCTTCTGGGTTGGAGCAGGGAGACAGAATTAGAAGAAAAGTGACCACAGCTCCATTTCCAGTGCCCTCTGTAGCCAGCGTTCAAATGCAGGTTTTTCTGCAACCCCCCCACCGTGTTCCCTGACATGGGCGACATGCCCCTTAGCTTCTGTCCCTGGAGGTACCCCCACTATCTCTCACCACCCTGGGAGGAGGGGGGCTTGAACCCAGTCCCCTTTCATGGGGTCAGCTGGCCCACAGGAAGCTTGCCCAACATCACCCCCCAAGCAGTGGTGAGCCCTGGTGAGCCGCCCCGAGCTGCCTCCTCTCCTCCTCCTGCCATCTTGAGTTTCTCCTGCCCCAGCCTCCCACCTCCAGAATTCTCCCAGGGGCAGCTGACATCTGTCCACTGCTGCTCCCAACATCAAGCTCTCCCAGAAATCCTCCCCAGGCCCCACCCCTGGTGGCTGAGTGCAGCTGGGCCTCTGAGTTCTGCAGCACAGCAGACTTCTAGCTACCCAGTAAGAGGCCTTTCTCTCCTCCCTGCAGGCCCCGCCACTCTCTCTGAGGAGATCCGTGGGGCCTTGCCCTTGACTCGGCTTGGGAATAGGGGCATCCCATTTCTCCCCAGAGACCCTACCCCAGTCCCAAATGAGGCAGGCTGGGTGAAATCGACAGGCATCTGCTCTGGTTTCCAATGGAAAGAAAAGTGTCCAGAGATATCCATTTGCTCTCATTTATGATTTACCTGAGGCCTGCCCCAGACTCTTGTCCCCTTAAGCATCAGCCTCATCAGCAAATATTTCCTGAGGACCTACTTGGTGCCAGCTCTGGGCTGAGCCCTGGGTCCAGAGAAATTAAAAACATGGCCCTACCGTCGGGTCTCCACCCTCAAGAGAGACTCACAAGGTAATGCATGCACCAGCTGTAACATTGACCAAACTCAACTGAGCTTCAGCTGAGTGATTCTATTGCATGTAAATTATACCTCAATAAAGTTATATAAAAAGCCTAGAAGAAAAACCCATGTAGAATTTCTATCCAACCCCAGCATATGTGTCTTGTTAGAGTTGTATCTAATAAAACCCTACCACCTCACGTGGTTTCTGAACAGTCTTAGCAATAAACAAGGGGGAGCAGGCAGAGGCTACAACACTACATTTATTTCTGGTAAAAATGAAGCTGGAAGTTGTAGCTTAGTATGAGATGCACGTGGGCCTGTCGGTAGACCCCAGATGCAAATGGGCCTACTAGCTGGACCCCACAATCAGATGGTTTGCTGTGTTGGTTAGGGTATGTACTCAGATGCCATAGCAGAGACACCCCAAGTACCAGGTCTTAAACAAGGCAGACATTTCTTTCTCCCTTATGTAAGAGCCCAGGCAGGCAATTCCGGGACCCAGCCTTCTTTTATCTAATGCCTCTGCGACCCTCAACATGTAGCTTCTACTTGGTGGTTCAAGCTGGTTGCTCCAGCTCAAGTCTTCAAGTCCACAGGCTGTCCATCAGGAGGGGAGAAGAGGGGGACAGCTGGGTACCCTTTTCCCATATGTGAAAGTTGCACATATTACCTCTGCTCACATCCCCTTGGCTGGCACTTAGTGACAGGGCCACAGCTAGCTGCAAGGCAGACTGGGAAATGCAGTCGCTAGCTGGATGGCCATTTACTCAGCCAATATTCAGAATTTCTATTACCATAAAGAGACGAGTAATAGATATTGAGGTAAACAGCAGTCTCTGTTACCCTTCCTCACCAAGACACGGGCAGTGCTGGACTGGGGCTGGGCTCCCTTCCATGGGGACAGGGGGACAAGAAACCCGGAGGAGCCACAGGGAAACCTCGAGCCAAGAGGAATAGTGGATAGCTGAGTAGAACATGCCTAGTTCTTCCCCAGTTTATCCAGTAAGTGAGCCCCGCTGCCGCCCAGGGGCAGGGGGAAGCTGCGAGTGTGCCTGCAGAGGATCTGTTCCTCATGGAAACCAAGAGCGGGAAAAGGCCTCTTTCCAGCATCCTTTCTCCTTAGCTCCTTCCAAATCTGGACGTCCTTGAGGGTGGCCTCAAGCACACAGCCTCAGGCATGCTCTTTTTTTCTTTTTTTCAAACTTCTTTTGTGAAATAGATATACAAGAAGGTGATAACTTTCAAAGTATGATTTAACAAGTAGTTAGAGAGCAAATTTCAAACAATGTTATGGGTTACAGTTCCACACTTGCAGTTATTTCTGTATTGTGAGATGTAACATATATACAGAAAGATGATAACTTTCCAAGTACAATTTAATGAGTAGCTATAGAGCAAATTTCAAACAATGTTATGGGTTACAGTTCCACCATTTCAGTTATTTCCTTCTAGCTATTCTAATACCCTAGCACCTAAAAAAATAAAAAATAAAAAAAGTTTTATATAAAGTTTTGGTATTCATAATCCTTTATTAAATTCTATCTTTTCTGTTGCTACCCCTTCCTATAGTTTAATCCCTTTCCCTTTCTTCAGGGATGTCTAGGCAGTGACCAATCTCACTTGTCTATGTTAAAAAGGGGTGTCAACATTATGGGAAAGGGGGAGGCATCTGGTTGATGTTCTTGAACAGGCTGTTGCCTCTGGGTTTTGGGACTTAGCTGGCATAGGAGCTCTCTAGAGGATTTAAGTTTCTGAAGACTAAACTTAGTGAGTGAAATTTTTATAGCATCTCAGATAGGGAAAAGAGTATATTCTTTAGGGTTTTGGGGACTGCTGTTGATTTAGACTTGTCCTACTATGGCCATTTGGCATATCTACCTGAAGCTCGCACAAGTGTAACCTCCAGGTTAGCTTCTCAATGCTATTTGAAATCTCTAAGCCACTGAAACCTTATTTTGTTACCTTTCTTTTCCCCCTTGTGGTCAAGAAGAGATACTCAATCCCTTAATGCCAGGGTCAGGCTCATTCCTGGAATCCATGTCCCATGTCACCAGAAAGACTCACTCACCTGGAAGTCATGTCCCACATATTGGGGAAGGGTGATGAATTTATTTGCAGTTAGCTTAGACAGAGAAAGGCCACATCTGAGCAACAAAAGAGGTTCTCTGGAGGTGACTCCTAGGCATAATTATAGGTGGACTTAGCCTCCCCTTTACAGCTCTAAGTTTCACAAGAGCAAGCCTCGTGATTGAGGGCTTGACTTATTAAGTAGGGGATTCCTAATTTCACATACCATACATTCTGTCCAAGACAATGTCTCACATTATCTTCACTTAGTTATACAATCATCATCACTCTCAATTTTAAACAATTATCATGACACAAAACACCCCAAAGCTCTTATCAACCCCTAATTTTTTATCCCTACTATTTGTGTGGTACTAGTAAGGTATTCCTATTGAATATAATCCCTAGTAATGCAATAGGCAGTTTTTCCCATATACCACTCTGTTGTTAACTCTTTGTACCAGTGTCATACCTTAGAAGAACAACATGCAAGCACTTATTTATATTTGTACTGCTAATCTGGGGGAAACATGCCTTTAAAAACCATTTTTGATCATGTTTGTCAGGTGTACTCTTTTGAAAATATCCTCCCTGGACAGATCTCTGCCCTTTAAAACTGGATTTAGTGTTCAGAATCAGACAAAAGCTACCCAGATCCCACCTGGTGGGAAATTAAAATGAGACTCAGTTGAAGCAAAAAAAAAAAAAAAAAAAAAAAAAATACTGGAATGCATCCAGTGGGTTCATGGCAAGCAGATGCCAAGATGGGGTTAAAAGTACAAGAGATTTATTGGGGGTTATGCCTATTTTTTTAAAAAAAGAGTAAATCTTCAGGCCATGATGCAGGTCTGAAATCTATGAAAAGAGAGGCAGAAGGAAGGGCTTGGAATAGCCACGGGGCAATGCCTAGAAAATCTCAGCCAGCCCATGGGGAGCTCAAGTGCAACGTCTTTTCATAGAGAGCCCCCACATGGGGCAGAAATGGCCATGCTCTGCCACTGACTGAGGCTGCCCTGGAAGGTCCTGGCCTCAACTGGAAAACTGAGGCAGGTCCCAAAGGCACTGCAGCTGCAAGCTATCAGTGACCTGTGCGTTCGTTGCTCAAATGGGTGCATTCATTGTTGAAGGGAGAGCTGAGTGTTGCCCCTCCATGGCCCGTATGTTGACTCTTAAAGGCAATTCTGATGCATTTGTAAACCCCTCAAAGATGGAGACCAGAGTCGATTCATCACTGCATTCTTTACCCAGGCAAAGAGACCTTACCAGGTGCACACGGGAGACCTAAGGCATGGATGAGTGTGAGTGTTCAAGGGCGCATTTGCTCTCTGCAATGCCTTTCTTTGAAGGGAGCAATTCTGATTCATGTGAACCCCTCTTAGTATCATTTGAATTGTCACTTATTGAGTCCCACCCCTTACATATTTGGAGACAGAATGTTCATCACTGCCCCTTGAGAATGCTTACTACGTATGAAGCCGCAAGCCAACCACTTTCCCTGCAGTATCTCATTTAATCCTCCCAACAAACCCATGGGATAGGTCCTAATATACCCTGTGTTACCTTTGAGGAAGCTTAGGCTCAGGGATGTTAAGCCATCTGTGCAAGATCACAGGGGCATGAAGTGGAACATTAGAGCTTTTCTGTTAGCACAGTGCTCATGGGTCAGAAACTTTTGGCCTACGGTCCTTTCTCCTTCTTTCTTGCTAATTGAATCTTGATTTTGTCAAGAGTCCAAAACCAAAGTGACCAACCTTAGAGGACGAGCCCTGATTCTTCTAAAGCCACCATGATAATCCTATTCCCTTTTGCCATGATTGCCTCAGAAGTGGACATGAGGCCCAATTCTAGCCAGTGGGATGTAAGTTTGCTGACAAGCTTTTGGGAATGATTTTCCTTCCTGATAAAATAGAAATATAGGGAAGGGAAGCCCTGCCCCTTTGTTTCTTTGAATGGAGTCCTATAAGGATAATGTCTGGCACTGTGGAAGCTATTCTGAGAATAGAGAGACTATACTCCCAAGTTCCTGCAAAAGTAAGTCCCCATGTGCCAGCAGAATCAGGGGAGGACCGATGGGAGTGGTTTTCGATGCTGCTTTATCAAGAGGGTTGCAACATTAGTCTTAACAAAGAAGAGTTTATTGACTTGGGGACATTATTTTGTGATATAGGATTTAGCCGCTGGCGAGGACCCTGGGGGGATGGTGCAAACTTGCAGCATGGTAACTCCAAAAGTCTGGAAAAAGTGATGACTTATGCTGAGTGAAAGTGAAATGGCTGGATTACCATGGAAGATGATAGAGGAAGGGAAATGGGCATGATGGAGTGGACATATTATGGGGCGGCCAAGATATCTACCAGAGGATTTTGTTCCATTGGCAGACCCAGAGGACACACCCACCATTCACTAAGGCCATCAGGAATGGCTGGTGACATCAGGGTCACTATGCAATTCAGTGGGCCTCCTCTGCAGGCGAGGAATGGTGGGAAGGGAGGCAGGCCCAGAGCTTGGCTCATTGACAGTGACAGGGTGGATGATGGTGCTCTGAGGAGCAAGGGGGCAGTTCTTAACCGCCAGAGGCCAGATCATTGCAGTTGTTGATTACTGTAACAAATGGCAAGGAACAGAGTGACAGTTTAGGGGGCTTGAGCCTTAGGGAGTTGTAAAGCTAGTTAAGAGACTATGTGTCTCTAAGGGCAAAACAGATGGACAGGGAATGAGTGTAACCTTCCCACATCCCTCCCACCTTGCTGCTTCCCAAGCACGGTTGGGCCCTCCTTGCTCCGTGCTTCCCTCGCACTGTGCACGTCTTTGTGAGAGCACATTGTCTTAAAGTCATCTGCGCATACTTTTATCCTTCTCCCCCCACAGACAATATACCTGTCATAGGCAAGAACCCTGTTTCCTTTAACCCTACATCCATCCGCAACACTTAGCACAGTTTCTGGTGTAGATTAAGCACTAATAATATTCAGTAACATATTCATGAAAGAACCAAGAAGTGAATGAGATTGTAGATGAATAAATGAATGAGTGAACGAAGTGGCTGGTTGGAATGACTGAATGAATAGTAATAGCTAACATTCATTGAGAGCATACAATATGCTCATCACTGTTCTAAGCATTTTATAGGTATTTACTTATCTAGCAGCCCTGTGAGGGAAGCACTAATATTATCCACATTGTACAGATGAGGGAACTGAGACTTAGAGAATTAATTAAGTCAAAGGAGAGCTAGTAAATGGCAAAGCTGGGATTCATACCCAGGTGTACTGACTCTAGTGCCTAACCTCCATGGTTTGCAATTCTACCTATACAAATCCTGAAAAGGTATCAAGTAATAAATGGCCATTCAGGGGGGCATATGATGCAGAAACGCAAGGAAGCATGTCCTGCCGTGACAGGGAGGCATCTTGGGTGCCTCCTCCTGCCCTCCTTTCCCACCACTACTTAGGGATTTTTCCCATGCTAAAGAGGTGGTGTCAGGAGGGGAGCTGGAGTCCATCTTCCCAGAAGGAGCCTCTTACCCTCCCTGTTTCTGGCTCTTGGCCACTCGTCCTTCAACGTTTGATCACATTTGCCTTGGGAAGCTTCAAATGGCTGGAGTCAACCAGCTTCTCCCAGAGGCTGCTCAGCCCTGGGTGCTCCCCCTGCCATTATGTCATTGCCCCTCCCAGCAAACTTCAAGACAGACATTATAACCCCCTGTACTAATGGGGAAACCAAGGCTTAGAGCAATTTTTCTCCATTCTTTGCACTCATACTACGCCATCCTTTGTATTCCTTTATAATTGCCTACAGGACTTTATTGCAATCATTTGTTTACCTGTCAATGGTTGCCAATCTACAGGGTGGAAACTTACGTGAATGTGAATTAAATGGTTTGATATTACATTACAATATCTGATATGTTCAGTGACATTACATAAGTTCAATGTGTTGTCCTTCCTCTGGGTGTAATTCACTGTGCTGTGCAAAATTGCTATGAAAGTGGGGTGTTAACGCAGCAACTCCACTCACCTGCGCATTGCTTTGGATGATCCTGGCTGATTTTCACTGAACAAACATGCACCTTTAGCAAGCCTCAGAAGCAATCAAGGAGGCTCAATCTGGAGCAAAATAATATTACTTATGTCTTCAGACTTTATGACTACTTTGTAGTAAATTAGCTTCCTCCCATAAAATTAGAATTTTAAAATATATACATACATGCTTATTAAAACATTTTTATACAAATTTATTCTCAGTATAAAAATCCCTTAAATAAATAAGTACATAAGAGAGAGAAAGGAAGGAGGGAAGGAAGGAAGGAAGGAGGGAGGGAGGAGGGAGGGAGGGAAGGAGGGAGGAGGGGAGGGGGGAAAGAAGGAAGGAAGGAAGTTTTCTGTCCCACCCCCCACCCCCCCCTCCACAGACACGTACACTCCTCTTCCACTTCTTCCCCCAGAGGAAATGCTTTCTGTCAGTTTGGAGAATATTCTTCCCAACCCTTTTCTATACTCACGCAGAAATACATAGCATTTTTTACATAACTGGAAATCTACTCTACAAATGCTTTGCAATTTGCTTTTATCAATTAATAGTAAGTCTTGAACTCTGCCAATCCAGTACATGCAGGACATTGCCTTAACTTCTTCATGGGATTCCTGCCTGTACCTGCCCCGGAGTTTATACAAGCATTCCTAATGTGATGGGAAGACTTCGAAACAAATATTTAGTGAGCACTTACTATGTGCCAGACAGTTTTCTGGGCACTGGGGACACAGCAGTGGACAAAATAACAAAAAACTTTGCTGACCTTGTGACGGTCTAAGTACTAGGTTTTAATCATTAAAGATTTTCTTCAACGGGCAGCAGGGACTCCGAAACCATGTTCCAATGTTTCCGAGCCTTTGAGAGGTGAGAATGCAGTACCTTCTCCTTGTCTGTGAGGAAATTCCAGGCATTTGTAAAGTTATCTGCTGGCCAGTGCTTCCGATTGAAGAAGTCCCAGCTTTCTGTCTAATCACAAAATGCCCATGGGGACTGGGGGCATAACTGTACAGAAAGATTTTAGTGTTTTTGTGCACATTTAGTGGTCCAATTCACCCGACCTGGAAAGACGTGGGCCCCCAGGATCACCAGGATATTAAGATCCACGGCCAAGATTTCATTCATTCACAGATGGTTAATGAGCTCGTACCAGATAGTCCAGGCTCTTGGGGAGTCAGCACAGATAATCTGTGTCTTCTGGAATTTCATCAGCTCAGGGTTGGAGTCTGGGAGACAGATGATAGAATGAGTAGACCTACAAATATGAAATATAAATTTAAGTGACGCTTATAGTTCACTGATGAGGAAAAGGCAGGGTGTGCATGTGGGAGGGGCCAGGCGGGAAGGCCCTCCGCCAGGTGACTGGGTAGAAACCTGGCGTGGCTGTGAGGACAGCCACCTGAGGACCTAAAGCAGGTGAGCCCCAGGCAGGGGGAGCAGCAAGGGCAAGGCCCTGCCATGGGGGTCCCCCTGGCAGGCAGGTGAAACATAAAGGAAGCTATGTTCTGATGTTCCCGACATGGAGAAGTAAGGGTGGGTGTAATCAGAGAAGAGGAGGGGTGGGAGGATGGGGGACACGGGGCCTGAAGGAGCAGGGTGGGGGGGGGGTCGTTGAGCAGAGAAGTGACAGGATCTGACCCGTGTTTTAAATGAAACCCTCTGGCTGCTGCAGGGAGGTTGGTGAGAAGGTTCCTGCCATCACCCCAGTGAGAGAGGACAGTGGCCTGGACAAGGGCGATGTGATGGGTGGGGCGAGATGTGATGGAGCACAGGATCCGTTCTGAAGGCAAGGGCACCCCAGACATGCTGGGGTGGATGTGGGAGGGGAAGGAGAGAGGCAGACGACCGAGGCCAAAGGCTTTCAGCCTGAACATCCAGGTGACCCCAGGGTTCCAGGAACGCAGCTCTCTGCTCCTCCTCCCCCAGGAGGGCCCCGGGGCTTGTCAGTGGGAAGCTCTGCACCTCCCCCCTCCAGGCTCCCTCTGCCTCCCGCTCTGTGTCTGACCTGGGCCTGACCCCCTCAGCACTGGGCTGGACCCTGGCCCAAGCCCGGGGAGCCAAAGCTGCGTCTGCCTCTGCAAGGCCCCAGGAGCTCTGTCCCAGCAAGAGTAGCCAGTTTCAGAGGGAAAAGAAAATGCGCGGGAGCTGGAGCAATCAGGGAGGACTGCTTGGAAGCGATGGCCTCAAAAGATGCTCAGGCGGCTGGGGAGACATGGGAAGGGACGATGTGTGGCCACACCTGAGCGAGATGAGGCCAGAGAGGCAGGTGGAAGGAACTGCAAAAAGCCTGACGCTAACTGGCCGGGGTTAATTCCAATTTGATGGGACAGAGCAGGGGAGGGGCCCTGTAGCAGACCGTATTTTCCAAAAATGGCCCCAGTTACGTTTCTGATCCCATATGTTCTTCCAGACCCTATCAAAAAGGAGGTGTCTAATTCCCACCCCACCCCTTGGAATACAGTTTGTCCTCTATGACTGCCTCAACAAATAGAATGCGGTGGAAGTGATGCTATGTGGCTTCTGATAAATCCCCAAAGGCAGCACGGCTTCTGCCTGACTCTGTCTGTCTGTCTGTCTCTCTCTCTCTCTCGGGACACCCACCTTTGGAACCCACCCGTCACCCTGTGAGGACGCCGTGGCCGCGTGGAGAGGCCTCATGCCGTGCTGCAGCCGACAGCCCAGCTAAGGTTCCAGCCGACAGCTGGCATCAACCACCGAGCGTGTGGGGGAACAGCCTCCAGACATTGAGTTCCCTCGGCCCCTGAGTCTCCAAGATGAGACCCAGGCTTTGTGGAGGCAAGCCAGCCCCTGTCTGAATCCCCAACCATGAGAATAACAAATGTATGTTTTTCACCACTAAGTTTTGGGGGCGTTTGTTATGCATCAATAGAACTGGAACAGGCCCCATTGTCAGCCTGGGGAATAATTTCCCAGGCTCATAAATGCCTGCCCATCATTTCCAGGGTTATCGATGTCCAACGAAGTGTGATGCACAGACATGAGGGCCAGTCACAGCCTTTATCTAAACAGTATTTTGTTACTGCTCCCTGTAGTGCTTGGCTGGTGCTTGTTTGCTGGGGTGGTGGGCACCCTCCCCAGGGCAGGTGCTCCTTCATTATGCCCATGGGCTTGCCCGACAGGGATGAGCAGACCCAGGAGCCTCCAGGGGACTCGAGGAAGGAATGTGACCGAGGTAAGGGGCTTATCTGCCCATCTGGTGACTCCCATGTGATCCCTTCTCAAAACAAGCCTCTTTAACCAGCCATGCACCCATTCATCCATTCGGTCAATCAACTGTATTTTGGACACCTACTATGTGTCAGGCATGAGAGCAGCATGGTCCATGCCCTCGCGGAGCGTACATCCTGGTGGGGAGCCAGACGGAAGCAAGTTAACAAACAAAATGCTGACAGGTCAGGGTAAGTGTGAGGAAGGAACGTCACAGGTGTCCTGCCGCAGAATAATCAGCAGGGTAGCTCACTCTGAGGAGCTGCGTTTCCAGCACGGCAGATCAGTCTGCAAGCAGTGGAAACTGACTCTGGCTGAATAAAGGAGAGGAGAAAGTATTGAAAGGACAACAAGGAGCTCACAGACAAGCTGGAGAAGATGGAGAACCAGGCTTTAAAAAATGGGCAGCGACAAAGGGTGGCCACACGGCCAGCAGCACAGTCACAATTGCATCACAAAACCAATCAGGTGGGGACACCTCTGAAGTCACCTCTGGACACTGGACATTATTGCTTGATCTAAGAATAGTGTGGCACTACACTCCATTTTGGCCACCCCCCCACTATCCCCCCTCCCCCCAAGAATGGAGTTCCCGTTGTCCTAGCTTCTTCGGCCACCAGTTCCCAATTGGAAACTCCAGGTGAGGGCATCCAATTGGTTAAGCCTAAGTCATGTGACTTACGCCCTCGATGCAACAAAGTCTGGGAAAGTATTTGCACAAGATGCCTGGATCTGCAGCAGCCATCTTGTGACTGTGAAGCAACAAGCAAGAAGAAGGAAAGCCATCAGCCGAGGGTAGTGGAGCAGAAAGCTTGAAAGAACAGGCCTTTGATGGCACCCACCACTGAGCTGTTTCACCAGCCTTGTGTCTAAATCTGGGCATTTTATCAAGTGAATAATAGTCTTTATGATTTAAGCCACTGTTGTCAAAGAGTCTGTTATTTGCAGTGAAAGCATTTTTAACTTATAATAGGAAAGAGAGATGTGTTCAAGTTATTATCTAAGATGCTTTGATGGGGGTTGGGGATAGGGTTCTCAAATTTTCATGTGGGTCAGGATCAACTGGATGCACTTGTTAAAGTGCATATTCTCACAACCCTTCTCCAAACTTGCTGGCTCAGAATCACTAGGAATATGGATTTTACGGCGTCCGGGTGCATCTGGTGCCAGTGGTACACAAGTGCACTTGGGGAAGGTTCCCACAGAGGCACCTGGTGGAGGGCAGCACGGGGCCAGGCAAACCCATGTCTACTCCATTTTCTTACTTCTCTCCGAGTCCCAATTTCTCGTCTGTGAAAGTAAATGTGATCATGAGCATCATAATGCCTGGGCACAGCCAGAATGCCCGGGTTGATGGCTCTGCCACGTAAGTGACTTTGGGAGAATTACTGAAGCTCCCTGTGCCTCAGCTTCCCCATCTGTGCCAGGCAGGTGATAGTGTCACCCAGCTCACAGATGTGTGATGGCTAATGAGTTAGAACGGTGCCCAGCAGAGAGTAACAGCTCAGGAAAGGTCAGCTTTAATTATTATTGCCAAGGTCAGGCATTGGCCAAAGCCTCATCCTGGTCAAAGAGGTCCTCACTCCCACCCACCCCCTGCACTGGAGGGGCCCGGGAGGACTTCCTGAAAGAGGTAGATCAGACGTGGTCTACTCAGGGCTGAGTCCGAGGCACCAGGGAGAGACCTAAACTGAGGCTTGGCTTAGCCCTTTGAGGCTGTAGCTAGAACAGAGCAGAGGCCCCTTCTCTGGGGAATCCCAGGGACAGCCACGGATGGTTGCAGCCTGGGTACTAAGGAAAGACCCAAGGATGCTGAGGGCTAACAGCCCAATGCAATCTTAAAGATGACCAGCAGAGGGAGTGCTAGAACAGGACCAGCCTCCAAAATTTAACTGGCAAATGCCAACTCGGATGAGCTAGCAGCCCCGGCTGACGTCTTGGTTTCTTTCAGCCATGCGAGGCCCTCAACAGAGAACCCAGCTAAGCCAAGCCTAGACTTCTGACCTGCAGAAACTGTGTGATTATAAAGGGGTGTTGCTTGAAGCTGCTAAATTTGTGGTGATTTGTGGTGATGTAGCAGTATAAAACTAATGCATTTTTTACCTGATTACATGCTCTGAATAATATAATTGCTGCTTCTTGATTTTTCAGAATTATAGTGACAACTGACCAGTGCCCTCATTTCCACTATGGAAGATGAGGCCCAGTTCTCTTACATCACCACCACCACGGCACATATGCAACCTTCCCATCTCCCATGGTCCCATTTTTGTTGTAATTTTGGTTAGATTACTATTTGCTGTTTGCCTTACTATAACTTTGTAAATTCAGGGTTGATTTGTGTAGTTACACAGGTTTACATATCCTTTCCTGCACAATTTTTTGTTTACCCTAGAGGTAATGATTTAAAGTCTAGGCTTTATAAGTTGCTTAGTTTTCTATGCACTTATTAATTCAACAGCAAACACTGTGCCAGTTGTTGAAAATCCTTTATGACTTTTAGACACACCAGGTAGTCCATCAATTTTAACATCCTGAGGAAGTTCCCCTCAGACCCCTCTGACCTGCTGTATTCTGGACTGGTTGATTCTGTGTCTAAAGCCCAAAGATTCCCTTTGGGATCATAATGGAACCAGTCTCTTTTCTATGTCAGATCTTTTGTTACCTGTATCACATATTTTCTTCCTGTTGGCTTACTCCCTCTTTTATATTGCAGGATATCCTCCAGTAACTTCCCAAGGAAGGGTCCTTGGAGGTAAATCTTCTGAGACCTCACATGGCTAAAATGCCTTTATTTTACTCTCACACTTGGCTTATAGTTTAACTATGTATAGAATTCTAAATTGGAAATTATTTTTCCTCAGAACTTTTTGCATTCTGGTTTTATTGCTGAGAAAATTGAAACCACTTTGATCACAGTCATTTGTATGTAATCTTTTTTATTTTCCTCTCGAAGCTTTTCTGTGACTCAGTGAGTGACGATAGTCATCCATTCTGCTGGGCACTCAATGAGCCCTTTCTATCCAGAAAGTCAAGCCCTTTGGTTTTGAGAATTTTTCGTCAAATTTTTCATTGGTGATTTCCCCCTCTTCTCTTTCTCTCACGCCCTTTCTCTCTCCCTTGCTCTTCCTCTGTCTTTATATTTTTACTTTTGTGCTGGTCAGACTCCCAAGATTTGTTTCCTCTTGGCTGTCAGCAGTACGGGTGGGAAGTGGGAGAAAAGCTGGAGGTGGAGAGGGCCTGGGTTGCAGCATCCGGCATGTACATAAATGTCCCCCTAACAACCCTGTTGCCAGTGCAGTGACACAGCCCTCAGTTCTACTTGCTTTCCTTCAGCTGGGATACCTCTATTTTACTCTCTCCAAAGAATAAAGCTCCAGATGTTTGCTGGGCACAGAAGGGGGAGCCATTCAGTTTATAGAGCGAGGGGGGATCTGGGGATCAACTAAATCATAAACAGACTCTCAAGCAGTTCTCCTCATTGTGTTACCACCGGTGCCTCCCTCCCTTTATGGATGTATCTGGTGCTGTCAATTCCAGAGCTTTCGGGGGATTCTGCAATGAACACTGGGTTGGTTTTCACTCGTTGCCAGGTTAGGAACAGTGTTTGTTTGTTGGTCTGTTTGTTTTTATTTCAGATCTGCTAAGTTATTTACCACTCTTCTCTCTGCTTTCCAGCCTTCAAAGTTTTGCTGCTGCTATCTCCTCCTTAGTTCTCCCATCCTTGTGCATTTATGTTTTTTGCATGGAAACTCTTCCCTGCCATTTTGGTGAGGTTTCAGGAAATGATGCACGTGTTCACTCCGTCTTTACCTGGAAGACCCCTTTACCCCTAAGTTCTGCAAAGCTCTCAGTAAGATATTTCCGTCTTCGGGGAGGAGCATTCACGTCTGGCTTTCTGACCCGACTGGCCTGAGAGGTTGTGCTGACCCGAAGAGTCAGCTGGAAGACTCTCATGCCTTGTCGTTCCATCTTTTATTCCTTTTCTATCTCCTTCAAGAGTCTGAAGAAAGCCTTGGGGGCAGAAAAGATTGGGAGTTAGGTTGTGAGAGTATTTTTTCCAACTGGAATCATTTGAGATTTAATTTAAAAAAAATACTCAGGATTCATGAGGAAAACATCATTTTCTCTGTAGAATTAATTTGCTTTTATTCTGTTCCCCAGGAAAATTTTCCTGGAAATGAGTCTCCCAGCTCTGAGCCCACATAGCTCTTGTCTATGTGCTTCTTGGGAACCATCAATTTCTACCATGTGTTATCATAATTCATTTCTGTATTTTTGTCTCCCTTATGGACAGTGGGTTCCTTTGAGGCTAGGGACTGTGTCTTATTCATTTTCATTCCATACCTTCTATTATCACCTCATTAGGTGCGGGTGTTAATGAACATTTTATGAATGAATGAATGAATGAATGAATGAATGGAGGGATTCTGAATAAGGTGACACCTGGTAGCAGGAGGGTGTCTAATTCCTTCATCTTCCACAGCGCTTTGCCCAAACCCAGCACTAAGATATGTTTGGTGGCCAACAGGATGAAGTTCAGAAACTTGAACAAAGTGATAACTAGACCAGAGAAGCAAAAGCATGGCAAGCCCTCACCTCCTTGTACTTCTGCTGTGCCTAACCTGCCATGGTAGCACTGGCTATTTAATGAAGAAATAAAGAAACAAGAGACTAGCAGTGGAGAAAGTCAATTCATTGCATAACACCATGGTTAAGACTACAGGCTTTAAACTCAGACTGCCCAGGGTCACATGTCAACTCCATCAATTGTCAAATTTGTAACCTGCAAGGTATATATTTCCTTTCTGAGCCTCGGTTTCCTATTCTGAAAAATGGGGACAGCCCTGGAAACTAATAATAAATAAGAGGCAGATTAGAACAGCACCTGGCACATAGGAAGTACACAGTAAATGGTAGCCAGTATAATTTCTCACAAGGGTAAACAAAATTTGCTATTTAAAATTTCTATCACTGCTATCATCTTTATGACCCCAGGTCCTGCTGGGTCCCAGGAAGAACAGATTTTAACCTTGGGTCAATCACACCTGGAACTCTTCTAGTCCAGGTCTTTAGTGTTGATGCAGCCCCTACTGGGTGAAGGCTCAGACCCTCAGATCGCCTTCCCCTGGAGGGCTCAAGTGAGGGAGTCAGGACCCCGTGTGTCCTGCCTGCTCTGGTCCTGGACTGGTGATGGTTGACGTGGGCCTGGTCCCATCCTGGACATCTGGGCACAGGGTCGGCTTCCAGAACTGGGGGCTATGGTGCCAGCCAAGTGTCTCCAGTTGAGAAGTTCTTGCTCTTTCCCGCCGTTTTGGTGAGGTTTCAGGAAATGAATGCACATGTTCATGCCAGCGTCTTTACCTGGCCATCAGAAGCTGGAGGAAGGAAGGAAGGATCCTCTTCCAGAGCCTTCCGAGGGAGTGTGGCCCTGCCGACACCTTGCATTCAGATTTCTGGCCTCCAGAATGTTCTAATCCACATCACATCCTGAGTTACTTTTGAGCAGATGTCTTTTCTGTTCTGTGCTTCAATAAATCCCACCATAGGATTGGGTTTACAATAGAAACAGCTTGAAAGAAGAAATGAGTTCAAAATGTCAACTAAGTTTCCTCAACACCCATCCTCAGGAGTAGACGCATTGCTTCTGGACTCACCCTGAGCGGAATTCATCTCTGTTTCTTCCATGTTCACCCAGAACTTTGCACATTACTTACATTAAGGATGCAAGGAGATGAAGCAGAAAGGGTGTGGAGTTTGAAGGCAGAGAGACGTACTTTAAAGTTCTGTCTCTGACACTAACCTTAAGACAGGGTAATTTCTAAGCTTCATCAGCAGATCAGGGACATGATAGCTTCTCTTGGGCTTGGTGTGAGAGTAAACTGTGCCACTGAATGTAGACCCCCAGTGAAGTGTCTGCCATGTGGTAAGCACCCGCTCAACAGCAGGGTGTCACATCTGAGGTGGGATGAGAGAGGGAAGTTGAGTCACAACCTCCCTCCAAGTAGCTTGGAAGATATGGACAGCACTAGATGAGAACCTGCTGCTGCACCAGGCAGAACCAAGCACACAAAACGGCACAGCTTCGTGCAACAATCTCTGGAAAGGGTAAGCTAGAGAAAGAAGACTGCAAGAATGCCCAAGGCTCAGCTGGGAGTGGCAATGCTCCTAGTGACACTCTCACCTCATAAGCAGTACAAAGGGAAACATGAGTGAGACAAATCTAGAGGAATCGTGCCCATGTGCTCCATGAGAAGTAGATTAAAGTCAGAAGGATGTCAAGGAGACCAGCTGTCATCACTATCATAGCTCTGGAAGTGTTCACTAGAGCAGTTACATAAGAGTAAAGCACAAGAACTGGGAAAGTGAAAACAGGACATTATTGTTATTTGCAGATGATGTGATTGTGTGTCATTAAACCTCAGCATGAGAGTTGTCTGAAAAACAGAAGTAAAAAGAAACTCAGAAAATTTCCTAGTTGCAAAATACATATCAAAAGCATTAATTTTCTTAAATACCAACTATAAACAGAAAATTTAATGAAGAAAACATCCCTTTTACAATACCAGGGAAAGTAGAACAACAACAAAACAACCACCTAGGAATACATGTTCCCAGAAATATCCAGGGCAGCCCGGGTGCCCTGGGCAGGTGAAGATGGTCAGAGGAAGATGCAGCTGCGGAAGGGGATCGGGGTGACTGCTTAGAGAAACGTCTGCACGGCCCCCCAGTGTCTGATGAAGTTCGTGACTAAGCCCATCAACCATGTCTCACCCTCCGGGAATTGGTGGCGACCCTGCCCGGTGGCCCAGGCCATCTCTTCCAACACCCAGAGATCACACACTGTTGTAATACAAAGGACCCCGAATCAACGTGGAACACCCCAAGCTTCTCCCAAGTTGACGCAACAGCTGTCACAGAAGCAGAAGTGCATAAACTAACTTGCCAAAGAAACAGAAACATGCACGGAAGAGTTGGGTCTCTTCCCACCCAGCCAACAGTGGCAAAGTAAAAGACAGACGGAGAACTCCGTGGCTGAATTCACAACCTCACTGATGAGCTTGCAGAAGGTCCAGAGGCCACCGAATGAGAGAGAGGAGGAGTCCGTTGCTCGAGAAAGAGCCAGCTCCAGAGTATCTGGTGGTTTTCCAGGAGACAGTCCAAAAGAAAGGAATCTTGTCTCCTGGGAAATCCAAACTCAACCTCAAGTGCAGGTGCCAGATGAAGAAATTACAGAGGATCACTCCACCTCATTCACGAGAGAGGGTCTTCTATTAGGCAACTTGAAGCTGATATTGCGGCTATTAATGCAATATTTAAAGATTTGGGAATGATGATTCATCAACAAGGAGATGCAACAGATAGCACAGAAGCCAATGTAGAAAACTCTGAGGTGCCCGTTCAACAAGCAAACCAACAGCTATCAGGAGCAGCAGCTTACCAGTGCAAATCCAGAAAAACCCTGTGTAATTGTGCATATTATTATTATTATTATTATTATTATTATTATTATTATAAATCTATTGAGTAAAGGATGGTTCCCATACTTTCTTATTTGTATTGGGGGGGAAGTTTCTTTCAAATTAAATCTGGTATTTCTGAGAGTTTTTCTAAATATCACTTCTGGCATAACTCCCATGCTTTTCAGTCTAATAATTTCTAGGTTTTGCCCACACTGTAGATCCCTTTCATTTATAATTTATCTACCTGTTGACATAATCTGTATGTTTGACTATATATTACTGATTGGAATTTGTAAATTTAAAGGTGTTTATGCTCATGCCCATCTCTGTTTCACTATTCACATGATTCCAGATTTGTGTTACTTCAATTAAAAAATCTCAAATTTAATTTTGATTTTTGGACCAGCAGAGAAAATATTCCAATAACTTTAAAAATTAATATACCTGTTTGGGGTGTGTGTGTGTGTGTGTGTGTGTGTGTGTGTGTGTTCATTTCTGGTTCACAACAGCACAAATTAACTATTTAACTATTATTGTTGATTTCCTCTTCAGACCCTTATGAAATAAGTGAATAATTTCCTAATATATCTCACATTCCCGATGTGCATATATTATGCATGTGCCATGGATTGCCTGGTAAAATACTAAAGATGGATTGTTTTTACATAAACTCTAAGTCTGACGTATACTGGAGAAAGTGTAGTCACTATAAATGTTTATGGTAAAATTTGGAGGAAGAGTATGAAAAATCATTACCGGTTATGTTGGGACTCTAAAGATCCCAACATATTCCACTAAACTATCCTAAATAATGCAGTTCGATTTTATGGGCCACTATGTACTTTCCTTTATATCCTGTAGAACAACAGTTGCATATGTATCCATGGTCAAAATTACTTTGGGGAAATAACTTTCCCATAATACGTTTTTGAACACTTAATACTTAACATTTAGTGTTTAACGTGTGTGCTGTTTTGTACCATTTTTCATTAGAAAAGGAATTGGATGTTTTGCCAATTAACTCACTTGCTTTTCTTGGGGGGGGGGATCAAGTTGGGTGATAGTTTTAATATTTCATAAAAATAGTGCCATCATTTACTTGCAGTGACAGGGGAGCAGGGCAGGGGTGTCGGGAGAGGATTCCCTGGACGTGTGTGTGTGTGTGTGTGTGTGTGTGTGTGTGTGTAACAGAACATATTTACATAGAAGTGATAACTTTCCAAGTGCAGTTTAACAAGTAGTTAGAGAGCAAATTTCAAAGAATGTTATGGGTTATAGTTCCACAGTTTCAGTTATTTCCTTATTGTGAAATATATACACAAAAAAATGATACCTTTCAAATTTCAATTTAACAAGTAGCTATATAGCTAATTTCAAAGAATGTTATGGGTTACAGTTCCACCATTTCAGTGCTTTCCTTCTAGCTATTCTAATACCCCAGCAACTAAAAAAAAGAAAATTATTTAGAGATACAGTATTCATAATCCTTTGTTAAATTGCATCTCGTCTGTTGCTACCCCTTCCTCGAGTTTAATCACTTTCCCGATCTTCAGAGAGTCTAGGCAGTGGCCACCCGACATTGCTCATGTTGAAAAGGGGTGTCAATGTTATGGGAAAAGGGGACACATCTGGTTGATGTTCTTGAAGAGCTGTTGCCTCTGGGTTTGGGGACTTAGCTGGCATAGGAGCTCTCTGGAGGATATAAGTTTCTAAGAATAAACTTAGTGAGTGAAACTTTTATAGAGTCTCAGATAGGGACCCGGGTATTCTTTAGGGTTTTCAGGATGACTGTTGACTTGGGCTTATAATACTGTGCATTTGGGATATCTAGCTGAAGCACAGGAGTAACCTCCAGGACAACCTCTTTACTCTATTTGAATTCTCTTAGCCACTGAAGCCTTATTTTGTTGCCCTTCTTTTCCCCCTTCTGGTCAAAAGGCATTTTCAACCCCTCGATGCCAGGGTCAGGCTCTTTTCCAGAATCTGTGTCCCACATCGCCAGGGAGACTCACTCACCTGGGGGTCCTGTCCCACGTCGGGGGAGGGTGATGAATTTATTTGCAGAGTTGGGCTTAGAGATAGACAAAGTCCACATATGAGCAACAAAAGAGGTTCTCTGAAGGTGACTCTTATCATAGATGGACTTAGCTTCCCCTTTACAATCATAAGTTTAACAAGAGCAAGCCTCAGGATCGAGGGCTTGACTTATATAGTGGGGGTTCCTAATTTCACATAGCATATGTTCTGTTCACAATGATCCATCCATATCTTACATTATATCACTTAGTTGTACAATCCTCATCACTCTCCATTTTAAGCAATTCTCATGTCATTTGCCTTTTTAAAATCAATATTGTTTTAATGTACTAATCTGAATACTGTAAAAAGTACTATCTTGTTTATAATTTTATAATGTTCTTGAATAGCAATTTGGTAGTGAAGACAATGTTTTACATGGCAAGCTATGAGACTTCAAATGGGAACAAATAAAATATGAAGTAACTAAGTAAACTGTATGTTTGCAATCAAAATAAAGATGAGTTCAAAGGAAAAAAGAGGACTATTCAGGGATTATACAAAGGAACTTTTAAAAGTCTTCTGAGGATTATGAAAAATAGTCATAACTTACTCTAAGAGATGGGAAGCCTCAATATCGTGATGTTGTCATCTTCCTAAATTAATCTATGAAACCTGTGCATCCAAATTTAAAATACCAATGAGATATTTTGGGAAAAGCTTTCCAAAATGACATATTTCTTAGGAATACATGTACAGAATTGCAATGATAATTCTGAAAAATAAGAAGCAGGATGAGTGAAACAAAATGCAGAATCTAGAAAAAATCCATCCAGATATACACGAATATATTATATAAGATAAAGATGGCATTTTAGTCAGTGGGAAAATATGGATTAGTCTAATAAATGGTGTGAACACTAAGTAGACATTTGTAAAAGAATAAAATTGGCTACATCATTCAGTTGTATAAATGAAAACTATAAGACTTTAGAAATATTACAAGAAAACATCAGTGGCAAAAAAAAAAAATCACTGCAATTGTAAAGGAAAGATTGATACCTAAAAATCATAAACTAGCATATAGTGAAAGCATGGGGTTGTGAAAAATCAAAATAAATTGCACTAGCTAATTACAACATGTGCAATGGTCTTGTAAAAACAATAAGCAAGCCAATATTCCACTTATAAAATGAGCAATCATTTTACTGAAAAGTAAAGACAAATTACTAATAAATATTTGTATTTAAAAAAAAGAAAGAGATCCTATCTATGAGTTCACACCCATAGGAATTAAGATGAAGAACATGTGTCTTTCAGGAGGTGCCATAATTCAACTTACCACATGCCCCATCCCAGTCAATCCCTGTTCCCACCTCCCCCAAAAGGCAAACACTGTTCTGATTTTTCCCACAATTGGTTAGTTGGCAAAAGCCCTTTTAATTTTGTCTTTCTCCCTAAACTAGGTAGCTAACACCACCTCCTACCTCTGGAAATTTGGTCCAGAGAGGTGAGGTCAAGTTGAGCATCTGTCTGTTTCTCGTCCCGTGGTCTTCTATCTCCTTCCCACAATGCACTGGTCAGCAGAGGTGGGCTCCCCTCACTTCTGGGCTGGAAACGATTTCCCCTGAATGCACATCCAGAGATCTCTGGCCATGGCTTACAGTAAGCTTGGTGGTCAAGTCCAGCATCCAGGCTCCCGATCATTAGTGGAATTTTAAAAGTTTACTGGGAGACCACCCCACCAGAAACATGAGGTAGAATTCCCAGTTATTGCCCTGCCCCACCCAGGGTCGCGTGCTTACTGTGGCGGCCCTCGGGAGCCCGAATTCGCCTTGGCTCCCCGCGAGGGAGTTGGTCCGGTCCCCTACCCTGAATAACCCCTAGTTCTACGATACAAGAGTTTTGGGAAAAGCCTATGTACCCTGTATCCATCCCATTTGTTACTTATAGATTTTTACTATGTCCCTTTTAAGCCTTCATCTTTCTGGTCTTTCAGCGGCCATCCGTGCCAAGAAGGAATAGTTAAGTCATTGAACGCATCAGGCTCTCGGTTTAGGCTCCCGACAGGGAACGTTTTAAGAGCACCTGGTTTCTACCCTCCAGGGACTTACAGTCGAGGAAATGCACAATTACAAGACAATGTTCTTAACTGCTAGCATTTCT
Source organism: Choloepus didactylus (assembly GCF_015220235.1). Taxonomy (NCBI): domain Eukaryota; kingdom Metazoa; phylum Chordata; class Mammalia; order Pilosa; family Megalonychidae; genus Choloepus; species Choloepus didactylus. The sequence continues at coordinate 32,753,812 of NC_051325.1, read as the reverse complement.
ACAGAAGAAGGTGTTTTGGTCTACTAAAGCTGCTAGAATGCAATATACCAGAAATGGATTGACTTACAAGGAGGATTATTAACTTGCAAATGTCCAGTTCTAAGTTCATGAAAATGTCCAAATTAAGGCATCAACAGGACTGATACCTTCTCTGAAGAAAGGCTGCTGGATCCAGGGTTCATCTGTCAGATAGCAAGCACATAGACTATGTCTGCTGGTCCTTCGCTCCCAGCTCTTGTTGATTTTGGCTTCTGGTTCCAGTGGCCTCCTCTCCGAGCTTTGGTGTGTGTTTATCTCTCTGAGCTCTTATAAAGGACTCCAGTAAAAGGATTAAAACCCACCTTAAATGTGCTGGGTCACATCTCAATTGAACCAAAAGGTCCCACCCACAATAGATCCGCACCCCCAGGGATGGATTAAAACAACATGGCCTTTCCTGGAGTATATAACAGCTCCAAACCAGCACAGAGGGTTTCTGCACTGGCTCAGGCTGCCATGCCACTGGAACTGGAAGACTCTTAAAGAATGACCTTCTAATTCTAAAATATCAGGCATCATTGGAAGCAAAAGGGAGCAATTGCAGGCAATTAAGAGCTGTCTTAGAGTCCCTGAAATCAGATCACATAGGTAGCCATTGGTGATGCCTAGCTAAAAGACAACATTTATTTAGTGATTAAAAAATGATTTAGGAAGGGAGAGACCTAAGATGGCAGCTAGGTGAGACAGAGCAAAAATCACCTCCGTGGAAAACACTAGATAAAAAAATAGAAAGTGACCCAGAACAGCACTTCCAGAGTAGCACCACCTGGACAATGTCTGCTAAAGCCACAGGGAATGTGCGTTTGGTGAAACCAGGAGTCTGCATTCTGAAACGAGTGAGAGAGTCAGCTGAGTCCCTTGGCCACACTGCAGTGTGGGGAAACGGTGGGTTGGTGTTTTAAAAAAAAAAAAAAAGGAGCCCGGGAACAGCTGCAGATAAGACAGGAGCGGTCTGGACTAACGCCTCGGTGTCTGGGGTGGAGGATACCCCTTCCCACACCCACTGCTGATTGTCTCGTGTCCAGGGGAGCAAAGGGGAGCCAAAAGGAGAGAAAAAAAAAAAAACAAAAAACACACGACTTGCAGCCATCTCCCCAGCGAGTGGGGCTACTCCCGCCCGGGGCCGAACACACAGCACAGAGCTGAGCCAAGAAACCCAGCCTGACAGGGAGTCTTTCCCGCAGCACCACTCATATGACACAACATTGGCCGTGGACAGTGGCCTTGAATACACCCACGGCTGATCATCCTGGAGCTGGGAGGGCGAAGCTGTGCGGAAAAGGGGAAGTTAACGCGTCCCATTCAACCATCTTTGAAGCGGGCTGGGAACGCCCCTGCACAGCCCGGCGGCCCAGGGCTTCCCTGGAGGCCGGCGAGCACTTGTGACGTGGCACAGCCCTCCCCCCTCAGCAGAGGTCCTGGAAAAGCACAGCAGGGAGGGGGGAGCCGCTCGGAAATCCCAGAGAACCTACGCGAATACGAAGGACTTTTGGGTCAGCAGCAGAAAACAGCCTTAAATCTCTGGGAACACCTGGGAGGTTTGATTATTAAAGCTGCCCTTCCTCCCTAACCACTCAGGCACACGCCCCTCATTGAGGGCAAACAGCACTGACAACACACCCAAATTAAGTGCACCAATTGGACCCTAAAAGAATCAGATCCCCACACACCACAAAGCTGGGGAGAACTGACTTGAGGGGAATAAGTGACTCACGGACACCATCTGCTGGTTAGTTAGAGAAAGTGTATGTCACCAGGCTGCAATTCTAACAAATTAAAGATCAAGTAAAGCAAATGCCAAGAGGCCAAAAACAATAGAAAATCTTAAAGCATATGATAAAACCAGACGACATGAAGAACCCGAACCCAAACACTCAAATCAAAAGATCAGAAGACACACAGTACTTGGCCCAATTAATCAAAGAACTACAGACAGGCAATGAGAGCATGGCATGGGATATAAAGGACTTGAAGAAGAGCATGGCACAGAATATAAAAGACATAAAGAAGACCCTAGAAGAGCATAAAGAAGATATTGCAAGAGTAAATAAAAAAACAGAAGATCTTATGGAAATTAAAGAAACTGTAGGCCAAATTAAAAAGACTCTGGATACTTATAATACAAGATTAGAGGAGGCTGAACAACAACTCAGCCCCCTCGAGGAGCACAGAACAGAAAATGAAAGAACAAAAGAAAGAATGGGGAAAAAAATTGAAAAAATCGAAACGGATCCCAGGGATATGATAGATAAAATAAAACATCCAAATTTAAGACTCATTGGTGTCCCAGAAGGGGAAGAGAAGGGTAAAGGTCTAGAAAGAGTATTCAAACAAATTGTTGGGGAAAACTTCCCAGACCTTCTACACAATATAAATACACAAAGCATAAATGCCCAGCAAACTCCAAATAGAATAAATCCAAATAAACCCACTCCGAGACATATTCTGATCAGACTGTCAAATACTGAAGAGAAGGAGCAAGTTCTGAAAGCAGCAAAAGAAAAGCAATTCACCACATACAAAGGAAACAACATAAGACTAAGTAGTGACTACTCAGCGGCCACCAAGGAGGCAAGAAGGCAGTGGCATGACATATTTAAAATTCTGAGAGAGAAAAATTTCCAACCAAGAATACTTTATCCATCAAAACTCTCCTTCAGATTTGAGGGAGAGCTTAAATTTTTCACAGACAAACAAATGCTGAGAGAGTTTGCCAATAAAAGACCTGCCCTACTTCAGATACTAAAGGGAGCCTTACCGACAGAGAAACAAAGAAATGAGAGAGAGAGATAGAGAATTTCAACAGACATATATAGAATATTACATCCCAGGTCACTGGGACACACATTCTTCACTAGGGATCATGGATCTTTCTCCAGAATGGACTGTATGCGGGGACATAAAAACAAGCCTCAATAAAACAAAAAATTAAAAAATGAATTTGTTCAAAGCACATTCTCTGACCACAATGGAATACAAATAGAAGTCAATAACCATCAGAGACTTGGAGAATTCACAAACACCTGAAGGATAAAAATGAGAGGGAGATGAAAACATTCCCGGATAATCAAAAGCTGAGGGACTTCATCACCAGTAGATCAGTCCTAAGCAGGCTGAAAGGAAGGGACACTTAACAATTGACTGAAACCACATGAAGAAATAGATTTACAGTAAAGATCACATGGTAAATATAAATGCCAATACTACTGTATTGTTGATTTATAACTCCATGTGCCGGTTTGAATGTATTATGTCCCCCAAATGCCATTATCTTTGTAGTTTTGTGGGGCAGAAGTTTTGGTGCTGGTTGGATTTGCTTGGAGTGTGCCCCACCCAACTGTCGGAGATGATTCTGATGAGATGTTCCCATGGAGGCATGGCCCCACCCATTCAGGGTGGGCCTTGATCAGTGGAGCTATATAAATGAGCTGACTCAGACAGAGGGAACTCACTGAGTGCAGCTGGGAGTGATGTTTTGAAGAGGAGCAAGCTTGCTAGAGAGGAACGTCCTGGGAGAAAGCTGTTTTGGGACCGGAGCTTTGGAGCAGACGCCGGCTGCCTTCCCAGCTAGCAGAGGTTTTCCGGACGCCATTGGCCATCCTCCGGTGAAGGTGCCCGGTTGCTGATGTGTTACCTTGGACGTTTTGTGGCCTTAAGACTGTAACTGTGTAGTGAAATAAACCCTCATTTTATAAAAGCCTATCCATCTCTGGTGTTTTGCGTTCTGCAGCATTAGCAAACTAAAACACTCCACTATTTACTTCCTACAGGATTAAAATACATAAACTGTAATGGTAAATCGGTGGTTTTGGACTCAATGTAAAATATATAATTTTTGACAAGAACTACATAAAGGTGGGGGAATGGAGGAGTATAGGAACACAGTTTACGTGTCCTATTGAAGTTAAGTTGGTATCAAAGAAAAACAAGATTGTTATAGATTTAAGATGTTGAATTTAAGCCCCACAGTAAACACAAAGAAAGTATCAGAGAATATGACCATAGAGATGAAAAGTAGAGTAGGGGTTCCAAGAAGTGGGGGAAGGGGCAATGGGGAGTTAAGAAATGAGAGTAGGGGTTTTGTTTGGGGTGAAGGGAAACTTCTAGAAATGGATGGTTGGAAGGTGATTGCATTGCAACATTCTAAATGTGATTAATACCGCTAAGGGAATGCTAGGGAGGGGGTGGAATAGGAAGATTTAGGCTATATATATATCTTTCCACAATTGAAAAAAAAAAATAAGACAGTCTAAATAGATGACAATTAAATGCCAAGGATGATCCTGGATGGGATCTGAGTTCGGAGGAGAGGAGGCTCAAAGGGACACAGATGGGACACAAGAAAAAAAAAAAAAAGGAAATATAGAATGTAAGCTTTATATCAATGTTTAATTTCTTGAACTTCTTAGCTGTTTTTAATGAGATTGCATAAAATAATGTTCTTGCCCATAGGAAAGGTATATGTAAATTATATTGTTTGTTCAAAGATATGTGCAGCTTGCTCTCATACGTTCAGAGGACAGAGCAATAGATGATGGGTGTGAGGGAGGGAGGGAGGGAGAGAGGGAGGGAAAGAAAGAGACGGTGGTGTGACAGGATCTTAAAGGTGACGGATGGGGATATCGGGGGAGGGGGGTCGGGGTATGATGGAGTTCTATGTATGGGGTTTGTACTGTTTTTGCAACTGTTCCTGTAAGATTGAACTTACTTCAAAATAAAATTTATAAAAAAAAATAAAAAAATAAAGTTTACTGAACTCTTTCTTGGCAATGCCTAGCTTTAAAAGGCTATTGCCTTTCAGGGTCCAAAACAAAATAAAACCCCAAAAACCTACTCATGCCGTCAACTGTGGCCCCATTCTTATTGTTCCTGAAGCTCTGAGTGGGTGGGGAGTACCAGGGCAACATAATTTACAGGAACTACAACTGAAAAGGTTTCCAAAACATTATCCCTCTTATAGAACTAGTGAGCCAAGTTGAATAAAGGGGAAGATCTAGAATCAGAGGCTATCTAGACATTGAGAGGAAAAAGCACCACAGCCACTGACTCCTCTGTAGGCTCCTCAGTGATTTGCCCTTTAGTAGGCATGAAGAAGTATTTGTTGAATGGGTTTTGGAAGGAATGAATGAATGGAGAATGAATGAATGAATGGTGGAATCATAAGAAAGGTGACTGTTGAGCACCCAAAATACAGCCAGCTCTTAACCATTTGTGGCTTCATACCACCTTGTACATCCTCATATGGAGAGATGGTTGAACGGGCAATACCTGAGCACTGGCAGCAGGAATGAAGCCACGTCGAAGGTCCTGACTTGCCCCTTGGCTTCTGGCCCGCAAGAAATAGCACTGAAGTCTGCTGGCGACGGTAGAAGAACGTCTTGCCTTCTGCTTGGGCAAGCACCTCCCTCCCAGAGTTTGAACGCTGGCTGCCTGTGAAACCGCAGGCACTGCTCCCAAGGCGAGTAGGGATGAGTTAGCACTTCACCGTCCTTTACCGGTTGCCTGATGGCTTCGCCCAGGAGGGGGCAGGGAGCAGTGTCATCTTCCATTTTACAGCCTGGGGAAACAAAGGCGCAGGGAGGGAAGGGACGGCCAGCACCCTGCCGGGACTTCTGACTCACTGTCCTGTGGGGTGAAGTCTCAGGAAATTGTCAGGGACTCCCCCTCGGTGAGCACACGGGGGATCACGTGTCCAGCTGGCTGCTGACACTTTGGAATTTGCCCATAGGCGACTCAAGGGCTTCATCTTTATTTGCGACAGCAGCCACAGGCTCCCCTACGGTGTGATCTGGGTGGGCCTGTGGTTTTCTCTTGAAGGACAGAACTAAAGTCCCAGAAGAGCACACTCGAAACCTGCCTTTCACAAACACTTTAGCCTCAAGACCCCTTTGCACTCTTAGAAATCTGTGAGGCCCCCAAAAGCTCTTGCTTGTGTCAATTATATCTATAGATATTGACAGATTTTGATTTTAAAACGGAGAAAGTTAGAAAATATTTGTTCATCAACTCATCTAAAAAGTAATAAACCCATTACATCTTAACACAAATGACGTACATTTATGAAAAACAGCTATGCTTTCGAAAACAAAAAATATTAGTAAATGGCATTGTTTTACATTTTTTGCAAATGTCTTTAAATTGATGGTTAATAGAACACAGCTGGATTCTCATACCTGCTTTGCATTCATTCTTTTGCAATATCCCACATCATGTAGCCTCCGGAAAGCTCCACTGCGCACTCATGAGAGGATGGAAGTGAAGTAGCAAAGAAATATCTTCATAGTATTATGGAAATAGTTTTGACCCCTGGCCCAAGCTTTGGGAACCACTACTCTAGAAAGTGCTTCTTCAGCTTTAATGTGCATGTGAATCACATGGGGAGCTGTGGTTCTGGGGATCTGGGATGGGCCCAACAGTCTGTGCTTCTAACAAGTTCCTGGGTGATGCCAGCTCTGCCGGTGCAGGGGCCACACTCCGAGCAGCAGTGTTCTAACTCCTGGATGCACAGCTCTGCCTCTGACGCCACCCAAGGCAGGGCCAGGGAGATGCCCTGAGCCCCAACAAAAATGATGGCACCCTCTGAACCCCATATAATTAAAACAATAGCAACCTTGAAATTAAGTAACCCCAAGACAATTCTTGTTTTCCCCAAGATGATTACTTTGATTTTGTAAAAATTTTTAATTAGTTTTAAAAACTGTTTTTGGAGTCTGTACCCACCACGCTAGCACCTGATGTGTGTGACGAACCCATCACACCCAGGCCTCTGCCACTGTGCCCCTGGAGAGTGTTCTGCTCCCTGTGCACCACTGCCCATCGAGATGCCCCCTTTTTCTCTCTCAAATACACCCCATCAGAGAACAGGGCACTTTGGTATAAACTCCTCTCCATCAGATCCAGGGCTGGGTGCTGGGGAGCCGGTGGGAGGACAGAGAGGTCTGAGTATTGGCCCTAAAGAATTTTTCAGCCAAGGAAACTGAAATGGGGAGGAAACAAACAACCTACTGCAGTCCAAGTTGCACTGGACAGACAGAAAGAATGACAGACAGACAGAATGACAGTCTGGGTGAGATCCAATAGGCAAGACCCCTGGAGGCTGTAGTAGCCTGGCGAGGTTTCCTGGGAGGGAGGGAAGCTGGGATTCAGATTGTAGGACAGGAGTGACGCGGCCTTCCAGGCAGGGGCCTAGCCCTGGTAATGACAAAGCTGTGGGCAAGATGGAGGAGCAAAAAGCTTTACTGGTTTGTTTTTTCCCCTGACTTTAAAAATATTAAAGATTCCTGGAGAAAAGGTGAGCAATACAGAAAATAAAAATAAAAAAGTTGTAATGACAACTAATACTTGCTGACTCTGTGCTAGACACTATTCTATGTGCTTCACATGTACTAACATTTAATTTTCGCAACAACCCTATGAGGTGGGTGCTACTTTTATCCCTGCCTTACACATGATCAAACTAAGGCACAGAGAGGTTGAATTATTTGCCAGTAGTGAACTAAGTGGTGGGGCTAGAATTTGACTCCAGGGCCAACTTCTTAACAAAACCTGTGATGCAGGGAACCTTGCTAAACATTCTTTCTGTATGGAGCATCTCCCGGGTGCTAGGCATCCACTTAAAGTCCAGACTCTTGAATGCAACCGTTGGCCGTGGTCTCCCACCCGAGCACTTGAGATCAGAGAATGGGATCCCTGGAAGCAGCTTGCTCAGCGTCTCCACACCCTGGTGGGGCTGGGGGTGGGCTGAGTGCTGCTGCTGCAACTGTCTGAGGCGGCGCACTCACCTAGAGAAACAAAAAGGATCTGGGGAAATAGGTCCTGTGTCATGAAGGCCCTGAAGGCCGTTGTATTTATTAGTTAGGGTTCTCTAGGGAAACAGAATCAATGAGAGATAGCTATGAATATAAGATTTGTAAAAGTGACTCACGCAACTGTGGGTATGCACGAATCCAAATTCCATAGGGCAGTCAGCAAACTGGCAACTCCAATGAAGATGCTCGATGAACTCCTCAGGAAACGAATTGGCAACTTTGACGAACTCCTCAGAAAATGCTTTGCTGGGCAGCAGAAGAAGAAGTGAAGGTCCTCTATCTGTCTCACTTATAAGTCTTCAACTGATTAATTGGATTAAATCCAGCCAATTGCATTCTCTCATTGTGGAAGGCATGCCCTTCACTGAGTCATCAGTCACAGCTGCAGCCAATTGACTGATGATTTAATAAATTCCTGTTGGTTTATTAACCAGCCACAAACGTCCTCACAGCAATGGTTAGGCCAGTGCTTCCTGACCAGACAGCTGGGTACCATCACCTGGCCAAGTTGACACATGAACCTAACCATCACAGCCATGATAAAGAGTTCAAACTTGACCCAAAGGCAGCAAGGAGCCACAGGGTCTCCAGGATCAGGGGCATCACAGAATAAAAACGGTGCTTTGATATTACAACATTCTAAATGTGATTAATCCCACTAATGGAATGCTAGGGAGGGGGTGGAATGGGAAGATTTAGGTTGTATATATGTTTCCACAATTGAAAAAAAAAGACAGTCTAAACAGATGACAATTGAATGCCAAGAATGATCCTGGCTGGGATCTGAGGATGGAGGAGAGGAGGCTCAAAGGGGCACAGTTGAGACATAAGGTAAAAAAAAAAAAAAAAGAAGAAGGAAATATAGAATGTAAGCTTTGTATCAATGTCGAATTTCTTGAACTTCTTAGCTGCGCTTATGGGATTGCATAAAAGAATGTTCTTGTTCATGGGAAGTGTATATGTGAATTATAGTGTTTGTTCAAGGATGTGTGCAGCTAGCTCTCATATGTTCAGAAGACAGAGAAACAGATGAAGGATGATAGATAGGGAGGGAGGGAGGGAGGGAGGGAAAGGGAATTGGCGATGTGATAGCATGTTAAATTTGGTGGATCGGGGTTTCAGGGGAGGGGGGTCAGGGTATGCTGGAGTTCTGTGTATGGGGTTTGTATTGTTTTTGCAACTGCTCCTATGACTTTGAACTTATTTCAAAATAAAATTTAAAAAAAACAAATGGTGCTTTGAGAATGTGTGTAAAAAAATATGCCATAATTTCATTATTTTTTAAATGATGTTTTTGGAAAGGTAATATATACCCACAGTAATAAAAAGTTCTGAGTTCAAAACTCAATTTTCTCTCCAACTTCTGGTCTCTATCATCCACCTTTATTACAACTTACTTTTTGTTTTAACATACTTTTTCACATCAGTATGTATCAATCCGCCTCTTCCTTTTGATTGGCTGCCTTGTATTTAATTGCAGGGAGATGCTGTAATCTATTCAATCCATTAATGGAGATGCCGGTTGTTTTTTACTATTGTCCTGTTACAATTAATGTTGCAATCAATGTCCTTGTACACATGTCTTTGTATACTCGTGTGGGTCCATTAAATTCCTAGATGGGGAATTGCTGCCTTGAAGGACACATTCAAATATCAGCATTTTATAGGTTTCAATTCAACAATTTCATGTCTCAGAAATTATCCTTTCAGAGAAATACACAAAAATATCTGCAACAAATCAGCACATTTCCTTATAAGGTCAACAAACTGGAAATAATCTAAATTCCAATCAATTTGAGAAGGATTAACTAAATTATGATAAATTCACATGAGATGCCACAAATAATGATAATGCGTATCTGTGTCCTGTACTATGAAAGGTGGCCCGTTATGGGGTTAAGCGAAAAGGGCAGGTTACAAAACAGCTTCTATGTACCATGTAATTGATGTAAAATTATTTCCATGTTTGCAACAACAAACAGCCATGCCACGCTCTCCAACTTCCTTGAATTTTCTTCATAAATATGTATTATCTATATAGTCAGAAATACAGCTTTTAAAGCATTTGTGTATTCTACAGACATGATTTTAATTTGTGGAGCACCCCAGACATCTGACACTAGGCGAGGAGCCAACATTGGGGTGTTCTGAGTTTGCCCCAGCATTTGACTCCTGCCTGTCATCTCCAGCCTGAGCATTTACAACCAGACAGTGTTGGAACCTGTAAGACCTACCCCACACCCTCAATTCACAGATGAGGGCACTGAGGCCCAGAGAAGGTAAGTGACTTGCTGAGAGTCACACAGCCCTTGTGGCCCAGAGATGATGGAGCTCCAGACTCCTGGCTCCTGGCCCAGGGCTTTATTGCTCCCCCCTAAATCTGAGTATAGATTGTTGTTTGGAGTTGAGAGGAAAGGGCTTTTGAATGCCCTGTCTTCTGAGCACTCCCATCCAAGAAACTCCAAGACAAGAGATAAAAAGGCTCTGGATAAGTCTGTTATTAGTGGGGAGGAGCCTTACCCCGCACAGGCGGAAAAGCTGCTTCAAGAGGACCTGGGGTCTGCCTGGCCATCGGAGCAGCAGGCTGCAGGGCAGCAGAGGGGGGTGTCCCTGGGCAGGTGCCAGACTCAGTAATTATAAGGCAATGTGAGTCTGAAAATAGCTCATTAAAGACGTTTGCCCTGCCTCAAACCAGCAAGCAGAACTCAACCCTTTTGCCACTGTCTATAAGAAATCCAACCACATCAAACTCTTCTGAGTTTTTATATACTCTCTTGCCTGTTGGGGTGACCACAGGGAGTGGTCACATCCCATAACACACAGCATGCAGATATCTGCTTGCCTCTCCCTCCTGGACATACAGATTCAGACCCTCCTGCTTCCCCATCCTTCTCTGGCCCAGTCCCCACCCAGCCCTGATACCCCAAGGCAGCCCGCAGAAGCATTTCCCCAACAAAGAGGGACTTTGCTACCAGTTCCCATAAGAATACAACTCCCTCTATTTCATAGGAAACACTTAAATTCCACAGTCTCTGAGTCCTGGACTCTGAGCTAGAAGGGCCCATAAGAATAATTCAGTCTGACCCCTCTAGTTTCCAGGGGGAGAAGCTGAGCTTCCGAGGAAGGAGGTGCCCAAGGTCACGGCTGCAGTGCTCTAAGCTCCGGGCTGACCTGGCTCCCGAGTCAGAGGGCTGGGATTAGTCTTGCCTTTGCATCTAGGAGCCAGGTCCTTATATTTTTTTGCCTCCTCCCACAGAGGCTAGGCTGACGTCACTCCTGGCAGTTGGGTTGTGGCAGGGAGGCCTTGAAAGATGTCCAACAGAGGAGCCAGGCTGAGGGCCGTCCCCCAGTTTCCGGGATAGAGGCAAGAGAGCATGACATCCCACTGCCTCCCCTGGAAGCACAGGAGAAGCTCTGAGCTGGGAAGTTTGCACACCTGGAATGGGATGGACACGCTCTGAGGAATGGTCCAATTCCCGAATTATGAGTGATTGCAGAGTGTGCAGGGTCTGTTCAAGTGGGGGGTTGCGGGGGAGTCAGGCTCAGGAGGTGCCTGTGGGGTGCCAGGCTCTGTCCCTGAGGGAGTTCAAGCCCCCCGCCCCCCACCCACAATGGCCCTGTGAAGGGGGGTCACTCTCTTGAGTTTGCTGAGACTCAGGGAGGACCCGCAGCCCAGCCGGGGACACAGAGAGAACCAGGAGAGGATTTGGTCTTCAAACTCAGGCCTGAGGGCTTAAGGCCGTTCCTCAGAAACTCGGGGCTCCTCAGTCAAGGCTGAGCCTATTGGTGAGTGTGTGGGTGTGCAGGAGGATGGGGGTGGGGGGGACATGCTCCTGGAAGAGAACCAAAGGCCTTTGCCCTGGAGGTGCCTCTCTGGAGCCCACGCAGAAGAGACAGGAGCTGTGGGTTCTGGGAACTCTTCTCGTCTCACCCAGAAGGGGAAAAGAAAGTCCAAGACTAGACGTCAGCGGCCTGGGTCTGCAGCCTGTGGCCACACACTCGAGGCTCACCTGTCTGAACTTCTGTCTCCTCATCTCAGGGTTGTTGGGGAGCTAAGAACGGCTGACCTTAAACCACAGTCCCCCACACACACACCTTCTCCCTGCTTCCCCCTCTGCTTCTTGTGACATTTCTGGGCCTCGGATTCCCTCACAGCTCTCAACACGGTGTTCCGACCTCTTTTTTGCTGAAGCCCTTCCACCTTCTAGAGGCAAACCAGGGCAATTATGGGGTGATTATGTGTTTCGTAGGTGTCATCACTGGGGTGAGGAGGGCCACGCCTCCTATTTTGAATTCTTACTACCTGCCGATGAGATTTTCCTTGTTAATATGGGTCTGTCTGGCTGCTCTGACACATCGTCCCGACCGCCTGTCTCCCACAGTGCTGAGGAAGCAAGGAGACCGGCCTCGGCATGGCAGGTGAGTGGGCAGGGGCTTCGGGCCTCCGGGCTCAAGGGCCCCCGAGAGGTGCTTTGAGAGAAGGGGTGTCATCTGAGGAGGGCAGCTTGGGTCGTTGATTCTTAGGATTTTCGAGCGGAAGGCGTGAGCTCCTGCTCATGAGAAAAAGGAGGCCCAAAGATGGAAAGGGAGGGTCCCAGACCACCCAGCCAGCCCGTGGCCGAGGCCACACTCACGTGCTCCTTCCTGGGCTCGGGGCCAGGCCTTTCCCACAGGCCTGGCTGGACTGAAGGAGGTGGGAGCAGAAATGGAGGCGGAGAAGAACCGGAGTCTTCTCACACACATGACATGGATCCAGAAATGTTTCTGGGCAGAGCTGGGGCTTGTGGCTGGGTGGGAAGGAGAGAGAGGCCCATGGCTTCATTGTCTTCAAACTCCCAGCCCACGGTGCTTGGAGGCAAGCACAACTCTGTCTGAGGGAATGAAAAGAGAATTTGCCCCTGCTGCCTCAGTTTTCTCTTCTGTAAAACGGGGGTTATGGTACGAACTATCTCACAGGCCTGGGGTGAGGATTAAATGAGAACAAGTATGTTATACCCCACACAGCATCTCATATGGGGCCTTGTAAACTGTTGATTCAGAAAATGTGCCCCCCACAGTCTCATTATAGGAAGTGTCTCCCTTACACACATACACACACACACACACACACACTCTCTCTCTCACTCCAGGAACTTGTCTATTAACTAACGATCATATATTTTAAGCCTACCATGTGCTAAATTCTGGGATACAGTGTGACCAAACCAGCAGAAGCAGGGGTCCTGAATTCCGAAGTCCTTAAAGTGTAGTTCTAATTCTATGTCTGTTATTTTCAGTTGTTCATTGTCATGTGATAATTATATGAGTCAAATCTTGTTTACGTTTTGGCTTTCAAATGCAGGTGCTTTAACCTCCTTGTTATATTTTAACTTCTTTTTTGTCCTGGTTTCCCCTGGCAGTTGATAACACTAAAGGGCATCCTGGGCCTTTCTGTCTCCTGGGATGGGTCTGCTCCCCCAAGGACCAGGCCAACTCCAGCTCACACCCCAGATGGCCGGTTTCGAGAGCTGAGGTCTCTTCTCCCCTCTTAGCCTGATTTAGAGGGGACTGGTTTGGGTTCCTTCAGGATCTGCTTTTGGAAGCTCACCTAGATGGTCCTTCTTCCCTAAGCATTTGATACACTAGCAGTCTGTGAGAGTGCCAAGCTCAATCTCCAAGGAAGAATCCTTCTAGGAATGAAGTTGGTTATGGGGTATCCAATCCTGGGTCTGTTACTAACTTACCAAGAGGGTGGCTGTTCCTCTCCTTGAGCTTCAATTTCTCCATCTGTTAAGTGTCAGAGTTGGATCATCATGGCTAGCATAGAACCTGATTATTTGTTGGATTGAATTCAATCCCCAGGTCTTCTGCATCCTCCTGGCTTCTTGGGAGAACCTGCTCCTCAGAGCAGTAGGCTAGGCCTACAGCGTTACCTGTGCAAGGACAAGTGAAAGCCCAGGTGCTGAGTGGACACAGGGGCCGTGAGCCGAGTGCAGCTCTTCTCTCCCTCCTCATGCTGTTCATGGCAGACATCACTAGTTGATGTCTTTCCTATAGAGCTTGGACATGGCCCAGAATTCTCCTCAACATTTTTCTTCAAGGAGCCCTTACCAGTTGTGTGTTAGCAAATGAGATGAGACTCATTTGCCCTTGTTTCTCAGAAGTTCTAAGAATTGAGCAGAACATTCCACAGGGTTGGCGCTGGCTGGGAACTCGGGTTGGAGCTGAAGGGCTACTGCCTACTAGCGAGAGACCAGCAGCTTCCACAATGAGCAGAAGGAAAGGGAGATTGGGCAGTGGCCCCAGGAAAGCCCTAGGCAACTCCCCAATTAATATTTTGCTCTGGAGGTCAGGTGCCCATGATGCATACTAAGGAACAGGCCATAATGGGGCCCATTAAAAACCAATTATGCTGAGTCCAGAGTCAGGGAGGTGTCACTAGTTTTGGCAGAGCTTCAAGGGCTCAGCCCCACTGGGTGCTTTTCCTGGGCCAGGACCGAGATTCAGGGAGGGAAGTATCATCCAGCTCTTCGCTGTCACCCAAGGTCAGGAGGTAGACAGCCGAGATGGGCTGGGGCAGAGGGCAGGGGATGGTGTGGGGTGGGTGAAAAGCAATCTTCTGCAAATATACCTTCCCTCCAAATAGGACTCTTTCTTACACCAAACCCTGGAGCCAGGTGGTGAGCAAGGGAGCTGGAGAGACCAGGTTGGCAAGGAGGGGAGGGGTGGGCAGGCCAGTCTGTGAGGGACCTTGAATGCCAGGGTACTGGTTGTAGATTTGAGGGTTCTTGATCAGGGAAAGGACATGCTGACCCCTGTGCCAATAGGAAAAATCCCATCCCCTCTATGAACTGCAGTTTCTCCATATTAACATGATGGATTGAACAGGATGAGCTGGAAAATGTTCTTGTTGTTGAGGCCATGCAGTCATTCAAGCAAGAATTGTGTGAGAATTGAGGAGGGGAAGACTGAAGTGGGGGAGGGCGAATTAAGGAGGGGGTTAGACATAAAAATGCCCATCCATTGAGCAACTACCTGGGAGCCCAGCAGTGGGCTAAGCACCTTGTAAATGGGGAGACCCCTCATCCTTGTATAAGCCTATCATCCTAACATGTTTACACATAATCATTCCCTCACTTAGTCCTCCCCCAAATCCCAAGAGGAAGGCCAGTTTCCAGGGAAGGAAATCTGAACCTCTGAGAGGCACCATAACTTGTCCAGGACCCCACAGTCAATAAGTAGAAGATTCAGGATGACATGCACCGAAAGGACACTGGCATGGCAACTTGGAGGTCCTGTAAAAATACTAATGATAATAACAGTATTTAGAACACTTGCATTTACTGAGTACCTAACAGGGATTGTTCTAAGTCCTCTAGGTGAGTTATTTCATTGAATTCTCACAACTCAAGAAGCCAGGTCCTCTCAACACCCCCATTTTCACCAGGAGACTAAGGTTCAAAGGGGCCAGCCACCCTTCTAAGGTCACACAGCCAACAAGGGCCAAAATCCAGATCTGAACTCAGGTGTGTGCCTGCAACACCAGGGCTCCTAATCGCTGTGCAGAATGGGAAGACCAAGAGAGAGAGGTGGGCAGAGAAGGGAAGAAGGGCAGTGAAGGCCAAAGAAGCTGTGAGACTTTGGGGTGACTGGGTAGGTGGAGGGAGGGGTAAGAGAGGCCACACTCTCTCTGGTGGGTACACCCTCAGGCCCGGGGTCCCTGGGCCCAGGGTCAGGGCTGGGGGTTCACCCTGCAGTGGAGGCCCAGGGGCTGACCACTTGCCCTCCATTCTGTCCCCTGTCTACCAGGGGGTCCCAAAATCGGGGCCATCCCTCCTGGGGTGCCCTCCAAGGGACAGTGTGACAATCTTCATGTAAACCCGCCGTTGGAAGTGAGGGGATGGGGTGCTGGGGATGGAGGGATCAGAGTCACTTAATTTGACCAACTACAGGCTCTCCAAACTGTAAGAGTCCTTTGGGACCATTTTACAGAAAACCAAGGCCCAGCGAGAGGAAGTGGCTTGCCCCGGGGCACACACGGGTTGGTAGCAGGTCAGTGGCCCATGCAGAGGCTCACTCGCCACCCCCACCTCCTGCCCCGTGGCTTCTGTGGAAGGAAGGAAGGACAAGTTTTGGAATGTGACAGCTTGAGTGGAGAGATTATGGGGTGGGTGGGGAGGCTGGGGGAGATTTGGCAACCGGGAGAAGACTGGGGCTTGGCCAGCTGATGGGCGTGGGTGCTGACTTCGAGGGTGGGTCCAGGAAGTGGTGAGCATCATTTCCCTTCACAAACCCTCCTGCCAAGGGACAGGGATGGTCGTTCATTCATTCAACTAACGTTTACTGAGCATCTCCTATGCCCTGAGCCCTGAGCCAAGCTCTGTTAACCCCAGGAGAATGAGACCCCTCACAGAGCTCCCAGTTCAGTGGAGGAGAGACGTGCAAATGAACAACCACAACACAGCATCCTCGAGGACTGCTTAGGGACAGAAGCCTTAATCTCACATGGAAGAACTGAGCTGAGCCCTTGGAGGAGGTGAGGTCTGGTTTATTTCGACGGATTCAGAAACCATCCATGTGCACATCCATCTCCCGTCCTGGGGCTGCCCTATCTAGGATCCCTTGCCTTTGCAAAATAGCCTCCTCCTCGCTATGAGGGCTGGAAGGGACAGTGATTAGGGCAGAAATGAACCTGTGATCTCCAGAACTGTTGCTTTCCCCCTGCAGAATCATGGACCCCCAGCCCTAACCATCATCCTTCAAATGCTAAGTCATGAGGGTGTGAGGCCGACAAGTGTAGATGACTTCAATCACCAAAGAAACAGCTCCAGGGACAGACCTCAAAGGGATCGGAGCAGCCTCCTGGGTTATAAGGCAAGGGTAGAGCTGGGGGTGGGTGAAATGTTTGTGATTTTTCAGAGTACGTCTCTGCAAAATCACCACAGAGCAAAAGGAACAGATGTATTCTGTGGGGGTGATGGAGAGGCAGAGTGGGGACAAATGGGGGGAAGGGAAGTTGCAAGAAAAAAGACCTTGGTTCTGTAGAAGGAAGGACTTTCGAACATACGGAGAGTGGATGAGCTGCCTCTCAGGGTGTGCAAGCAGGGACTATGATAAAGCATCCCCAAGAATTTACCTAGGGAATTTGACAGGCAGGAAGTTGTAAGAGAGATGGTCTCTGATATTTGGGATATTGATGATAATGGCAGTTTTGACTCATCCCATGCCCTCTTGCTCCTCTGTGATGAGGATGAATATGGCTCTGAAAGTGGTGGGAGCTGGGTTGGGGCTGTGACAAGGAATTGTCAGGGCTTGAACCCATGACCCAGGGTCCAGGAACCCTCACCAAACCCCCCTCATTCACTGCCCTGGAACGTGCCAGGGCTGAGATAATTACCACCCAACAACCTCATCCCCTACTCCTGACTCATCCCCTAAAAAACAACCGCATCCTGTTCCAGACTGTCCCTGAATCAGTTGTGACTTGGGAAGGAGCAGCCTGGATTCATGGGCTACAAAATCTCTGTACCCTGGGACCAGAATTCACCTCTTCTCATCTCTGGGGCTCAGTTTCTATGTCAGTAAAATGGGATTCTTAGGGCCCTTCCAGTTCTTCTGATATTATACTTGACAATCCTATATACAAGGTAAATGGCCATTTCTGCCTGTGTTTTCAAACTCAGCAGAGGCCACCTGAGTTCAAAGTCCAAGGGCTTGAGTGGTCCACAGGGCTTGCTCCTGTCCACAGGGGCTAACTTGGTATAAAAGCTTCAGTTCTACTTTGAAATGTGAGGATGGGAAAGTCCAATGGGGAAGATCCCTGGCTCTCTTGTTCTGGATCCTGCCACTCAGGGACACTGTTGAACACAGTTCCACATGGTCATTGTTCACCAACTGGAGTACTGGCTGTAGGACCTCCTGAGTTTGGGACACAAAGTTTCAACTTTGTAAGTTTTTACTCACATGTTCAGTTATTTTTCCCAAATCATGATGCCAGGTTAGGGCTTCCAGCCTAGGCCAAGCTAGAATTAGCCTTTTCCATGAATTCAGACCATAGCCTCAGTCCAGTCTTCTCATGAGTAGAGCCCAGTTAGGAAGCTTTGCAGTCTAGATGAGAGATGTCAGTAGCTGGGTCCAGGTCGTAGTGGTGAAGATCAAGACAAGTGGATGGATTTGGGGCAGGTTTTGGAGGTGGAGCCATTTGCACTTGATGATGGAGTGGATAAAGAATGTGAGGCAAAGAAGAAAACAAGGAAGATTCCCAAGCTCTGTTCTTAACACCAAGGTAGATGGAAGGCCATTTATTGTAATGGAGGAACCAAGGGAAGAGCAGGGATTGCGGATGGGGTTAGTGAAGAAATCAAAAAGAGCTGCTTTCTCCAGGACCTGATGGCTTTACTGGTGAATTTTACCAAAAATTCCAATAAGAACAGCTATCCTGCTCAAACTCTTCCAAAAAATTGAAGAGGAGGGAACACTCCCTAACTTATTCTATGAGGCTCCTATCACCCTAATACAAAAGCTAGATAAAGAGATCACAAGAAAAGAAAATTACAGACCAATATTACTTATGAATATACATGCAAAAATTCTCAACAAAATACCAGAAAACTTAATCCAACAGTTCATTAAAAGAATTATGCAACTTGATCAAGTGGAATTTATCTCAGGTATGCAAGGGTGGTTCCACACAAGAAAATCAATTAATGTAATACACCACACTAACAAATAGAAGGGGAAGAATCACATAATCATCTTGATTGATGCACAAAAGGTATTTGACAAAATTTGGCACACTTTCTTGATAAAAACGCTTAGAAAACTGGGGAATAAAAGGAAACTTCCTCAACATGGTAAAGTGCATATGTAAAAAAACCCACAGTTAACATCCTTGATGATGAAAGACTAAAAGCTTTCCCTCTAAGATCAGGGGCAAGATAAGGATGCCCACTGTCACAACTGTTATTCAACATTGTACTGAAAACTCTAGCCAGAGCAATTAGGCAAGAAAAAGAAATAAAAATCATCCAAATTAGAAAGGAAGAAATAGAACTTTCGCTATTTGCAGATGACATGATCCTATGTATAGGAAATCCTGAAAAATCCACAACAAAGCTGCTTTACATCTAATAAACAAATTCAGCAAAGTGGCAGGGTACAAAATCAACATGCAAAAAGCAGTAGTGTTTCTATACACTAGTAATGAACAAGCTGAACAGGAAATTTTTTAAAATCCATTTATAATAGCAACTAAAAGAAACAAATATCTAGGTATCAATCTAACCAAGATTGTAAAAGACTTGTACGAAGAAAATACTAAACATTGCTAAAAGAAACTAAAGAAGACCTAAATAAATGGAAGGACAATCCATGTTCATGGATTGGAAGACTAAATATTAAGATGTTGATTCTGCCCAAAACAATTTACAGATTCAACACAATTCCCAGTCAAAATTCCAGCAGACTTCTTTGCAGAAATGGAAAAGCCAATTGTCAGATTTATATAGCCAAAATCTTGAAAAAGAACAAAGTTGGAGTACTCACACTACCTGATTTTAAAACTAATTACAAAGCTACAGTAATAAAAACAGCAAGGTATTGGCACAAGGACCGACATATAGATCAATAGAATCAAATTCAGTGTTCAGAAATAAAGCCTCATTTCTATGGCCAATTGATTTTTGCCAATGCTGCCAATTCCACTTAATGGGGAAAGAATAGTCTCAACAAATAGTTCAGGGACACTGAATATCCATATGCAAAAGAATGAAGGTGGACTCCTACCTCACATCATATTCAAAAATTAACTCAAAATGGATCAAAGAACTACATATAAGAGCCAAAATTATAAAATGCCTGGAAGACAACAGGGAAAGCATCTTCAGGACCTTGTGTTAGGTGATGCTTGCTTAGACTTTTCACCAAAAACACAAGCAACAACAACAACAAAAAATAGTTAAATGGGAATTCAACAAAATTAAAAACTATTGTGCATCAAAGGACTTCATTATGAAAGTAAAAAGACAACCTACAAAATGGGAGAAAATATTTGGGAATCACATATTTGATAAGGATTTAATATTTAGAATAAATAAAGAAATCCTACAACTCAACAACTTAAAGACAAACAACCCAATGAAAAATAGACAAAAGACTTGGATAGACATTTCCCCAAATAAGAGATACAAATGGCCAAAAGCACTTGAAATGATGCCCACATCATTAGCCATTAGGGAAAAGCAAATCAAAACCTCAGTGAGACACCATTTCACACCCACCAGAATGGCTACTATCAAAAAAACAAAAAAAAAAAGAAAGAAAGAAAGAAAGAAAAATAGCAAGTGTGGGAAAGAATGTGGAGAAACAGGAACACTCATTTATTATCAGTGGGCATGTGAAATGGGGCAGACCTGTGGAAAACAGTTTGGCAGTTCCTCAGAAAGTTAAGTATAAAATTACTATGTGACCAGGCAATCTTACTTCTAAAAATATACCTAAAATAATTGAAAGCAGGAACTTGAACAGATATTTTCACACTGATGGTCATAGCGGCATTATTCACAATTTCCAAAAGATGGAAGCAACCAAGTGTCCGTCAACAAATGAATACATAAACAAAATGTGGTATACACATACGATGGAATATTATTCAGCCATAAAAAGAAACAAAATTCTGTTACATGCTAATATGTGGATGAACCTTGAAGACATCATGCTGAGTGAAATAAGCCAGACACAAGAAGACAAATATTGCGTGATCTCACTGATATGAAATAACTAAAATAAGCAAATTCATAGAGTCAGAAACTAGAATATAGGCTACCAGGGGCTGGGATAGGGGTGGAAATGAGGATTTAATGCTTAATTGGTACAGAATTTCTGTTTTGGGGTGATGGGAAAAGTTTTAGTAATAGATGGTGGTGATGGTAGCACAACATCGTGAATGTAATTAACACCACTGAAT
This sequence comes from Choloepus didactylus, assembly GCF_015220235.1. Taxonomy (NCBI): domain Eukaryota; kingdom Metazoa; phylum Chordata; class Mammalia; order Pilosa; family Megalonychidae; genus Choloepus; species Choloepus didactylus. The sequence goes on along the minus strand of NC_051325.1, from coordinate 32,733,022 downwards.
TATATATTTGTGGTTAAAAGGGGAAATTTTAGGTTGTATATATGTGACTAGAATAAAAAAATTAAATAAAAAACAGTGGAACTGTACAATATAAACTGTAAACCCTAATGTAAACTATGGACTATAGTTATAGTATGACTATAGTAACACTGTTTCATCAAATATAACGTAGGTAGCACACTAACGAAAAAAAGGGAGAGAGAGCTCTTTTGGACATGTTAAGTTGGATTTGCCTAGGAGACTACTAAATGGGGATTTCAAGTTGATGGTTGAAAACATCATTTGGAGTTTGAAGGAGAAGTCAGAGTGGAGATACAAACTTGGGTGATATTGACAGCAGACCTCGGTCAAGACCACCTCATTTTATCAAAACCATCCAGCAATACTGAGCCTCAAAAGGCAATAGCTTAGGGACTCCATTATATTCCTCTTTATATAAGATTTTCTTTATGCAAATTTGCCCACCTTCTCTCCAGTTTTGCATACCAACCAGGGCTTTGAGGAGCTGCCTTTGCCAGGCCAAAAAGGGGTTCAGTGGTTTTCACATCATCTGGGACAGACTTACCCAGCCTCTGAGTTAGGGTTTGTAGATTGGAAAGAAGAACTGAATATTATTGTTGGAGATGGGTCCTAAAGGCTTATCCAAGTCACCAGAGTTTCATATTGAGAAGTTCAGCAGTCACGAATTGATAATCACAAACTTGGAGGCAAAACATATGTCACATTTTCTGCTACTGCTTAAATTAAGTTAAATCTAACTTTGAGTCATGATCCCACCAGGCTTTTCAGATAATTCTATGCCAGTTACTACATGGGGCTCCCATGCTGCAGTCATTTGACAGATCACCCCAACACTTACTGGCTTAAAACAACAGCAATCATTCTGTGGCCCACAAACCGGCCTTGAGCAGAGCTCAGCAGGGGTAGCGTGCCTGCTCCATGTGGTGTCAGCGCCAGAGCTCGACTGGAGGATCCGGCTGCGAGTTGGCTGCCAGGGTGGTGCTGGCTGTTGGCTGGGAGTGCAGCCGGGCTGTCGGCTGCAGGCCCTGGCTCCTCTCCACGTGGGCCTCTCTGCAGGCCATTTGGGCTTCCTCATGGCATCGTGGCTGGGTTCCAAGAACAAGAGAGAACCAGGCAGAAGCTGCAGCAACTTTTATGACGCAACCTTGGGAGTCATAAAGTGTCACTCTGCTTCAGTCATGAGCCCTCCTAGAATCCGGGGGAGGGAGCGTGCACCCCACCTCTCAGGGAGAGGAGTGTCGAAGTCATACAGTAATAAGAGGATGTGGGGTGAGAGATATTGTCACGACCCTCTTTGGAAAATACAACCTGCCACACGTCCCCGACCAAAAGGTCGTACGAAGGTGCTGGGGTCTTTAGAAACCAAAGCATTTTGACCAACCCTCTCAGGCCGGGGCCCAGACAAGTTACTGCTCTGATGCCATGGGCCAGGCCCAGGCTGATTTTTAGACTCTAGGACTGCTGGGTTGTGCTTCCTGTGGGCCGCAAAGTCAGGGCAGCATAGTGTAGGGGCTACAAGCACAGACCCAGGAGCCGGAATCCCACCTCCTTTGCTTACGATGGGTGTAACTCTGCCCTCCAGGTGGAGAGAGCAGCCAGGCAGAGGCCGGGCAGGATGGAGGAGTGATGAGCAGGCCAGTGTGGCCGAAGAGGAGTGAGGGAAGGGTGGAGAAACCAAGGACACCAGGAAGATATCAAAGGGCCCGAACACGAAAGGCCTCGTGGGTCATTGTAAGGACTTGAGCCACTGGGGAGCTTGAGCCAAGAGCTGTGATCTTAGATTTTAGCAGGAGCCCTCAGCTACCATGTCGAGAATGGACACTAGGGGCCAAGGGTAGGAGCAGGGAGCCGGGGATTGCATCTGTAAAGTGGGAATAGCTTGTTATGAAGCATCAGACTTTGAAAAATGCAAAGCTTTTCTCATTGTTATGTTTATTATTATTCCAGACTAGTAGCTGATCAAACGGGTGCTGAGCTCTGAACACAGTGGGGGAGATGTCTTCTCAGAAGGCACTGAAGGCCTCCCCCAACCCACCAGCCAGAAGGGGCCTTAGGAAAGGCACAGGGCGGGAATGTGCATGCTTGGGGCATGGGGAAGGAGTTTGGGGGGGGCAGGGTCTGACACAGTCAGAGCAAAGGAGAGATGAGTGTGAGGGGAGGGAGAGGAGTGGAGCAGTGGAAAGCAGACAGATCCTGCAAGGTCCTTTGTCCAAGACAAAGGAGTTTGCACAGATTGCAAAAGGCAATGGTGCATCCAGTGGAGGTTTGGGAACAGGTATGTGAGCAGAATGCCCCTTTGCTTCCTAAAGCACTAATATCACTGGATATTGCTAATTTAGTCTTCCACCCCGCACCACAGTGATTTCTGCAGGATACACATCTGATCACATCACACCCCCTCTTAGAACACTTCTCTGACTTCCCACGATCCTTAGAATAAAGGCCTGGCTCCTCATCCCCTTCCAAGTGCTGGGGGTTGCTCCTGCAGGACCCTCCAGCCTCATCAGCTGTCTCTCAGATTTGGGAAGTCCCTGTGTTCCCTCCCTCCTTTGAATCCACCAAGGCTCCAGCTTAGAGGCTGGGGCAGACAATCCCTGTGCCCGTGCTCCCGGCTCCCCAGGCCTTGCCCTTGCAGAACCTTGCAAAGTCTGCACTCAGGCACTTGAGGTATACCTAATTAGAGCTGATCTCCACTGGACTGTCAACTCCCTGATGGCCCGCCCATGTCTATTTCACAGACTATTACACGTAGTCAGGCTCCATAAATATTTATTGAATGAATGAACCCTGAATAGACCAAGGAAGAGGACGATTGAGGCTAGATATGCCACTCACATCTCCTCTGGTAACCACCCCCCTGCCATCCAATTTAATACTCAGCTTCAAAGCCACCTCCTCCAGGAAGCCTTCCTTGTTGCCCCTCAGACCAGGTCAAGTCCCTCTAGCATATGTTCCTTCAGCTCCGTGTACTTTTCTTTGACAGCATGTATCAAAATGGTAATTAGTTGTTTGTAGACACATCTGGGACATAATAACTAATGTTTATTAAGCTCTGTGTTCTGGGGATGCAGTTATCTTCGCAATCACCCCACAAGGTGTCATTATTCCCATTCAGTTGGGGGGAAGGCCAGGGGGAAGCTGAGGTACAAAGAGGTCAAGTAGAAGGTGGTTCAGCCCCTGATGGCTGAGTCAGGATTTGAAACCACATCAGCAGACCCCAGAGGCTGTGCTCACAACCATTGTTCCACCCAGTCTCACTGGGCACCTCTCAAGGGGAGACCCACATCTGCCCTGTTCACCAATACAGCCCTAGCCCAGCCCTATCGATCACATCAGTCTGTGATCAATAGTTCCTGGATGGAACCAATGAGAGTGCGAGCCGAGGGCTGGAGGAGAAACGTGCCCAGAACGAGGCCTCCTCTCTCTGTCCCCTCCCCACCCAGGGATCAGAGTCATGGAGGTGGACTGGCAGCGGCCGAGCAATGGTGCCGCCCACCACACCCAGGAGTACCCCAGCCCTGAGCTGGTGGTCCGCAGGGGACAGGGGTTCAGCCTCACGCTGGAGCTGAGCAGAACGCCGGACAGCGAGGAGACCCTCATCTTCACGGTGGAGACAGGTAACTGCGCCTCACCAGCGCCCCTGCTGGTCGGCTGTCAGAGAGCCTTGACTTGTGACCCCCGACCCCCGAGTGAGACCCTGCTGTCATCCGTCTGGCCCCAACTATGCGGGAAGTCGGACCGCCAGGTGGGCTGGACCTCGAACCCTGGAGGCTTTGATGACAGCCTTCTGGAGACAGTTGGAAGGTGCTGCCTGCAGGCGGGGGGGACGGACGAGATGATCTCTCTGGAATCCCAGGAACCCCAGGGAATCGAGGGCTCTGGGGGGACATGGGAAATCATCAGGCACTTTTGGAGCTCAAGTTTATCTTTCCTCTTCTGGCTAGACACGGGGAGGAGCAGCATCTCGTCCAGGGGTGGCTGGGAGCCAGGACGCCTGGGCTGCTCCTGCTCTGCCGCTGATGAGGTCCTTTCCCCCAGCACCCCCAGTTCAGGGGTGCAGATTGGACTTGCAGAGCCATAGCTTTTCCCTTTCTCTAGAGCTAGATTTCCTAGGGGCAACTGGGTCCCCAGATTCCCTCTCCTCTCCGCCAGGGCCCCAAGCTTCCGAGGCCCTCCACACCAAGGCCGTGTTCCAGACATCAGAGCCAGAGGCGGGCGACGGCTGGACCGCGGTGGAGGAGGCTCGGACGGAGAACACCGTGACCGTCAGCCTCACCAGCCCTCCCGACGCAGCCATTGGCCGCTACCGGCTGAGCACCAGGGTTTCCTCCCGCCGCAAACACAGCAACAGGAAGCTGGGCGAGTTTGTTCTCCTCTTCAACCCCTGGTGCCCAGGTAGGAGCTGCTGAGTCCAAGGCAAAGGGCTCCCTGAAGCTGTCCTCAGAGGCAGGCCTGCCCTGGGAGGGAGCCCGGGAGGCAGGTTAAGGGGTAAGGAGGTGGATGCCAAGAGCTGGGCGAGGGCCTGGCCTGGGTGGGGGTGGGCACTGGGCAGAAGCAGCAGGTGCTACAAAGCAGCCCAGGCTGGAGGGGCAGGAATCTGGTGGTTTCTAGTGCATGGAGGCCAGTGTGCATGAGGGGGGCCTGCTGGGCGGGAGCCCTGGTGTGGGGACCAGGCAGGCCCAGCTCTGCTAAGCCACTTCTGAGTCTCAGTTTCCTCATCTGCAATATGGGAATAATAACAGTGCCTCCCTCTTAGGTAAGAATTTGTAGAATTAATGCTTGTAAACTATGAGGCCTCTTAAAAGATAGCCAGGCTTGGTGCTCTTAGTAATACTTAAGAAATATGGGGCTGCTGCGGCCATCAAGGAGGGTCACCCAAAGGAGCTGGACTCATAAAATCCTTCCATCTTGGGCTGGGTTGGGATTGGTCCCCCCGTGGGATGGGGTTAGATGTCAGGGGCCAGGCAGGGAGGCAGTGAGGAAGCCCAGAGAGCCCCTCTCTCCCCTCCACCTCCCGAGTCAGCCTCCAGGCCCCGTCCTGCTGCTGATCCCATTGCTGCCTCCTTTCCCCGACTCCCACCCCAGGCCGGCAGGGCCAGAGCCCCAGCCCACGGGGGCCTCATGACTGCTTTTCAGAGGACGACGTGTTTCTGGCCTCGGAGAAGGAGAGACAGGAGTACGTGCTCAACGACAGCGGGGTCATCTTCCGGGGTGTGGAGAAGCACATCCGAGCCCAGGGCTGGAACTACGGGCAGGTCTCCAGGGGCAAGGGTCGGACAGGGGCTGGGGGCTGGGGCGGGCGGAAAGTCTGCCCAGGAGCCCTTCTGTCTGCTCACTTCTCCCCGGGCAGGGCAAACCGGTCTGGCTCTTAGAGCAAATCCTTCCATTCGTTCATCTATTAATTATGCCAGGGCCTGTACTGGGTCCTTGGGAAGGGGAGGTGCTTTGGATACAGTCTGGAAACAGAACAGATCAGTTCTGTTGTGGAAGGATAAGTAGCATAGATCAGTGGCTCTCAAATGTTAGTGCACATTGGAATCACTTGGAGGGCTTCACACACACTGCTGGGTCCCACTCCCAGAGTTTCAAATTCAGCAGGTCCTTTGGGGCCCAAGTACTTGCAGTTCTAACAAGTCCCCAGGTGGATGCTGATGCCACAGTTCTGGAATCACACTTTAAGAGCCACTGGTCTTGATGAATAATTACTAATGCAAGGCGTAATGGGGCAGGGAAGTCAAAGTGGTAGAGATGGGAGCAAAGGGAGTTCAGAAGTAGGTGAAGGAAAACTCCACCTTGGGAACCGTGAAAGGCTGCCCTGCATGATATTGGAGTTGGGTATCGAAGTTTGAGCAGACACAGCAGCAGGGATGTGGGCAGTGTAGGAGCCGTCTGAGGTTCTGCTGGAGGAGCTCTGCCTGCCTGCGCTCCAGCAGCCCAACGGGGGGGAGGTCAGAGAGGCGAGTGAAGACCAGCCCCCCTGCAGGACCTTGAATGTCAGGCTGAGAAGTTCAAACACTTCCCTGAAGGGCAGAGGTTGCAAGCATTTGGAGTTCAGCAGCTGGGCAGGGATGACATAATGGAATTTAGGGTCCATCTACAACATAACTCCTACTCAGTGCCCGCTGATAGTTGCTGAGTGGGAAAGTGAGCCCCAAGTTACCAGACATTCCAACTTTTCAGAAACCAGGTATCTTTATTCTTATGCAAAAGTCCTCCCATTTTTAAAACGGTGTCAACTAACTCAAACTTATTGGAAAACATCATGCAGACCAGGTGAGCACATCAGGGAGGTAGATGTGGCTTAAGAGCCACCAGTTTTTGTGACTTAACTGCGGGTAATGGGGAGTCATGGGTGGTTATTGATGGGGAGGGGCATGGTAAATGTTGAGTTTCTGGCTCCCAGGTGACTTCTTGAAAGAGAGTTTCTGAGGTGGTGAAGCCCTGTGATGTCCCTGGGGAGTGAGTTTAGGGTGAACCCCTCTACACAGAGTCACAGGGTCTGGGATATGGATGAGGCACTGGCCTCTAAGTACAGCCTCTCTGGGAGCAGTTTGAGGAAGGCATCCTGAACATCTGCCTCTCCATCCTGGACCGAAGCCCCAGTTACCAAGACAACCAAGCCACCGATGTGTCCCGCCGCCACGACCCCATCTACATCAGCAGGGTCATCAGTGCCATGGTGAGGAACCCCTGCCACTCCTGCATCTACACTCCCGGGTAGACCCCTGGCCAATCCCTATGGTTTTTCCCAAGTCATCTCTCATTTTGATTCTCAACTGCTGCCTAACAACTACCCCCAAACTCAGTGGTGTAAAACAGCCATTTATTGTACTACAATTTTGTTGATCTGGAGCTTGGGCAGGGCACTGTGAGGAAGGCTCATCTACTCCAAGGTGGGGTGGTGTGCATGGCTGCAGATGAGTGGGATAGTGTGATGGGGCCTTGGTTATGGCAGTCGACCTTTCCTTGGTTCTCTTACGTGTCGTGTCTGCTGCAGCTGGAACATCCCAGATGGCTTCTTCACCCTCTTGCCTGGCACCTGGGCTGGGATGGCTGGAGCGGCTGGAGCTAGCCAATCACCACTCTTTCTCTCCATGCAGCCTCTCCACGGGGCTAGCTTGGGCTTCCTTACAGCATGATTGTCTCAGGGTAATCAGCCTTGTAAAATGACAGCAGGCTTCTCCCCAGGCAGTTGTTCCAAGAGACGGAAGTGGGCTCCCAGTCTCATAAGGTCTGGGCATGCATCACCTCCACCATAATCACTGTCAAAGCCAGTCCCAGGTCAGCCCAGATGCAGGGGTGGGGTATCACATCCCCCAGGTCACAGTGCTTCCTCCGTGAAAGGCAGCCAGAGTGCCTGCTAGCTCCACCACAGGCAGGTGGTAAGGTCAGTGGGAGGGTATCTAAGATTCCAAAAATGAGTCAAGCTCTGTTTATCAAAACCTCAAAGATATGTTGGAGCACAGATAATTAAAAGCAGGACCAATCCAGAAAGGCAGAGCATTACAGCCCTGTGAATACGAACACAGGCTCCCAAGTCAAAGTCCTGAATTTACAGTTCACCCCTTCTACCAACTTGCTGTGTGACTTTGAGCAAGTCTCTTAACTCTTCTGAGCCTCATTTTCTCATCTGAAAAGAAGGTACCTAATAGAACTACATCATAGCCTGAAACAGCTAATATAGTATGCCCCAAGCCTCAGGCCGGTGCCTGGCACACAGCAAGCATCTAATTTAGATGTGAGCTGTCTCTATAATCTGTACCACCAAGAGTCCCAAAAGGTAGATCATTTAAAAACAGGAAGTGCTCTAAAATTGTATAGTTTTAAACAACAGAATATCCAAGCAGAAGATAATTGAAAATGATAAATGGTACCCAAAAGTAGGTATTTTAAGATGGTAGCTGTCCCCCAATTCTTAGACAATTCAAAAATAAGGGGTGGTCCAAAATGACTGGGTTCTCCAAAGCAGGAGCTGGTTGAACGATGGGGACGTTTCAGGAGTGGGAGCCAGGTGGCCCCGAGGGAAGCCGTGCTTGGTGGTGGACCGTGCCCCCCTCTGCCCAGGTGAACAGCAATGATGACCGGGGCGTGGTGCAAGGCCAGTGGCAGGGCAAGTACGGCGGCGGCACCAGCCCACTGCACTGGCGGGGCAGCGTGGCCATTCTGCAGAAGTGGTTCAAGGGCAGGTACAAGCCAGTCAAATATGGCCAGTGCTGGGTCTTCGCTGGAGTCCTGTGCACAGGTACCTGGGAAAGAAGGTCCCACACCCCACCCCCAGTGCTTGTGCCCTTGTTTGCATGTTTTGCATATATTTGCATAGACCCACCCCCGAACCCATTTTTCTTTACCTGTGATGGAGAAATAGAAATCCAGTTTGTGAAGAGAGAACCCAGGTAATTCATTTACTTGATTCTTTGTCTTTTATTTTGCAGAATGTGTCCCACCTCCCTCTGCTTCTCCCTTGGGCTAGTTCTGTGGACCCCCAGGCCATGTTTCCCTCTGGAAAGTGAAGGGCTGTATTATACACGACCTTGAAGGTCCTGCCAGCCTCAGAGTCCATTATATTGGAGGTGGCAGTAATGTCCCCAGAAGACCCCTGAGAGGAGGCACAGGAGGTGGTGGCATTTCTGAGAGCAGAGGCTGGAGGCTCAGCCCTGCCAAAGTCCACAGACAAGCAGAGACAGGGAGGGAGCTGTGGCCGGCAGTGAGCGGGTTGCCCGCTGGGGAAGTCCAGAGCCCTCTGCCCCAGCCTGGGGTCCCGGCCTGCTCCTGGAGCCACTCGGCCTCCTGCTCTTCAGTCCTCAGGTGCTTGGGGATCGCCACACGGGTCGTATCCAACTTCAACTCGGCCCACGACACGGACAGGAACCTGAGTGTGGACAAATACGTGGACTCCTTCGGGCGCACCCTGGGGGAGCTGACGGAAGACAGCATGTGGTGGGTCCTAGGTCCCCAGCCCAGGCCAAGGGGCTCCCCGAGGCCCAGCAGATGTAGTCAGGCCCCATGTTCCATTACACGGCCCGGGGCGTGGCAGCCCCAGATCTAAAACCCAGCTCTCCTGAGCCAGTCCTAGGAGGATTGAGAGGGGCCCTGCAGGGGAAGATCACAAGCAGCATGACTACTTTTTCTGTAGGAATCTGAGTCCTCCCCGAGAGTCCTAGGGGGCTTTCTCCTTGCTCCTGCTTCTCTGTCTGCTGCCGGTGCTCCCTGCTGTCTTTCCCAGGTTGGAAACAACCTTCTTCCTCTGTTACAACAAAATAAAACTTCTCACACAAAGCTTTAAACATTCATTTTAATTTAATTTTTAAAAATCAGGAATACATTCATGTGGTTTTGTAGCCAAAAGGTACAAAAATGGGTTATAGTGAAAAGTCTCTCCCACCTACGTCTCCAGCTCCTTGTCCTCCTCTCCAGAGGCAGCATGATGACTAGCTTCTTACACCATTTTCCAGAGAGAGGCTCTGCAGATACCAGACCATGCATGTATATAGCTCCCTGTCTTGACCTGCTTAAACAATATTGGCAGCATAATGTAACATGTTCTTCTTGTGTGCACATTTAATGGTATGGTCTGGAGATCACTCTATAACAGCATGTAAAGAGTTTCCTTACTTTTCATAGTGTTTAAAATATTAATACATAACACCACACTCACTGAGCCCTTACTCTGAGATCTAAGTGCTGAACATATTCACTTATATATTCCTCCAAACAACCTTGTAAGCAGGTTAGTATTAGTATCTCTGTTTTAACAGATGAGGACAACTGAGGCACAGAGAGATTAAGTAACTTGGCTAAGGCCACACAGCTACTGAGCAGAACAGCAGGATATGAACCCTGTCTGCCTCTCTCTCAACTGTATTTATGTAACCACCCCATCAGGGTGGACATTTAAATTGCTTCCAAACGTTTGCTTTTACCAATGAGGCTTCAGTGAATAACCTTGTCCAAATGTCTATTCACACACAAAGTATCCTTCAATAGTCAGCTTTCTAAAGAATCTAAAGAGGGAGAAGGTAGAGAGTAATACAGGACCAAAGTACAGACAGCCTCGGCATTCCTGTTCTTAGAATATGTGTCCTACACCCACACCCAGGGAAGCACATCCAGGGTCCTTCTCCCCATCTGGCTTCCAACCAACCATCCCCCTGCTTCTCTCCTCTCCCCCTTTCTTCTCTTCTTTTTGGTTCTTTCACTCCCTCTCCCTGGAGGAACACAGAAAAAAAAATCATCTTCTTTTCCTTTCCTCAGGCAGAACAGACACTCCTTTTGATGTCAGGGTCCCTGTCACCATCCAGGTTGCCAGTGCCCTCCCTTTTACCCCCAAATGCTTATCAAGGTATTCTCCCAAAGGCCGTTCCCTCCCTAAGTGAGTTCTTGGACCAGCTGTAAAGATGCAACATCAGGCAAACCAGGGGGGTGTTTCTTACTGTTGTTTCCTTACTGTGTGATCCTGGATGAGTGAGGGCCCTTTTCCTAGTTTTGTATTGTCATCTTTACTACAGATATTTTAAAATAAAACTGAGCTCCTTACCAAAGCCTGTAGAGCTCTGCATAATGTGAACCCTACTTAAGCCTGGTCATATCCCAGAGATACACGCTTTCTGCCCCTTACACGCTAAGCTTTTTTTGGTCTCTCAGGACCTTTGTACATGCTGTTCTCTCTCCTAAAACACTGTTCCCCTCACTCTTCTCACTTAGGTCTCACCTGAGATGTCATCTATCTAGAGAAGGCCCCCAACAGTTACTGTCTACCTCAAGCCCCTTCTTTCTCTTCACAGCACTAATTGTTGCTTGCACTGTTTTCTTTATCTGCTTACTTAATTATGGCTGTCTCCCCACCTGTCAACTTTTTTAGAAGGTAAGCTGCAGGACAAGAATCATCTTTCTTATTCATAATTGTATTTCTGGTATGTTGAACAGGTTCTTAGCAGATATGGATAGAGATGGATGATAGAGACAGACAGAGACACAGATAGAGACAGGTGAATGATGGGTGCTCATAAATCTGGCTGAATGAGTGATTCAGGAGGCTCAGCCGTGGCACTCAGGCCCAGGGCCTGACCCTTCACCGCCCCCCCATCTCCCCACCCCCGTCCTCCCTCTGTGGCAGGAATTTCCACGTCTGGAATGAGAGCTGGTTTGCCCGGCGGGACCTGGGCCCCTCTTACAGTGGCTGGCAGGTTCTGGACGCCACCCCCCAGGAGGAGAGCAAAGGTAGGGGCTCGGCCGGGCGGGTCCCCAGACCGCGGCTCCTCCCCGTCCCCGCTGCTCACGCCCGCCCCGCCCGCGCAGGCGCGTTCCGCTGCGGCCCGGCCTCGGTGGCCGCCATCCGGGAGGGCGACGTGCACCTCGCCCACGACGGCCCCTTCGTGTTTGCCGAGGTCAACGCGGACTACGTCACGTGGCTCTGGCACGAGGACGAGGGCCGCGAGCGCGTGTACTCGGACACGAAGAAGATCGGCAGGTGCATCAGCACCAAGGCGGTGGGCAGCGACTCCCGCGTGGACATCACCGGCCTCTACAAGCACCCGGAAGGTAAGGGCGATGGGGCCGCCTGCGCCGCCTGGGGTGGCTGATCGGCCGCGGAGGGGAGCTGTGCGCCCGGGGCCGCCCCTCGCACCTGCCGGGAGGCGCCAGCAGCTTCCCTCTAGCTTTGCTTTTGTGCTTTGAGCCCAGTGCCTTTACTTAAGTAATACTGCGAGCATCCTCGGTTTGCTAAGCACCTCCCTGTGTTAGAAGATTTCCACCTGCCAGGCACTGTATTGGGTATATTTTCATATGATAATAATCATTACTACCTATAATAACAGTGATGACAGTAGCAGGTATTATTTACTGAACACCTAGGATACCCTGAGCTAGTGTATAATTCAAAATTATTGTACTCATAGCAGCTCCTGTCCGTGTAGCACTTATTATTTGCCATGCCCTGTGCCATGGTCACTAAATTACGGCCAGTGGTTTATTGAAGAGCTTGTATTTATTGGGGTATTAACACAAGACAGTTACATATTTTTTCCAGTAGTTGCCCTAGCTGTACTTTAAAGTTTCCCTTTCTTGATGAGTAAGAAGTCCCTTAGCAGTGTCCATTTCTGCTTATTAGAAGTGTTGTTCCGGTAATTAAGACTTCAAGTTCCAACTGAGTCAAAGCTTGTCTCCTCCCCTCTGCTCAGCATGAGCTGGAGCAGCGGCCCTGGGAGCTGGCAGCAGGGGAAGGGGCAGAGTCTGCTCTGGATGCCCCACCCCTCCCTTTTCTACTGCTTTGCCTTCCACACAGTGGAATCCCCTGGGAGTTGTGTTCATTATATATATTAAACAGTGCTCGTGTATGTGCTCAGGAGTCTGTGGGTCAGCAATTTGGGCTGTGTTCCGCTGGAATGGCTCCTCTCTGCTGCACGCAGCCTCCCGTCCCCCAGCAGGCTAGCCCTGGCTGTCCCCAGGTGGCAGAATTCCCAGACGGTGAGGATGGAAGTTGCAAGGGTTCTCGAGGCCTGGCTCAGAGCTTACCCACCATCACTTCTGTCAAAGCCAACAAAACCAGCTCAGACGCAACCAGTGGGAAATGGATTCCACCTCTTGATGAGAAAAGTTGCGAAGTATTATGGCCATGTTTAACCTTCCACAGCAGCCCAGACTCCTCCCCTGGCTGATTAGATCACAGTCTCTAGACAGTAGCACTCAGGCATCAGGATTTTTTAAAGCTCTCCAGGTGGTTCCAATGTTCAGTCAAGGTTGAGAACCACTGGTCTAAGGGTCTAAGCCTTCTGGGGTGTTAGGTCATGAGGAGGATGAGAGAAGAGAGCAAAGGCCTTGGACTTGTCTGGAGACAAACTGCCGCCCCAGTTTACTATTGTGCTTGACAAGGCCAGATGCGGCTCCTTCACAATCTGCTGCCATCAGGGATCACTCTTGGGCTGTTCCCCCAAGCTCTGCTGATTTCTTGAGCCATTAGGCCCCCCTCTTTCAGCTGACCTCCCTCCCCCACCCCAGTTGGCAGTCACAGGGCTTCCTTCTGATGCATGGTGATTTTTGCCCCCACATTCTACAGTGGTTTTTCCAAGATTCATCTACATTCCATGTCCAGCTCCAAGGTTGGGGCCTGGGTCCTGTCCCTTGGGAGTAGGGAAGCAAGGTCTGACTGCCCATCTCCCACCTTTGGTTCTTTTCTTTCTGTTCCAGTGATATGTGGTTTGGTAAGCAAGGCAGGATCTGCTGACATCCTGCAGGGAATGAATTACTAACCACCCTTCTCATAGGCACCCACAAACTTTACCAGCAAACCCCCAAACTGTAAATGTTGCAGACATCCCCAGACTTTATACTGACTTTTGTGAAGGTCTCACCACCACCATTTCCTTAGTTCCTTTCTCCAGGGACATGGTGCATCCTTGAATGTTGATCGTCTCCTCCCCTTTTGTCCCCCCTTACATTCTCTTGAGGGGGGCTGTGGATGGGGGTGGTGGATGGGAAGCCTCTTCTGAACTGACACCTCTCTCAGAGGTCCCCCTGGTTGATGGCTAGGCCCTGTCTGCTGGGAGCTTCTGGAACTTAGAACATGGGGTCTTTGGAACTTTTTGCCCTAAGTTTTGGACATGGCCACAGGAGAAATCTACATCCTGTTACAGGATGACTATAATAGCCATTATCATTACTGCCTGCCTGCTGTGGGCTGGCTGTTTTCACATGTTATTTAGTGATTTCATTTAACAAGTGCTTGTAAATCACATACCATGTGCCTGTAAATCACATACCATGTGCCTGTAGGGTATAACATTCATTTTACAGAGGAGAAATGCAGTGAGGGAAGTTGACCAACTAGTAAGTGGGGAATCGGGCTCCAGAGTCCACACTCCTCACTCTGTAATTTGTTGCCAGTATTTTATTATAATAATATCCACTATTTATTGACTACCTATTATGGGCCAAGTGATTTCACCTCTAGAATAATAATAATAATAACAATAATGATGATAACAATGATAGCACCATCAAGCATAGTGGCAAGCACTGTCTATGCATTTCATTTATTCCTCATTTTAAAAAAGTCATTTCATAGATAAGCAAACTAAGGCACAGGGAGGCTGAGTAATGTCCCCAAGGTTCCAAAGTCTAGAAGAGCTGGGATTCCAGCCAGGCAGTCTACTCTCAGAGCCTCTGCCCTCCACCATGCTAGACTGCCCCTTCTCTTCTATGATGCCCATGTGTGCCCTATACCACACTAGGCTCTGAAACACTGCCTCCTGAGTGCCAGGCATGATTCAGGGGCCAAGGGTGCACAGAGACATTCCCAGAGGACTCACAGTCTGTTGAGCTGGCAGTATAAAGGCAGTACAGGGTGATCAGCACTAAGTTGGGGGAGACCAGAAGGCTGAAGGAGCACAGAGGAGCATGGGATGTAGGTGGGGAGGGAGACAAAGGGAACCCTGGAGGGAGTAAGTTTTAGCCAGGAGGGGAGGGGTTGGGAAGGCATTCCAGGAAGATGGGGTCCTATGCATCCTGATTCCAGACCCAGGTGCTATTCATCCAGGCCACAGCATTCTATCCATGAGATGACAAGGACTCGGGCTCTGTCTGCCTTACCAAGACACAAGACTAGAGCTCAAAGATTCAGAGCTGCTGGGAGCAGTGGGCTTTGCCCTGAGATGGTCCAGATGCCCAAGAAAGAAGGAAAGGGCATTCTAAGGAAGCTGTGTGTGCAGAAACACACTGCTGCCCTCAGCTTCAGGTGGGCATTCTACCAGGGACTGCAGAGGTAGGGTGGAGGAAGTCAGCTTCCCCCGCTGATCTGCGGGCCAAGAGACTGAACACAGAGCCAGAATGTTAGTCGGCAAAGCTGCTGCCAGTGGAGCAAGGTTGGCAGACTTGTCCAGCCATAGGCTTCTGGGCCTGTGTGGGAAGACTGAGCACCTGCTGACCAGGGCCTGGCCGGCCACACAGACAGTGAGCACAGCGGGGGTGGGGCTGGGGCTGAGAGGCGGGTCCACAGAGACCTTGTGGAAATTAAAAGATATTTTGTGCTGAATGAAAATGAAAACACAAATACACCCAAATTTATGGGATGCAGCTAAAGCAGTGCTTAGAGGAAAATGTATAGCTGTTGTTCTAGTTTGCTAATGCTGCCAGAATGCAAAACACCAGAAATGGATTGGCTTTTATAAACGGGGTTTATTTGGTTACAAAGTTAAAGTCATATGGCCATAAAGCGTCCAAGGTAACACATCAACAATCAGGTACCTTCACTGGAGGATGGCCAATGGCGTCCAGAAAACCTCTGGTAACTGGAAAGGCACGTGGCCAGTGTCTGCTCCAAGTTCTGGTTTCAAAATGGCTTTCTCCCAGAACGTTCCTCTCTAGGCTGCAGCTCCTCGTCAAAATGTCACTCTCAGTTGCTCTTAGGGCATCCTCTCTTAGCTTCTCCGGAGCAAGAGTCTTTCAATGGCCGTCTTCAAACTTTCTCTCATCTGCTGCTACTCTCTCAGCTTCCGTGCATTCTTCAAAGTGTCCCTCTTGGCTGTGGCTCCCCTTCAAAATATCACTCTCAGTTGCTCTTCAAAATGTCACTTACAGCTGCACTGAGTTCCTTCTGTTTGTCAGCTCATTTACGTGGCCCCAGTGATTTAATTTAGACCTACCCTGAATGGGCAGGCCAACACTTCCATGGACATCATCCAATCAGAGTCATCACCCACAGCTGGGCAGGTGGCATCTCCATGAAAACACTCAAAGAATTACAATCTGATCAACACTGATGTGTCTGCCCACACAAGATTACATCAAAGAAAATGGCATTTTGGGGGACATAATACATTCACACCGCACAGCTGTAATCATCTATTTAAAAAGAAGAAAGATCAAATTAATAACCTAATGTTCCACCTTACAATACTGGAAAAGGAAAAGCAAACAACACCTAAAGCAAGCAGAAGAAAGGAAATAAGAAAGATTGAGCAGAAGTAAATGAAATAGAGAATAGAAAAATTAGAGAGAAAATCAATGAAACCAAACATTGGCACTTTGAAAAGCACAGCAAAATTGACAAACCTTTGGTTAGATTGACTAAGAAAAAAGGAGGAAATAAAAGAGGGTATATCACTACCAACCTGGCAGAAATAAAAAGGGTTATAAGGAAATGCAATGAACAACTGCATGCCAAAAAAAAAATTGGATAACTTAGATGACATGGACAAATTCCTATAAAGACACAAACACTAAACTGACTCAAGAAGAAACAGGAAATCTGAAGAGGTCAGTAACAAGAGATTGATACGTAATCAAAAACTTTCCCACAAAGAAAAGGCAAGGCCCAGATGGCTTCACTGGTGAATTCTACCAAAGATTAAAAAAGAAGGATTAATACCAATCTCTCAAAAACTTTTCCAAAAAAATAGGAGAGAACACCTCCCAACCCATGCTATGAGGTGAGTCTTACCGTGATATTTAAACCAGATGATAACATCACAAGAAAATAAAACCACAGACCAATATCCATTATGAATATAGATGGAAAATCCTCAACCAAATACTAGCAAATCAAATCCAGCCACATTTACCAAAAATGATTGACACACCACAACCAAGTGGGATTCATCCAGGAATGCAAGGTTGATCAAATATCTGAAAATCAGCTAATGAAATATGCTACATTAATATAATAAAGGACAAAAAACACACATGACCATCTAATTAGACACAAAATAAAGCCTTTGACAAAATCCAACACCCCAAAAAGGATAAAAATGCTCAACAAATGAGTAAAAGAAGGTAATTCCTCAACCTGATACAGGGCATCTATTAAAAACCCATAGTAAACATCATACATCATGGTGAAAGATTGACTGCTTTGCCACAAAGATCAGAGAAAAAGTCAAGGATGTCCACACATGCCACTTTGACTAAACATACTGGAGGTTCTAGCCAGGGCAATTAAGCAAGAAAAATAAATTTTAAAAAGTTCCAGATTAGAAAGGGAGAAGTACACTCCTAGATTTCTGGCTTTTATAATTGGGCAAGTGGTGGAGGCATTTGATGAGATGGGAAATGCTGCAGTAGGTGGCATGTTTGGTTGAATTTGAGGTACCTTGGTGTGGGTGTGGGGGTGCTTTCCAGTTGTATATCCTGGTCTGGAGCTGTAAAGAAAGGATTGAGCTAGAGAGACATCCTAAACTCACACAGGTATGCTCACAGGTCTACAGGAAAATTGCAGAGAGCACTGTGCCAGTTTGGATGTATTATGCGCCCCCCCCCCCCCAAATGGCATGTTCTTTAATGCAATCTTGGGGCAGATGCATTAGTGTTGATTAGGTTGGAATCTTTGGATTATGTTGTTTCCATGAAGATGTGACCCACCCAACTGTAGGTGATACCTTTGATTAGATTATTTCCATGGAATTATGGACCCTGCCCATTTAGAGTTGGTCTTGACTTAATCACTGGAGCACTATAAAAGAGCTCACAAACAAAAGGACCTCAGAGCAGCTGCAGCTTAGAGAGACATTTTGGAGACAGCCTTTGAAAACAGACTTTTGCTGACACTTTGCCCCAAAGAAGCAAAGAAAGGACAAGTGCCCCAAGAGCAACATTTTGAAGAATGCACAGGAGTTGAGAGAGGAGCTGGAACACAGCCTGGGATCAGCAGATGCCAGCCACGTGCCTTCCCAGATAACAGAGGTTTTCCAGACGCCATTGGCCTTCCTTCGATGAAGGTATACTTGTGTTGATGCCTTAACTTGGACATTTTCATGGCCTTCAGACTGTAACTTTGTAACCAAATAAATCCCCTTTATAAAAGCCAATCCACTTTTGGTGTTTTGCATAATGGCAGCATTAGCAAACTGGAACGAGCACACTGCGAGTGCAGCAGACTGGTGGGCATTGCAGGGCTCGGTGGGGACTGTGGAGAACCAGAGAGTGCATCCCTGTCCAGAGGGGTCAGCCACTCCTCAGCCCCAGCCCGTTATTGCAATGTAGAGAGACGCTTCGAAAGCATGAATAAGAACATGGAATTTGGCCCCAGACCGCCTGGGTTCAAAGCCTGGCTCCCTCACTTACTAGCTGTGTGACGGACAAGTTACTTAACTCCAGTGTGCCTCAGGTTCTTCATCTGTAAAATAGGGGTGATAAGGGTACCTTCCTCAAATGTAGCACCTCAAGTTATGGTGCCTGGAACACAGGTGAGTCTATCAAAATGTTGGCCAGTATTATTTGGTGGGATTCAGGCTCACTTGTCAGAAAAGCTGGAAATGTGTATTTTTACGTGAAACTTCCTGATTTGCAGTTGTTGGCACAAAACTCTGGGGTCTGCACGTGGCTCTTGGGCTGCCAATTCAACAGCGGTGGTAAATTGAAGAGGGGGAGCGGGGTGCCCAGAGAAGCGCCGGGGCTGGGACAGGCGGAGGAAGAAGAGGGCCCCTCCCTGACGGTGTGCGGATGCCCTGCAGGGTCCCTCAAGGAGAGGCAGGTGTACAGGAAGGCGGTGCGGAGGCTGCTCAGCGTGGACGCCTGCGGCAGGAGGGCTCGGATCCGCAGGGCCGGCGGGCGCGGGCCGTGGCGGGATGCGCTCCTGGAGCCGGCCGCCAAGCCCAGCATCACCGGCAAGTTCAAGGTGCTGGAGCCGCCCGTGCTGGGCCACGACCTGAGGCTGGCCCTGTGCCTGGCCAACCTCACCTCCCGGGCGCAGCGTGTGCGAGTCAACCTGAGCGGCGCCACCATCCTCTACACCCGCAGGCCGGTGGCAGAAATCCTGCACGAATCCCGCGCGGTGAGGCTGGGGCCCCAGAAAGGTAAGAACAGCGCCGCCTGGTGGCGCCTGGTCAACCCTACCCTACCCTCGCCAGGAGGGCAAGGGGGGCTGCCCAGGATCCCCCAGTCCCAGGAAAGGGGGTGAGGGGAGCATTTTTGGGCATTGTGCTCAGTGCCTCGCTTGTGGGCCTCTTGTCCCCAATTTGAAGATGACAAAACTGAGGCACAGAGGGGCTAAGTTGATAACAGCGATTAAAGTCCACAATTATCTGGTGCTGAGGTGATTGATATTCTATCCCAATTAGTATGAATATTTACATGCCAAATAAACACCTGCTGGCAGCAGGTGTTTATATATTTTATAATAGGTAAAATATTATGTAATGTTTATATGAATACTTTATAACATTTATATAAATATTATATAGTTTATAATATATATGGAATATGCCTTGTGTTACCTTTCTAAAATCCAAAACATTCTGGAACCCACCTGGCTCCAGGTGCTCTGTATGAGGTGGTGGACCTGTAAGAGCTGTTTTGTTTTGTTTTGTGAAGTGCTTCTGTATGCCAGGCAGGCCCTGTCCTGAGAATTCTACATGAATGGCATAACCAGCTTCTGTCAGAAAGATGAAGCAGAGTCCAAAGACACACAGTGACTAGTGGCAGGACCCAAACCCAGGCAGGCTGGCAGGGAGGCTGCAAGACCAGGGTTCAAAGTGCATTTCCCCGGCTGATTCAGCCACCTGACTGCAGGCGGTGGCGTGAGTGGTCCGGTCAGCACACGCCAGTTTGCCTAAAATTCATCGTTAGTACAAAGCAAAATAGGATGGCTTCAGTCCTTTTGAAGGGGTTTGCATCATTCTAAGTGAATTTATTTCAATCATTTTTTTTCCTTTTAATATTTCAAGATCTTTTTCTCATGACCCTTGAACATATAGCACCTCATCTATGACTGACTAAATTTATCCCATTTGGATATTCTTCCTTTTCTAGTTTTTCTTTCTCTTCTCTCTTTTCACTCTCCCTCCTCTCCTTCTCCCCTCCCTTTCCCCTTCCTCCCTCTCCTTCCCCTCCCCTCCCCTTCTCCTCCTCCGTTTCCTTCTCCTCAACCTTCTTCTTTCTCTCCATCTCTCTCTCCCCACCTCTCTCTTTTCTCTCTCTCTCTCATTTCATATACCTTTCTGAACTCTAAAGACTTAATTAAACGGAGAAGTTTTTCCTCTGTGCCAGTTTCTGGCTAATCAGTGATGCGTGTGTATTTTGACAAGGTGTTAAAACATGCAGAAGAAGTGTCACACACATTTTTAGCATCTTTGTCATTTATTTTTCACAAAATCTAAATCATAGCATAACACTTTATAATGAAATTTTCATTAACATACACGTTCTCCTGATTTGTAGCAATTGTTTCACTTTAAGAGCAATACATGTGCGTTAAAGGTTTAGAAAGCACAAGGGAAAAAAAGAGAAAAATCGCCTATGATCCTACCACCCACTTACAAAATATATGTTTTTCTTCTGATATTTTTTGCATGCCTGTTGGCTTTTTTTAAAACATGGTTTTAATTATATTCAAAAACTCATTCATGCCCTGCTCTTTTCACATTACGCTGTAATTTATATATTTTTATAAACTCTTCATGAACATCCTTTTAATAGATGTGAATTCTTAAGCAAAATAGATGTATGGTGATTTGTTTCACATTTTCCCTTCTATTGGGTAGTTATCAGGTTATTGTTATTAAAATGACATAATGCAAACATCTTGGTATAAAAATTTATCTATTTTTTTATTCAGGATTTTAGACTATTTTCTTAGAATCAGTTCACAGAAATGAGATTACTGAGCCAAATAGTATGATTACTAAAATATGTAATTTTTTTGAACAATCAACCCATGCACATGGCACAAAATTTTAAAGGTGAAACAAGAGTTTGTTTAATAAAAAGTAATTCTTTTCCCTTGAGCCCTCCTGCCACCCAGTTCCTCTCCCTAAAGCAACCGTGATTACTAGGTTGTTGTGTGTCCTTCCAAATATTTTTCCATTCTTATAAAAAATGTATTTATATATATATTATAAATGCAAATATTTATAATATTATTATAAGTTGGAGGTAATAATAATACCCACTCATGGAGTCGTGAGGATTAAATGAGTTAATCCGTGAAAATGCTCCCAATGCCTGGCACCCTGTAAGCCCTCAGTGAAAGTTAGCTTTATAATTATTAATTATTGCTGTTGTTGTAGTAAGGATTCTTCCAACAGTGACCCACCAGACTAAGGAACCCATGAAAGAAAGCAGAGCCTGGCTACGTGGATCGGCCTGCTGACAGGGGGAACAGAGGTTAGGAGCCAAGTCCTTGCCTGTTAAGATCCCTTTTCACAGGCGGCAAACTCAGAGGCCTTGAGAAGCAAGAAGGAAACAGAAGTAAAGGGTGATGAATGCACAGCTATATAATGGTCCTGTAAACAATTGAATGTATGCTTTGTTTTGTATGATTGCATGGTATGTGAATATATCTCAATAAAAATGAATTTAAAAAAAAAGAAGTAAAGGAAGCAGTGGCGGTAGGACAGTAGGGGGTGGTAGGGCCTGGGGCAAACCAGAAAGGCTCCATTGCACCTAGAAGTTATTTTTTTTTTTTAATATACTGGTCAAAAAAGCCATTGACAACTGAAGCTATGGCCTATGGTGACCCACGCTCACAAGAAGAGACTACATAGACGGTGTTTGTGGCTGGTGCGAGGGAGAGAGAGAGGCCAGGGCCATGGGAGCTCAGAGAACGGAAGGCGTGAGGTCACTGGATGGGGTATCAGCAGAGACCTTCTGAAGCTGGTGGTCTCGCCGAGGCTGGGTCTTGAAGGAGAGGGGGGATTTGGAGAAGCTGAGAGGAAGTTGGGCCTCTTCACTGGATTGGAAGCATAAGATAGGCCCCTGGCCTCCCTCTGCTTTGCACCTGGCTCCATACTAGGTGCTCAATAAACACTTAGTGAGTGAATTCCTCATGGGAAGAATGATTTGATGGACTGAGAAGTTTCCACTTTGAATGACTAGTGAAATTTTAGACACCTCCCCGGGACATCTTGGAGAGACAGGTGCTGCAGTTGCTAACTGGTCTGAATTCAAATCCCACCTCATCTTGGTTCCTTGATTTACTTGTAATATGAATTTGGTAAGAAATTACCCTTTCTGAGCCTCAGGTTTCTTCATCTGTGAACTGAGGATAATAATGATGGCCTCAGGGTGGCTTTAAAGACCAGGGGTCTCTACGGCTGGCATATCAGGGAAGGTCCCCTGGAAGAAGAGAAACTTTCTTTGAATGTTCCCTTCCTCCTTCTGGATACTGTTGAAGAAGAGCACTGGACCCCCAACTCCCACCTCTGCTTTCCTTTCCAGAGAAAAAGATCCCAATCATCATCTCTTACTCTCAGTATAAGGAAGACCTGACGGAAGACAAGAAGATCCTGTTGGCTGCCATGTGCCTCGTCACCAAAGGAGAGAAGCTCCTGGTGGAGAAGGACATTACTCTGGAGGACTCCATCACCATCAAGGTGACTCTTGTCCCAACCCACCGCCTCATTCCCGGCAGGCCCCCTTCACAGCTGGGAGAGGTTTTGTGCTTTGAGCTCCAGCTCCAGCTCTTGAGGGTGGAGAGGAGTTGTGTGGAGGCAGGGGGATGGTGCTCAGTAATGAAGGTATGTGGAGGCCACGGGTAGATGTGATTAATGTCCTAACCTCTGACTGGGCCAGGGCCATGGGTTCTTTGGGCTCAGGGAGGAGGGGATGTGGCTCATCTGTGTTGTCCCTCCAGGTGCTGGGCCCAGCCGTGGTGGGGGTGGCAGTTGTGGTGGAAGTGATGGTGGTCAATCCTCTCTCGGAGGGAATGGAGGACTGTGTGCTGATGGTGGAGGGCAGCGGCCTTCTCCAGGGACAGCTCAGTATCGAGTAAGTGCCGGAATGGGGCAGGGCTGCCCTCGTTATGGGATGGGCCAGAGGGAAGCTGCTGGGATGGAGGAGGGTGGTGCAGAAGAGGTTCCAGACCCCAGGAACATATCACTCATTCACATTTTCACTCATTTATCTATTATTCATTCAATCAATCTCCCATTCTCTTGCTCACTCTTTCACTCTTTCATTCACTCTTTTATTCATTTATTTACTCTCATTCATTTACTTCATTTGTCTACCCAATTCAGTTTTTACTTGTTCAGTCATCCATTCATTCATTCAATCACTCGTTTACATATTCACCACATTCATTCATTTATGCATTCATTCACTCACTCAAACATTTATCCAGTGATTCATATACATTTATCCAAAAATTCATGTTCTCATTCATTTATTCATTCACTCACTCACCAATATGGCCCAGGGGAACAAAGTCAGCCTTTGGTTGGGGGTGGGGTCAGGGAGAAGTCCCAATACAGCTGACATTTGATTAGAGATTTTCAAGTATCAAGAAGGATGGCGGGCCTCCCAGTCAGGGGTCTCTATGGCTGGCGTGTCAGGAAAGTTCCCCTGGAAGAAGAGAAATTTGATCTGGGCCTTGGGTGTGACTGAGATGGGAAGGGCATCCTAGGTGGAAGGAATGGTGCGGACCAAGTTCAGAGGAGCCAAAGTTTAAGGTGCGTTTAGAGCACAGGAGGAGACCAGCCTGGCTGGGTAGGAAGACAAAGTGGAGGAAGGGGAGATTGCTGGAAGCAGACTGATGAGTTGTGAATGTCAAGGCTCAGGAAGAAGAGGCTGATTGATTGTACCTTTCTCCCTGTCTCCCGTCCTCCAGTGTGCCCGACCTGGAGCCCCAGGAGAGGGCCTTGGTCCAGTTCAACATCACCCCCTCCAAGAGTGGGCCCCGGCAGCTGCAGGTGGACCTCGTCAGCTCCCACTTCCCAGACATCAAGGGCTTCGTGATCATCCAGGTGGCCACGGCCAAGTGAGGGGCCACAAAGGACTGAGGGGGAAGGAGAGGGTCCCATTCCCAGGCCTGTGTTCCAGACCTGCTCCAGCCTCTGCCTCACTGTGATTCTGAGCAAGCCCCTTCCCCTCCTGGGCCTCAGTTTCCCCATCTGTAAAATCAGGATTTGGACTTGGGAAACCTTAAAACTTTCAGTTGGATGTTTCAGTATGGATGTTGTAACAACCTGGGGTGCCCCTACCACCTTCATCTCATCACCCTTGTGGCTGGGAGGCTGACACCAGAGCATTACAGCACCTGGCTCTCCCGGCTCTGACATCTCCTACACAGCCAGTTCACTCTCACCCTGGCTGAATGCCTGGGCTGTCCTTGCTTCTCTCTCAGCTCTTCAAATGAGCTGACAATATCCAGATCCAAGAAACCTCCCCTCGGCCCTGTTAGAGAATGCTAAATCGTTGGAGCTGAAACCTAAATATCCCTCACACCCCCATTTTATAGAGAGGGAGGACCTCCCCAAGGTCACACGGCAAGCTAGAGGCAGGTTTGGAGCCCATACAAATGCCATTTATGTCATGTGACTTTTACCCCAAAGTCAGGTTCCTACAGATCATTAGGGTCGAAGCAATGGGGGACAGTCCTCGTTGAAGACACTGGCCAGGCCTGAAGGGCTGTTGCCACCTGGAAGAAGCTGAAGAAGATAAGGGAGTGGCCATCCAACCCAGATTGCCCGCCCCTAAAATCTGCAGCCCTGAATCTGATCACTTACTGCCATCGGGGATTTCATGCCACCAGCCCAGCTACGCCCTGAAACCCTGGTGTTTATTTACTTATTTAGAACCTGCACTGTACGGACTTTGCAAAGCATCCTCCGCAGCTTACATGCTGTACCATGATGCACTGAGGATCAAAACAGGACAGAGACCCCAGCGCAAGGCCCAGAGCAGAGACCACCAGACCCTGAAGATAACTGCCCTGAACTTGAAATTCAGCTCTGAAATTTTCTAGGCAGCCAAAGAAATTATAATTAACCATTTAACTTAAATAATCTGAACAACAACAAGAAAGCAGGCTCTTCTGCAGAGGCACCCCTTGGACATGAGCTTGTATTGAGTCTTTGCAATAGGAGGGTTGGGTGAACCCACAGACAGTATTTGATGGCTGAGCCTCGTGGCAATGAGGGGCAACCATGCCACAGCGCCCTGCTGAAGTCGTTTCTTTGATGATTCCACACGATGCATGTGGGACCTGGAGAATGCAGATGGGGGGGTGCGTTCAATGAGTCAGGCCCTTGGGCTTCCTTAGGCCCAGGACCTCCTTTATAAACCTAGGTTTTTTGATGCTGATTCCATTTTTTTTTTTAATTCAGTTTTATTGAAATACATTCACACACCATACAATCATCCATGATATACAATCCACTGTCCACAGTATGATAACATAGTTATGCGTTCATCACCACAGTCTATCTCTGAACATTTTCCTTACATCAGAAAGAACCAGAACAAGAATAAAAAATAAAAGTGAAAAAAACACCCAAATCATCCCCCTATCCCACCCCATTTGTCCTTTAGTTTTTATCCCCATTCCTCCACTCATCCATACACTAGATAAAGGGGGTGTGATCCACAAGGTCTTCACAATCACACCGTCACCCCTTGTAATCTACATTATTATATAATTGTCTTCAGGAGTCCAGACTGCTGGGTTGGAGTTTGGTAGTTTCAGTTATTTACTTCTAGCTATTCCAATACATTAAAGCCTAAGAGGTGTTATCTATATAGTGCATAAGAATGTCCACCAGAGTGACCTCTCGACTCCATTTGGAATCTCTCAGCCACTGAAACTATTTCGTCTCATTTTGCATCCCCCTTTTGGTCAAGAAGATACTCTCAGTCCCACGATGCCGGGTCCACATTCATCCCCAGGAGTTATTCTCTGCGTTGCCAGGGAGCTTTACAACCCTGGGAGTCGGGTCCCATGTAGGGGGGAGGGCAGCGAGTTCACCTGTCGAGATGGCTCAGTTAGAGAGAGAGAGGGCCACATCTGAGCAACAAAGAGGTACTCAGGGGGAGACTCTTAGGCACCATTACATACAACTTTAGACTTTCCTTTGTGGTAATGAGCTTCATAAGGGCAAGTCCCATGCTTGAGGGCTCAGCACATCAAACCACCAGTCCCAATGTGATGCTGATTCCATTTTATAAAGGGGTTGCTGGAGGTTCAGAGCAGGTAGTCATTTCCTCAGAGTCACCCAGCAGGCAGGGGGCTCTGGAGGCTGAAATAACGGGAGAAACCCCTTCTCTGTTTGTGCATTTGGAGAGAGGAAAGTAGCTGAAGGTGATGAGGGCCAGCTGCCTGGGAGCTGTGTTTCCAGCACAACTCCTAGGCCCTTAGGACTGCTCAGCTGAGCTGAGGTAGCATTTTAATGGGACAAAACTGGCCCCACAGGTGATTTCAGCTCCAAATGGAAGCAGGGACCACCCCGGTGACAATGAGAGGCACCCCTGGTGGAGAGACTGAGAGAGGACGGCTCAGAGGCCCAGAGGAGAGTGGGGATGGGAATGAGGTTTTAGAAACTGCCAAGAAAAATGTGCAGGTGGGGATTCCTATCATTTGGTAGGGTGACACCCTGATGTGCCCTTAACAAAGGAAGGGCGGAACTGGGGAGTCCAAGACTGAGAAAGGGGGCTTTGGGAACCCTGAAGCATCCCTTTACTCAAGGCCCGGGCCTCCTACTGCCTCCATTCCAAGTCTCCCTGGTTTCTTCTACTCCATCTGGACCTTAGCAGCCCCTCAACACCGAGCTAGGGCAGGGACCTGGGCTTTCCCACACCAGGGGGGCTTTCTCGCCTTTAGCACATCTTTTATCTGTGGAGAACCAGAGAGTAAATACTGTACCCTTTGGGGGCCATACTGCCTGTACCACAACTCCCCAGCTCTGCTGTGGTAGCATGAAGGCAGCCATAGGCGATACATAAATGAATGAGCATAGCCATGTTGCAATAAAAGTTTGTTTACAAAAACAGGCCAGCTTTGGCCCATGGGTTGTGGTTTGCCAGCCTTGCTGTAGGTTGACTCAGCTGCTTGCTCCAGCACTGAGCTCTGATGCCAAATGGCACCTCAGCCTGGGATTAAGCCTAAATCTGAGCTCATGCCAAGCCCTGAGCAGACCCCAGACCGAAACGGGAGCAAGGTTCCAGCTTGAGCCCTTGACACCAGTCATCTCTGACCCTGACCGCTCCGATAGCTTCTAGTTCAAGTCATCTTTGGAATTTGTGCAGGCTCAAAAGACTGCCCCTCGGAAAGATCTCTGACTTCCTGTCCACTGCTCAGGCAGAGTGGGTTATAAGGCTGTTTCTTAAATTGAAGCAAGCAGGGTGGAGGGTGGTGGCGGTACTGTGGTGCTGAGGTCAGCCACTGAGTGGCCTGAAGGAGTAGTGAAAATCTAGGATAGGGTACTGCTATTTGTCAAGTTGGTTTGCATCAAAAACAGGCAGAAGAGGTAGGGAGTTATTAGTATCTAATAATAATGACAGCAATAATAATTCCTAAGGAGTGCTTATTATGTGCCATGTAGATAGATCATGCTATCTCTCATATATGGATTAGGAAACTGAGTCTCTGAGATGTTTGAGTATCTTCTCAGAGGTTAATAAATCAGTAATGGTAGAGCAGGTAGTAAATTTAGGCAGTCTAGCTCCAGAGCTTACGTGCAAAACCACCACAGGGTACATTTCTTTATCTTTGCATGGGACATTTCTCCAGTGTCCCTCTGGAATGAGAAAGGGGACAGTTCCCCTGGTCACTAAGCATTTAGAATGGCCAATGACAAGCTCATATGTATGTGTGTGTGGAGTGCATGCATGGGCTAAACTGGCCTTGCACACTATGCACCTGGAGAGGGCACTACTTAATCCAGATTAGAGGAGAAATTTAAAGTATCATCAGTGAAACCTATTTTGAGATACAAGACCTCCCAAGAACCCCTCAAATTTGGGGATGTCCCCCAGGACCTGGGCTGGGTCCCTGGATCCTGCCTCCCTTCACCAGCACCAGGACCAGGTCAAGTGACACATCCCAGCCTGGAGAGCAGCCCCTCCGCACTCCTCCCTCCCCCATCGGGGAGCAGAGCCCAGGTGCCCACGGAGAGTGGGTCAAGCCCATGAGCTTCACAGACCCAGGGGAGACTTGAGCCTTTTCATCTCCAGACAAGAACTGGGCTCCAGGTATTTCCATGGCCTCAGAGATGTCCTAGATATATGAGTGGGTGGTGTGGTGATGCACTTGAATTTTCATTTCAGCATCACTTCTTAGGTACCTAGAGACAGA
The DNA here is from genome assembly GCF_015220235.1 of Choloepus didactylus. Lineage (NCBI taxonomy): Eukaryota > Metazoa > Chordata > Mammalia > Pilosa > Megalonychidae > Choloepus > Choloepus didactylus. The sequence continues at coordinate 32,705,007 of NC_051325.1, read as the reverse complement.
AAGGGGGAGTGATGACTGAGAATGAGGAAAAGATAACCATTATCATTACTTATGTTGTCCTGGAGCCCCCAGTGCAATAAGGCAATAAAAAAGAAATAAAAGGGATAAGGATTGGAAAAGAATAAATACAAGTCATTATTCTCACAGTCAATATGATTGTGTACTTATTATAGAAAAATCCAAAAGAATCTACAGGTAAGTATTAGGATTAATGAGTGAATTTAGTAAAGTTACTGGATATAAGGTTAATGTTAAAAATAAACTGTGTAACATTGGGGACTGACAGCTTTATATGTGAGCCTTCTGTCTTGGAGCTGGCCCCTATGAAGCTCATTACTGCAAAGGAGAGGCTAAGCCTGTTTATAATTGTGCCTAAGGGTCTCCCCCTGAGTGCCTCTTTGTTGCTCAGATGTGGTCCTCTCTCTCTAGCTAAGCCAACTCAGCAGGTGAACTCACTGCCCTCCCCCCATGTGGGACCTGACTCCCAGGGGTGCAAATCTCCCTAAACACTGAATATGACTCCCAGGGGTGAATCTGGACCCGGTATTGTGGGATTGAGAACATCTTCTTGACCAAAAGGGGGGTGTGAAATGAAATGAAATAAAGCTTCAGTGGCTGAAAGATTTCAAATGGAGTCGAGAGGTCTCTGATGTGTCCGGCGCTCTCTCCGCCCCGCCTCGAGTCCCCGGTCGGCCGGCGATGGGGACCAGAGAAATAAGGGGAGAGAGGGTGCGGACAACGTCTTACCCGGAGCATTTGTGATCACTCAGGACTCGCGGTGGTAAAGCAGATAAACTTTTAATGAGACTAGGCAATCATCATCTTTACAGGTTCCACCCGGGGCGAGACACCTCGGGGGAGAACAACCTCGATGCGGCCGTCAGGCGCGGCTCCTTGTGGGCTGTCTCCCCGAGCTTTGCCCGGGAACTTTCTTATAAACCTTGCGTGTATCCAATGGGCTAACGCCACGCACACAAGCATGATTGGTGAATACAGCGGGTGGTTACATACATCAGAAGCCGGAAGCAGGATGTGGGCGCCATCTTGGCACCACTCGATGGGCGGGGGGACTTTGGAGCAGGTTTACAGCGCATGCGCTATGCCCGTCCCGGGAGACGGCTCTCCACATCTCCCCCTTTATTATTTATATCGACCCAGTGTCCCCAGTGATGAGTGTGCTCCCGTGAACCCAGATGGCTCACAATTTGTTCCGGTGCTTTGGGGAGTCTGGACTAGGTCTCAGCCATTTAGCGGCGGAGCCTCTAGCACCGACCAGAATGCTCACCTCATATGGAGACAGGAGAGTCCGTGAGCTGGAAACAACATGACTCTCCCTGCAGTGCTTTGCCTTGCAACTGGGGGACAAAGGCGGGGGCAGGGATAGCATTAACCAGAGTCGGAGGCGTCACTAGGCGTCCCTATGCATTGGCTAGAGTCAAGTCTGGCCACAACTATGACTCTGCCTTAGGGACCTACCTGAGACAAAAATTATGACTGCTGGCGTCGCCCGTTATACCCGGGACATAGCTGCGCGCTTAGCTACAAACCTCGCTCCCGAGTGCCCCGCCCGAGGCGGCCAGGATGGGGTATGGCCATCAGAATGGTCGCTGTTGGGGGTATCAAAGGTGGAGGACATAGCCATCATAGTGGTAACACGGTACTGCCGCGCTTGAAACAGGCGTTCTAGCAAAGATTTAACAATGACTAATCCCACCAATGGTCCCACCATCAAGAGAATCCAATTAGTCAAATTGGGCCAAGAGAACCAAGAGGTGACTTGGTCCCACAGATTTTTTACAGTCTCGCCCAGTGTGGAAAGGTCGAAACTAACAGGCTTCAATTTCCTAATGTTCTCAAGTCCCTGAAGGCCGGAGGCTTGGTCCAATGGCCCAGGCCGTATATTCGTTGGCGTTTCTGACAGCTGCTCCCCGGCCTCCCCAGGTGATGCCACGGTTCCCACCAGTCTTTCCGGAACCCACACTGGTTGACGTCCTGGTTCCTGGGGAAAAACACAAACAGAGCCTCCGGCCCAGCCGAGCACCGGGTCAGGGCCTTTCCACTGTGACGTGGAGGGAGCGATATGGCCCTTAACAGTCTCCCATATAAGGACTAGAATCGGGTCCAGACAGACACCCGTTTGGCGCGCTCGGTCTATATCACGGCCAAGTTTCATCCAAGAGGGCAGGTTGAGGCTGCCAGAGCAGGGAAACCAGGGGGCAAAAGTGGCCACATCATCAAGGAATCGTTGGAGAGAACTTTTCTTAACTGAGATACCCCGCTGCTTCAAAAGGGTCTTTAAGGGGGTTAATAGGGGTGAGCTTTCAGACTGCCCCATGCTTGCAGTCGGCACTATCTCTTAATCACTCGGAGAGCTCTTCCGAGTCCCCGGGGCTACCTGAACGCCCACGGGCCCTAGTCCTCGCACGAAAAAAGGGGGTGCTTACCTTCTCGCGGTGATCAGTCGCGGAAGTCAAGCCACGGATCCCGGGAGCACGTCTCCGTCGGGTCGAGGGGAACGCGAATGAGTTCCCCGTACGGGCCACCACTTGTCCGGCGCTCTCTCCGCCCCGCCTCGAGTCCCCGGTCGGCCGGCGATGGGGACCAGAGAAATAAGGGGAGAGAGGGTGCGGACAACGTCTTACCCGGAGCATTTGTGATCACTCAGGACTCGCGGTGGTAAAGCAGATAAACTTTTAATGAGACTAGGCAATCATCATCTTTACAGGTTCCACCCGGGGCGAGACACCTCGGGGGAGAACAACCTCGATGCGGCCGTCAGGCGCGGCTCCTTGTGGGCTGTCTCCCCGAGCTTTGCCCGGGAACTTTCTTATAAACCTTGCGTGTATCCAATGGGCTAACGCCACGCACACAAGCATGATTGGTGAATACAGCGGGTGGTTACATACATCAGAAGCCGGAAGCAGGATGTGGGCGCCATCTTGGCACCACTCGATGGGCGGGGGGACTTTGGAGCAGGTTTACAGCGCATGCGCTATGCCCGTCCCGGGAGACGGCTCTCCACACTGATGGACATTCTTACACACTATATAGATAACACCTCTTAGGTTTTAATGTATTGGAATAGCTAGAAGTAAATACATGAGACTATCAAACTCCAACCCAGTAGCCTTGACTCTTGAAGACGATTGTATAACAATGTAGATTACAAGGAGTGACAGTGTGATTGTGAAAACCTTGTGGATCGCACTCCCTTTATCCAGTTTATGGATGGATGAGTAGAATAATGGGGACAAAACTAAATGAAAAATAGGGTGGGATGGGGGAGATGATTTGGGTGTTCTTTTTTACTTTTTTTATTCTTATTCTATTTCTTTCTGGCATAAGGAAAATGTTCAAAAATAGATTGAGGTGATGAATGCACAACTATATGATGGTACTGTGAACAGTTAATTGTACACCATGGATGATTGTATGGTATGTGAATATATTTCAATAAAACTGAATTTAAAAAAACAACAAAAAAAACTGTGATTCTACATACCAGCAACAAAAAAATTAGAAAATAAATTTTAAAAACACCAATTATTATAGCATAGAAAACCATAAAATACTTGGAAATAAATATAATAAGAGATGTGCAAGACCTCTATCCAGAAAACTATAAAACATGAATGAGAAAAATTAGAGAAGACCTCTACAGCTGAAGGAATGCACCATGTTTATGGGTCAGAAGACTTCAAAGTGATCTGTAAGTGCAATACAATCTCAGTAAAAATTTATATCTACCCCATGTATCTATTCTAAAATGTATACAAAATGTAAACGGCCAAAAGTAGCCAAGATAATTTTAAATAAAAAAAACAAAGTGGGAAGGCTGATGCTTACTGGATACCAAGGTTTATTATAAAGCCATAGTAACTAATATACTGCAGTATTGTCAGAGGATAAGAGGTCAGTGCAACAGAATCGAGGCAAGAAATAGACCTACCTTATGGACACTTGATTTATAATGAAGGCAGCACTTCACAGCTGCAGGTCAAAGAGGTCATTTCAATAAACGACTTTGAGTCAGTTGAATATCCATGGGAAAATAAAAATCCAAACTCTACCCCAGTCATACCCAAAATCAACTCCAGGTGGACAGCAAATCTAACAGTGAAACATAAGACATTGAAGATAACACTGAAAAAATTGAATTACCTTAGAGTCGGAAATATTTCTTAACTGGGACACCAAAAAAGCATTAACATAAAGGAAAAGATTAATATCTTGAGCTACTTTAAAATTTAAAACATCATGTTCATCAAAAAACACCACTAAGAAAGTGAAAGGACAAATTACGAAGTGAGAGAAGCTATTTCTAACACATAGAACTGACAGAGGCTTATATCCAAAGGTCGTCTACAAAACAATTAGAAAAGTTTCTTTGCCCAATTTAAAAATGGGCAAAAAGGGCCCCCCTGAGGAGCTGGGGGGAAATGCAGAAGTGTTGGACTTCCTCATCTGGATGGTTGCTGATGTTCTCACAAACATTGAGGACTGGCGGTTTGATGTGCCAAGCCCTCTGCCTTGGGGCTTGCCCTTATGAGGCTCATTACTGCAAAGGCAAGACTAAACCTACTTATGATTGTGCCTAAGAGTTTCCCCCTGAGTACCTCTTTGTTAGTCAGATGTGGCCCTCTCTCTCTCTCTCTAGCTAACCCAACTCAGCAGGTGAACTCACTGCCCTACCCCGCTACGTGGGACCTGACTCCCAGGGGTGTAAATCTCCCTGGCAACGCAGGATATGACTCCCGAGAATGAATCTGGACCCAGCATAGTGGGATTGAGAACATCTTCTTGACCAAAAGGGGGGTGTGAAATGAAACGAAATAAAGCTTCAGTGGCTGAGAGATTTCAAATGGAGTCGAGAGGTCACTCTGGTGGACATTCTTATGCATTATATAGATAACACTTTTTAGGTTTTAATGTACTGGAATAGCTAGAAGTAAATACCTGAGACTATCAAACTCCAACCCAGTAGCCTTGACTCTTGAAGATGATTGTATAACAATGTAGATTACAAGGAGTGACAGTGTGATTGTGAAAACCTTGTGGATCGCACTCCCTTTATCCAGTGTATGGATGGATGAGAAGAATAATGGGGACAAAAACTAAATGAAAAATAGGGTGGGATGGGGGGGATGATTTGGGTGTCCTTTTTTACTTTTATTTTTTATTCTCATTCTTTCTGGTGTAAGGAAAATGTTCAAAAATAGATTGGGGGAGAAACTAAGATGGCGGCTAGCTGAGACAGTGTGAAAAAACACCTCCGTGAGAAACACTAGCTAAAAACCAGAAAGTGACCCAGAATACCGGTTACAGCATTGCACCAGCTGGACAAGGCCTCCTAGCTCCAGAGGGGCCGTATACTTGGTGAAACCGGGAGTCGGCATTCTGAAACGAGTGAGTAAGCTGGCTGGAAGACCCACAGCCGTGCAGCGGTCTGGGGAAGCCAGGGTTCAGCGTTTGGAGACCTGCCGGCTCTTTCAAAAAAAAAAAAAAGGGGGGGGGGAAACCCAGGAGCGGCCGCAGCTGCAATAGTGGGAACCACCCAGTAAAACACAGCAAGAGGGGGCTGGGCCGGCCTCTCGGTGTCTGGCCGGGAAGATAGCCTGCTGCAGATACCCTTGGGTCTGGGGGAATGGAGGGGAAAGCCGGAAGCAGAAAGAAACCCCGCGGCTAGCAGCTGGCCCCCCAGAGGGCTGGATAAACTCCTGCCCAGGGCCATGCCCACAGCCCAGAGCCCTGCCAGCTGTCCCGGAGCTGGGAAGGAGGAACTGTGTGAGAAGGGGGGTTGAGACGCCCCGTTCGGCCATTTTTGCTTCAGGCTGACAGCGCGCCGCTGCATGGTCCGGTGGCCCAGGGCTTCCTTTGAGGGACGGTGTGCACTGGTGACATAGCACGGCATTCCTTTGGCTGAGCTCCTGAAGGATCATGGCTGGGAGGGGAGACCCGCTCGGAGAACCCAGGGACGCTATGCCAAGTCCAGTGGTTTGTGGATCAGCGAGAGAGAGGGTCTGGGGTTGAACTGAAATGAAGGCTTAGACGCTTGTGGCGGCCTTGAATCTCTGGGAACCTGGGGATTTGAACATTAAAACTGCCCTTCCTCCCTGGCCACCCATACACACACCCCACATTCAGAGCGGATGGCTCCAGCAACACACCCAGACTGAGTTCTCCAACAGAACTCACAAGAATCATTTCCCCACACACCACGGGAACAAGATTGAGAACTGACTTGAGGGATATAGGTGACCCACAGACGCCATCTGCTGGTTAGTTAGAGAAAGTGTACGTCACCAAACTGTGTTCCTGAAAAATTAGATCACATCCTTTTTTTTTTTTTACAACTTGAAAGAACCCTATCAAGCAAAACAAATGCCAAGAGGCCAAAAACAACCGAAAATCTTAATGCATATGATAAAACTAGATGATATGGAGAATCCAACTCCAAACACACAAATCAAGATACGGAAGAAACACAGTACCTTGCAAAATTAATCAAAGAACTACAATCGAGGAATGAAAACATGGCAAAGGATTTAAAGGACATCAAGAAGACCATGGCCCAGGATATAAGTGACATAAAGAAGACCCTCGAAGAGCATAAAGAAGACATTGCAAGAGTAAATAAAAAAATAGAAGATCTTATGGAAATAAAAGAAAAGGTTGGTCAAATTAAAAAGACTCTGGATATTCATAATACAAGACTAGAGGAAGCTGAACAACATCTCAGTGTCCTAGAAGTCCACAGAACAGAAAATGAAAGAACAAAAGAAAGAATGGGGAAAAAAATTGAAAAAATTGAAATGGATCTCAGGGATATGATAGATAAAATAAAACATCCAAACTTAAGACTCATTGGTGTCCCAGAAGGGGAAGAGAAGGATAAAGGTCTAGAAAGAGTATTCAAAGAAATTGTTGGGGAAAACTTCCCCAACCTTCTACACAACATAAATACACAAAGCATAAATGCCCAGCGAACTCCAAATAGAATAAATCCAAATAAACCCACTCCGAGACATATTCTGATCAGACTGTCAAATACTGAAGAGAAGGAGCAAGTTCTGAAAGCAGCAAGAGAAAAGCAATTCACCACATACAAAGGAAACAACACAAGACTAAGTAGTGACTACTCATAGAGGCGAGAAGGCAGTGGCATGGCATATTTAAAATTCTGAGAGAGAAAAATTTCCAACCAAGAATACTTTATCCAGCAAAACTCTCCTTCAAATTTGAGGGAGAGCTTAAATTGTTCACAGACAAACAAATGCTGAGAGACTTTGTCAATAAAAGACCTGCCCTACTTCAGATTCTGGAGGGAGCCCTACCAACAGAGAAACAAAGAAAGGAGAAAGAGATACAGAGAATTTTAACAGACATATATAGTACCTTACATCCCAGATCACCACAACACTCATTTTCCTCTAGTGATCACAGATCTTTCTCCAGAAGGGACCATAAGCTGGGACATAAAACAAGCCTCAAGAAATTTAAAAAAAAAAAAAAAATTGAATATACTCAAAGCACATTCTCCAACCACAATGGAATACAAATAGAAGTCAATAATTTTTGAACTGTAACTCCACTATTTACTTCCTACATGATATAAAATACACAAACTCTAAGGACAAATCAGTGATTTTGAACTCAGTGTAAAATATGTAATTTTAGACAACTATATAAAGATGGGGGAATGAAGGAGTATAGGAACATAGTTTATGTGTCCTATTGAAGTGAAGGTGGTATCAAAGAAAAACAAGATTGATAGGGATTTAAGAGGTTAATTTTAAGCCCCACAGTAAACACAAAGAAATTATCAGAGAATATAATCATAGAGATGAAAAGTAGAGTTTGGGTTAAGAGAAATGGGGGAAGGGCCAATGGGGAGTTAAGAAATGAGTGTAGGATTGCTGTTTGAGGTGAAGGGAAATTTCTAGTAATGGATGGTGGGAAAGAGCATTACAACATTCTAAATGTGATTAATCCCACTAATGGAAGGCTAGGGAGGGGGTGGAATGGGAAGATTTAGGCTGTATCTGTTTCCACAACTGAAAAAAAAAAAAAAAAGACAGTCTAACTAGATGACAATTGAATGCTAAGGATGAACTTGAATGGGACTGGAGGATGATAGAGGACAGGTGGCTCAAAGGGACACAGTTGAGACATAAGGAAAAGGAAATATAGAATGTAAGCTTTGTATCATTGTTGAATCTCTTGTACTTCGTAGCTGCGCTTAATGGAATTGCATAAAAGAATGTTCTTGTTCATGGGAAGTATATACGTGAATTATAGTGTATGTTCAAGGATGTGTGCAGCTAGCTCTCATATGTTCAGAAGACAGAGCAATAGACGAGGGATGATAGGGAGGGAAAGAAATAGCGATGTGACAGCAAGTTAAAGCTGGTGGATTGAGCCCTCGGGGGAGGGGGGTCAGGGTATGATGGAATTCTGTGTATGGGGCTAGTATTGTTTTTACAACTGTTCATATAACTTTCAATTTATTTCAAAATAAAAAAAATAGATTGGGGTGATGAATGTATAACTATATGATCATACTGTGAACAGCTGATTGTACACCATGGATGATTATATGGTATATGAATATATCTCAATAAAACTGAATTTAATTTAAAAAAAATGGGCAAGAGACTTTAAAAGACACTTCACAAAAGGGGACATCAAAAAATCATCATTCCTAGGACATCACAGGAATGACAGAGTAAGGACTTCCAAAAGATTCCTAGATATAACACCAAAAGCACGAGCAACAAAAGAAAAATTAGATAAATGGAACTTAATCAAAATTAGAAACTTTGTTCATCAAAGGACATTATTGAAAAAGTGAAAAGAGAATAGTAGAAAATAGTTGCAAATCATAAATCTGATAAGAGTTTAATATCTAGATTATATAAAGAATGCCTACAATTCAACTAAAAACAGACAACATGATTTACAAATGGACAAAAGACTTGAATAAACATTTCTCCAAAGAAGATTTACAAATGGCCAATGAGCACTTGAAAAGTGGCCAACATCATTAGTTATTAGGGAAATGCAGACAAAACCACAAGATATGCTCACATCCACCAGGATGGCTATAACCAAAAAGAGGGACAATAACAATTGTTGATGAGGATGGGGGTAAATTGGAACCCTCATAAACTACTGATGGGAACATAAAATGGTGCAGCCACTTCAGAAAACAATCTTGGAATTCCTCAAAAATTAAACATAGAGTTACCATATCATCCAGCAATTTCACTCCTATGTATATACCCAAGAGAATGAAAAGATACATCCACACTAAACTTTGTACATTAACATCCATGAGAACACTACTCACAATAGCCAAAAATTGGAAACAATACACATGTTCATCAACTCATGAATGGATCAACAGAATGTTACATTTCCATATGATAGGATATTATTCAGTCATAAAAAGGACTAAATACTCTTGTATGCTACAACATGGATGAACCTTGAAAATATTATGCTAGACTAAGGAAGTCAGACACAAAAGGTCATATTTTATATGATTCCATTTACAGGAAATGTCCAGAATAGGTAAATTTATATAGTTGCCAAGAGTGGGGAAGAGGGGCAATGGGGAGTGACTGCTGGTGGGTACAGAGTTTTTTTTTTTGAGGGGGGGGGTGATGAAAATGTTCTAGAATTCAATAGTGGTGATGGTTGCACAACTTTGCGAATAAATTTAAAACCACTGAATTTTACTTTAAAAGGATGAAATGCAAATTTGAAGTACAGTAAGATACTCCTACATAGCCACCAGAATAGCTCAGCATAAAAGACTGCGTAATACCAAATGTTGTGAGGATTTGGAGCAATAAGAACCCTTGGAGACTTCTGGTGGGAGTGGAGTCTAAATAAAACTTCTTTGGAAACTAAATTCCAAACTACTAAAATTAAAAATTCTCAAGCTCAATAACTCAGCAATGTTATAACCAGGTGTAAAACAAAGAAATGCATCAGAAGACATGTACAGTATTGTTCACAGCAATTCCATTTGTAGCAAGACAAACTGCAAACAACCCAAATGCCCATCAACTGTAGAAAGCCAGCTAAACCAGAAGTTTTAAATAAAATTCAGAGTCTCATGATATAATAGTTTAAAAATCCATTTTTCAATAGAAAGTCATCATACCTACCAAGAACAAGGACAGTTTCAAATGGAATGAAAAAGACCATCAGTAGATGCCAACACTGAGATGATAAAGATGTCAGAATTCTTTGACAGATTTTAAAGTAACCATCACAAAAATGCTTCAGTAAGCAATTACAAATATGCCTGAATCAAATAAAAATATAGAAAATTCCCAGCAAAAATACATAACATCTCAGCAAAGAAATAGAAACTACAAAGAAGAAAAAAAATGGGAATTTTAGAACCCTCAAAACAGTGACTGATATTTTAAAAACTTGATGAATGGGATCAACAGCAAAATAGAGAGGACACAGGAAGAAATCCATTTAACATGGCAATAAGACAACAGAAATACACAAAAAATTTATAAGAATTGAAATCATGCATGATGTGTTCTACAGCCACAAGGGAATCAAACTAGAAATCAAAACCAGAACATTAACAGGAACATCTCCAAAGAGTTGGAAACTAAACAACATGCTTCCAAATAATCCATGGGTTAAAGAGGAAGTCTCAAGGCAAAATCAATACATTGACCTGGATGAAATGAAAAGCAAAACTTGTGGGCACAGCTGAAGCAGTGCTGAAAGGGAAATTTATAGTACTGTTTACACTAGAAAAAAGGAAAAGTCTCAAATCAATTATCTCAGCTCCCACTTCAAGAACCTAGAAGATGAAGAGTAAAATAAAGCCTGGTTATGTCAGTAATAAATCTTTCATAGTCTCTTGTTGTGTGTGTGGAGTCATCAGTGAAGAAAACTGAACCAAATTCAGGGGAACGGAGAACATCAGTATCGCCCCCTCAAAGGGCTACTATAAGACACATCCCATGTTAAAGATGAGGCAACAGTTTACACATGAACTTAGAAAAGTTATTTTTTCATTCATTCATTCAGCAGTATGTGTTGAATGCAGAGCCTGGGAAATAACGTGGATGGATTCCCTGCCCTCATTAGAGGGAAGGAAGCAGTTCACAGACAAATATAAGTGGCTTTTAAATATATAAACCATAATTAACCTCATAACTAAATATGTGCAAATTAAACCAAGGAATTTTTTTAACTACCAGATTGAACAAGATCTAGCAAATATAACCATACACTGTGTTGGTTAGGAGCACCATATACACGGCTATTAATGAGATTTGCTAATATGCTAATACAACGGAAGGACTTTTGGCAAATGTACTAGCATTTTAAATGCAGCCCCCCCTTCTTCAGTGACTCTACTTTTTGGACTTACACACGAATACAGAGATATGGCCACACAGCTAGCTAAAGAGAGGCAGATCTGACACTTCCTTCTTTACTTAAAGTGTATCTTATTTCAGCATAGATCTTTGTAGAAAATTAGATAGAAACAAGGAAGGAAAAAACCAACTCAGTCCCAGCACCCGTGCGTAAGAGTGAGCCCAGGCTCTGTTGCTTTCCTCCTGACAGAGTAGTGCTGCATCCTGGTGGACTTCTTAAAAATACATTCATTATTTCACCGTTTTTAATTTTTAAAATGTATTAAAATTTTTAAACTAGGTAATGCACTCGCATGGTTCAATATTTTAAAGGGTTCTAAATGGCATAGTGAAAACTCTCCCTTCCATTCCTGTCCCCCTCTATCAAATTGGCCAATTCCTTTTTATTGCACACATCTGGGTTCAGTAAATGAGCATCTTCTTTCTGGCATCTGCCTTTGAATCATGACTATTGCTCCCAAAAACTTAGAAATCCTAAGAAGAAATATTTCTACATAAATATTCATCACTGCCTGATTTTTAATAATGAAAAACTCAAAATACTAGATGTACATCCAGTAACATGATGAAGACTCATGTAGCAACATGGAAAAATGTCTATCACAAGTGATTTAAAAAAAAAAAAAAGACAATACATAAAGAGGAAATAGATAGCATTAAAAAAGTTTCCCTCCTTTGAAATACAAAGAACACAATGGTATAACAATGATATATCATTTTTCAGCTGTCAAACTAGAAGTTTGTCTCCTTGATGACAATTCTCAATTCTGAGGAGTGAAAAGTGTAGTTGTCTGATTTGTAATATGGCACATTGACTGAAGTTTTAAGAAAATTATTTTTAAATGTTTATAACCTGTGACTCAGAAATTCTACTTATAACTATCTAAAATAGAATGATCTTTATACCCAAGTATGGTTATCACTGTAGCTAAACAAATATCTCACATCAAACTAATCTAAATGTGCGACTACTGGGAATTGATTAAATATTGGTATGTCCACTTGATGAAATGCTAAAGTCATTACGATGTTTGCAAAGATTGGGGGCTACGTTTTTGATGTTAAAGGAAATAGAAAATTAGGTATATAGTAAGATCACAAAACCCAATGAGACAAAAGGCTTGTATTGAACGTTTAGAGTATTTAGGGCTCTGATAGTTTTTTTTCCTAGTTCTTTACTGAGCATGTTTATATGTTTTTAAGAGAAACAAACAGAAGGTATAATAGCATGCAGGTGGGTCTGGCCAAGCAGGATTTAAATTTAAATCCCACAGCAAACCTGCAGTGAGCCAATTTCTTTACCCTTTTATCTCATTGAGTTCTTCAAAGCTACAGACTAATTTACTAGCATGAAAACTGGAGTGGTACAAAGTCCACAGGCAGATCACAGAACATTAGAATTCTCCACCCAAACCCCTTTCACAAGAGATTTGGGAATTACCTTAAAGACTGAAATGCCCAGATGTCTGATTGCAGACTTTTGTTCTCTCAGTGGTTCTCAAAATAGGGGTGCCTAAGGTTTTTCTATATAGGATTGTTCAGAGAACTATATATACCATCCTTCAAGAGGGTTTGAAGGGATCTTTAAGAACAATTTTGACCATACAGGGTTTTTACTTTGCTACTAATATGACTCCACTGTACTTCCTGTGTGATATGCTTATTTTTTGTTTGATTGTAACGAGTATCTACCTTCCAGCTCAGTCCTGCTCTGCACTTTCTGCTACTCAGGGTAGTTAGTTACACTGACTGAGCCAAACATTCGTGCTTCTGCCAAAAGCTGCCACCAAACTCACCTCACTGATATCCTTATTCCAATAAACCCAGCACCTACTTCATCTTTGCCCAGGCTTTTCCTCCGCTGGTGACATCCTTCCTACTACAAAAAGCCTTGGTAAACTATTTCTGTGATGAAATTCTTCCTTAACACCTGCTGGAAAGCTGCCAACGTTTTAACTAACATTTCATTAAGACAATTAGAATTGTCTTCCCACCAGACACTGCTCTTTCCAAAGAGCAGTGACTCCACCTATTTCTTTACCAGGTAGTTCTGAAGTCCTAAATTCTAGAGTACTCTCTGTGGCCACCTCATCAACTGAAGAGACTTACTTATAGGTGGAAATCATGAAGTCCCACAACCTGAAGACTGGGTTAGGTTGTATGTACATGTGTGACTCTGAGAGATGCCTACAAAAATCCTTATATCTACATGTATAATCTTTAAAAAAAAAAAACACAAATGGCAGTATACCATACACTAACCTTGCAGAGTGCTCTGTATGTTATTTATGGATGTGCCATACTTACTGAGCATTTCTCTACTTTTGTGACCATATTTAAAATAAATTCCTTGACGTAAAAATGCTGAGTCAAAATGTGTATGTGTATTATCACTCTGCCTTCCAAAGGGGAGGCACACCCCATACCAACAGTGTATGAGTGTTTATTTCCACCAGTTTGATGTATAATCAAGCTGTTTTATCTCCGCCAATTTGATAGGTGAAAGAAAGTCTGGTGTAGTTCAACTTTGCTTCTCTGCAATGTGTGAGTAAAATATTTTGTAAGGGAAGCAGCTGAGAGGACTAGGGTTAACTGTTCCAAGGCAGCCCTTCTTAAGTACTCAATACATCACAGATTTTCCTAAAAATAAAAACCACAGACACACCTAGGTGCACTTACAATATTGTTTTAAGAGTTTATTATAAACTAGTTTCACAGGCCACAAGGAAATAAAAGGACTATGTACAGCCTTACAGGAAACAGGCAGGGAGCTGAGGAGGGCCAAGATGAGTCTAGGGCCTTGGTGGGCGCATTCCCGGGGGAGGGGGCCCTGTAAGGGAAACCAGACAATCCGGTGAGACTCCGCCAACAACAGCATAACAAACAAACAGGTCTGTGGTAACGTGGCCCTGGGGAATCGGGCCCACGCCTCTGTGGAGCTACTTCCATAACTCTGTGGCCAAGGGTCAAAGAAGGCCTGAAGTAAGAGCAAGAAGTTTAGTCAGTGCCTGATCTGGAAATCCAATCCCCAGCCCTGCCCCAGCCTCCCACAACCCTGCAGTTACCAAGTGATCAGAGGGATATACCTGGAGTCTATGCTAACTGGAGACTTATCTGGGGCTAATGGGTTCCTACGCTTATAAACCCCAAGAATGGGAAACCTGAACTAGACATGGGGGGCACCAAGTTTGGCCATGGGTTATCTTGGAGGCCACAATAGCTTGGTGGAAAGAATACTAGGCTGGGAGTCAGGCAATGAGCTCCCCCGGGTCTGTTTCCTCATCAACAAAATGGAGGGGCTAATCTATGTCAACATTTCTCAAACATTACATAAGAAATAGTAAAGCAAATAAACACAAACATATACCCAGAGCCCACCCTTAATCACTATATACTATCAAACCTAAGGGCATGAGGCAATTTTCTGACTTTTCTTGGGGACCCTCAGAATGCACTAGTCCAGTACCCTGAGGACACTGCACAGGATATTGGAATGCACTCTAGGTGCAGGGCTGCTCTAACTGTTCTAAGAGGGGAAGTAACACCAATTTACGACATGCTTATTCTCTTTCCTTTCTGGACAAAGCTGTTCTCGAAGGGGTTATATCTCCCTAGGCTTAAGGGCTAGAAGTCGGGAGGATACGGTTGAAATCCAATCTTTCCCCCCATTTCCCATCCCAACAAGGCTCTAGAGAAGAAAGCAAAGGTCACCGCTGCAGGCACTTACCCCGCATCCCTGGGGGAGGGGGCCGCATCCCCGGAGGGGGCATGCCCATTGGAGTGCCTCGTCCAGGGGGGATCCCCATTGGGGGGCCCATGGGAGGCCTCATTCCAGGAGGTGGGCCCATCATGCCTACAAGAGAAAAGCCCCAAGAAAGCAGGTCAGCCTCCGTTTTCTCAAGGTAGCAGGAAACATACAAAAGCTGTACAACAAGTTGGGAGAAAAGACGGACCATCCCACCTTCCCAGCCAACTGGGACTTAAGCCAGAGAGCTGAGGCTCCCAATGGCTCCTGTCCAGCTAATTCCACAGTCAGCCAGCCCAGCTGGATCTCAGAGTAATCCTGCTTAATTACACGAACTCATCATCAGTTTCAGTCAAGGTTACATCTCATCATGAATCCAGCTAAGACAACTTATATCAATTAGCACTGATCTCCTTATGGGCTCCTCACCTGGAGGGGGTGCTCCTCGGCCCATAGGTGGGGGAGGACCCCCACGACCAGGTGGGTACTGGGTTGGAGCCCCTGCAATACTGGCTGTGGCAGCAGCTGCAGCAGCTGCAACAGTGCCTCTTCCTTGTGGGGTCATCACCTAAAAGGATATAGGAGGGGAGAGGGTTAGGTAGAATGGCATAGCACAATGAGCCTATCCTTCCCCAATGTGGTTTTTTTTTTTTTTAAAAAAAAAAAAAAAAGGCAATTACCACCTCCCAAGTTATACAGCTTCAAATTTCCTATCCAAAACCATCTGCAAGGAAAATCAAGCTTATATGCCCAATTCCCATGTTCTAGGCCTGAGTTAAGGATGCCCAGTTCAACTTAGAGACGGCACTTGCATTTTCAAATATGATTCACCAGAGGTTGCAAGAGTGTATTTCAGATGTTACTATGGAAACATTTTGCTTGAATACCACTGGCTAAAGCACCTCTTTAATAGCATCAATATATTCTACAATGCCCAAGTTCCCCTCTTTGTTTGATCCTAGGGCCACAAACAAAGCACAGAGAGGCAATAGTAGCCTAACAATCACAGATTGGTCATTCTGGGCTCCCTTTATCCTCTATTTTAGCCACCAGAAGCTGGCGCCCTTCCCCCAACTCCTCACCTGTTGGGATGGCCCACCAACCCCACGGACTGGGCCTGCAAGTCCTGCAGGAGCCTGGGGCATGGGAACACCAGCTGGAATACCTCTGCCAGCTGCCCTGCCAATCCCTGGGCCTCCAGCAGCTCCAGCAAGTGGCACTCGGGCAATGCCGGTCTGAAAAATAAAGAAACAGGCTAAGATGCTCAGTGGCCTAAAGAACAGAAGTATACTTTGGAAATATCATTGCCAAGGGAGCCCCTCAGATTTACAGACATCAAAACAGCACACAGCGGTGGGTAACATTTATGAACTAACACTATTCCTCCTCTATTCAAAATTATGTGCCTAGCTATCATCCGAGAAGCAGGGCAGAAGTACCTGAGAGTTAGTCTAGAGAAACGTGCCACAACTCAGCCATCTATATGGACTCCTGTGAAAATTAAACCTACAACAAAGGGTCAGGGCTCCATTCAGAAAGGTGAGGTGGATTAAGAACACTTTGTCTGGCATCAGAGACCTAAGATCCAGTTTCATCTCTGATTCTCACTTGCTGGGTGCCATGGGCAAGTAATACCAAGACTGTGGCATTCAGTTTCTTTATCCACAAATGATAACGTTATGGTAAAACTTGTCATGGTCATGAAGGTTTACACTGGGCTCTAAGAGTAGCAACTCGACTGCAAATAGGTACCAAGAGTTTTATGTGTATACACGTGGAACCAAAAAACGTCTCTTACAGACATTGCTAATTGGAAAAAACTGCAGTGTGAGAATCATAAAGGAAATGGCTAGGATAAACTGCCGTGTACTCAGTTGACAGAAAATCTTTAAGTCATTAACATGATCTTTAAAAATTATACAGCAAATGGAAAAATGTTTAAAATGTTAAGTGAAAAAGGAGAACAAAATATTATACATTTTATATTTGTTAAATACATTAAACAGCCATATATATGTGGATAAAAATTAAAAGTTACAATAAGATAATTATTCTTTTGATTAGAAATGTTTAAAAATGAGTAAGGGAAAACAAATTCAGCTAGATTCTCTAGAGGCTGATCTATTTCTAAATGTAGCATGGTTTAAGAAATCTAGATTTCCTAGAATCAAATTCCAGCTTTACCCCTTACTAGCTGTGAAACCATAGGCAATCTACTAAGCCAGTTTGTTTCAACTATAAAATGGGAATAATTTATCTCAAAGACTATTATAAAGATTAAATAAAATGTTGAAGAGCTTGGCAATGCCCTGCACACAGATGTGCAATAAATATTAGCTATTATTCTATAAGTGTACAAAACAAAATATATATGAATTCTATTTTGATTGAAGTTTGACTTAAGGTCCAGTTAGACTTTGCCATCACCTAAGAACTGACCCAAATGGCCTTAGGCACCTCCTCTGCTGACTCACCATGTATGTCAACTGAGGAAGCAGGACGGTAGAAAGGGGGCTTTAAAGTTAGAAATATATGAATTCTAATTTCCTATCACCACTCTTACTTGCAAGGTAAGCTCTTAGATCCCATTTCTTATCTGTAAAAAAGGGGGCAAAACCCTCACTCCAGAGGGTGTCTGTGAGGACTGTGAAGACATGCGGATCACAGCACAGAGCCTGGCTCATGACAGGTCCTTCTGCAGGGCTTCCTGGCCTTTTCTCGGCACCCCACACTGACTTACATCTTTGGGAGGAGGCCCCTCTACCGTCATTGAGACCAGGTTCTCCCCTCGCAGTAGCACCAGGCCAAGGACACGCTTCTCTTCCCTTTCTGCTTGTTTTGAGTTCTTTGGCCTAAAGACAGGTTTCGAAGAAACAAACAACAAAAAATTAGAGAGAGGGTTAAGTTCAGGTTCACCTGCCTAGGGGCCCCCAAGATTTGCTTTACACTGTACCTCCTAACAAATGGCACATAAGCTTTCCCACGCAACAGCCAGTTTCCTACCATGCCAAAGGACGCACACACCAAGAGATAGGACAAGAGTCAGGAAAGCTCAGCCCTGGCTCAAATGTTATCCTATAGCAACTGGGAAGGTCTCTCTCTCCCTCAGTGAAGTCCTCTTTGCTATTAACCCATTTCCTCCCTTCAGCTTAAGGCCTCGCCAACATCAGGGGGGCAGCCTAAACAATTCCCCCAGTCAACTGAATCCCACCCACCCACTTCAATGAGGTATCCTTTTAGTACCAATGCAACCCCACAGGCCTATAATTCTGTACCTCACCTCACGTCACAATAGAAACCATAAAGGAAAAGGCAAGAGTTCATTAGATAAAAATTATAAATCTGTTCCTCAAAAGCACAAGCAAAAACAGCAATTTCTGAACAACAACCAGAAAAGGATGAACAGAATATAAATGTAAACTGGGATAAAAACTGCAACAGGATAGGCAAAAAAAGAACAAAACAAAACAAAACAAACACCCAATAACCTAAAAATAAAAGGAAGCCAAAACACCCTGATTATAGAATGATTATAAATTAAATTAATGATGGTTTTCTCTGGGTGGGCAATTTTTCCTTTTCCTTTTTGGCTTATCCATATTTTTTTATTTTTTATAGCAAGCATGTCATGCTATTTCTCTGAGGGGGAAATGTAAATCTTTTTCTCCTACACTTTTCTGTATTTTTAAAAAATATTTTCTAATAAACTTTTATTATTAGAATAAAATTAATTTACTTAAAAAAACAGAAAGGAACCATTTGGATAGCTCTACACTAATCTGCTGGCCCCAACGGTGTCTGGAACAGCAAGAGTCCCTACCAGTTTTTGTCCTGCACTTCTTGGCCTCATGTCCCAAAAGAAAATAACAGCTCCAAAGGGAATTCACAGGCAGGTGACAACATAATCTGGACACTGCACACAACAGGAGAGCTGGGAAATCAGGGAAGTCACATCATCTCAGGGCCCCTAGATGCCTTGCATGTAAAATAGGATGGAAAGCTAGATCAAATCCTTTCATGGGCCTGAAGCTTAAGATAAGTGAGTCTTAAAGCAAGGGAGTCATCCAGTAAGTGATGAAATTGTAGGGAAAACATCTCCACCTGTTGCTAAAATGTCAACAATAATCACTGGTCCCAAACCCACATGGGAAGCTGAGCACTTACCCTGAAGAGGGTCAGAGGCTTCTTAAAGCAGTTTCAGACCAGGCTGCATTGGGAGAGCCCTTTAGGCTACAGCTTTACAAATAGGCAATGAGGCCAGAAAATCAAGCTCTCCCCCCTTACACACCTGTAGGGAGAACATGAGAGCCCTTTACCCCAGTACCCAGGGGCACAAAAGTCAGAGAAACAAAAAGCCTAGCAGCCCTCCTCACAACTTATACTTTGCTAAAACCAAACCTCAAGGATTGCTGGGCACTAAAGGAGATTTCTTAGTGTTCAATGTCCCCATTTAGTCTGCCCTCTACAACGGGAGAGCAGGAAGAGAGGAACCGGCAAGTTACATCACCGCCTGTCACTTGGCCCGCCCACCCAATGCCCTCCCCCTCAACCTTCCCCCCCCAAAGCCCTCTCCTTACTTGATCTTCCTGAACTCATCACAATCACAGAGGATCAAGTTCATATGCTTGTCAAAAGCCTTAAAGGTGCCAATGAAGATGCGGCCATCTTGTAGGATGCATCTCATCCTGTAGTCAATGTGCTGCAGCATCTTGCTGCTCTTGCCCACAGTCTGCAAAGAGAAATCAGCAGGGATGAGACTCAAGCTCTTTTCCACCCACTCAACCCTGATCCTTCCTACACTTGGGCCAGGCCTTCTTTTCCATGCACCAATTTTTTCCAATAGTATCAGATCTGCCTGCCACCCATAGCCCCTTCCCTCAACTCTCCCATGTTACCCTGTTTTGAGCCCTGACCTCCGCCCACTGCTCTGCTATTCTCCCCTCCCTTAAAATCAGTCTTTCTCATATTGCAATGGACTTTGCCTATGTTGTGTCATAATTTCAGAGGTGAAAGTGTAGGGTGTCCCCAAACCAATCAAATCCACTCATATTGGAGATTAACCATCTGCCACTGAGCAGATTTTAGGTGTGACTTCAAATGCTATGAACACCCACATTCCATCAAAAAGACAGGGTAAAGGAAGAGCTGGAACACGATTGGCACTAAGAAGGCTGAAATCCAATCAACAAGAAGCTTGTTATCAGTCAGGAGTTGATCAGCTTGGAGGTGAGGAGCATGAAATCGCCAAATCAAGAATTTGTTAGTGTGTTCCCTAGACTGCCTTTGAGAGAAAGAAATTTTCTGGTGGCCAGGGTGCTAATCTATTTGAGCACATAATAGCCTTCAAGAATATATAACTTGCTACATTTATTTCTAAATTAACCCAACAAATTTCTGCTTTATAATCTGGCTTCCAACGTAGCTTTGCTAAAATAGAACCACTACACTGACACCTCAGAATGAACTGTCAGGTGCCCTTGGCAGTTACATTTCTCTCTAGAAACAAATGAACTGGCATTTAATCTATGTATCACTCTCCCATCAGTCTGACTGATGTGGGCAAGTCTGAAGTCATCCAATTTATTGAGTGTCTTCTGTGTACTGGGCACTGTACTTGCTGTTCATCTCTGAGCTCAGACGAGGACAAGGTCCTTAATAAACCTGGACTCCACCAAGGCACCACTTGCCATCCTGAAGACCCCTGGTTATGCAGTTCATGGTCTTAGATAACTATTCCAATTGGTTCTAACCACAAGGATCTGAACCTTGATGGCAACATCCACCTGCCTTGTAATAGCTCTTAATGGGTATTCACTGTGCAACAGATGCTGTGGTAAGCACTGTATATCTATTGTCTTATTTGATCCTCAAATTGGCCCCATTATTGTTTCTATTTGACACATGAAGCCAGAGGTTAGGAAAGGTTAAGTAACTTGCCTTGTCTCACACCGGGACGCTGCCTTGGCACCCAGTCAGCCTGAATCCAGTGATTTAGCCAATTCTCCAAACAGTATCCTATCAGGTTTCCCTGCTTCCAGTCTCACCCAATACAAAACAGCCAAAGTAATCTTTCTAAACACAAGTTCTGGGTATTTTGCCAGTTAAAATCCTTCAATAGCATGCCCCATCACCAACAAGATAAAGTAGCACACAAAGCCTTTAATAACCAGGCTCCTATGGAGTCCTGCAGTCTCATCTTCTACCTCTCCCTCCCTTTTCCCCTCCAGTAACTTTCAACCGTGGTACCCCACATGCCTCTGCTCTTGCAATTCTCTGAGTCTATAATATTCCCTCCCATCATTTGCTGAAAAAATTCCCGACAAACCTTTTAGGACTCTGCTCAGGAATCATGCATTCCAGGAAGCATTCTTACCCTTCTTACCAAGCTCCCCCCGGCCTCAACCCGCGCCATAACGCTGAGTTACATAGCATTATGATTATTTTCCGAGTCCACAAGGAGAAGTGAACTCAGGAATGGAAAGAAACATTTCAATCTGTAGCCCCAGAACCTGAGAAGTCAGACAAATTCAATACATATATGCTGAACAAATGAGTTGAACTCCTCCTCCAAACAATCTCATTCACCCTTCCGTTCCCTCCTCCCCATCCACTACTCTCGGACCACAAACCTCCCCCAGAACCCCCACATCCCTCGGCAACTCCGTCTTGGCCCCTCACCCTCTTTCACAAGCCTGAGCATTTTCCGAAGTCCCACCCACCCCCCCGGCCTTCCTTCGGCTCCTGGTGCCTGCGCCGAAACCCGAGACACACATTTATGCAGCAAGTTTACTTAGTGCCTACCGAGTCCCAGGCACTGTCGCTATAGCGGTTTCGGGAGGCGCGGTTGCACCCTCGCCCCTCGCCCCACTCTCCTTTCCCGGGTTCCAGCTTCCCCCTCCCCACCACGACGAACGGTCCGCTCCAGGCCTCCCCTACCCGGTCCCAGCGACCGCGGTTCGGGCCTTCACTGCCATTAGCGGCTTCAACCCCAGCTTCCTCCCCCGGAGCAACCGCGGCCCTCACTCCTAAACAGACTCGGAGACTCGCGCCGCCTGCCCGCGCCCCCTCACCATGGTGGCGGTTCCAGATGGCTCCGATTCCCGCCGGATTAGTCTCGACAGAGGCCTACACTCCCGCCAGCGACCCGATTCCCGCCGCCACTACCGGAAATGCGGCCGTCAGAAAACTGCTGTCGGGTAGAAAGCTACTTCCGGTCCCGCGCCGGGCGGTTGAGTTCCGGCTAAGGCGGTGCGCTTGTGGGCTCCCTGTGGAGGCGGGGTTTCAAGTTTTGGACTTCTCTGATAGCTTCCGACGCGTTCCTTGTGTACGTTCGTATAAGACCTGCCTTCTCCATCTCTCTACATAATTGACTCTCCCCGCCTCTCCCCACCTCCAAACACACTTTGCTATTCCGTGAACTTGCTTGACGTTCTCCTGCCTTTGCATCTGCCGTTGCCTCTGGCCGAGATGCTCGTCCCCAGACCTGGACAATAGCGCATGCCCAAACACCCTTCAAGCCTTAAGCTCAACATTTTGTCAGTAAGGACTTCGCTGTCCATCCTGTTTAAAAATGCAAACTTTCCACCCACCCATCCCAGATTCATTTTTTTCCTTAGCATTTATTGCCATCTAACATCTATATATTTTTATTACTTGGTATACTCTCCCCCACTAGAATGTAAGCTCCATGAGGGTAGGGGTTTTTCTTTGTGTATTGTTCCCTGTTGCAGTGCCTAGAACACTCCTTAGCACAAAATCAGGTCTCAATAAACGTGTGTTGAAGGAATGAATGACTGAGGACTTTGAAATGTATTCCTCTAACCCTCGTCTCTTCATTGGGTACTGAGGATTCCCAGATCTAAGATACCCTTGGAATTACTGGTAAACCACTGCCCCTTCTTGGTCTTGTATATCCAGCCTCTTGTTCGACATGTATGTCTAATATGTATTTTGTCTAATATGTATATCAAGTTTAACATTTTGAAAGCTGAATTCTTAATTCTATCCTCTCTTCTTTCACCACCAGTGTTTCCCATCTCACAAGGGGCAACATCACCATTCACACAGTTGCTCACGTTAAAAAAACAAAAAACCAAAATGACAAACTTGGAAGCATCTTTGGTCCCTCTCCTTCTTTCCCATCTCATAATCAATCCATCAGCAAATCCTGTGAAAACATGTCTTCAAAATGTTTTGCATCTGGCTGTTCTCACCCACTCCACCACTACCACTGCAGTCCTAGCCATTATCATCTCTCTCAGATCATTGAATCAGCCCCTTACTGGTCTCTCTGCTCTCACACTTGCTTTCGCGGCAGCTTCGGGGATCCTTCTATGGTGTACTGGGATTATATTAGATGATGTCATTGCCCTGCTCTCCACTTCTCAATGACTTGCCAGTACTCGTGGAATAAAATCCTGCCCTGTGTGCTCTGAGTGCTGCCTCTCTCTCCACCCTCATCTCCTTCCACTCTCCCCTCATTCATCATGCTCCAGCCACACTGGTCTCCTTGCTGTTCCTAAAACCCAGTGAAGAAAGCTTCCACCTCAGGGCTTTTGCCCTCCCCCTCCCCACTCAGATACTCATATTGCTGGTTCCTCACTTCATTCAGGTCTCTGCTCACACCTCCTTGAGAGGCTTTCCCTACCTTTTCCCTTACCCTGCTTTTTTTTTTCCTTATATCACTTACATTCTCATGTTACTTTACATACTTATTTATTTGGTTTATGGCCTGTCTTTCTCACTAGAACATAAGCTCCCTGAGAACAGAGACTTTATATCTCAGTAACATTGCCTGGCCTTGGTAGATGCTAAGTAAATATTTTTGAATGCATGCATGGATGATGCGTTAGAAGGCAGGGTAATTTGGGGGCAAGAGAATAGCTAAAGAGCCAGAAGGTTCTAGATTCCAGATCTGACTCTGCCACCTACTGGCTGTGAAACCTTGTTGCCTATTGCTGAATAGCAACCCCTCCTCTCCCCCCTTCCCAAACTAGTGGCTTAAAACAAAATTATTTCTTATGATTCTGTGAGTTGAATGGATAAGTCTTCTGTTTGGTTTCACCTGGGGACACTCATGTGGCTATTTGGCAGACTGACTGGGGCTGGATAACCCTAGTTGCCTCAGCCTCGTCTGCTGGTTGGTGCTATCAGCTGAGCTTCTCTCTCCAGGTGGCCTCTTGCTCTCCAGCAGTGGGCCAGGCCAGGCTTCCTCACTTGATGGTCTCAGCAACAGGCAACAAGGTTTCACAGGGCAGCAAGAGAGCAAGAGCAGAAGCCTGCAAGGCCTCATGAGGCCTAGCCTCAGAAATTGTACAGCATCTGCCACATCTATTGGTAAAGCAGATTCCAAAGCCAGACCAGTTACAATGGAAAAATACTCCAGTTTTTGATGAGAAGAGCAGCAGAGAGCATCTGGGATGGGAGGAAATGGTACTGCCATCTTTGCAAGCCAAAAAGAAATTTAAAATAACTCTAAAACCTTGCACACTCACACTGTAATGTAAGATGTGGGATTTGAGTTGAGATTCGCATGACTCCAGGTTATTCTGGCTGGCCTGCTTGAAGGTTTGACAGTAATTCCCAAGGGGTAGAGGGGAGATACAGACAGGTCTTAGGTGGGCATATTCAAGCTATGGAGTGGGTCTAGTATTTGGTTTTAAAAGGCACATGATGTATCTCTTTGAGTGGTAGAAAAATAGCTGACAGTTTCAGCTAACCTTAGATCTGGGAATTCTCAGAACCCAAAGCTGGTGTGAATTTATGTATCAACTTCCTTGTGGGAAAAACAAAGAGACTGAGAAACAATGTGAATAAAAACAATGTGATATAACATGAATTTATATCTATTGGCTCATTTTGAATTTCATTTTCAAAGCAATCATATGAACTGGTATGATATTAAAAATGTGTGATCACCACATGGCAGGATTACCAATCAGTGAGATGCTGGTTAGAAACTGCCAGGCTGGCTGCCTTTAGGCATGCTGGCGAATATCTCCTTTGCTTGTGAACTAGAGAAGAGGAGTTTTAGTCTCCTACTTTTGCTGCTATGGTATCTGAAATTATTGGGCTTACGAGACTGTTCCCAATATCATTTAGCTAATTAAGAAGCATGTTAATGAAGCCACACCTTGTGACATCGTGTCAGGCACCTCTTTTCAATCTGTGATACTTTTGCATATGTTGAAATTAAAATTTCTCTTAACTGGTAAGCCATGCTGTTAATTCAAGTTTCTAACCCTGGAGCTGGTAATTATTTCCGTTTTATTAACATTCTTCTCTGAATAATCACTCGATATTATTATATCATATCTAAAGTTTCTAACACATAGTAGGCAACTCCAACTCTTAATTATCTTAGGCTCAAGTAGATAAATTCACAACCACGAAAGGCTACATTTGGTACCAGCTTCAGTTAGAAATCTCCAGGTACTGGGGACACAGCGTCAGGCTGCGTCTTCAGTGGGAGTCCTCGCAGCAGTCCAGAGGTTAGTCTCCACAACCCCCACCCTGCCTTGTGACAGCTCAGATGCGAGGGAAGAAGCCCTATGGATGGAGGTGGGAGCCACCCTGGCTTAGAAGCCTCCTGTAGTCAACGGCTTGTAACAGCCCCAGGACCAGGTCCTTTCCAGGTCCCAGCTGGCTAGTGCTGGTTACCACGTACTCCATGCTCCTGGAAACCCAAAGCGATGGCTTCCTGCCAGGCAGGTACAGTTCCTCCACAGTCCTCTGTCCAGATGCAGTTTGCCAGTCATCTTTACAATAAGCAAGGTTACCTGTCAACCCAACTGACTTGCCACCTTTTTCAGGTTTCCAGGGAGGTAGAGCTAGGAGAAGGAGGACTTTTTTTTTAATCTTTTACTGATATATGCAATAAAAATAAAAATGATCAAAGGAAGTTCTTCCTGAAGAGATATTTTCCTCTGACAGAGCGAGAACAATATCCAAAAAATGTATATACAGTGTGGTAGACAATGCTGGTTGCCTACTTTGTTTTCCTTCTTCCCTGCTTCCTTATTAATGGAATCCCAATTTTGTTTGGGGCTACCATGTGGCCAGGTTAACAATAATTGCTTCTTCAGACTCTTTTGCAGCTGGGGTTAGCCATGAGACAGTTATAGTCAGTGAGATGAAGGCAGAAGTCCCAGGGCTGAGGAATCTCTTTACTCCACACACACAGAAAATGCAAAGTCCCCTCTTTCTGCTTCAGGTATGAGAGTGATGCCCGGAAGAAGGGTAGGTAGCCATCTTGTCATGATGAGGGTGAAAGCCGTGTGCTAAGGATGGCTGAGTGGGTCAAGACAGGATAATTGGGACCTTAATAACATCCTGGCTTAGATTTGTTTAATCCACTATTTGTTGATTTTTTTCTGATACTTGTACTCAAACATAACCCTTATAACTAGTATCATTCTAGTTATTTCTGTACCCCCATAAGAAAAAACCTTTACATACATAATGTATGTAAATGCACAAGAAAATATAACAATGGTTACTGTTAAATGATAATAATGTTTACCTACCAGTGGCAGTATATTTGGAGTGGTTTACTCTATGCCTTTGCATTATTTAAATTTTTTTCCAATGCAAATGCATTCATGTAATAGGTGTGTAATTTTTAAAAGTTAACTGAGAACTAAATTAAGATCACTGAAATATTATTAAAAGGCCTCCAAGTGTGAAACAAGGATCGGGCAGGTGAAAAGACCAATACGCCAGGATACACGTCCTGATGGAAAGAGACTTACTAAATAAAATGACTTAGGTGAAGTTTCTTGGAAAACAGACTCAGAAACAGAGATACATGTGCAGAAGTTTTATTGGGCAATGCCGTTTGGATAACATCTGTGAGAAAGAGGGCGGCAGGATTAGAGAGCACAGGAAGTTGAACTGCGTTGCAAATGCTAACCGAGGCTTCAGCCAGTCCCCAGAGGGTGCTCTGGTGCTAGCATGGCCCTTCAAAGCTGTCCTGAGTTGAGGCAGTGGGCTACGCCACGTTCCCCACACAAGTCCAGTCACTGGGTTTGGGCTGCTACAGAAGGGGCTCCCTTGGGCCAGGGCAATTCTTGGAGAGGACTCAGTAGCCAGCATTCCCAGCAGCTGGGAGAATAAGTGCTTCGGTCCTGAAGAGGGTTCTGAGTGGCACACCACAGCATCCACGATAAAAAATAACCCTGTGAGTTTATAAAGATACCAGTCATGAGAACTGGGTGTATGTAAAATTCTGGTCTGATTTGTGAGAAAGCAATAGTTAGTAGCCAGCCCAGATCCATCTCTACAAAAGCCTAGAATCAATATTTCCCTTTTTCTGTGAATGAGGGAAGGATCAGGGCAGACACCATCAACAGCTCTTTCTCCCAAATAGTTGATGGAACTTCCATATATATGAAAAAATACCTATTTGTGTTTAGAGGAAACTTTCTGTCTGGAGACCCCTGAATGGATCTCTCTACCTTCTTCCTTGTTCATTCTCCTTCATCCTCGACTGGCCTTCTTGCTGTTCTTCAACTACTCAACAACATTCCCACCTCAGAGCCTTTGCATTTGCTCTTCACTTTGCCTGGGACATTGACTTTAGGTCTCAACTCCAGTGTTATCTCAGAGGCCTTCCCTTGCTACTTGTTCTAGTTTACTAATGCTGCCAGGATGCAAAACACCAGAAATGGATTGGCTTTTATAAAGGGGGTTTATTTGTTTACACAGTTACAGTCCTAAGGCCATCAAGTGTCCAAGGTAACACATCAACAATCAGGTACCTTCATTGGAGGATGGCCAATGGTGTCCGGAAAACCTCTGTTACCTGGGAAGACACATGGCTGGTGTCTGCTCCAGAGTTCTGGTTTCAAAATGGCTTTCTCCCAGGACATTTCTGTCTAGGCTGCAGTTCCTCAAAAATGTCACTCTTAGTTGCTCTTGGGGCATTTTTCCTCTCTAATCTTCTCTGGAGCAAGAGTCTGCTTTCAACAGCTGTCCTCAAACTGTCTCTCATCTGCAGCTACTCTCTCAACTATTGTGCATTCTTCAAAGTGTCCCTCTTGGCTGTAGCAAGCTTGCTCCTTCTGTTTGAGCTTATATAGTGCTCCAGTAAACTAATAAAGGCCCATGCTGAATGGGCAGGGCCACACATCCATCGAAATTATCCAATGAAAGATTTCACCCACAGTTGAGTGATCACATCTCCACAGAAACATCCAATCAAGTCTCCAACCCGATCAACACCAATACGTTTCCTGCCCACACAGGACTGCATCAAAGATAATGGCGTTTTGGGGGACATAATACAACCAAACCAGCACACCACCTTATCCACAATTGCTCCCCCCACTGCTCCCTATTCTTTTTTTTTTTTTTTAAACAGCTTGAGAGGCTGTAGGCTGCTTGAGCTGGAATGGCCTCATCATGGTGGAAGAGGAGCTGGAGGTGCTGAGGAGGCAGAGGCTGGTGGACCTGAAGGCGAACACAGGGATCCTAGCAATGCAGCACAACAGAAAGCAAGCACAGGGAAGCAGAAATGAGAAACACCACCCTAGCCCAACTTCTGGATCAGTCAGTCTGGGCCAGGTTAAATAATTTAGCACTTTTACCAAAAAAAAACTAAAGCAATAGAGAATTGCCTTATACAGGTGGCAAGATATGGACAACTAAGTTATCAGAACAGGGTTTAATAGAAATCTTTGAAAGTAAGCCAACACACAGAAAAGAAAACAACAGTTTTATTCTATAGAAGAAAAGTAATGGACTATGATGAAGATGATGATGATTGAATTAAAAATGTTTAGAGACTGGAACTTAATGAAACAATTCTCGGACAGACAACACTTTGCTGAAGTTAAGATGTGATTAAATGTTTACTTTGTTTATTGTCTATATGCCTTAAAAAAAAAAAACTCATTTTGCAAAATTAAAAAAAAAGTTTTATGAAGGTGAAATTGGCATACAATAAACTGAACATGTTTAAAATTTTATATTGTGACATATTTATACACCTGTGAAACCATCACAACAATCAAGATAGTGAACATATCCATTACCCCCAAAAGGTCTCCCTGTGCCCCTTGGTAATCCCTCCTTCCCATTTCTCCCTAGGTCTCCCTCAAGCAACCACTCTGTCACTATAGATTAATGTGCATGTTCTAGTTTGCTAATGCTGCCAGAATGCAAAACACCAGAAATGGATTGGTTTTTTAAAAAAGGGGGCTTATTTGGTTACATAGTTACAGTCTTAAGGCCATAAAGTGTCCAAGGTAACACATCAACTATCAAGTACCTTCACTGGAGGGTGATCAATGATGTCCAGAAAACCTCTGTTAGCAGGGAAGGCACATGGCCAGCGTATGCTCCAAGTTCTGGTTTCAAAATGGCTTTCTTCCAGGACGTTCCTCTCTAGACTTCACCTCCTCAAAAATGTCACTCTTAGTTGCTCTTGGGGCATTTGTCCTCACCTAGCTTCTCCGGAGCAAAAGTCTGCTTTCAAAGGCCATCTCCAAAATGTCTCTGTAAGCTGAAGCTCCTCTCTCAGTTCCAGTGTGTTCTTCAAAGTGTCCCTCTAGGCTGTAGCCAGCTTGCTCCTTCTGTCTGAGCTTATGTAGTGCTCCAGTAATTTAATTCGGACCCACCCTGAATGGGAGGGGTCACATCTCCATGGAAATTATCCAAACAAAGGTCTTGTCCACAGTTGATTGAATCACATCTCCATGGAAATACCCAAAGGATTCCAAAATCTAATCTGTCTGCCCACACAAGATTGCATCAACGATAATGGGGCTTTAGGGGGCATAATACATCGAACTGGCACAGTGCGTTTTCTAGAGTTTTATGTAAATGGAATCCTTTCTATGAATGTGTTTTAATTTGTTAAACTGCTCAAAGCAGATACCATAAAATGGATTGACTTTTAACAGTGGGACTTTATTAGCTTACAAGCTTACAAATTCGAGGCAGAGAAAGATGTCCAAATCAAGGCAATGCTTTCTTCCCTAAGACTGGACTGGTTGCCAGCAATCCTTGGCTCCCCTGCCATATGGCAAGGCACATGGCGCCATCTACTGGTCGCTCCCTTCTCTTCCAGGTTTTGTTGCTTTCAGCTTCTTGCTTCCACAGTTCTCTCTCTTTCTCTCTCCCTCTCCCTCTCCCTCTCTCTCTCTCTCAAGGAATCCAGTAAGAGGATTAAGACCCACCCTGCGGCCATGCCTTAAATGAAGTAGCTTTAAGAATGTGGTTTTCTGGGGTACACAGTTCCAAACCACCACAGCATGTAACCTTTTTTGTCTACCCACATACTTGTTGAGATTCATCTACATGATTGTATCAATAGTTCATTCCTTTTTATTGCTGAATAGTATTTCACTGTATGCACATGCCACAATATATTTATCTATTCAACTGCTATTCCTTCTCTGGGAGTCTTGTTCTGTTCTTTTTGTTTTTTATATTTTTTTTGTTGTCTCTAGTGGCTTTTGCCTGGAAAGCAAACTCTGGGAGGAAGTTCACCCCAGAGAGATCTTTCCCAAGTCAGGATTTCCCAGCCAAAACAGGGTCAGGGATGCACAAAGGGGGCAGAGATGACTCCAAAGTGCCCTGGGGAGAGGATCGGGAAGTATGCCAAAAACCTCTCTGAAGACTCCCCAAAGCTAATAGAGTATTTTTTGATGCCCATCAAAGAAGGGAGTAATAAAGGGAAGTCACTGGTCCCCTCACCATGAAGTCAGATTTCCACTGAATTCTTAGTTAACTCTGGTGGGGAGTAAGGGTGGGCTTTCCCCTGGAGGTGAAATAACTGCACAAAAAGTGCAATCATTAAAATTGTACTGTGAGGCATGGCAAGATGGCAGCACAGAGAGGTGTGGAATTTTGTTAGTCCTCTAGAGCAACTAGTAAATAGCCCGGAACAACTAGTTTATAGCCTGGAACAACTGTTGGGGAACATCTGTGATTGGACATGCGTCATACACCATCCTGGAATGGGTGGAATGGCTGTGACTGCAGCACAGAATTGTAAGTAAAGCTCCCCAAACTGTGGAGCTGGCTCCCCTCCCCCACCAGCACTGTAGGCTTAGCTGAAACTCTTCCTTGTGGAAAAAAGAAGCTGGTTGCCTGGAGCGAGGACAAGTGTGCTGGTTTGTATATATTATGTCCCCCAGAAAAAGCCATATTCTTTAATGCAATCTTGTGGGGGCAGATGTATTAGTGTTGATTAGGTTGGAACCCTCTTGATTGAATGTTTCCATGGAAATGTGGCCCCGCTCATTCAGGGTGAGTCTTGATTTAATCACTGGAGTCCTAAAAAAAAACTCTCAAAAGGAAGGACCTCAGAGCAACTGAGAGTGACATTTTGGAGAGGAGCTGCAGCTAAAAGAGACATTTTGGAGAATGCCATTTTGAAACACAACCTTGGAGCAAAGGAAGATGTCAGCCACATGACTTCCCAGCTAACAGAAGTTTTCCAGATGCTATCAGCCATCCCTCAGTGAAGGACCCTATTGTTGATGCCTTACCTTGGACACTTTATGGTCTTAAGACTATAACTTTGTGTGCCAGTTTGGGTATATTATGTCCTCCAAAACTCCATGTTCTTTGATGTAATCTTGTGTGGGCAGACATACTAGTGTTGATTAGCTAGAAATTCTTTGGTTGTTTCCATGGAGATGTGACTCAATCAACTGTGAGTGAAACGTTTGGATAACTACCATGGAGGTCTTACCTGCCCACTCAGGGTGGGTGTTAATTGGATCACTGGGAGTTGTATAAAGGACTTCACAGACAGAGGACCTCAGAGCAACTGAGAGTGACATTTTGGAGGAGCTGCAGCTTACAGAGACATTTTGGAGAACACAACCCAGAAGCAAGCAGATGCCTAGAAAGGAATGTCATAGGAGAAAGCCATTTTGAAACCAGAACTCCAGAGCAGATGACAGTCACATGCCTTCTGAGCTAACAGAGGTTTTCCAGATGCCAATGGCCATCCTTCAGTGAAGGTACCCAAGTGTTGATGCCTTACCTTGGACACTTTATGGTCTTCAAACTGTAACTTTGTAACCAAATAAACCCCCTTTATAAAAGCCAATCCATCTCTAGTGTTTTGCAAATGGCAGCATTAGCAAACCGGAACAAGCAACTCAACCAAACTCTAATTGCGGTTTTAATTAACAAATTTGGACTACTGAATACAAACTACAAGCACAGATATCCCCAGAGCAAACAGGAAAGGAATTTCTGGCTCATCCCACAGAGAGGAGGCAGGGCTGATGGGAAAAAAAAAAAAAAAAAAACATAAATAAATAAAAACAGAGGCCTTTGGAGATGGCTGAGCTCAGAATACTGGAAAATGGCTGTGTCCCAAGAAAAGGGGCACAGAGAACCAGGTACAAAACACTGGTCAACCAGCAAAACTGGGGATTTGGGGACTGGTTCTGAAAAGGGCCTTTTGCTCTTTTTCATTTTTTTATCTTTCATTCTAAGCAGCTCATTAGAGAATGCTTCAGGCATTTTTAATTGTCAGCGATTACCCAGGCAAGAGGGGAGTTAACAGAGTCAGAGAGACAAAGGATGAATTCAAGTGTAGAAGATAACTCCCTGTGCCAGTTTGGATGTAATATGTCCCCCAAAATGCCATGTTCTTTGATGCAACTTGTGGGGGAAGATGTATTAGTGTTGATTACGTTGGAACTTTTTTATTGTTTCCATGGAAATGTGACTAGTAACACCTCTGATTAGGGGGTGACCTGTTGTTGGAATTATTTCCATGGAGGTGTGGCCATTCAGCTTGGGTCTTGATTTAATTACTGAAGCCCTACAAAAGTTCAGAAACAGAAGGACTTCAGAGAAGCTGCAGCTAAGACAGACGTTTTGAAGATGGCTGTTGGAAGCTGATGCTGACATTTTGGAGAACGCCATTTTGAAATGTAACCTGGGAGCAAGCAGACGCCAGCCACATGCCTTCCCAGGTAACAGAGGTTTGCCAGATACCAATGGACTTTCTCCAGTGAAGGTACCCTATTGTTGATGCTTTACCTTGGACACTTTATGGCCTTAAGACTGTAACTCTGTAACCAAATAAACCCCCTTTATAAAAGCCAATCCATTTTCTGGTATTTTGCAAACAGCAGCATTAGCAAACCAGAACACTCACTAAAGGGTGTATCTTCCCTAATAAAGGGGGGTGGAGCCAAGCTCAAGTGGATGCCCTCACTCAGAGAATTCAGACCCCAGGGTCTGAGAAGGGGGAGAACCAGAAACAACTTTGGCTTCTGACACCCAAGCACTGGCCAGGACAGGGTCAACTGAGAATTAACGGATATTGCATCTCTTTACATTTGTGGGGAGCTGCAGGCTGACAAGTGCCACCTGCTGGACAGGAAAGAAAAAGCACCAAGTCTAGAGGCCTCACAGGACAGTCTGAGAACTTGCTCCTCAAGGAAACTTGATACTGATTACATGTTCCTCCTGAGACCTGGCCCATATGGTATGGGGGAAAACCACTTGGGGTAATCAAGGAAACCAGATGCCTAGACAACAAAACATTATGAGTCACATTAGGAAAAAGCAAGATATGGCCCAGTCAAAGGAACAAGACATCGGAGGAACATAAGGAAGAACTCAAAAGTCTGAAAAAATTGGCAGAACTTATGGGAATGAAAGACACAATACAAGAGATGAAAAACACAATGGAGACATACAACAGCAGATTTGAAGGGACATAAGAAAAGATTCATGAACTGGAGGACAAAACATCTGAAATCCTACACATGAAAGAACAGATACGGAAAAGAATGGAAAAATATGAGCAGCATCTCAGGAAACTGAATGACAACAGGAAGCACATGAATTTATGTATCATAGGTGTCCCAGAAGGAGAAGGGAAAGGGGGCAGAAACAACAATGGAGGAAATAATCACTGAAAATTTCCCATATCTTATGAAAGTTATAAAATTACAGATCCAAGAAGCACAGCGTACCCCAAACAGAATAGATCCAAGTAGACCAAGACACTCACTAATCAGATTATCAAACGTCAAAGACAAAGAGAATTCTGAAAGCAGCAAGAGAAAAGTAATCCATCACATACAAGGCAAGCTCAATAAGACAATGTGCAGATTTCTCAGTAGAAACCAAGGAGGCAAGAAGGCAGTGGTATGATATATTTAAGATACTGAAAGAGAAAAACTGCCAACCAAGAATTCTGTATCAGGCAAAATTGTCCTTCAAAAATGAGGGAGAGGAGGAGAAACTAAGATGGCGGCTAGGTGAGACAGGGCAAAAAAACACCTCCGTGAAAAACACTAGATAAAAACCAGAAAGTGACCCAGAATACCAGTTACAGCGATGAGCCAGCTGGATGAGTTCTGCTAGTTCCACAGGGGCCATATAGTTGGTGAAACTGGGAATCTGCATTCTGAAACAAGTGAGTAAGCTGGCTGGAAGACCTGCAGCCATGCGGTGTTGTGGGGAAGTCAGGGCTTGGCATTTGGAGACTGACTGGCTCTTTTTAAAAAAAAAAAAAAACAGGGAAAAACCCAGGAGCAGCTGCAGTTGCGGGAGTGGGAACCACACAGTAAAAGACAGAAAGAGGGGGCTGGGCCGGCCTCTCAGTGTCTGGCCTGGAGGATAGTCTGCTGCAGATACCCTCGGGGCCGGGGAATGGAGGGGAGAGCCGGAAGCTGAAAGAAACCCCACGACTCGCAGCTGGCTCCCCAGAGGCCTGGATGAACTCCTGCCCGGGGCCGTGCCCACAGCCCAGAGCCCCACCAGTTGTCCCGGAGCTGGGAAGGAGGAACTGTGTGAGGGGGGGTGTTGAGACACCCCATTCGGCCATCTTTGCTACAGGTTGAGAGCACCGCTGCACAGCCCAGCGGCCCAGGGCTTCCCTTGAGGGACGGCGCGCACTGGTGACGTAGCACGGCATTCCCTCAGCTGAGCTCCTGGAGGATCAAGGCTGAGAGGGGGGACCCACTCGGAGAACCCAGGGACGCTACGCCAAGTTCGGTGGTTTGTGGGACAGCAAGAGAAAGGGTCTGGGGCTGAACTGAAATGAAGGCTTAGACTCTTGCGGTGGCCTTGAATCTCTGGGAACCTGGGGGATTTGAATATTAAAGCTGCCTTTCCTTCCCTGGCCACCCGTACACATGCCCCACATTCAGGGCGGACAGCTCCAGCAACACACCCAAACTGAGTTCTCCAACTGAACCCCACAAGAATCATTTCCCCACACACTGCGGGAACAAGGTTGAGAACTGACTTGAGGGGTATAGGTGATTCGCAGACGCCATCTGCTGGTTAGTTAGAGAAAGTGTACATCACCAAACTGTGTTTCTGAAAAATTAGATTGATATCCTTTTGTTTTTACAACTTGAAAGAACCCTATCAAGCAAAACAAATGCCAAGAGGCCAAAAACAACAGAAAATCTTAATGCATATGATAAAACCAGACGATATGGAGAATC
This sequence comes from Choloepus didactylus, assembly GCF_015220235.1. Classification (NCBI taxonomy): domain Eukaryota; kingdom Metazoa; phylum Chordata; class Mammalia; order Pilosa; family Megalonychidae; genus Choloepus; species Choloepus didactylus. The sequence goes on along the minus strand of NC_051325.1, from coordinate 32,669,401 downwards.
CAACTCCAAACACACAAATCAAGATATCGGAAGAGACTCAGTACTTGGCAGAATTAATCAAAGAACTACAACTGAGGAAAGAAAACATGGCAAAGGATTTAAAGGACATCAAGAAGACCATGGCCCAGGACATAAGCGACATAAAGAAAACCCTTAAAGAGCATAAAGAAGACATTGCAAGAGTAAATAAAAAAAAAACAGAAGATCTTATGGAAGTAAAAGAAACTGTTGGCCAAATTAAAAAGACTCTGGATATTCACAATACAAGATTAGAGGAAGTGGAACAACGTCTCAGTGTCCTAGAAGTCCACAGAACAGAAAATGAAAGAACAAAAGAAAGAATGGAGAAAAAAATCAAAAAAATCGAAATGGATCTCAGGGATACGACAGATAAAATAAAACGTCCAAACTTAAGACTCATTGGTGTCCCAGAAGGGGAAGAGAAGGGTAAAGGTCTAGAAAGAGTATTCAAAGAAATTGTTGGGGAAAACTTCCCCAACCTTCTACACAATATAAATATACAAAGCATAAATGCCCAGCAAACTCCAAATAGAATAAATCCAAATAAACCCACTCCAACACATATTCTGATCAGACTGTCAAATACTGAAGAGAAGGAGCAAGTTCTGAAAGCAGCAAGAGAAAAGCAATTCACCACATACAAAGGAAACAACATAAGACTAAGTTGTGACTACTCAGCAGCCACCATGGAGCCAAGAAGGCAGTGGTATGACATATTTAAAATTCTGAGAGGGAAAAATTTCCAACCAAGAATACTTTATCCAGCAAAACTCTCCTTCAAATTTGAGGGAGAGCTTAAATTTTTCACAAACAAACAAATGCTGAGATACTTTGCCAATAAAAGACCCGCCCTACTTCAGATTCTAAAGGGAGCCCTACCAACAGAGAAACAAAGAAAGGAGAAAGAGATATAGAGAATTTTAACCAACATATATAGTACCTTACATCCCAAATCACCAGGACCCTTATTTTTCTCTAGGGATCATGGATCTTTCTCCCGAAGGGACCATAAGCTGGGACATAAAACAAGCCTCAATAAATTAAAAAAAAAAAAAATTTGAAAATTCTCAAAGCACATTCTCCAAACACAATGGAATACAAATAGAAGTCAATAATTTTTGAACTGTAACTCCACTATTTACTTCCTACAGGATATAAATTACACAAACTCTAATGACAAATCAGTGGTTTTGAACTCAACGTAAAATATGTAATTTTAGACAACTATATAAAGGTGGGGGAATGGAGGAGTATAGGAACATAGTTTATGTGTCCTATTGAAATGAAGGTGGTATCAAAGAAAAACAAGACTGTTATGAATTTAAGAGGTTAATTTTAAGCCCCACAGTAACACAAAGAAATTATTAGAGAATATAACCATAGAGATGAAAAGTAGAGTATGGGTTAAGAGAAATGGGGGAAGGGGCAATGGGGAGTTAAGCAATGAGTGTAGGATTGCTGTTTGAGGTGAAGGGAAATTTCTAGTAATGGATGGTGGGAAAGAGCATTACAACATTCTAAATGTGATTAATCCCACTAATGGAAGGCTAGGGAGGGGGTGGAATGGGAAGATTTAGGCTGTATCTATGTTTCCACAATTGGAAAAAAAAAAGTCTAAATAGACGACAATTGAATGCCAAGGATGAAACTGGATGGGATTGGAGGATGGAGGACAGGAGGCTCAAAGGGTCACAGTTGAGACATAAGGAAAAGGGAATATAGAATGTAAGCTTTGTATCATTGTTGAATCTCTTGTACTTCTTAGCTGCACTTAATGGGATTGCATAAAAGAATGTTCTTATTCATGGGAAGTGTATAAGTGAATTATAGTGTTTGTTCAAGGGTGCGAGCAGCTAGCTCTCATATGTTCAGAAGACAGAGCAATAGATGATGGATGATAGGGAGGGAGGGAGGGAGGGAAAGAAATAGCCATGTGACAGCACGTTAATGTTAGTGGATTGGGCTATCAGGGGAGGGGGGTCAGGGTATGATGGAATTCTGTGTATGGGGTTAGTATTGTTTTTGCAACTGTTCCTATAACTTTGAATTTATTTCAAAATAAAAAAAATAAAAATTAAAAAAATTTTTTTTAAAAATTGTCATAAATAAAGAATAGTGACAATTTCAGTACTGGTAACAGAGGACAGACATGGAAACCCTCATACATTGCTAGTGGAACTGTAAAATGCTGTAATATTTTTGGATTGCAACCTGGTAGTACCTATGAAAATGTAACATGCACATGTCCTTTAATCTAGAAATCCTTAGTACAAGAATCTGTCTTACAAAACAAAAATTGGTAAATAAGGACATATGAATAAGAACACTTATTTAAGCATTATAAATAATGGTTTCAAGTAGGAAACAACCTAAATATTAATAAATTATTGAATTGTGTTACATCCATACTATGGAAATTATACAACTATTAAAGGGGATAAATCTGACTAACAATTATATCATGAAAAAAAAGTATAAAGAATGTTTTTCTAATTAGAGGGAAAGAGAAAGTAGCTTTGCTCTAAATAACTGATTGTTTAAGAATGCAGAATGAAGCCAGAATGAATAGAGGAAGTTGCAAAAAGTTTGTAAAGTGGGAAATTTGTTTTTGTAGTCAAGGTTAAGGAATGGATACAGAAAGCTATAAAAGGTTTGTGGAAAAAATCATTTCTGTGATCAAAGTTAGAAAATGGTAAAAACTAGTAATAACTGCTTAACAATGGAATCTCACAACTTTAAAAAAAAAAGGGGTTTTGTAAAACAAAATAGCATTAAATATTCTAACCACCACCTAAAGCAGTAATATTCAATGTTGTATGTATGTGCCTAATAATTCACAAAATATACTCCTGCTGTTTTACTATCAACCTAGCCACTCTCTTCCTGCTTCTCCTATCCTGTTTCTCATCATAATAATTGTATGTTGTAAAATGTTTGCTTAAAAACAATTTCCAAAATCATTTTAGTAACTTTTAATATGAAATATTTTTAAAAATGTGCTTTTATTAAAAGTTTCCTTAGAAAAAAAAAAAATGAGGGAGAGTTTAAAATATTCTCAAGCAGACACTGAGTTTGTAAACAAGATACCTGCTCTATAGGAAATACTTAAAGGGAACCCTACAGGCAGATAGGAAAAGACAGGAGAGAGAAGTTTGTAGCACAATATTAGGTGATGGTGGCACAATAATGTAAGTACACTGAACAAAAATGACTGTAAATACAACTGAAAGAGGAACATTAGGGGTGTGTGGGACACCAGAAGGAAAGATAGAAGAAAAGACTGGGACTGTATAACTTAGTGAAACCTAGAGTGGTCAATGAGTGCAATTAAATGTACAAATATGTTTTTATATGAGGGAGAACAAATGAATGTCAACTTTGCAAGGTGTCAAAAATGGGGTGATAATTGAGAAAAAATAAAATCAATGCAAACTAGAGTCTATATTTAACAATATTAGTTACACTGCTAACTATAGAGTCTATAGTTAGCAATATATCAAAGCTAAATGTCTATAAAAGGGGGTAAAAGGGAGGGGTATGGGATTCTTGATATTGGTTTTGTTGTCTGACTTTTTTATTGTATTTTATTTTAATTTTTTCTTTTGTTGCTTTTTAGTTGTCATTTTTCTCTTTCTTTTTCTTTTTTCTCTTTACTTTTTTTGCCTCTTCCTCTTTCTTTGTGGAAGAAATGGAAATGTCCTTATACAGATAGTGTTGGTGAATGCATAACTATGTGATTATACAGGGAACCATTGATTGTTCATTTAGGTTGGAATGTATGGTGTGTGAATAAAATCATCTAAAAATAAACAGAGGGCTACAAGTGCCAGAGAAAATGTGGAGAAAGGGATGTACCTAATCACTGTTGATGGAGAGGGCAGTGTGGTGGTTCCACAGGAAGCTAAGCATGGGGTTTTCATATGGTCCTGGTTATTGGGTATATACTTGGAAAAACTGAAAAGAGGGACACAAATAGACATTTGCACAGTGGGGTTTATGGTGTCAGTATTCATGATTTGCAGTGGCTGGAGGTGGCCTAAGGGTACATCGACTGATGTATACATACAATGGAATACTGAGCTGCTACGAGGAGTGAAGTTGTGAGGTGCATGGACATTGAGGACAGTATGTTGAGTGAAATAAACCAGAAATGAAAAGAAAAACCAATTTGGACTAGCTATAATGTGCAAGTTCTGAGAACTGAGTCTGAGAGCACAGGTTATCAGGGGAAGGCTTACTGTAAAGGCTCCTAGATTGTAACTCTTACAGCAGTTACATCTATTCCTGAGTTGTAATGGCTATTTCTAAATTCTGAGATGCTGAGCTTTTTGTGTATAATCTGATCAGTCCCTGGAACTTTGGGTATCTGTGTGACACCTGAGATTCAGAGCCAGAGTCCAGCAGCTATGAATATCAGCATTACCCCATACAGCAAATGTTACAGAGTCTGAAAAAAGATCAGACTTCAATTAGAGATATGAATGAAATGGACTCTGTTAGGACAAAGGTAATTTAGACTAAAGGGTAAAGAACTATATGGACAGTGTTTTTAAAACTTCAACTTCTGTGTAAGACCAAAGGAAGATATGTTTATTAAGCGCAAAGTCTATATTTCTTGTAACCATATAATTTAACTTGTAAGGTCAGTTTATTCAAAAAACATAATTACATGGAACATTAAGCAGGGAGTGAAAACTGGTTGGTTTGTACAGGTAGTGTGAAGCCCCCAATACATCCCAGAGTAATTTGGGCAGAGAATAAAGATGAATTTGCAAAGCCCCCTTGAGGAACTAGGGGGAAATGTAGAAATATTGAAATTCCCCACCTTGGGAATTAATGATATTCTCACAAGTATTGTGGGCAACCAAGTTAGAAGGCAAAGACCTTGATCTTGGGGCTTGCCTTTATGAAGTTTGTTACTGAAAAGGTAAGGCTAAGCCTACTTAAAATTGTGCCTAAAAGTCACCCCCAGAGAACCTCTTTTGTTGAACAGATGTGGCCTCTCGCTCTAAGCCAAGTCTTTAGGTAAACTCACTGGCCTCTTCCCTATGTGGGACATGACTCCCAGGGGTGTAAATCTACCTGGCAACATGGGACATGATTTGTGGGGATGAGCTTGGTCCTGGTATCATGGGATTCAGAAAGCCTTCTTGGACCAAAAAGGGGAAGAGAAAGGAAACAAAATAAAGTTTCAATGGCTCAGAGATCTCAAATAGTCGAGAGATCATTCTGGAGGTTATTCTTATGCATTATATAGATATCCCTTTTTAGTTTTTAGTGTATTGGAATAGCTAGAAGGAAATACCTGCAACTGTTGAACTGCAACCCAGTAGCCTTTAATCTTGAAGATGATTGTATAACTACATAGCTTACATTGTGTGACTGTGTGATTGTGAAGACTTTGTTGCTACCACTCCACATGGATAGATAATAGAAAAATGAGGACAAAAAGTAAATAAATAATAGGAAGAGAGGGGGGATATGGGTTGTTTGGGGTGTTCTTTTTTACTTTAACTTATATTCTTATTCTTTTTTGTGTGTAGTAAAGAAAATGTTCAAAAATTATGGTGATGAATGCACAACTATATAATGGTACTGTGAACAACTGACTGTACATCATGGATGATTGTATGGTATGTGAATATATATCAATAAAATAAAATTTTAGGCAAGATGGCGGCATAGAGAGGCGTGGAAGCTAAGTAGTCCCCCTGGAACAACTACAAAAAAACAGAAACAAATAGTAAATAATCCAGAATAACTGCGGGGGGACAAACGAGACCATCCATTCATCATACACCAACCTGAATTGGGAGGAATGCCCGAGAACACAGCATAAAATCTGTAAGTAAAACCTGCGGAACCAGGTCGTGAGACCCCCTCCCCCATAGCCCGAGCTGCGGAGCCGCGTGGTGCCAGAGAGAAGCTCTCTCCCAGCAAGCGAATACAGCTCAGCTGAGCTCCAACTGGGGTTTTAAGTAGCGAGTGTGAACTGCTCACTACAGATACGCAGCCCCAAAAAACAGACAGAGGCTTTGGGTGACGACTGACCTAGGAGAGCCGGAGGGTTGCCTTGGACTGGGTCTGAAGGGGACTATCTGTTTCTTTTTTGGCTCAGTGGAGAAAGCCCCAGTCATTTTCAGTTTCCAGGGCTGTGAAGCAGAGAAGGGTGGAGACAGCACAAGCAGAGAGAGAGACCATTGAAATGCTAATTGACCTCCACCTGGGGGGTCTGTCTTCTCTAGGAGGAAAGGGGTGGAGCCCTTTCCATTCAGAACCAGACCCCAGAGCCTGGGGGAACACCATACCTCCTCACACCAGTCAAGGATTACAAGCTAACAGGCGTCACCTGCTGGGCAGAAAAGCACAGTGACCCGAGGCATCAAAGGGTGGAGCAATTTTCTAAGACACACCCGCAGGGAAACCAGATACTGGATATTTCTTCCCTCTGGGACCTGAGCCTCTTCTGGTCTGGGAAAACCTGATTTGGATAACCAAGGAAACCATGCCTAGACAACAGAAAATTACAACCTACACTAAGAAAAACAAAGTTATGGCCCAGTCAAAGGAACAAACGTACACTTCAACTGAGATACAGGAATTTAAACAACTAATGCTAAATCAATTCAAAAAGTTTAGAGAAGATATTGCAAAAGAGATAGTGGCTATAAAGGAAGCACTGGACATGTATACGGCAGAAATCAAAAGTTCAAAAAACCTACTAGTAGAATCTATGGAAATGAAAGGCACAACACAAGAGATGAAAGACACAATGGAAACACACAACAGCAGATCTCAAGAGGCAGAAGAAAACACCCAGGAACTGGAGAACAAAACACCTGAAAGCCTACATGCAAAGGAGCAGATGGAGAAAAGAATGAAAAAATATGAGCAACGTCTCCGGGTACTCAAGGATGAAACAAAGTACAATAATATACATATCATTGGTGTCCCAGAAGGAGAAGAGAAGGGAAAGGGGGCAGAAGCAATAATAGAGGAAATAATCAATGAAAATTTCCCATCTCTTATGAAAGACATAAAATTACAGATCCAAGAAGTGCAGCGTACTCCAAACAGAAGAGATATGAATAGGCCTACGCCAAGACACTTAATAATCAGATTATCAAATGTCAAAGACAAAGAGAGAATCCTGAAAGCAGCAAGAGAAAAGCGATCCATTACATACAAAGGAAGCTTGATAAGACTATGTGTGGATCTCTCAGCAGAAACCATGGAGGCAAGAAGGAAGTGGTGTGATATATTTAAGATACTGAAAGAGAAAAACCACCAACCAAGAATCCTGTATCCAGCAAAGCTGTCCTTCAAATATGAGGGAGAGCTCAAAATATTTTCTGACAAACAGACAATGAGAGACTTTGTGAACAAGACACCTGCCCTACAGGAAATACTAAAGGGAGCACTACAGGGTGATAGAAGACAGGAGTGTGTGGTTTGGAACACAATTTTGGGAGATGGTAGCACAACAATGTAAGTACACTGAACAAAGGTAACTATGAATACGGTTGAGAGAGGAAGATGGGGAGCATGTGAGACACCACAAGAAAGGAGGAAAGATAATGACTGGGACTGTGTAACTTGGTGAAATCTAGAGTATTCAACAATTGTGATAAAATGTACAAATATGTTCTTTTACAAGGGAGAACAAGCAAATGTCAACCTTGCAAGGTGTTAAAAATGGGGAGGCATTGGGGGGAGGGATGCAATCAGCATAAACTAGAGACTGTAACTAATACAATCATTGTATTATGCTTCCTTTAATGTAACAAAGGTGATATACCAAGGTGAATGCAGGTAAGAGGGGGGGATAGGGGAGGCATGTTAGACACTTGACATTGGTGGTATTGTCTGATTCTTTATTCTACTTTGATTTAAGGTTATTTTTCCTTTTGCTGCTTCCTAGCTGTCATTTTTTTTTGTTTCCTCTTTCTTTTGCCTCTCTACCTTCTTTGACTCTCCCTCCTGCCTTGTGGAAGAAATGTTAATGCTCTTGCTTAGTATCAGCAGAATGTTCAATTAGGATGAACTTAAATGTTTGGAAATGAACAGGGGTGTTGGTAGCAAGATGTGAGAATAACTAACAGCGCCGAATGGTGTGTGAATGAGGTGGAAAGGGGAAGCTCAGAGTCATATATGTCACCAGAAGGAAAGTTGGAGGTCAAAAGATGGAAATGTATAAAACTGAATCCTATGGTGGGCAATGTCCATGATCAACTGTACAAATACTAGAAATCACTTCATGAACCAGAACAAATGTATGACAATACAATTAGAAGTTAATAATAGAGGGGCATATAGGGAAGAACTATATACCTATTACAAACTATATACTACAGTTAGTAGTATTTCAACATTTTTTCATAAACAGTAACAAACGTACTATATCAATACTAGGAGTCAACAATTGAGGGGGGTTGGTTAGGGATAGGGGAGGTTTAGAGTTTCCTTTTCTTTTTTTCTTTTTTCATCTTTCACTTTATTTCTTATCTGGAGTGATGAAAAGTTTCTAAAAATTGAACAAAAATTAAGTGTGGTGATGGATGCACAGCTGTATGAGGGTACCCAGGGGCAAGTGATTGTACACTTTGGATCTTTGGATAATTGTACGGTATCTGAACAATCTCAATAAAAATGAAAAAAAAAAAAAAAAGAAAGAACACCTAGAAAAAAAAAATGTGGTATATCCAAATAATACAATATTATTCAACCATAAAAAAAAAAATAAATAAAATAAAATAAAATTTTAAAAAAATTGTACTGCATATACAGGGCACAAATCAGATGAAGAGCTAAAAAAAATCTGACCAGTTCAATACAGGCTATTCTGAAGATATAGAATAAGTTGAACCAAGTGCCAAAGAAGAGCCTTAACACAAAGCCAATCAACAATAAAACCCTAGGCAAGAGAGAAACTGACCTTCAGAATAAATACATCAAGATAATCAGATGCATAGACCTCAGAAAAAATTACAAGCCATATTAAGAAGCAGAAAGATATGGTCCAGTCAAGGGAACAAATTAAACTTCACAAGAGACAAAAAACTGGGGACAACCTAATAAAAGCTGTTCAAGAAATCTTCTAAATCAATTCAAGTAGATGAAAGAAAATATGGCTAAAGAGATAAACGATATTAAGAAGACAATGTGTGAGCATAAAGAAGAATGTGAAAGTATAAAAAGAAACATAGGTTATGGGGATGAAAGGCACACGCAATTAAAATACACCAGAGGCATACAACAGCAGATTTGAACAGGCAGAAGAATCAGCAAACTAGAAGCAGGACAACTGAAATCTTCCAGACAGAAAAACAGATAGAGAAAACAATGGAAAAAAAGTGAGCAAGTTCTCAGGGATTTAAATGACAGAAGAAAGCACACAACTATACATGACATGGATGTCCCAGATAGAGAAGGGAAAATGGGCAAAAGGAATATTTAAGGAAATAATGGCTGAAAATTTCCCAATTCTTATGAAAGACATAAATATGTATGTCCAAGAAGCGCAACATACTCCAAACAGAATAAATCCTAACAAATCCACTCCAAGGCATATGCTAATTGGAATGTCAAATGCCAAAGATAAAGAGAGAATGCTGAAAGCAGCAAGAGAAAAGCAATTTGTCACACGCAAGGAAACAGCAGTTTAAGTTCTGAGTGCTCATCAGAAATCATGGAAGTGAGAAGGCAGTGGTGTGATACATTTAAGGTACTGAAAGAGAAAAACTGCCCACCTATACTTCTTTATTCTTCAAATATGAGGGAGAGTTAAAAATTTTCACAGACAAACAGAAACAGAGAGTTCACCAACAAGATACCTGCCCTACAAGAAATATTAAAGGAAGTTCTGCAGGCTGAAAGGAAAAGACAGGAGAGCAAGGTTTGGAGGAGTGTGTATAAATGAAAACTATCAGACAGGGCAAAAAGAGAGACAAAAATAAGATGTGGCATATAAAACCCAAAGGATAAAATGGTTGAAGTAAGTACTGCCTTTACAGTAATATCACTGAATGTTAATGGATTAAACTCCCTAATCAAAAAATACAGACTGGCAGAATGGATAAAAAACTAGATCCAAATATATGCTATCTACAAGAGACTCGCCTTAAATCCAAAGACACAAACAGGTTGAAACTGAAAAGTTGGAAAAGGATATTCCACACAAACAGTAACCAAAAAAAAGTTGGGGTCACTGTAACAATCAGACAAAATTGACTTTAAATGCAAAACTGTTATAAGAGACAAAGAAGGACACTATATATTAATAAAAGGGGCAATCCATCAAGAAGAAATAACAATCATAAATATTTATGCACCTAACCAGGGTGCCCAAAAATACATGAGGCAAAAATGACAAAACTGAAGGGAGAAATACATGTCTCTACAATAATAATTGGAGACTTCAATACACCACTCATCAATAGAACATCTAGACAGAGAATCAATAAGGAAACAGAGAACTTGAAAAAATGATAACTGCACTATATCTAACAGACATATACACAGCACTGTATCCCAAATAGCAGGATATACATTCTTCTGAAGTGCTCATGGATCTCCAGGAAGGCCAAATGTTGGGTCACAAAACAAGTCTCAATAAATTTAAAAAGACTGAAATTATACAAAGCACTTTCTCTGACCATAATGGAATAAAGATGGAAATGAATAATAGGCAGAGAGCTGGAACATTCACATATATGGAGGTTAAACAACATGCTCTTAAACAATAAGTGGGTCAAAGAAGAAATTGCAAGAGAAATCAGTATTGTGAGACAAATGAAAAAGAGAACACAACATATCAAAACTTAGGGGATGCAGAGAAGGCAGTGCTGAGAGGAAAACTGATAGCCCTAAATGCCTACATTAAAAAAAGAGAGAGGTAAAATCAAAGACCTTCCACACGGAGGAATTAGAAAAATAATAGCAAACTAACACCAAAGCAAGCAGAAGGAAAGAAATAACAAAGATTAGAGCAGAAATAAATGAAATTGAGAATTTAAAAAAGAGAGAATCAACAAAACCAAAAGGTGGTTGTTTGGCATCAATAAAATTGACAAACCCTTAGCTAACAGACAAAGACAAAAAGAGAGAAGATGCAAATAAATAAAATCAGAAATGAGAGAGGGGATATTACTACTGACCCCACAGAAATAAAAAGGATCATAAAAAGGTGCTATGAAAAACTGTATGCCAACAAACTAGAAAACCTAGATGAAATGGACAAATTCTTAGAAACACACAAACAACCTACACTAACCCCAGGCCCAGATGGCTTCACAGATGAATTCTATCAATCATTCCAAGAAGAATTAATACCAATACTGCTCAAACTCTTCCAGAAAATTGAAGAGGAGGGAACACTACCTAACTCATTCTGTGAAGCCAACATCAGCCTAATACCAAAGCCAGATAAAGATACTACAAGAAAAGAAAATTACATACCAATTTCTCTAATGAATATAGATGAAAAATCCTCAAGAAAATACTTGGAAATCAAATCCAAGAACACTTTAAAAGAATTATACACCATAATCAAGTGGGTTTTGTACCAGGTATGCAAGGGTGGTTTCACACCTATTAGAATGGCCACTATTAAAAAAACAATAGAAAACTACATGTTGAAGAGGATGTAGAGAAACAGGAACACTCATTCACTGCTGGTGGGAATGAAAAATTATGCAGCCACTTTGGAAGACAGTTTGGCAGTTCCTCAGGAAGCTAAGTATAGAACTGCCATATGGTCCAACAATCCCGCTACTAGGTATATACCCAGAACTGAAATCTGGAACATGAACAAACATTTTGCACACCATTGTTCATAGCAGAATTATTCACAACTGTCAAAAGATGGAAGCAACCCAAGTATCCATCAACCAATGAATGGATAAACAAAATATGGTAAATACTTATGATGGAATATTATTCAGCTGTAGGAAGGAAGTCTTTATGCAAGCAACAAGTGAAATAAGCCAAACACAAAAGGACAAATAATGTACGATGTCACTAATATAAAGTAATTATAATAAACAAACTAACAGAGTTAGAATCTAGAATATAGGTTACCAAAAGATAGAATGAGGGTAGAAAATGGGGAGCTGAAGCTTAGTTTGTGTGGAATTTTTAATTAGGTTGACTGTAAATGTCTGGAAATGAATAGAGGTGATGGTAGCATATTATTGGGAGTATAATTAACATCACTGAATTGTGTGTGTGAATGTGGTTGAAAGACGAAGTTGAAAGTCATGTATGTCACTAGAAGGAAAGCTAGAGGATAAAACATGGGACTGTATAACATAGCAAACCCTGTTGTGGATGATGACTGTGACTAATAATACAAATATAAGAATGTTCTTTCATGAACTCAAACAAATGTACATCACTATTACAAGGTGTTACATTAAGGTGGTATATGAGGAAAAATACACCTAATGCAAACTATGGTCTACAGTTAACAGTAACATTTTAATATTTTTTCATCAATTCTAACAAAGGTACCACATCAATTCCAAGCATCAATACTAGGGGAGTTTGAGGGATATGCAGTTTTTCTTTTTGGAGTAATGACAATGTTCTAAATTTGATTGTGGTAATGAATGCACAACTCTGTGACTATACTGAGCCACTGATTGTACACTTTGGATGAACTGTATGTGTGTGAATATATCTTAATAAAATTGCTTAAAAAATACTCTGTGCTGGAGATGATGTCATCAACATGGCAACATAAAGACCTACTGAAAACTTCTCTCCAGAGATTCAATGAAAAAAAGGACAATTCTGAATTGTTTGGAACTCCGGAGGAGGATATAGACTGGAGAAAGACCCTGCAAATGCCAAATTGAAGAGATAATAAATATCAGGTAGGAATTTTCCATCCCAGACCAATTGGTTAACCCACCTCCCCCTCACTTGGTCTCCATGTGGGAAAGGCACAGAGTCAGCAGACAGGATCCCTCCTTGGGGTTCTGGGACACAGATTTTAAAATCTCACAGCAGTGAAAAATATCTTCACTGTTTGAAGACCCAGAGGACAGGAGAAGACATTTCAAAGCCCAGATCAGTGAGGGACAAAGAGACTGAGAAAATGTGGACAGAGATGCGTTTCCAGTCCTGGGTCTGAAAGACCTTTCCCCAACCTTGAGGGATGCAGCAGCCGGCGGCCACTTCCTTGCCTTGGAGACAGCTGGAGTGCTGGGTTGGCTGAAGGAATACTTTGCCACAGGTAGAGTCCTACATCAAGCCAGATTTTGGCCAGCAAAGTGAGGGCATAGGAATCACACAGTTTTAACCCGGCTGGGTCATACAAAGCCTATAATAGAAGAGGGCAGGAAAGGGAGTGGGACTTGAGGGAAAGCAGCTTCTGAGGATGATTAAGTCACTGAACAGCACTGGACGGTTCAGAAAGTGCAAGGAGAGACAATACTTTTTAAAGGACGCTTCAGTCCCTTCCTTAGGATCACAGGAGCTGGTCTACACACCCTGTAAGGAAACACAACTCTGTTTTGGCTAAGAAATAGGGGAGACCCAACTGTTAAATCAAAGCCCCAAAACAAACCAGGTCTTGCTAGCCAGTGGAAAATAGAGCCCCACTGGAAGCCAGCAGATTTGTATTACCACACACAGTGAATCTGATGGGGTGCCCAGTGCCTACCTCTCATTCCTGTGGCAGGCCATGGTGGACACCTGATTTTGGGGGGAAGACAGGACAGAACCAATCTGACAACTTGCCAGGGAGAGAAAAAAGAAAAGATAGAGATCAAAATCAACCAACAAGAAAACCTTAGGCAAAAGAGAGAAAACAACCTCCAGAATAAACCAATCAAGAAAATCAGATGCCTAGACACCAGCAAAAAATCATGAAACACATCAGGAAATGGGAAGATATGGCCCAGTAAAAGGAAGAAACTAACATTTCAACTGAGATTCAGGCATTGAAACCACTAATTATAGATGTTCAAAACAACCTTTTAAATCATATCAATGAGGTGAGAGAGAATGTGACAAAAGAGATGAAGGATATAAAAAAGACACTGGGTGATCATAAGGAAGAATTTGTAAGCTTGAAAAAACATATGCCAGAACTTATGGGAATGAGTGGCACAACGGAAGAGATGAAAAACATAATCACAACATACAACAGCAGACTTGGAGAGGCAGAAGAAAGGATCAGTGAGATGGAGGACAGGACATCTGAAATCCTGCACACAAAGGAACAGATAGGGAAAAGAATAGAAAAATATGAGCAGCGTCTCAGGAAACTGAATGACAACATGAAGTGCACAAATATACATGCTATAGGTGTCCCAGAAGGAGAAGAGAAGGGAAAAGTGGTAGAAGGAATGATAGAAGAAATAATCAAAGAAAATTTCCCAACTCTTATGAAAGACATAAAATTACAGGCCCAAGAAGCACAGCATATCCCAAACAGAACTGATCCAAACATACCTACTCCAAGACATTTCCTAATCAGATTTTCAAATATCAAAGACAAAGAGAGAATTCTGAAAGCAGCAAGAGAAAAGCAATCCATCACATAAAAGGGAAGCTCAATAAGATTAAGTGCAGATCTCTCAGCAGAAACCACAGAGGCAAGAATGCAATGGTATGATATACTGAAGATACTGAAAGAGAACAACTGCCGATCAAGAATCCTGTATCTGGCAAAACTGTCTTCAAAGATGAGGAAGAGTTTAAAATATTTACAGATAAACAGACAACTGAGAGAGCTGGTGAACAGGAGACCTCCTCTACAGGAAATACTAAAGGGTGTGCCACAGACGGATGGAAAAGACAGGAGAGAGAGGTTTGGAGAAGAACATAGAAATTAACGTATCAGGAGCTAGGAGGAGGGCAGAGATTGGGCATTTGATGTTGAAGGAGTATAGCATGTTCTTGAGGATGGATTGTGTAGTTCTAGAAATGGATAGCACAATACTGTGCAATGGTACTGAAAAAAGATGACTGAATATGGTTGAAAGAGAAAAATTAGGGGTCTGTATGACAGAAGATAAAGACTGGGACTGTATAACTTAGTGAAACCTAGAGTGGTCAATAAGTGTGATTAAATGTACAAATATAAGAATGTTTTTGCATGAGGAAGCAGCAAGAAGGAATGAAATTTTGAGGTTTGCAACTAAGTGAATGGACCCTGAGGACAGCAGGCTGAATGAAATAAGCCAGAAATGAAGAGACAAACATTATAAAGCCTCACTAATTTGGGCTAACTATAATGTGCAAACTCTGAGAATTGAATCTGGGAGCATGGGTTATAAGGGGAAAGCTTATGTAAAGGTTCCTAGATTGTAAGCTCTTACAGCAGTTATATTTATTCATGAGTTGTAACAGTTATTTCTAAATTTAGAGATTCTGAGCTGTTTGTGTGTGACGTGGTCAGTCTCTGGAGCTTCAGGTGCCTACGTGGCACATGGGACTCACAGCCAGAGTTTGGCAGCTGTGAGTGTCAGCACTGCCCCATGAATCAACTGTTAGAGGCTGAAAAGGAGGTCAGACTTCAGTTAGAGATATGAACAAAATGGACTTGGTTGAGACTGGGGTAGATAAGACTAAAGGCTAGAGGATGATATAAACCATGTTTTATAACTTTGGTTTCTGTGTGGGATCAAGGGAAAAGGTGCAAAATCCATATTTTCTGTAGCACACAATCTAATTTAACTTGTATGGTCAGTTTACTCAAGTGCCATAATTACATGGAACCTTGACTAGGGAGAGACCTTGCTGGCTTGCACAGGTTAGCATGAAGCCCCAAAACAACCAAGAGTATATAGGCAGAGAATAAGAATGTATTTGCAAAGCCCCCTTGAGGGACTGTGGGAAAATGTGGAAATATTAAATTCCCCAGCTGGGGAATTCATGATATTCTTGCAAGCATTGGAGACTGCCAGTTTAGTAGGCTGAGCCCTCGATCTTGGGGCTTGCCCTCATGAATCTTATTACTGCAAAAGAGAGGCTAAGCCTACTCATAATTGTGCCTAAAAGTCACCCACAGAGGGCCTCTTTTGTTGCTCAGATGTGGTCTCTCTCTATAAGCCAACTCAGCAGATAAACTCACTGCCCTCCTGCCTAAGTGGGACATGAAATCCCAGGGGTATAAATCTCCCTGGAAATGTGGAATGTGACTCCTGGGGATGAGCCTGGACTCTGCATCATGTGATTGAGAGAGACTTCTGGATCAAAAGGGGGAAGAGAAATGAAACAAACTAACATTTCAGTGGTTGAGATTTCAAATGGAGTCGAGAGGTCACTCTGGAGGTAATTCTTATGCATCATACAGATATCCCTTTTTAGTTTTTAGTTTATTAGAATAGCTAGAAGGAAATATCTGAAACTGTTGAACTGCAATTCAGTATCCTTGATTCTTGGTGGCAATTGTAAAACTATATAGCTTATATGGTATGACCATGTGATTGTGAAAACCATATGGCTCACTCCCTTTGCCCAGTTTATGGACAAATGAGTGGACAGATGGGGACAAGAAGTAAATGAATAATATGGAGGAGGGGGGTATGGGACATTTTGGGTGTTCTTTTTACCTTTATTTTTATTCTTATTTTTTGGAGTGATGAAGGTATTCAGATTGATTGTGGTAATGAATGAACAGCTATATGATGATACTGTGAACAATTGTTTTACACCTTGGATGATGGTACAGTATGTGAATATATTTCAATTAAAATTTTTTTTTAAGTAAATGAGGGAGGAGGAGGGGTATGGGATGTTTTAAGTGTTCTCTTTTACTTTTATTCTTGTTTTCATTTTTGTTTTTTGGAGTAATGAAAATGTTGAAAAACTGGTATTGAATGCACAGCTATATGATGAAACTGTAAACAACTGTGCACTTTGGATGATTATATGGTATGTGAATATATTTCAATAAAATTACATTTAAAAAATACTCTGTGCTTTTTCTGATTCTCAAAGCCTAAAATCCATTTTACGGACCTGGCAAATTCCAATACGGCACCTACATGGACCCCTCCAGTGCAAAGTTATTGACCCAGGACATAGAGGTCAGAGCAGAGTTGTCAACCATCTGAGCCTAGAAAGTAGAAAGGAAAACGAGGCAGTAGTTTGTGGTAGTGTGACTCTGTCCTCTCTGTGCCTGTTAAGAAGGGACTTCAGGGTCAAGCTCCACCCACCATCCTGCCCACATGGGTCTCCCCTGAGCATGTCCTGCAGTGCAAAATGAGGTATAACTTACTGCTAAAGCATCTCACATTCTCCCTGCCCAGGTACAGTTTCTCCCCATCAAGCTCTTCTCTGATGTATGATGAGGTGTATAATGAGGCCTATTTCCTAAATCCTCGCTCATTCTCCCTGTACATAGAAAGCTTCTATTCTGTCCTTTGGGGTTTGTCGAGGGGTGACTCATCACCAAAGCCATACATTCCTTGTACATTTAAGATGCCACAGACTGGATTTTCTGGAAAGTTGATGAGATGGAGAACTGATGGGTTTATTGGGGAGTAAGGGCAGGACTGGATGGAGGAAGAAGCTGGCCTGCAATGTTGAGAGAGCATTCGGTCCTATGGGGGCTCTGCACCTGGGAAGACCCCTTGGAGTTGTCCCAGTTGAGTCATGGGTTGGGGTTTTGTCTCCCCATATCAACCAGTCATTGGCCAGGAGCCACTCCTTGGGATGGTGCATAGCACTAGGTTATGTAGTTCCCTGTAGCTGAGAGCAACCGCTAGGGCGGAGGTCACCTGTGAGCCTTCAACAGCTGTCATCTCCAGCAGTGGAGGTGGTGGCCCTGAAAAGGTTGTCCAGGCAGAGCGTCACAGCACTAGGATTCTCCCTATGGTATGTGAAGAAGGCTGCCTTATCACAAAAGCCTTGCCCACACTTCCTGCAAACAAAAAGCACCAACCTGAGTGACCCATCTGTCTGACCATATTTGTTCTTTAGCTAATGCCTCACCAACACTCCCTGAACATGACACCTCTCCCTGAAGTGTGTCTTTGGATGTTTGTGAGTGCTGACTTACTGCTAAAGCCTCACCCACAGTCCTGCACACATCTTACCTAGTGTGTCCTCTTGTGTGAAATAAGAACCAATTTAGGGCTAGAGTTACCCACACTCTCTGCACTTGGCTCCTCTCCCATATATGTTCTCTGGTGCCTGACAAGGGTCAACACACCTCTGGAACTTCACTTATGCTCTATGCACATAGAGACTGCTCCCAGGTGTCCGGTGTAAGACGAAGTGTGACTTACTGCTAAAGCTTTGTCCACACCCCTGCATTCACAAGGCTTCTCCCCTCAGTGCATCCTCTGGTGTCTGATGAGATTTGGCCTCTGGCTAAAGCCTTGCCCGTACTCCCTGCAAATGTAATGCTTCTCCCTGAGTGTGTCCTCTGGTTTCTGATAAAGGATGACTCTTCACTAAAGCCTCGCCCACACTCACTGCACACATAAGGCTTCTCTTCTGAGTGTATTCTCTTGTGTCTATTGAGACTTGACTTCTGATTAAAGCCTCACCCACACTCCCTGCACATATAATGCTACTCCCCTGAGTGTGTCTTTTGGTGAATAAGGAGGAGTGATTGCCAGTTAAAGCCTCTCCCACACTCACTACACACATAAGGCTTCTTGCCTGAGTGTGACCTCTCATGGATGATGAGGGTCGACTTATTGCAAAAGCCTCACCCATACTCCCTGCACACATAGGGCTTCTCATGAGTGTGTCCTCTGGTGTCTGATGAGATTTGACTTCTGGCTGAAGCCTTGCCCACACTCCAGACACACATAAGGTTTCTCCCCTGAGTGTGTCATCTGGTGTCTGTTGAAGGATGACTTTCCACTAAAGCCTCGCCCACATTCACTGCAAACATAGGGCATCTCCCCTGGGTGAGTCCACTGATGTCTCATGAGGAATGACTTGTTTCTAAGCTTTGCCCACACACCCTGCACAAAGAAGTCTTCTCTTATGAGTGTATTCTCTTGTGACTGTTGAGGTTTGACTTCTGACTAAAGCCTCGCCTGCACTCCTTGCACACATAGGGCTTCTCCCCTAAGTGTGTCCTCTGGTGTCTGATGAAGGATGACTTTTTGCTAAAACTTTGGCTACACTCACTGCACACATAAGGCTTCTCCACTGAGTGGGTCCGATGGTGTCTGATGAGGGTTGACTTATCTTTAAAGCCTCGCCCACACTCACTGCAAACATAGGACTTCTCTGAGAGGGTCCCCTGGTGTGTAATGAAGTTTGATTTTGAGCTACAGTCTGGTTCACACTCTCTACAGTTGATTGCTCTAAATCCTGAGGTTCCTAAGTCCTTCAATCCTTTGTCTGTTACTACAGGCTCTACCCTTTGGGTTGAGGTGGGCTCTATCACAACCACTGTGTTGCCTTCTTTAGAGCAAGGTGACTGGCCTTGGGGTGGGCTGGAGAATGCCCTTGAAGTCTCTCGCTCCACTGTGCTACCACACAAAGGTTCAGAGCCTTCTCTCTCTTGACCTTCTGTGTCTTCACTCCAGTAGCTTTGATCAGAATACTGCTGTTCCTGCTGCTTCTCATACACCAGGCTGGAATCCTCTAGATGGAAATGATTTTCTGCACATAAGCCTGGGAAGAGATGAAGCACATCATGGCTGAGGAATTGCTGACAGGAGAAGGCAAGAAGGCAGGAGGCACAGGGGTAGATTTCTGGCTTTGGTTCTGCTAAAGACAGAATGTTTTCAGTTCAAGCAGTAAGTTATAAATGGGGCTGCTGGGCTGTACTGCCTTGTTTTATGACAGATACTATCTTTTTTTGCCACACTTGTAACTGATAATATTTGTACAACACAATTTGTTTCCCATCAATAATTCTCTTACATTCCATTTTCTATTACAATCCAGAAAATCCACAGCAAAAACTTCTTTTACATGTCAGTCAGACTAGAATGTTGCAAGGAAGCATTCTGCTTTGTAAACAGCTTCAGTTATAGTTAGCCTTTTCCTCCTACTAAATTATCTAAAGACCAGACACTCAAATTAATATATACTGCCTACAACTCTTTGCTAACTGCTTGGAGATAACAGTCACTATGACCAATATGGAAATCTCCATGACTGTCTGGAGGGCTTCCAAATGTAGGAAATAATACATGAAATGGTGGTTAAAGAGATTGTATATGAAATCTTAAATTTCAGATTGCTCATCCATAAACAAATACTGATAAAAAAATATCTAAGTGCTAGGTTCTCTACCAGATAGTGTAGATTCAGCAGTAGAAAAGAAAACCATGTTTCCTGATTTCAGGATTCCGGTACTTCATGACCCAAACCAACCCAAAACCTGCTCTTCTTTCAGTTTTTCCCAAACCAGTGTATAAGAAAATATTCCATTGACAGTAGCACCTTTCTAGAGATATCAAAACTGGATGGATCATTTCATCAAACTGGATCTATCCAGTTGACACTGATAAATGATGATGTATTAGGCCCCAGGCTTTTACTGGACCTCATTGAAAACTCTTGCCTGACCAATGAGCAATGAAACCTTTATGATAAACTGTATCTGTACCTCTAAACTCATTCTATTCTATCCAGAGTGCTAGTTTTCAAATCTTAAGGATAACTACCACAGAACCCCCTTCCTAACAGTTAAAAACCTTGACATTTTCCCTCTCAGCAAACTATACAATGAATTTCTTCATTGATGTATCCCCTTTCCTGTTAATTGAGTGAATTCAACCTTTTGGGTTTTTTATACTTTTGTGATCTTTGTTTTTGTTTTGGTGGTCTGTTTTCACTTAGGTTGCTTTGACAAGGCACTCATCGGTGCTGGAACTACTGGCTTTCAAATGAGTAGCACCATGCTATGACCAAGCTGTCTGTGCTCACATAGGACTGTTTGGCACAATCAAGCTGAGTGCTCCCTGGGTTGATGGTGTTTCCTTAGGTTCTCCGAGTCACTGTAATTCATGATTGACTTCTGTTTCTGGCCAGTAAACTTCTGCAAGGCTTTGAGGTAACTCCAGAATTTTGTGACCCAAACTTCTAGTCTTGATTTTTCAACTGTGATTTATTGTTGCCTTCTCTTTGGCACTGAAAGGTATCAACGAGAAGTCTTTCAGTAGAAGGAATCCCTTCTGTGTCTATTCTGTGTTAAACTTGGGAACTGTGGCTCATGTTATATTTCTTCTAGATAGTGCTGATCTAAAATAGAAATCTATGGCCCACAGGCCAAATCCAACTTTTTGCCTGTTTTTGTATAGCTTGCAAGCTAAAAAATGGTTTTTACATTTTTTAATGGTTAGAAAAGAGTCAAGAAAATAATATTTTGTGATACATGATAAGTCTATAAAATTCAAATTTCAGTATCATGTTCATTTGTTTGTGTATGAGTGCTTTTGTGCTACAACAGCAGAATTGAGAGTTGTGACAGAGACCATGTGTATTCTAGAAAACCTAAAACAGTTACTATCTGGTCCTTTACAGAAAAATTGGACAATCCCTTTTCTATTATAATGTTGCAATCAATAGTATTTCTCAACCCAGATTTAAATAATTATTGTGAGGTTTAAATAAATGAAAAGGAAAAATATGGCTTATGAAACCCAAAAGGTCATTAAAAATTTGACATTTCATTTTATCTTCCATCGCAGAAGGTCTCTCTCACTACTTTCTCCCTTGCAAACTGTGCTCCAGCCTCACTGGCCTCCTGGCAGGTCCCCAAGCTCAGCAGGGACAGCCCTTCCTAAAGGCCTCAGCATCTGCTGTTCCCTCCACCTGAAATGCTCTGACCCTAGATACATAGAGTCTGTCTAACGTTAGTTACTTCCTCTTTGATTACAAATACTCACTTTCAAAAATCAGCCAGCCCCTCTCTCTCTAGCTAAGCCATCTTGGCAGGTGATCTCACTGCCCTCCCCGCTGTGCGGGATCTGACTCCCAGGGGTGTAAATCTCCCTGGCAACATGGGATATGACTCCAAGGATGAATCTGGGCCCGACACTGTGGGATTGAGAACATCTTCTTGACCAAAGGGGGAATGCAAAAATGAAACAAAATAAAGTTTCAGTGGCTGAGAGATTCTAAATGGAGTAGAGAGGTCACTCTGGTATGGGCATTCTTATGTACTATGTAGATATCCCTTTTTAGGTTTTAGTGTATTGGAATAACTAGAAGTAAATACCTGAAACTATCAAACTCCAACCCAGTAGCCTTGACTCTTGAAGACGACTGTATAACAATGTAGCTTACAAGGGGTGACAGTGTGATGGTGAAAACTTTGTGGATCACACTCCCTTTATCCAGTGTATGGATGGATGAGTAGAAAAATGGGGATAAAAACTAAATGAAAAACAGGGTGGAACGGGGGGGATGATTTGGGTTCTTTTTTACTTTTATTTTTTATTCTTGCTCTGATTCTTTCTGGTATAAGGAAATGTTCAAAAATAGATTGGGGTGATGAATACATAACTATATGATGGTACTGTGAACAGTTGATTGTATGGTATGTGAATATATCTCAATAAAACTGAATTTTAAAAAAAGACAATGAGCATTTCAAACAACAATTTTCTTTGAAATTTGCTCTATAGCTACTCGTTAAATTGTACTTTGAAAATTATCACCTTTCTGTACATATATTTCACAATAAGGAAATAACTGAAACTGGAACTGTAACCCATAACATTCTTTGAAATTTGCCCTCTACTTGTTAAATAGCACTTTGAAAGTTATCATTGTTCTGCATATTTGTTAATTTTTACAACAAAAAATGTAAAAAAAAAAAAAAAAAAATCAGCCAGCCACCTCATCACATCCAATGTCCCTTTATCCTCCTGTTTTATTCTTTTTTTTTTCATATGTAGCACTTAACTGCCTTTTAACATAGCCCTATAAAAGGCTTTTTTGTCATTGTCTTCCTCCTCATGCTAAAAGGTAAGTCCAATGAGGGCAGGGATTTCTAACCATTTAATTTACTAATATGTTCTAAGTGTCTAGAATATTAATCTGGTGGTCAATATCTACTGAATTTATTCGAAAACAAGAAAACTTATGTAACGAGAGCAGATTCCTGTAATTCTCCAGCATCACCTCTTTGTGTAAGTTCCTCTGCTCTGAGTTCAGTCTCTTCCATTCTGCCTCTGTGAAGACCACAGTCACATCCTGGAATGTAATTGGTACCTAAAACAAAAAATAAATTGATGCAGAGCAAGACACCATCAATTTTCGCAGTGAGTGCAGCATAACTGGTAGGCATGGAGAGTCTGGATATGCAAGAAGCTGATGTGATTCTTTTCAGAGCACATGGTGCTCCATATCAGGTTCTTCTGGGCATTACCATGTACCTAGCTTTGCGAAGAGCACAACTGATGTACAAAACACATGCAGGGCCCTCAAACACTTATGATTTCATTGGAGAAACAATTTGTAAATCAATTTGAAAGCATCAAGCAGTATTCAGGAAAAAAATCCTTGAGCATTCATAACGGAAGAATTTAGAGATGAGAGTGATCATGTGATTGTGAAAACCTTATGGCTCACACTTGCTTTACCCAGTGTATGGACAAATGAGTAGAAAAATGGGGACAAAGAATAAATGAATAATATGGAGGAGGGGGTTATGGGACGTTTTGGGTGTTTTCTTTTTACTCTTATTTTTTATTTTTTGAATAATGAAAATGTTGAAAAATTGATTGTGGTGATGAATGCACAACTATATGATGATTCTGTGAACAACTCTTTTACACTTTGGATGATTGTACAGTATGTGAATATATTTCAATAAAAAAAAAAACTAAAAAAAGGATCAAAAAAGAAAAAGAAAAAAAAAAAGGAACATGACCTTTTACGGGGCACATAACAGATTCAAACCAATACAGAACGTGACACAAGACATGAATTGCCTAAACGTTGATAACTCTCTCATCCGAAGGAAGAAAATTAGGCCTATTCTCTGAGAAATGAGCCAGAATCCCAGAAAAATAAATAAGGTAACCCCAGCTCACTAGTATTTCAGGCTTTTCCTTCTTCTCCTGGGGCCAGGCAGCATCCTTAGAAGGCAGACCTAGGGGAAGAAAAAGAAGCCACGAGAAACTAGACTTCCGATAATGCTCCCAAGTAGCTCTTCTGAGCCTCAGGATGGAAGGGAGTAGCCATGTTACGCAGCTGTCGCCTCTAAAGCATTCTCACCTGTACCTGGAGTTTTGCTCCTCCTCTTCACCTCTGCAGACACTCAACAACTCTCACCTTTTGTCTTATGCTTTTGAGTCAATTCCTTCATGGTTTCCATGTCCTCCCTGTTCTTTGAAGGCAAAATCTTCTCCCAGTCCTGTTCTCCCAAGGCAGAAGGATCTGATAATGTCATGGCCTCAGAGTCATGCCAATGTCTGCCATAAAATTCTTCCAGAGGGCCAATTGGAAGTTAAGTCATCTCAAGATGATTTCTGCTGCCTGGGGCGACTTCTCTGAACTTTTCTTGTAAGAGCCCATCTTGTTTCCATGCAGCCAGGACCTGTGAGATGGAGAAGCAACAGGATGTGGCAAGGATCTTTATCATATGCCCTAAACCTTTGGCCCCTTCTCAGGAATCCTGTCCTCTCACACCTGCCTCATTCATTAAACATGGAGTCTCAGTCTACAAGGGTTCCCTGGCTCTTCTACCTCATTCCCTTCTGAACTACAGGCCCTCATATCTGTACCAACACTGTCCCTTATCTCCCAACCCTTCCAGCACCTCAGATTCAAGCTCCATATCCCAGATTAGTCTCTGCTACCTAGAGCCTGAATCAGAGCAAAAACAGAATACAGCTTAATGCCCATGGAAAGGAGACTCTGAGACTCCCTCCAAGCCAAACACGGCATGCAGCACTCAGCTATTTTCACCCCCAGCCCAAGGTCCCAGCTGCATTCAATTCCCTATGCCTCTGTACAATGAGAAGTCTGAGGCATCTGAACTAGGTCTCTCTTTTTTTTTAAAATTCATATTTATTGAGATATATTCACATACAGTGCAGTCATACAAAACAAAGCATGCATTCAATTGTTTACTGTACCATTATATAGTTTGTGCATTCATCACCAAAATTAATTTTTGACATTTTCATTACCACATACAAAAATAATAAGAATAAAAATTAAAGTGAAAAAGAACAATTAAAGGAAAAAAAACACTGGGTGCCTTTTTTTTTTCTTTCCCCATTTTTCTACTCATCCATCCATAAACAAGACAAAGGGGAGTATGGTCCATATGGCTTTCCCAATCCCATCGTCACCCCTCATAAGCTACATTTTCATACAATCGTCTTCAAGATTCATGGGTCCTAGGTTGTAGTTTGATAGTTTCAGGTATTTACGGCTAGCTACTCCAGTTCACTACAACCTAAAAAGGGTTGTCTATATTGTGCGTAAGAGTGCCCACCAGAGTGACCTCTCGGCTCCTTTTGGAATTTCTCTGCCACTGAAGCTTATTTCATTTCCTTTCACATCCCCCTTTTGGTCAAGAAGATGTTCTCCGTCCCACGATGCCGGGTCTACATTCCTCCCCAGGAGTCATATTCCACGTTGCCAGGGAGATTCGCTCCCCTGGGTATCAGATCCCACGTAGGGGGGAGGGCAGTGATTTCACCTTTCAAGTTGGCTTAGCTAGAGAGAGAGAGGGCCGCATCTGAGCAACAAAGAGGCATTCGGGAGGAGGCTCTTAGGCACAATTATAGGGAGGCCTAGCCTCTCCTTTGCAATAACATTCTTCCCAAGGGCAAATCCTGTGGTAGAGGGCTCAACCCATCAAACCACCAGTCCTCTATATCTGTGAGCACATTAGCAACCATCAAGGTGGGGGAGCCCAACACCCCTGCATTCTCCACCAGCTCCTCAAGGGGGCTCTGCATATTTTTTTCAAAATTTTTTTTAATTAACTCTTTTTTTTAAATCAACTATATCAAAAAAAAAAATTTTTTTTAAACATGCAATAAAAAAAACATTTCAAACAAACCATAACAAGGGAGTACAACATGTTCCTACTCTACCCCAAGAAAATAACCTAATATAGCAAAATTTCTGTGAATTTGTTCCTACCATACCCATCAGAAATTCACAAACCATAGTCATTCCTGGGCAGTCCAAGAACATTAAATTTACCCATGATAGCTTATCTGTTCTTATTGGGTTATTGCTCCCCCTTCATTAATTGCTCTATCGCTAGTTCCCCTACATTCTACATCATAAACCATTTATTTTAGGAGTGTGTTGTTTAACCTCCAGGTGTTTGTGAATTTTCTAAGTCTCTGATGGTTATTGACTTCTAATTGTATTCCATTGTGGTCAAACAATGTGCTTTGAATAATTTCAACTTTCTTAAATTTATTGAGGCTTGTTTTATGTCCCAGCATATGCTCTATTCTGGAGAAAGTTCTGTGACCACTAGAGAAGAATGTGTATCCTGGTGATTTGGGATGTAATGTTCTATATACGTCTGTTAAATCAAATTCATTTATCCGATTGTTTTAGGTTTTCAATTTCCTTATTGGTTTTCTGTCTGGTTGATCTATCTATAGGAGAAAGTGATGTGTTGAAGTCTCCCACAATTATTGTGGAAACATCCATTGCTTCCTTTAGTTTTGTCAGAGTTTGTCTCATGTATTTTGTGGCACCATGATTGGGTGCATAAACATTTATGATTGTTATTTCTTCTTGTTGAATTGCCCCTTTTATTATTAGTATGTAGTGGCCTTCTTTGTCTCTCATAACATCCTTGCATTTCAAGTCTATTTTATCTGAGATTAGTATTGCTACTCCTGCTGTCTTCTGGCTGTAGCTTGCATGAAATATTTTTTCCATCCTTTCACTTTCAATTTCTTTGTTTCCCTGTGTCTAAGATGAGTCTCTTGTATGCAACATATTGATGGTTCATATTTGTTGATCCATTCTGCCAATCTGTATCTTTTAATTGGGGAGTTTAATCCATTTACATTCAGTGTTATTACTGTGAAGGCATTTCTTGAATCAGCCATCCTATCCTTTGGTTTATGTTTGTCAGACATATTTTTTCCCTCTTTCTCTTATTGTCCTTTAATGAACCAATATTGAATCTCTTTAGTACCGAACCTTTCTCCTTATCTCTCTCTCCTTTCTTTGTTTCTCTGTCGGTAGGGCTCCCTTTAGGATCTGAAGTAGGGCAGGTCTTTTATTAGCAAAATCTCTCTGGTCACTGGTCTCGAGGCGGGGCAAGATGGCAGACTGGTGAGCTGTATGTTTTAGTTACTCCTCCAGGAAAGTAGGTAAAAAGCCAGGAACTGCGTGGACTGGACACCACAGAGCAATCTGTCTTTGGGCATACTTCATACAACACTCATGAAAACGTGGAACTGCTGAGATCAGCGAAATCTGTAAGTTTTTGCGGCCAGGGGACCCGCGCCCCTCCCTGCCAGGCTCAGTCCCGGGGGAGGAGGGGCTGTCAGCTCCAGGAAGGAGAAGGGAGAATTGCAGTGGCTGCTCTCATCGGAAACTCATTCTACTGATTCAAACTCCAACCATAGATAGACTGAGGCCAGACACCAGAGACTCTGAGAGCAGCCAGCCCAGCAGAGAGGAGACGGGCATAGAAGGAAAACAACACGAGAAGCTCCAAAGTAAAAGCAGAGGATTTTTGGAGTTCTGGTGAACACAGAAAGGGGAAGGGCGGAGATCAGGCCTTGAGGCGCATATGCAAATCCCGAAGCAAGGCTGATCTCTCTGCCCAGGGCACCTTTCCTTAATGGCCCTGGTTGCTTTGTCTATTAGCATTTCAATAACCCATTAGATCTCTGAGGAGGGCCGTTTTTTTTTTTTTTTTTTTTTAAATCCTTTTTTGCTTTTTCTAAAACAATTACTCTAAGAAGCTCAATACAGAAAGCTTCAAAGAATTGAAATTTGGGCACGTCAAGTCAAGAGCAGAAATAAGAGAGCTCTGAGACAAAAGGCAATAATCCAGTGGCTGAGAAAATTCACTAAACAACACAACTTCCCAAGAAAAGGGGGGTGTCCGCTCACAGCCACCATCCTGGTGGACAGGAAACACTCCTGCCCATCACCAGCCCCATAGCCCAGAGCTGCCCCAGACAACCCAGTGTGACGGAAGTGCTTCAAATAACAGGCACACACCACAAAACTGGGCGTGGACATTAGCCTTCCCTGCAACCTCAGCTGAATGTCCCAGAGCTGGGAAGGGGGAGCAGTGTGAATTAACAGAGCCCCATTCAGCCATCATTTGAGCAGACTGGGAGCCTCCCAACACAGCCCAGCAGCCCAGAACTGCCCTGGGGGGACGGCACTCACCTGTGACATAGCACAGTCATCCCTCAACAGAGGACCCGGGGTGCACAGCCTGGAAGAGGGGCCCACTTGCAAGTCTCAGGAGCCATACGCCAATACCAAAGACTTGTGGGTCAGTGGCAGAGACAAACTGTGGCAGGACTGAACTGAAGGATTAGACTATTGCAGTAGCTTTAAAACTCTAGGATCATCAGGGAGATTTGATTGTTAGGGCCACCCCCCCTCCCCGACTGCCCAGAAACACGCCCCACATACAGGGCAGGCAACACCAACTACACACGCAAGCTTGGGACACCAATTGGGCCCCACAAGACTCACTCCCCCACTCACCAAAAAGGCTAAGCAGGGGAGATCTGGCTTGTGGAGAACAGGTGGCTCGTGGACGCCACCTGCTGGTTAGTTAGAGAAAGTGTACTCCACGAAGCTGTAGATCTGATAAATTAGAGATAAGGACTTCAACTGGTCTACAAACCCTAAAAGAACCCTATCAAGGACAGCAAATGCCACGAGGCCAAAAACAACAGAAAATTATAAAGCATATGAAAAAACCAGACGATATGGATAACCCAAGCCCAAGCACCCAAATCAAAAGACCAGAAGAGACACACCTAGAGCAGCTACTCAAAGAACTAAAGATGAACAATGAGACCCTAGTACGGGATATGAAGGAAATCAAGAAGACCCTAGAAGAGCATAAAGAAGACATTGCAAGACTAAATAAAAAAATGGATGATCTTATGGAAATTAAAGAAACTGTTGACCAAATTAAAAAGATTCTGGACACTCATAGTACAAGACTAGAGGAAGTTGAACAACGAATCAGTGACCTGGAAGATGACAGAATGGAAAATGAAAGCATAAAAGAAAGAATGGGGAAAAAAATTGAAAAACTCGAAATGGACCTCAGGGATATGATAGATAATATGAAGCGTCCGAATATAAGACTCATTGGTGTCCCAGAAGGGGAAGAAAAGGGTAAAGGTCTAGGAAGAGTATTCAAAGAAATTGTTGGGGAAAACTTCCCAAATCTTCTAAACAACATAAATACACAAATCATAAATGCTCAGCGAACTCCAAATAGAATAAATCCAAAAAAAACCCACTCCGAGACATATACTGATCACACTGTCAAACATAGAAGAGAAGGAGCAAGTTCTGAAAGCAGCAAGAGAAAAGCAATTCACCACATACAAAGGAAACAGCATAAGACTAAGTAGTGACTACTCAGCAGCCACCATGGAGGCGAGAAGGCAATGGCACGATATATTTAAAATTCTGAGAGAGAGGAATTTCCAGCCAAGAATACTTTATCCAGCAAAGCTCTCCTTCAAATTTGAGGGAGAGCTTAAATTTTTCACAGACAAAGAAATGCTGAGAGAATTTGCTAACAAGAGACCTGCCCTACTGGAGATACTAAAGGGAGCCCTACAGACAGAGAAACAAAGACAGGACAGAGAGACTTGGAGAAAGGTTCAGTACTAAAGAGATTCGGTATGGGTACAATAAAGGATATTAATAGAGAGAGGGAAAAATATGGCAACATAATCCAAAGGATAAGATGGCCGATTCAAGAAATGCCTTCACGGTTTTAACGTTGAATGTAAATGGATTAAACTCCCCAATTAAAAGATATAGATTCGCAGAATGGATCAAAAAAAATGAACCATCAATATGTTGCATACAAGAGACTCATCTTAGACACAGGGACACAAAGAAATTGAAAGTGAAAGGATGGAAAAAAATATTTCATGCAAGCTACAGCCAAAAGAAAGCAGGTGTAGCAATATTAATCTCAGATAAAATAGACTTCAAATGCAGGGATGTTTTGAGAGACAAAGAAGGCCACTACATACTAATAAAAGGGGCAATTCAGCAAGAAGAAATAACAATCGTAAATGTCTATGCACCCAATCAAGGTGCCACAAAATACATGAGAGAAACATTGGCAAAACTAAAGGAAGCAATTGATGTTTCCACAATAATTGTGGGAGACTTCAACACATCACTCTCTCCTATAGATAGATCAACCAGACAGAAGACCAATAAGGAAATTGAAAACCTAAACAATCTGATAAATGAATTAGATTTAACAGACATCTACAGGACATTACATCCCAAATCACCAGGATACACATACTTTTCTAGTGCTCACGGAACTTTCTCCAGAATAGATCATATGCTGGGACATAAAACAAGCCTCAATAAATTTAAAAAGATTGAAATTATTCAAAGCACATTCTCTGACCACAATGGAATACAATTAGAAGTCAATAACCATCAGAGACTTAGAAAATTCACAAATACCTGGAGGTTAAACAACACACTCCTAAACAATCAGTGGGTTAAAGAAGAAATAGCAAGAGAAATTGCTAAATATATAGAGACGAATGAAAATGAGAACACAACATACCAAAACCTATGGGATGCAGCAAAAGCAGTGCTAAGGGGGAAATTTATAGCACTAAACGTATATATTAAAAAGGAAGAAAGAGCCAAAATCAAAGAACTAATGGATCAACTGAAGAAGCTAGAAAATGAACAGCAAACCAATCCTAAACCAAGTAGAAGAAAAGAAATAACAAGGATTAAAGCAGAAATAAATGACATAGAGAACAAAAAAACAATAGAAAGGATAAATATCACCAAAAGTTGGTTCTTTGAGAAGATCAACAAGATTGACAAGCCCCTAGCTAGACTGACAAAATCAAAAAGAGAGAAGACCCATATAAACAAAATAAAGAATGAAAAAGGTGACATAACTGCAGATCCTGAAGAAATTAAAAAAATTATAAGAGGATATTATGAACAACTGTATGGCAACAAACTGGATAATGTAGAAGAAATGGACAATTTCCTGGAAACATATGAACAACCTAGACTGACCAGAGAAGAAATAGAAGACCTCAACCAACCCATCACAAGCAAAGAGATCCAATCAGTCATCAAAAATCTTCCCACAAATAAATGCCCAGGGCCAGATGGCTTCACAGGGGAATTCTACCAAACTTTCCAGAAAGAACTGACACCAATCTTACTCAAACTCTTTCAAAACATTGAAGAAAATGGAACACTACCTAACTCATTTTATGAAGCTAACATCAATCTAATACCAAAACCAGGCAAAGATGCTACAAAAAAGGAAAACTACCGGCCAATCTCCCTAATGAATATAGATGCAAAAATCCTCAACAAAATACTTGCAAATCGAATCCAAATACACATTAAAAAAATCATACACCATGACCAAGTGGGGTTCATTCCAGGCATGCAAGGATGGTTCAACATCAGAAAACAATCAATGTATTACAACACATTAAAAACTCGAAAGGGAAAAATCAATTGATCATCTCAATAGATGCTGAAAAAGCATTTGACAAAATCCAACATCCCTTTTTGATAAAAACACTTCAAAAGGTAGGAATTGAAGGAAACTTCCTCAACATGATAAAGAGCATATATGAAAAACCCACAGCCAGCATAGTACTCAATGGTGAGAGACTGAAAGCCTTCCCTCTAAGATCAGGAACAAGACAAGGATGCCCGCTGTCACCACTGTTATTCAACATTGTGCTGGAAGTGCTAGCCAGGGCAATCCGGCAAGACAAAGAAATAAAAGGCATCCAAATTGGAAAAGAAGAAGTAAAACTGTCATTGTTTGCAGATGATATGATCTTATATCTAGAAAACCCTGAGAAATCAACGATACACCTACTAGAGCTAATAAACAAATTTAGCAAAGTAGCGGGATACAAGATTAATGCACATAAGTCAGTAATGTTTCTATATGCTAGAAATGAACAAACTGAAGAGACACTCAAGAAAAAGATACCATTTTCAATAGCAACTAAAAAAATCAAGTACCTAGGAATCAACTTAACCAAAGATGTAAAAGACCTATACAAAGAAAACTACATAACTCTACTAAAAGAAATAGAAGGGGACCTTAAAAGATGGAAAAATATTCCATGTTCATGGATAGGAAGGCTAAATGTCATTAAGATGTCAATTCTACCCAAACTCATCTACAGATTCAATGCAATCCCAATCAAAATTCCAACAACCTACTTTGCAGACTTGGAAAAGCTAGTTATCAAATTTATTTGGAAAGGGAAGATGCCTCGAATTGCTAAAGACACTCTAAAAAAGAAAAACGAAGTGGGAGGACTTACACTCCCTGACTTTGAAGCTTATTATAAAGCCACAGTTGCCAAGACAGCATGGTACTGGCACAAAGATAGACATATAGATCAATGGAATCGAATTGAGAATTCAGAGATAGACCCTCAGATCTATGGCCGACTGATCTTTGATAAGGCCCCCAAAGTCACCGAACTGAGCCATAATGGTCTTTTCAACAAATGGGGCTGGGAGAGTTGGATATGAGGGGTGACAATGGGATTGGGAAAGCCATAAGGACCAAACACCACTTTGTCTAGTTTATGGATGGATGTGTAGAAAAGTAGGGGAAGGAAACAAACAGACAAAGGTACCCAGTGTTCTTTTTTACTTCAATTGCTCTTTTTCACTCTAATTATTATTCTTGTTATTTTTGTGTGTGTGCTAATGAAGGTGTCAGGGATTGATTTAGGTGATGAATGTACAACTATGTAATGGTACTGTAAACAATCGAAAGTACAATTTGTTTTGTATGACTGCGTGGTATGTGAATATATCTCAATAAAATGATGATTAAAAAAAAAAAAAAAAAATGTAGCTTATGAGGGGTGACAATGGGATTGGGAAAGCCATAAGGACCAAACACCACTTTGTCTAGTTTATGGATGGATGTGTAGAAAAGTAGGCGAGGGAAACAGACAGACAAAGGTACCCAGTGTTCTTTTTTACTTCAATTGCTCTTTTTCACTCTAATTATTATTCTTGTTATTTTTGTGTGTGTGCTAATGAAGGTGTCAGGGATTGATTTAGGTGATGAATGTACAACTATGTAATGGTACTGTAAACAATCGAAAGTACAATTTGTTTTGTATGACTGCGGGGTATGTGAATATATCTCAATAAAATGATGATTTAAAAAAAAAAAAAAAAAAAAAAATAAGGAATTGACAGAGTCCTCTCTTATGACACCTGAGAATCTTTCAGCAGCTTCAAGATGCCCTGAGAGGGGGCATTAGCAACATAACAACAGGTGCAAAATTCTGACCCCCATTTCATTTCTATACCTAAGTTAGTGTGTATGAATATATATACTCATTTATACACATACAATATATGCGTGTGTGTGTGTGTGTATAACATGCTCCAAGATGTTATTATTATTGAAAGGAAGAGTGAGGTAAACCTTATCTGGATAAATTACCTTTTGGAAGCCATGGAGCTAAGTTCTCCAATTGCACAACTCCACAATAAAATTGTTCAACCACTTACACACTTTCCATGGGAAAATTATATCTTGAACGTCAAGGAACTGAAACAAGAAGGAAACCTTAAAGTTGAATGGTTAGAATCCCACAGAGAAGAGAGCAGTGGGAGGGCACAGGAACTCCCTTCAATATTCACTATCCCAGGAGAGTATTGGTAGAAGAACGAGCGGAAAGGATCAACTTGGACGTGGCTGGGGTCGACATCCATGGGTCATGGGGTACCTGCAGAAGAGCCTGCCAAGGGGAGGTGTAGGCTCAGCTTGGAGCTAATAGAATGTTCTCCCATTTCACATGGATAAAATGAAGTTCAGAGAAGGGGAGTGGCTTACCCAAGCCCACCAAGAAGGATTGAAACAATGTCTTCAGAAAACTATATGAGTGTGTGCTTATAAAATCCAATTCTCCTGATTCTTAATACAGACCTTTTCTTTAAGACATACAAGGTCTTCAGGTTCTAATCGATTTTCTCAGTCCTGAAAATTAACTTATTAAGTTGAAAATCTATGCAAGTGTGGTAAAGAGATGTAATGAATGGAAGAGTGCCCGGTCTTTATGTGCCAGGGGCATTTTCAGAATTAATTTTCTTTCTGTTAAAGAAATATAGGCTTAATGTGGAAACTCAGAAAAATGTAAAAATTAAAATAAAAAATTAACAACCACTAAAAAAAAAAAAAAAAAAAAAAAAAAAAAAAAAAAAAATCTCTCAGCATCTGTTTGTCTGTGAAAATTTTAAGCTCTTCCTCAAATCTGAAGGAGAGCTTTGCTGGATAAAGTATTCTTGGTTGGAAATTTTTCTCTCTCAGAATTTTAAATATGTCACGCCACTGCCTTCTCACCTTCATGGTGGCCACTGAGTAGTTACTACTTAGTCTTATTTGTTTCCTTTGTATGTGGTGAGTTGCTTTTCTCTGCTGTTTCAGAACTTGCTCCCTTCTCTTCCGTATTAACAGTCTGATCAGAATGGTCTTGGAGTGGGTTTATTTGGATTTATTCTATTTGGAGTTTGCAGGGCATTTATGCTTGTGTATTTATATTGTGTAGAAGGTTTGGGAAGTTTCCCCCAACAATTCTTGAATACTCTTTCTAGACCTTCACCCTTCTCTTCCCCTTCTGGGACACCAATGGGTCTTATAGTGGATGTTTTATTTTTATCTATATATCCCTGAGGTCCATTTCTATTTTTTCCATTTTTTCCCCATTCTTAGCTCTTCCTCAAATCTGAAGGAGAGCTTTGCTGGATAAGTATTCTTGGTTG
The DNA here is from genome assembly GCF_015220235.1 of Choloepus didactylus. NCBI lineage: Eukaryota > Metazoa > Chordata > Mammalia > Pilosa > Megalonychidae > Choloepus > Choloepus didactylus. Next base: position 32,634,466 of record NC_051325.1, on the reverse strand, counting down.
GAAATTTTTCTCTCTCAGAATTTTAAATATGTCACGCCACTGCCTTCTCACCTTCATGGTGGCCACTGAGTAGTTACTACTTAGTCTTATTTGTTTCCTTTGTATGTGGTGAGTTGCTTTTCTCTTGCTGTTTTCAGAACTTGCTCCTTCTCTTCCGTATTTAACAGTCTGATCAGAATGTGTCTTGGAGTGGGTTTATTTGGATTTATTCTATTTGGAGTTTGCAGGGCATTTATGCTTTGTGTATTTATATTGTGTAGAAGGTTTGGGAAGTTTTCCCCAACAATTTCTTTGAATACTCTTTCTAGACCTTCACCCTTCTCTTCCCCTTCTGGGACACCAATGGGTCTTATAGTTGGATGTTTTATTTTATCTATCATATCCCTGAGGTCCATTTCTATTTTTTCAATTTTTTCCCCATTCTTTCTTTTGTTCTTTCATTTTCTGTTCTGTGGCCCTCGAGGTTGCTGATTTGTTGTACAGCTTCCTCTAGTCTTGTACTATGAGTATCCAGAATCTTTTTAATTTGGTCAACAGTTTCTTTTATTTCCATAAGATCATCTATTTTTTAATTTACTCTTGCAATTTCTTCTTTATGCTCTTCTAGAGTCTTCTTCATGTCCTTTATCCTATGCCATGCTCTTGTTGTTTGTCTTAAGTTCTTTGATTAACTATTCCAAGTACTGTGTCTCCTCTGATCTTCTGATTTGGGTGTTTGGGTTTGGGTTATACATATCATCTGGTTTTTTCATATGCTTTAAAATTTTCTGTTGTTTTTGGCCTCTTGGCATTTGCTTTACTTGATAGGGTTCTTTTAGGATATGTAGGATTATTCAAAGACTAATCTCTGGAGGCGGGGCAAGATGGCGAAGTGGTGAGGAGCAGAATTTCGTCTCTCCCCTAGAGCAGCTGGCAATTACCCAAGAACTATATGAAACAGTGTTTTCGGGGTCTCCAGTAACCAGTCACACATTGGACACAAGTTTGGAATTGGAGGAAAAGCTGAGATCGCAGCGAACATTGCTTCAGTCAGCCACGCCCCCGACAGGATCAGAGTCACCAGGAGAACTAAAGGCTCCACACCTCCTTACACTGGTGGGGGAGCTGCGGGCTGGCCAGCGCCACCTGCTGGACAGGAGAGGAAAAGCACCAATTCTAAAGGCCTCATAGGAGGGTCTCATTCTCAGGAAAACTCCATACCCTCCCACTGAGACCTGGGCCTCACTAGACTGGGAAAATCTGACTAGGGTCGACCATATCTGAGGAGACCCACTCACAAAAAGGTTACATAGAGGCAGAGCAAGAAACAGAAAAAACAAGAGGGGAAAAATTCTGATCAACTAAATAGAACCTAAGTTAGAGGTCTAGAATAAGCTGAACTGAATAACAGAGGCCAGAAAACAAAGCCAACCAACAAGAAAACCACTAGGTAAAAGACAGAAAACAAGCTCCAAAATAAACTAATCAAGAGAAGCAGATGCCTAGACAACTTAAGATAACAAGCCATATCAGGAAACACGAAAACATGGACCAGCCAAAGGAACAAACTAATAGCTCAGCTGAGACACAGGAGTGGAGGCAACTAATGCTAAATAAATTTGATGAAATGAAGGAAGATATAGCAAAAGAGCTGAAGGATATAAAGAAGACACTGGCTGACCATAAAGAAGAATTCATAAACTTAAAAAAACAAATGGCAGAACTCATGGGAATGAAGGCCACAATGGAGATGAAAAACACAATGAAGGGACACAACAGTAGACTTGAACAGGCAGAAGAAAGGATCAGTGAACTGGAAGACAGGTCATTCGAATTCATACACACAAAAGAACAGATGGTGAAAAAAATGGAAAAATATGAGCAGGGTCTTAGGGAGCTGAGTGACAACATGAAATGCACAAATATACGTGTTATGGGTATCCCAGAAGGAGAAGAGAGGGGAAAAGGGGCAGAAAGAGTAATAGAAGACATATTCACTGAAAATTTCCCAAGTCTTATAAAAGACAGAAAATTAGAGATTCAAGAAGTAAAACGTACCCCAAATAGAATAGATCCCAATAGACCTACTCCAAGACACTTACTGGTCAGATTGTCCAATGTCAAAGACAAAGAGAGGATTCTGAAAGCAGCAAGAGAAAAGCAATCCATCACATACAAGGGAAGGTCAATAAGACTATGTACAGATTTCTCTGCAGAAACCATGGAGGCAAGAAGACAGTGGCATGATATATTTAAGATACTGAAAGAGAAAAACTGCCAACCAAGAGTTCTATACCCAGCAAAACTTTCCTTCAAAAATGAGGGAGAGATTAAAACATTTTCAGACAAACAGACACTGAGAGAGTTTGTGAATAAGAGACCAGCACTACAAGAAATACTAAAGGGAGCACCACAGGCTGATAGGAAAAGACAGGAGAGAGAGAGTTGGAGAAGAGTGCAGAAATGAAGATTATCAGGAAAGGTAAAAGGAGAGGAAAAAATAAGATATGACATATAAATTCCAAAAAACAAAATGGTAGTAGAAAGTACTGCCCTTACAGTAATAACACTAAATGTAAATGGATTAAACTCCCCAATAAAAAGACACAGACTGGCAGAATGGATTAAAAAACAGGACCCATCTATATGCTGTCTACAAGAAACTCACTTTAGACACAAGGACAAACATAGACTGAAAGTGAAAGGTTGGAAAAAGATATTTCATGCAAACAAAAACCAGAAAAAAGCGGGAGTAGCTATATTAATATCAGACAAGTTAGACTTCAAAAGCGAAACAATTAAAAGAGACAAAGAAGGACACTATATATTAATAAAAGGGTCAATTCATCAAGAAAACATAACAGTCATAAATATTTATGCACCAAACCAGAATGCCCCAAAATTCATGAGGCAAACACTGCGATCACTGAAAGGAGAAATAGATACCTCTACAATAATAGTTGGAGACTTCAATACACCACTCTCATCAATGGATAGAACATCTAGACAGAGGATCACTAAAGAAACAGAGATGTTGAATTGTATGATAAATGAACTAGACTTGACAGACATTTATAGAACACTACATCCAACAACAGCAGGATACACTTTTTTCTCAAGTGCTCATGGAACATTCTCTAGGATAGACCACATGTTGGGTCACAAAGCAAGTCTCAACAAATTTAAAAATATTGATATTATACAAAACACTTTCTCAGACCACAATGGAATGAAGTTGGAAATAAATAAAAGGCAGAAGGTCATAAAATTCACAAACATATGGAGGCTAAACAACACCCTCTTAGAAAACCAGTGGGTAAAGGAAGAAATTACAAGAGAAATTAGTAAATACCTCGAGGCAAATGACAATGAAAACACAACTTATCAAAACTTATGGGATGCAGCAAAGGCGGTGCTGAGAGGGAAATTTATTGCCCTAAATGCCTATATTAAAAGAGAAGAGAGAGCAAAAATTGAAGAGTTAACTGCTCACATGGAGGAATTAGAGAAAGAACAGCAAACTAACCCCAAAGCAAGCAGAAGGGAAGAAATAACAAAGATTAGAGCAGAAATAAATGCAATTGAGAACAGGAAAACAATAGAATCAACAAAACCAGAAGTTGGTTCTTTGAGAAAATCAATAAAATCGATGGACCACTGGCTAGGCTAACAAAAAAAAAGAGACAACAGATACAAATAAATGCAATCAGAAATGGGAAAGGAAATATAACTACCGACCCTGCAGAAATTAAGGAGATAATGAGAAGATACTATGAGCAACTATATGCTAATAAACTAGACAACTTAGATGAAATGGACAACTTCCTAGAAAAGCATAAACAACCAACATTAACTCAAGAAGAAATAGATGACCTCAACAAACCAATCACAAGTAAAGAGATTGAGTCAGTCATCAAAAAGCTCCCAAAAAGGAAAAGCCCAGGACCAGATGGTTTCACATGTGAATTCTACCAAGCATTCAAGAACGAATTAGTACCAATCCTGCTCAATCTCTTCAAAAAAATTGAAGAAGAGGGAAAGCTACCTAACTCTTTCTATGAAGCCATCACCACCCTAATACCAAAACCAGGCAAAGATACTACAAAAAAAGAAAATTATAGACCAATTTCTTTAATGAATATAGACGCAAAAATCCTCAACAAAATACTCGCAAATCGAATCCAGCAGCACATTAAAAGAATTATACACCACGACCAGGTGGGATTTATTCCAGGTATGCAAGGCTGGTTCAACACAAGAAAATCAATTAATGTAATATACCACATCAATAAATCAAAGCAGAAGAACCACATGATCATCTCGATTGATGCAGAAAAGGCATTTGACAAAATTCAACATCCTTTTCTGATGAAAACACTTCAAAGGATAGGAATAGAAGGGAACTTTTTCAATATGATAAAGGCAATATATGAAAAACCCACAGCTAACATCACACTCAATGGGGAGAGACTGAAAGCTTTTCCTCTAAGATCAGGAACAAGACAGGGATGCCCACTATCACCATTGCTATTCAACATTGTGCTGGAAGTTCTAGCTAGAGCAATTAGGCAAGAAAAAGAAATAAAAGGCATCCAAATTGGAGAGGAAGAAGTAAAACTTTCACTATTTGCAGATGACATGATTCTATATGTAGGAAATCCAGAAAAATCTACAGCAATGCTACTAGAACTAGTCAATGAATACAGCAAAGTAGCAGGCTACAAGATCAACACACAAAAATCTGTAGTGTTCCTATACACAAGTAATGTGCAACAAGAGGAGGAAATCAAGAAAAAAATCCCATTTACAATAGCAACCAAAAAAATCAAGTATTTAGGAATAAACTTAACCAAGGACACAAAAGACCTTTACATAGAAAACTATAAGAAACTGCAAAAAAGAAATTGAACAAGACCTGAAAAAATGGAAGAACATACCATGTTCATGGATTGGAAGACTAAATATAGTTAAGATGGCAATTTTACCTAAACTGATTTACAGATTCAATGCAATACCAATTCAAATCCCAACAACTTACTTTACAGAAATAGAAAAACCAATAACTAAATTTATTTGGAAGGGTAAGGTGCCCTGAATAGCCAAAAATGTCTTGAGAAAGAGGAGTGAAGTGGGAGGTCTCACACTACCCGACTTTGAAGCATATTACAAAGCTACAGTGCTCAAAACAGCATGGTACTGGCATAAGGACAGATATACTGATCAATGGAATCGAATTGAGTGTTCAGAAGTAGACCCTCACATCTATGGACAACTGATCTTTGATAAGGCAGTGAAGCCGAAGCAACTGGGAAAGAGCAGCCTGTTCAATAAATGGTGTTTGGAGAACTGGATATGCATTTCCAAAAGAATGAAAGAGGATGTCCATCTCACACCTTATACCAAAATTAACTCAAAGTGGATCAAAGACCTAAACATTAGCACCAAGACCATAAAACTCTTAGAAGAAAATGTAGGGCAATATCTTAAAGATCTTGTGAAGGAGGTGGTTTCTTAGACCTCACACCCAAGGCACGAGCAACCAAAGAACAAATAGACAAATGGGATCTCCTCAAAATTAAACACTTTTGTACATCAAAGGACTTTGTCAGAAAAGTAAAAAGGCAACCTACACAATGGGAGATGATATTTGGAAACCACATATCAGATAAGGGTTTAATATCCCGAATATATAAAGGAATCCTGCATCTCAATAACAGAAAGACAAACAATCCAATTAAAAAATGGGCAAAAGACATGAACAGACATTTTTCTGAAGAGGAAATACAAATGGCTCAAAAGCATATGAAAAAATGCTCAACTTCACTGCCTATTAAGGAA